>NC_137115.1:46770970-47433470 GCF_949357685.1 Gobio gobio
AACCATTTGGTTAGATTATACGTTGGAAGCAGTTGGAACTGTTTCACTTAGTAAAATTACTTTCATGACCTCAATTACCTGTTAATCATAGTGTAGCTTAATGGCCAGTCTGTACTGTAAAATAACGCTTGTGATCTGACTAAGTAGTGAGTCAGTGCGAAACGCCTTGAGTTACCTTGCTCAACATTAGTTTCTGAAACAGCAATTTTCTCAACAAAGGTCAAACAATACGCATTAATAAAAACAGTGCATTCGCATTAAAATCCCACCACGCACACATAAATTCTCCTGCAACTGCTAGAAAGCAGGCCCCTGTGTGATAAATGAAGTGAGGTAACAAACGAAAGGGTGTGCGGTGGGCCTAAGGGTATCTTAATCTGAGGACGTGGGCCACGGAGGTTGCTTGGATGCCATCCACGTCATTATTGCCTATTAACAGTGTTGAGAAAGTATGCCCTATTGTGCTCCTTATGACTGGGCGACACCCCCTCCTGCCACTCGAAATCACATCCAGCTAAACAAACCACCCAGTGAAGCTTCCTGCCGTGCACAGATTGAGACCCCTGGCCCTGCAGAATTTACAGGGCCCCTTTTCTCTTTCTCTTTCAGCTTCTTTTTATTTGTCTCATTCGCTCTCTAACTCTCTGGATTAAACACAATACCGTGCTGCCACATGTGGAGGCTTTAGCTGTGGCCTCAATCTCCAGATTGATGAAGATTCTGCTATTGTTTGGTAAGCGTGTCAAAACACAGCACAGGCTTAGCACTTGGCTTCCCCGGGTTTACATTAGTAATTCGCACTCACTCCTCACTGCCTACCGTGTTAGAGGCTAACAACACATTTAGAATGGCAAGCGGCTCCAAAAGTGCTGTTTTGGACAAAATCTGACTTCCAATCACTTACTCACCCTCGCTATTGAATCACTATTGAACACTGTATTGAATAATATGGAATAGTGAAGATGGCCCAAGTCATATTGGATTACATTAAATGTCATTATATCAAGGCCTGTTCATTGTACTGTGAGTAGATACTTACATATATTGCAATAAAACTGGCATTAAAAGAAAAACACGTCCATTGTTTAGCCTCTGTAATTTGGTTACATCGTTCGCTGACCTTCTCAATGCACATTTTGCACTAAAAGAAAATCAGAAAAGGGCAGAATAAAAGGTTGCTGTGTCTGCTGAAACAAGCCATTTTGTTTTCAGATATTTAGACTAAGGCTGAACGGTTTTGGAAAATAATCTAATTGCGATTTATTTGACCAATATTGAGATTGCGATTTAATATGCGATTATTTGTTGAGCTTTTTATCTTCTGTATTACTCAACAAAGACGAGCAACAAATCATTGTATGGTAGGGGTGGGAATCTTTAGCGATTCGATTCCAAAACTATTCTTGATCTTTTTCCCCCCATATTACTTATTTTGTTAATAAAACTTAAAATCTTAAAAATTACATATGTAATTTAAAGTACTTTTAAAAAAAATTACACATTAAAATATTTAATTAAAACAATTGCATGATAAGAATTTAAAATATATAAACATATATAAGCTTCAAACATAAAAGCTAGTAAATAATAAGGGGGGGAGGGGGGGGGGCATATTACAAGCTATAAATGCTTTCAGTATTTTAGAGTAGCCTGGCTATCTGAACGTTTTCCATTCATCTTTACTGTTGTTTGATTATTATGATGACATCATAGACCGTGAGATCTAATAAGCTGCATTCAGACGGAATGCACAGATCTCTTTTGAATTATAAGATGTGGTTTGTCCTGTCTGTTTAATCCCTTAAGTCTTGACATAACTGTCTGTGTTTACATTAAAGCAGCACTAGGTAACTTTTCAACCTTTATAATATATTTTCATACCTCTTGTGATGATACATCGACTTACAATAGGTTGAATAACACGTCTGCCATAGCCTGACGGGGTCTGTATCGTTTTTAATCGTACTTTTAAACTTCGGGTTTCGGGTAGTAACCGAGAAAAAAAAGAACTACAAAATTCGATTGCTTTATGGCATATATGTCACTTCCACCACCACCCCCACTTCCTTAAATTCGGACGTGCGAGAAAAACTATCATTTGTTTGCCGAATGTTATAGTCATGGCCGAAGCAGCACAGAAAAATAAGAAAGCAAAGGTTTTGTCGGAGGAAAGCAAAAAGAGGAAACGAGAAAGTGATCGGATTAAAGGCAGGACGAGGATCAACATTGGGCCAGCGTTTGCTCGTTGGCGTGAGCTGAAGGAGGAGGGGCTACATTCTTGCAAGTAAATACATAAGACGTATAAAATCATATTTTAGGATACCTAACATGTCTGTGATATTGGTTTATTTGTCTTTCCTCAAGCTATAATGCAAATCGATTTTTCAAATTTGCAGATCATCTAGGGTAGCTTGATATTATAATATTGACGATATATGGTGATTCCTACCACTCAAACATTGAATTGAAGTATCATAGATTCTGTAAAACGGTAACCAATAGACTAGGCTACTATAATGACGCTGGCTTGTAAACGTGAGCATCGCGATCATTTGGCGTTTGAAAAAAATAAAACCAATGAAATTATATTCATATGACATGCTGAAACATATGCCACTGTACCTGGGATGAAGACATTTCACACGCGATGCAAGCAGAACACCTGAATGTGAACTCCATTGACAGGTGAACTCATCCTGCAGTGTTCAGGGCTATCATAGTTGTCATGTCAACAAATGCACGTGCGATGCATCCCCTGATGTAGGATGACAGTTTACGACAGTAGTAGAGGACAATACTGTTTCCCAACTGTAGGGGGACCCCGAGAGCAAAAACTACCTAGTGCTGCTTTAATTTCGTGTTATAAAAGCATTTTGAAATGCAAGTACATTTAAAGGCCCCCTGAAATCAAAATTGAAGTTTTTTAGCTTTTAGTATATGACTATGTTAGCCTTACGGTTATGAATAAGCTGGTGTGTTCCAAAACAATGAAAAATTTGCAGTTAGGAGTTATAAGCATTCAAAACTTACAGTCTCTCTCTTCCGTTAAAATGAATCACAGATTTTGGTGACTTCATCGCAGACTTCATCTTCTCATCACATCTTCTGTCCAATCAAATGCTCTCTAGAAGCTGAAGCGTCCCGCCCCCTATATATTATAAATAGACGCTGAAGCTGCGTCTGAAATCGGTCAGTTGTTCACACATTTACTAATTTCTACATGGTGAATGGCACATAGCGCACTATACATGCGATAGGACACAATTCAGACATGTAATGCTTTCAGTTGAGGCGAATGAAGTCTGTTTTCACGCTAGTTCCACGCAGATCATATGCGCGAGTCGGCGCAGACAACAAAACATATCGGACTCATTTAAATTCTGCACAGAATGCTGTATTTCAAAGCGATATGGAGGAGAATATGATTATAAACGGTTAGAGATTAGGAGGAAACTGGCTTTCCCAAACAGAAAGGCTCTAGTCAAACTGTGGTATTAACGAAACGCTATAGGTTGTTTCAAAAAAGGGGAGGAGCTGCTAACAGCTGGAGCCGTTTCAGGGGAAATTACGTCAACACATTGAATAATGCTGCGCGTTTCAAAGCACTTCAGTGGGTCTTTAACCACTTACACGGAGTCTCTCACAGCCGAATGCAGTATTTGTAATTGAAAGCAGCTTCTGTCAGTAAATTTAAATTTTTTATATATAAGCCCACTGCATTCCAAACGACATAAACAATGGCTTCGGCGGGCGAGCCTGCTCACTGCAAGACTAACATCAAGTGCGCGTTTCTCACACTTACAGCGCATATCCTGTGCAATGAAGCCCGCGAATGTCATTGTAATTCGCTTCAACCTTTCCGAACTTTATGAAAGATTATCTTACGGAAAGTTCAAGTGTGTGAGGAATCGGAAGCCATCAGAATACTGGTGTGTTTCTGCACGCAGTGCCATCGCGCACATGCAGTTAAAAACTAAGTTCAGACATCGACCCAGAATCGTTAGAGAGAGAATATTTTCTCCCACTCCTATTGCATAGTATGACCAACAAAATATTAGATAGATTAAACATAAACTGTTCTGTTGTGTAACATGCCAAGTTGATGCTTCTTCTGTAGACTTCTTTACTCTCACGTGTCACGTGACCAGAGTGTAATCGCAGACTTTGCATCATATCGCTATATTATCGCAAATGCGATTAATCGTTCAGCCCCATTTTATACCCCAATTGAAATGTCTTAAATGATGAAAGCCTTTCAGCCTAAGCTGATGTACAACAATCAAAGTGATTATAAAGTTCTTAATAATGCACCGTATATATTCTTCCCACCTATAAAGGTGCCATTCTCTGACTGGCCACCTGGGAGATAGAGACATACACAATAACAGTCTCAATCACGCTAAGGCGGCGAATTGACAGCTGAAAATCAAGAGCCGTTGCTTCTCATTCATAGCACTGGACAATGCTCTAATACAGTTGCTTGGATGCTGATCTCCTCTCAACTCTCCTGATGGCCCCCCACCTTTGATGTGTCATGCGCTTTTAATATAAGAAAGGGGCCTGATTGTGCGTCTGCAATAAAGGCCCTTTTAAGTCCATTTTGGAACAAAGATGGTAAGTGACATTGTTCAACAAGAGATTGACCTCCAGTGATCCCCTGGAGTTCGGAGGACTACAGGGGCTGTGAGGAGTGTTTGAGAGCGATGTGTAAGTAGGGTCCCTCTGTCTTGTCTGGGAATATAGAAAGCCTTTTACTATACTCTCTTTTTCTCATATTATATAGCAGAGTTCATAAAAAAATAAAATAAAATTATGACACTATTTACAACCATGTCACTACTCAAACCCATGAGCTATTTTCTTTGCAATTACAATAAAAAATTATTTTCAAGCATGAGAAAGGATAAACAAGTCACTTGCTCACTACATTACAACAGATAGTAACACAGACAACATTTATTTTGCCGTTTACTGATAATCCAGCCTGATCTGATGAGAAAACAACTATTTTACGAGGTGGCGGTTTTGTATTAATACATATGATGCAATTTAGTCCACCTCTAGCCCTAACCATCGGTGGGGCGTAATACATAAGTAATACACAAATAATACATAAGAATTAGCACCAAGTACCAAAACATAAAACAGAATAAGCCTTAAGCGTATGTTGGATATTTTGGATCCCCTTAAGGCCGCCAAGATATTCGGGGCAAATTTTGGACCTATTCATCCACTTCCGACAATCCCGGGTAAAGTCCCGATTATCCTGATGGTTCTACAGATTATCTTATCAGATTGTCCTGTGGTGTGAGGTGTGTTAAGAGTGACTGAATCTGCTCGGAAGAATGTTTGAGCCACCCCGATCTCGAATCAGAAATCCTGTTGTGTGGGGGGAAACCCTGAGGACAAACGTGCACACGCTCTGGAGATTATCACGTGAAACAATACCCAATCAGGAAGCAAACTGATGGAAGACTCCCCTCCAGCTCGCGCTGTAACATGTAAAGTCCATGTTCACACCGTCTCCATGACTTAAAATTCACAGGGGACATTTTTTTTAAAATTTAGATTCTGTAAAAAGCAATCCATTCACTATAAGCTTCTTCTTGCCAGTCGTCCGCCATGTTTGTTTACTTTAAAGTCACATTTGATGCGAGAGATTTTGCAAGTTCACAGACGGGACTGGAATGGAATCGCGGCACTACACACACTAGAGGAACAAAAGGGTTAAATCTATGATTTCTTATCATCATATTTGTGGTTTCTCAGATTTTAAACATCTTTTAGTGTGGCCTAGCCTTTAGTAAGCTGTGATCAGATCATTGATTCAGTGAGTTGAATTGTGAATGAATCATTCAGACCAGTTTTCTGAACCAAAACAATGATTTAATTCAAAAGAATGATTCATACAGGATTCGTATGGCTTCAGAAGACTTGAAATACACAGAAGAAAGAAAGTCATATGAGTTTGGAATGACATTAGACATAATTTGCACTTTTGGGTGAACTATCAATGTAATAAAGTGTTTCATAATGCAACTTCTAACTTCACTGCAAAAAAGAAAACGTCAAGGAAGAAAATCTAGGATAAAGAACACTTCATATGTCAGCCTTTGTGTCACTTTCATTTACAACTCTCTCATGGACTATGACCTTCAACTTTCTGTCCATCCACGTTATAAATAAATCAATCATTAGATTTCAGCTCTCGGCTGTTGCAATGCTTTTCGCCGAGAAGGATGTCTGGGATATAATCATTACAGATCAGGAGACGCACAGGCCAACAAAAATAACATCTGTCTCCAGACATCCATGAACTTCCAGAGGCCTCTACCTCACAGCTGAACTCTACCACTCTCCAGTCAGGAAACCATCTGATTGTGCATTTAATGAACCCAAAAGTACAGCCTGTGTTATTCCAGCTGTGTTCTGAAGCAGGTTCTAAAGTGCATAAACACAATGAGTAAATATTCACCGGTGCTGTAAATATGGCCTGATTGATCCATTGTACCGCACTCAATGCCACCTGATTGTATACATGCATAAACTTCACATTTGCACATAATCACGGACTCAGCTAAAGAGGCAATTGGTCCCTTAATCGTCTTAATTAAGGAAAGGATGTAAGTTCTTGGGTAAGTCATAAACTTGCCTCGCCTCTCCTCTCCTCTATACACGGCCATAGCCTTTTCAGCACAAATCTGCAGCCCCGCTTTTACATAAGATAAATAAATGAACAATCATCGCATTTTTCCACTGACTAATTCCAGAAGAAGAAAAAAAGAGAAAGAAAAAACAATTAAAAAGCCCTTCTTCCCATCCAGACCATTCCCACGCATTTCTTGGCAGAAGATTCCTGATGATCTCCAGAGGCCTTGCTTCTTTTCCAGTCTACGAGGAACTTGTCAGGAAAAGATCTACATTTCCCAGAGAGGAGTGTAGGCGAAAGTGAGAAGAACACAGCGAGAAGGACCAGCAGGGCGACCGAAAGGGGGTGGAGGGAAATGGGGGGAAACAACTAGAAGAAAGGAAGAGAGAAAGAAAGAAAGACAGGGAGCGCCTTCTTGGAGAGACGCGCCGAGGACGGAAAAAAAGCGAGGGCGAGGTAGCGCGGCTATCCAAATGGGAGCAATAGCCACAGGAAGCGAGAGGAGCGGAACGTCGAGGAAGGGTAGGGCTGCGAAAGAAGGGAAACATTCACCCCTCAACTCCTGCAAGACCGTCATCATCTGACTTTTGCTCTTTTGAGGCAGCCGCGAAAAAAGCGAAGCCATATTAAGCGAGTAATGAAAGAGATCTCCATTCCATAATCAAACTATTGTTCTTCCAACTCTGACCCAGGGAGCACAAGTGCATGGCTAATCAGTTTAACCCTTCGATACTAGACTTGACTTTTGGCAGTTTCACATGATCTGTGGATGACAGCAGTGCCAGGCCCTTTCTGGGAGAACACCATTGCTTGTGGTACGGCAGGGCAAAAAGCCCCGACCCCAGAGCCATACTGACCTGCCAGGGCACACCTCTGCCCGAGGGCTTGCCTTAAAACGTCAACACAAAGGCAATCTCTTAGACAGCTGCTCCCAGCCTCTCCAACTGGCACTTCTCCTTTTAGAGATGACATTATCCTTATTCTAATGAGGGGTTTACAGCTTTTGTTTTTGGATTGGTGCTGAGTTTTCGCTTTTTGACCCTAATAGGACGGTCCAGGTCAGTAGAAGTCTCTCCAGGGTCAGGGAAAGTGACAGGAGTGTCAAAACTGATTTAAACTGACGGGTGAACGAACAGGTTGGCCAGACTAGTACACATTTCTCTCCCATATTTTCCCTTTACGAGGAGGGACAAACAGGCACTTTTTTTGAGGTCCGATGACAGCGATCCAAAAAAAGTGATGGAATTGATTGACGTGGAAAAAGAATGACAAACGAAGGGCTTCGTTTTAGACTAACAACACGGTTTTTGTTTGCATGTGACCCCGTCACATGGCGGTTCGATAAGACTTCTGATTTAGGTCTTTTTGATTATAATCAGCATTTAAAAAAAGTTAGAATAATAATAATATACTACATTGATATTATAATGAAACCAGTTATATTTGAAACCTACAAATTGCTATATTTGAACAATTACACCTTTTCTTATAAAGGTTATTGAGACAAAAATACTTCTAGTCTCAAATACTAATATGTTTGCAGCTTTCATTTCAAGCTAAATTATAGAAATTATATTGATTTTTTGGTTGAGATCAATACAATACGTCACTGGCTTCCTAAGAGAAACCTTTGAAAAGAGTTTGTCCTTGTCTCTTCTTTTAGAAAAACAACCTAATTGCCCTCAATAAATGCATCCAGAGAATGCCGGGCCTACATCTCATATCTTCAGTGGTGTGGTCTCCAGCCACCTCAGACCCAGCACACTTCAGTTTGTCTTTATTAGGCTACAAGCAGCTTTAATCAAAGCTGGGGAGGCTGTGTACTTTCCTCCTTCTAATGTGCCATTAAGCTCTATTCGGTACGACTGAACAGTTGTCACACAAAGTGGAGAAGCCCAAAGTAATCAATGGTAGTTAAGAAGTGTAATTTATCACCTTGCCACAGGCAGGGCTGCGTGGAAGCAGGTCTAGTACAGGCTGGGTGAGACTTGAACGGGAAGATCAAGTAAGGTGGCGGCAGTGGTCTTATATGGGTCAAGGCACAATTACTCTTCATCTGCCTCTTGCCATGACCACTGACAGAGGCCCAGTTCAACTGCTGCATTATCAAGGTTTATCAATAGAATGAAATTAAAAGCCATTGATTTCTGCATAGGTGTTTTTTCCTCCCCAAACTGCCATACCTTGTTGCAAACATAGAAAAAGTTAATGAACATTTACAGTGGATTCAGAAGTCCACTAGTGAAAATCATTTTATTTAGCATTTTTCTAAATTAATGAAGTGCTGAGCACTTCATGAAAATTTTAATTGTCATTTTATGCTGATGTATAACACCCATACACTACAAATCTCATTATCGCATAGCAATTTCAGTTTCAAGTTAAACGAAAAAAATGTATTTCAATTTTCAAAAATGAATGAATTTCAGAATGTCTTAATATTTGGTTTGACAGCCTTCTGTAGAACAGTAGCTGCACAAGATTGTCAAACTTGATGATCATGTTCTCCGACACTATTTGATCCAAAAAGAATCTTGTGCTTCGCTGGAAGAACATCTGACCGACTGTAAAAAGTCACATGATCAATGTCACAAATTTACTGACATGATTAGTGACATTAGTTAGATATGCCTTTCATTTCTTCATTATAAAAGTATCAAAATCCCACCTTTTTTATCTTTTGAAGACACAACTGATGAAAATTGAAATGTACTCCCTCGTCTGAGCACTGAGTTCTCCCTCTAGTGTCTGAGTCCAGCACTCTAACTTGCAATGTATGTCAGTGGAACAGGAGGATGATGATACGCCTCCTCAAGGGAATAAAGTTAATCAACTAGCAACCTATCAATTGAATTGTTTTCACATACCGTAATAAGAAACCTGCACTGTTTGTCTATGCATGGGTCTTAACTGGGGTTCATAATGGTTCTCGGCTAGTTTTATTATTTTAAAGCAGTCGTGACCCATCACAGTATAAAAATGTATATCATACAAAAGTAAAAAACAAAGGGTAACACTTTATTTTAAGGCGATGTAGTACACAATACTACATGCACTTACTATAGTAATAACAGTAAATTATGCATAATTACTAGTAACTAACCCCAAACAAAACCCTAACCTTAACCGTAACTCTAAAGTAAGTATATAGTTAGTTAATATTACTCTGTACTTATTTGAGTAAGTACAATCTAACTACGTCACCTTAAAATAAAGGATAAACAAACAAATTTCTTAAAATCAAACATTGCTAATATCACTATCTATGATATGCTCATATTTTTCTATTAATTGATTCATTTTGAAAACCATTTTAGATGTCTCTTTAGCTTTAAATGGCTTTGTGCTTTGAGAGCCAATAATTCACTGCATAACGCCACGTTTATCCTCATTTCAAAATGAATTTAATGTAGTCTGGATTGTATGTTTTTTTTTATTAAAAAAATTATTTTTTTAAGTTATTTTACTTCTAGTTCTTTGCCTTGAACAGTTTTGCATATTATTATTTTTTTGTGTGACCCATCATGCCCATCAAGTGACCCATCATGCAACCTGTCCATGCTGACATTTAAATTGACCATTGCTTTTCATGTTATGAATACATATACATATATTACATAATATTTATATATACATATTATATACACATATATATATATATATATATATATATATATATATATATATATATATATATATATATATATATATATATATATATATATATATATATATATATATACACATATATATATATATATATATATATATATATATATATATATATATATATATATATATATATATATATATATATATATATATATATATATATATATATATATATATATATATATATATATATATATATATATATATATATATACACACACACATACATAAATCAAAGTGAAATGCAAACTTTCTTCCATTTTAAGAAAATGTAAGTTTAGGGCTAATTGAATATTAACAAAAAAGTTACACTAAAACAATTCCAGATAAAAGAAAACAAATCCAACAGACTTTTTTATCTTTCTTCAATGACAATTATTAATATGACAAATGTTTTGGCATGATTTCATCATAATTCTAGCCAAAAACAATCATTCGTACAAGCAAACCTTCAAAAATAAAAGTAATGAACAAATGATAACAGCAACAATGTCTATTTATAATTTATAAACACCCTGTTTTTGAACCAGAAAAGACAAAGAATACAGTTTATCCACCAGATGCAGCCTGTCACAACTGACTGCTCCCAGCCAACTCCAAATGTCAGAAGATGACAGAGGTGGTTTTAGCTGAGCGGAAGAGATGCTTGAGAACGGACCGATATACAGCAGCGTTAATGGCTACGCTAAGAACAAAGTGATTTGTGGCCCAACCCTACAAATGTAAGAGCAATGAAACAGAGGTGACCTCTTGTCTCTTTACCCTGCCTCGCTGTCATCACATGAACCGCGCTGAGAAAAGAGGGTCAGTTCTCAGCACACTGGTTAATGACCTTGATTTTAACATAATTGCATCCATTCCTTGCGTCTCATCGCTTGAACATATTCGGAAAGTTGTTTGCGTCACATTATTTGGATTACAGAATAAGCGGAGCACGAGTAATGCGTGGAAGTATCGCCTCTGAATGCCGTGTGCAGAACCTAAAACAAACGATGTCTTACAATTACCCACAAATCACAGCGCACATGAACGGTCAGCGCCAGAGGTGAAAGAGGGGCTATTTAAAAGAAAAAGAAAAAAAAAGTTAAAAGAGGCTGAAAAAAAAAAAAAAAAGAATAAGAAAAATTTCAATTTCAACTGCATTATTATTTTCATTAATCATAGCCCTGCCTTAGCCCTTATCCTTATGCCTTAGCTAGAGATCTATTATACGCCCCATTTAGCCCCGGCCATATTACCTCATATGTTTTCCCGGCCGACCAAATAAGACTTAAGAGATAAAACAATTTACTGTTCATTATGAGCCATGTCACTGGAATCAATCTATTAACCTGCGTTAACTGGGACGGGGGGAAAGCAGAGAGCTTACAGCCTTGCATGACAGGAGAGGGAAATGGATATTTATATATTAGATATCCACGATCATAAAGAGAGTTGGGCAATTCAATACCCCCCACCCCACCCCATCATTCCCATCCCAGCTCCCCCTACCTCAGTGGATGGCTTTATTTTCCCGGTGGCCGAGGCGCCCTCCTCTCGCCTTCACGCAGCCCCTGACCTGTGAAAGATTCTAACAAATTAGCTTCTATTGTGGAGCCAAAGGTGCCATCAATGAGGGGACGCTCGGCTGAGTCTAAAGTATGATGGGAGAGAGCGGGCGGCAGAGCAAAGAGCCCTGACGTGATTGAATTAACCCTTTGTGGAGAATGTGCCTGTTAAAAAAGGGAAGGTTTAGGGAAGGTTTAAAAAGGTTGAGACCGGTGCCTGCTCTCCTTGGAGTGAGAATGCGATCGTTGCCGCAAATGTAATGACGCTGCCTTTGTCAGGCTGCCCAACCTATGGAAAACCATCAAACGCATCAAGATAATTGGTCGTTGGGTGCTCAATACTACTCTTTTCTTTTGAAATGACATTTTGAGTGCACATACTTTTTCACAACCGTACTGTACGTGTTCCTACACTCAATACGTTTACCTAAACTCAGCATGCACCCATCGATTCCCATTTTTAAGAAAAACGTATAGAAATTGCACCAAAATAAAGGGAATTTCAGTAAGCGGCTGTCTTTCTTTTCGTAAACGAATTTCAAACAACCCTACATGCACTGCAGTGCACTTACTCGACGTCCTCTCAATACCTCAATGTTTGTTCACGCAGCTGAATATTGCTGAAACAGGGTGATTCAGAAAGAGCTTAATCACCAAGAAAAGCGCAGTTTCTTCCCGGCCAATCAACTGCCATGGTTCTCCAGACTTGAACTTATTGACATATCCATGTATCGATGGTCCAGTGAAAAGGCTCATATTTGTATGATAATGAATGTTTGAACTGTGTGTATAAAAGGTCAGGCATCACCTGCCACCCCTCAAAGTGTCTCAATAAGCACATTCCTATTAAAAAGGGGAAGGGTGATTGTGTTTGCCTACCGTGTATTAACCTTACAAGCTTGTGTGTTTGCATTATTCATATCAGCCCACACTATCGTGGCTGCTCTCACCCCCAAGTTTGTTTTCCATTCTTGTCTCAAACATTCGCATTAACCCAGCTCTTTTCTAATATTCAAGAGGTCTTATTTGGTTAATTCCAAAAAGTAGTATGTGGAGTATCAAAATATAAGAGCAGAAGTGCTTAGTGACTGCAAATGAGCCTGTCTGTGACTGTCTGATTAGTGCTAATATATAAATAACATCAAACTGGGATTCATTAAAATAATTTGTAACTGTGCTAAACAAGCTATGTCAGTGAGTGGGCCTCAGGGCACGTCAGTACAACTCCCATCCGTACGCTGTCCCCACCCACACACACACACACACACACACACACACACACACACACACACACACACACACACACACACACACACACACACACACACACACACACACACACACACACACACACACACACACACACACACACACACACACACACACACACACACACACACACACACACACACACACACACACACACACACACACACACACACACACACACACACACACACACACACACACACACACACACACACACGAATGCCAGGGATAGCTGCCTCAGGTAACTTGATGACTGTCAGGGGAGTGAAACCTTACTCAAAGATCAATATGTTCTGAAATTAACCTGCAGATGCAGTTCTGGGCAGTAGGCATGCATGCTATGTCTGATTAGCATTAAGCATTGTTATTTATTTTAATGCAATAAATGTTCAAAATATCATATTAAAAAGTGAAATAGGATAATGACTGACATGCTATATGGTAACCTGTTACGTTAGAGCTTCAGCTTCACATTTGTCTATCTCTATCTATCTATCTATCTATCTATCTATCTATCTATCTATCTATCTATCTATCTATCTATCTATCTATCTATCTATCTATCTATCTATCTATCTATCTATCTATCTATCTATCTATCTATCTATCTATCTATCTATCCATCCATCCATCCATCCATCCATCCATCCATCCATCCATCCATCCATCCATCCATCCATCCATCCATCCATCCATCCATCCATCCATCTATCATCTGTCTGTCTGTCTGTCTGTCTGTCTGTCTGTCTATCTATCTATCTATCTATCTATCATTTGTCTGTCTGTCTGTCTATCTATCATATGTCTGTCTGTCAGTCTGTCTGTCTGTCTGTCTGTCTGTCTGTCTGTCTGTCTGTCTATCTATCTATCTATCTATCTGTCTGTCTGTCTGTCTGTCTGTCTGTCTGTGTCTGTCTGTCTGTCTGTCTGTCTGTCTGTCTGTCTGTCTGTCTGTCTGTCTATCTATCTATCTATGCAATGAAACATGCCAAATTGTGCGGACATCATTTTTGGCCAGGCTGTCTTACAAAGAAAGAGAGAGAGAGAGAGAGAGAGAGAGAGAAAGAGAGAGAGAGAGAGAGAGAGAGAGAGAGAGAGAGAGAGAGAGAGAGAGAGAGAGAGAGAGAGAGAGAGAGAGAGAGAGAGAGAGAGAGAGAGAGAAAGAGAGAGAGAGAGAGAGAGAGAGAGAGAGAGAGAGAGAGAAAGAGAGAGAAAGAGAGAGAAAGAGAGAGAACGAGAGAACCAACAAAATATTAACAACTTATTATATTGTGTTGGTTTAAAGCTTCAGACCGTAACGTTTGGCGGTTAATAAACAGAACTGCATGTGTCTTGCGGAACAATATTGTAGCCGGAGCTACTTCTCTCTGTTTGGGCAACTCCGCAGCTCTGCCGACCTGACCGGTCTAAAATAGTCCAAATATAAACACTTATTATGGGTGTACCGTAGTGATTCAGGATAAGACAACAACATGGTTTGGAAAATGGATTCATGATGTACATTTTGTGAATTTTGAACACAAAAAAATTACGGACTGCAGCTTTAATCGCACTTGTAGGGTCATTAAAAACAAATACTCCCTCTGGACATCACTTTTGTCCACTAATGTACATTCTTAGAATTGCCACAATGAGCGGTACAGCAGACATTAACATAAACAGTCTTCTTTTTAACTAACCAAACCAACTCTCATGTCAAACGGACTCCACACCAAAGAGTTCAAATCCTTCATCTGCTCAGCTCAGAACAATGCCAATGATGCCATCTGGTCTAATGAAGGGTCATAAGCGCTATAACAGTGAGAATCATGCTTGTGCTCGGCATTATTAGTCTATCTATTGGCTGGCCAAACATTAAAATGTTGACATTGACTCTAACTATGTCCAAAAACTTCTTGTTCACTTTCCAATTAACTCTACAACAGATTCTATAGAGCCACCAAGCGTGGGAACCCTGCACAGCCACCCATTTATTTTTCATTCTCTTTTCTCTTAACCAGAAGATAAAACTAGGAGAGGCCAGTTGAAATAAATAATCTTGTTTACTTGAAAAGGTTAAATAAGCAGTGGAGCGCTAATCCAGTTTGCATGGAGGAATGTTGAAAGAAAATAGCAATATTTCTGATGCGAGTTCCCACAGCTGAAGGACAGTGCAGCAGACATTTGTTTTTGCATGGCTGGGGAAGGTCACCTCTTGTGATATTCTTATTTATTAATTTAATGCCGTAATAAATTTGTTTGAAATGGATGCTCTGGATGCTCACTCAACTTGGGAGGTTACACAAAAAATTTGATCCACAACAGGATAAGATTTTTTTTTGACTTGTCTGCAAGTCATTTATTTTCTCAACCTTGGGATGGAAAGCATGAACAGCTCAAGGCATGGACCTGCTCCAATTTGAACGCATTGTGTTACATTAAACTCATTTACCCTTCACCAAAATTGCCGTATTTACACATCATTCTTCACAATGGAAGTGTATCCTCAATATTACTCCAAGGTTTGGATTGTTTATTCAGTTCGAGAATTCATTGCACCAGCGGTCTCATGCCATAGTTTGTAGTTCAGGGCGAAACAGCCTTATGATTCCATGTTTTTTCACAAGCTCAAGAGTTACGATTTTTGGGTTGGTGTGTTTGTGAGCCATTGCAACAGCCATCTCAGAGGAGAAAACCGAATGCAAAGTGTGACAATCAAACAAATTCAAAGGACGGAGTGAAGCCGTGGTGACATGAAATGGCTTTTGACGCAGCACTTTTAAGAGTGCCGATAAGCATCCTCTTGTGTCTGTCAAATATATTCAAGCCCATGCATCCTCGCTTTTACTGAAGTGCAACCAGAGTTGGGGGAAATGAGTATGAAATGACCTTTTTGTGTGTCTGTGAATGTGTGCATATGTTTGAAGATGAGACAAGGTGCTTGCCTAATCCCAAGTTCCTTTGCGATTGGTGTTGCAAATGTCTCCATCTGGGCTAATCTTCTTTTTCTCATGCCTTGTGAGGCCTTCAGAGTTAACGTGACATTTCCAGAAAATTAGCCTTTCAAGTGACCTAAGTGGCTGTCTGTGTATTTAGAGATAGGGGGACAGATAGCTTCTCCTTGTTTGTTTATTCAAGCCGCTTCTGGAAACCTTGAGGCTTGTCTGCCACAATGCTCTCTATAAATTCATATTCTTTTTATGAATGCAGGACTAGCATTTGCCACGGGTGGTAGCACAAAATTGCACCCAGCTCATACCTCTTGTGAAGTACAGAAAATTTAGTAGATAGTTAGAATGGTTTCAATTGTTTGGTGTGAATATGCGGTCAAAGAGTGCGTGGGATACATGCTTATCCATGAACTCCTTCTAGGTTGAAATACAAATACAGCAACCTAGATTTGAGCTTTTTATCATTCCTAGCAACAGAAATGTCTATTTTTGTTGTCTACGTTTTTGGGAGGTCATTGCTTGTCTGAGAATCATATCTCAGTGTGTACTCAATTATTTCCATGCCAACAATGCTAACAGGACAGAACAAATCATGTACTTCAGAAAAAAAGGAAAGATTATTTTGCCACCATGCCATTTGATAGATTATGAATTATGATTTACAATAGTTTTAGACTGTACAATGAATTAGTGAGTACCTGGATAAAAGAAGCAGCAATAGCGGGGAATACGCTCTACAGTTTCAAACGATTGGCAAGACAAAATGCTACAGATCTTCATAATATTTTTGCACAATTGATAGAACTGGTAATAATCAAACACACTCTTCCATTAAAAAAAGATGTAAATTTAACCTTTATGTAACTGAACTGCATATCAAATTTCTATCCATGATGTATATTTGTCAGTCATACATAAATGCAACAGCCAAGAAATTAAGTAAGATTTCTGCCCTAAAAAAATCATGGTATGGTTTATTATTAATTATGCTATTTGATTTTATTTAAATAATCCTATTTTCAAAACAAATGTAAATTGCTTCGGATTATCATAAATATGTTCATTGTGAAAACAATTACATTTATTCAATTAAAAAGTATGAAAAAAACGTGTGGAATAAGCAATATTTAATTAGATCAATGTACAAGATTCAAAGATATTAAATTTATTGATCATAAATATATACCTTATTGATTTTTTTTACACACTCAGTTTATTAATACTATTAAATAAATCTTACCCGTTTTGTACTTGTTTCACTTATTTATGCATCGCATTAAATGGATAGTTCACCCCAAAATGAAAATTCTATCATCATTTACTCACCCTCAAGTCGTTCCAAACATGTATACATTTCTTTGTTCTGCTGAACACAAAAGATATTTTGAAGAATATGGGTAGCCAAACAGTTGATGGACTCCTTTGACTTCCATAGTATGAAGAAAAAGAAAAAAAAATACTATGGAAGTCAGTTGGAGGCCCATCAACTGTTTGGTTACTAACATTCTTGTGGCTGAGGAAATTATGACAAAATCTTCATTTTTGGGTGAACTATCCCTTTAAGTTTATTTGTTTGTTAAAACTGAATAATGCAAATTGATGGTAATTTCTATATGTAATTCAAATATATAAATCTCTGTTCATCAGAGGAACAGTTTTTACAACATCTATTACAATAGAGTTTCCCATTCCCCAACATTGCATTTAATTTTACATGAGAAAGTGAATCTAAAAGTGCAAAACCAAAGAACTACCCTGTAACTTCACTTAAAGGGATAGTTCACCCAAAAATGAAAATTCTGTCAATAATTACTCACCCTCATGTCCTTCTAAACCTGTAAGATTTCATTCATCTTCGGAACACAAGATATTTTTAATAAAATCGAAGCCAGTTCTGTTCTCTCCATTGACAGTCTATGCAACTACCACTTTGTCGCTTCAAAAAGTTCATAAAGAGATTGTAAAACGAATCCATATGAATTGAGCGGTTTAGACAAAATTTTCTGAAGAGACACAACTGCTTTATACACTTAACAGATACAAATTAGGCTTTTTTGTATTTTAAATTGTTTACAATTTGGCGCACACATCAGTTGTGGTAAACAGAAGCTCAAGCATGGTCGCTTGACGTGCAAGAACCAATGAGGTTTGTTCTCGTGCATCAAGCAGGTTCAGCTTCTGTTTATGTTTGCTGATCAATGTTTGTAATCAATGTTTATGGCAGATTTTTCATTTTTGGGTGAACTATCCCTTTAAAGGTGGAGTTTAGCCTCCCCCTGCAAACACTATTTTAAACATCACTGTTCTGCGGTGCAGAACCCCAGACACTTATCACAGCGGAGCGGGGGATGCGGCACATGGAAATGGGTTTAGATAGAAAATTAAGTTCAAAGGTCATGCGGCCCGGTCTGAAGGGTAACAGCAGATGAAATGTGGCTATTTGTTTTAAGCCAAGACTGATTTCATCTGGCCGGGAAAAGGTCAATGTGACATGAAAAAGGGATTCGTTTTCATTGGTGCTAGCGCGGCTGCTTTGCTCTCTAGGCGCCTGTGTTTACTTGCGTATTTACACTTGGGCTTACTAACCATGTCATTATTCACTCGACAACAGCTTCTTCTTGAGGCTGCAAGCTACGGCCATCTGCTTCACGGGTAAACATGTTTGTACTTTTGTACAATGGCTCAAGCTCTTTGATCTTAATGCAAATCGCTGTCTGATGTACTTTTATTATTTCCTCTGTTTCTGGGTTTTCTTTCAGTTGATGGAAAGAAAATGCTATTCGCGCACCCATTTCCAATAGCCTTCAAACGTGTGATATTCAGGTATTATTATTAGCAAACATTATTTAAAATGAAAATGGCATTGGATGCTCAACGTAGGTTTAGTTTACCCAAGGAAATATATATGCCTTATGCCCTTAGCGGCACAACCACAAAGGGGAAAATAAATAAAGGCAAGACAGGATCTCACACCGCCTTTAGGGGACCGAGAGTGTGGAGAGGACACTGGGGTCTTGCGGGATGGAGGAATACACCAGACTGATGCAAGCGAGGTGCCTCATAGCAACCCCACTGCACCCGAACAATAAGCCAGGATGCTGCTAGATGAATGAGGCCCATGTTCGGCCATCACTTGCTGTAGGGTTTAGGTGCAATGGAAGCCTTTGAACATGGGCAGAGCAGATGCTGGTCGAAATCAATAACTGAGTTTCAAGAGAACTACATTTACATACATAAACAAAAAAAAATCTCAAAATATCTTCTTTGTGTTCCGTACAAGGCAGTCATACAGGTTTGGAACAACATTTGGATGAGTACATGATTTTCATTTTTGGGTGAACATTGTGACGTATATCCAAGCTTCTAAAAACAAGACAAAATGTAGGACAGGACTTAATTGAGTGGATCGTTGTGATTTTGTTATTGCTGTAATCTCAAACAAGTGACAGGTTGCCCCGCCCTCACGCCATTAAAAACATCAGAGGGGATATTATTTTGATTGTTGATGTGCACAGATACGTTGTTTTTTAAATGCATAGCCCCATAGTCCATATAAAGGGAAACAAAATTGATTTCTTGGTGATTTTAAAAGAGTATGCTTTTAAATATGCATTTTTCACTCCATGTATTTAATTTCAGCAGGCAGTATACTTTACCACATATCAATATTTTTTAAAGGGTTAGTTCCCCCAAATGAAAACTATGTCATTATTTACTCACCCTAGTGTTGTTTCAAACCCAAATCAAAAGAATTTCGTTCATCTTCGGAAGTCAAATGAAGCTATTTTTAATAAAAAAATTGAAGACAGTTCTATATATATACATTGACAGCTACGCAACTACCATTTTGACCCCTCAAAAAGTTAATAAAGAGATCGTAAAACTAATCCATATGAATTGAGCGGTTTAGTCAAAATTTTCTGAATAGGCACGATCACTTTATATGATGAACAGATTGAATTTAGGCTTTTATTCACATATAAACAATGATCTGAGAACATAAACAGAAGCTCAACAGAATCTGCTTGACGTGTGAGAATGAACCTCATTGGTTCTTGCTGAAGCTCTAACGTGCTGCGTTACACGAGAATAAACCTCATTGGTGTTTGCTGAAGCTCAAACGTGCTGCATAACATGAGAATGAACCTCATTGGTTCTTGCTGAAGCTCAAATGTGCTGCGTAACACGAGACTGAACCTCATTGGTTCTTGCAGAAGCTCAAACGTGCTGCATAACATAAGAATGAACCTCATTGGTTCTTGCTGAAGCGCAAACGTGCTGCATAACACGAGAATGAACCTCATTGGTTCTTGCTGAAGCTCAAATGTGCTGCGTAACACGAGACTGAACCTCATTGGTTCTTGCTGAAGCTCAAATGTGCTGCGTAACACGAGACTGAACCTCACTGGTTCTTGCAGAAGATCAAACGTGCTACATAACATGAGACTGAACCTCATTGGTTCTTGCTGAGGCTCAAACGTGCTCCATAACATGAGACTGAACCTCATTGGTTCCTGGAACTAACCATTTAATGGGTGAACTAACCCTTTAAGATGTGACCAAATTACACTGAAATATGAGTGATTTTAATCCAGCCAATTAATGAATGTGGGAGAGGTGGCGGGGGCAGGGGTGTGTACAGGAGCCCAGGCAACAGCAAAACTAGGCCAGGCTGGCAGAAGAGTGATTTGGCGCATTAGACTCCTGGTGGGATGTCTTCTCTGAAATATGCAGCCACACACCCTACCTTTTTGTGGATCAGGCATACATTAGCAGGTACAGTAATCAAAGGCAGTTTAGTCCATCCCCCAACACACGCTTTTTACCCCACCCGATACGTGCCTATAACCCGATGACGATAAATTTATTGGACACCTGTGTTGTGAAACAAGGGGAGTAATTAACAGCACAGACGGGGAAACGTGCAATCACCTTGCAGGGCTTGGGCATCTGAGTATGTGGTCTCTTTCATTTTAATTAAAAGAACACCATGAGAACGCTACGGAAAAAAGGTACAAAGAAAGGTCAGTGTCTTAGCAAATTATATGCTTTACACAGGTCGTCCCACTGAGCTCACTGATTCATTGTGCCCCTCCCACATCCAATGATCTTAAAGAAATAAAAAATAAAGTACTCTCACTGTTATCAAATGCCATTCAGGACAAACTATTAAAGAGAGGGTGTCATTGTGCAATGATTTTAAAAAAATGTGCGGCCCAGAAAAAAAACCTGTAGACTATTGATGTATATTATATCTCATATAATAATTCAAATTACAAATATTTGTACTATACACATTTGTGGTTCTTCTTGTGTTGCCTGCTCAAGCATAAATTATATTAATATTTTTTTATTTATTTGCTGTCTTTTGTAATAGTTGTGCATGAGTCCAAGGAAACAAAAAAAAAAAACAGGACCTGGAGGCTTTTTTTCTTTCTTTCTTTTCCAATAACAGTGATCAGCTTGACTGCTCAGAACAAACCAGAGACCTCTGCATTAATATCACAAAAGTCTACAAATATCCATTGACAACACAGTATCAAGAATCATTTTTATGTAACATTTTAACTGGAAAATGTATGTAAGTTCTGTTCTGCCGCATTAACACTAATGAATAGGCTGGTGAACGACTGACATCTCTCGCTTTTCAAACAGATTACATAAACACAGAATATTTGTTTTCGATTTGATTTACATTATTTAAAGGGGTGATGAATTGAGAAATCAACTTTCCCTTGAGCTATTGATAAATAAAAGGTCATGGTAATATAAGAATATCCTGTAAGTTTCAGAGCTGAAAACTTCCTTGTTAGTCAAAGAAAAGCTTTTATAGACACCAGGCCCAGCAAACGACAGGTTTTTCAAAGTGGGGATCTATGACGTCAAAAGGAGAAGAAGAGCAGAAGAATATCAACGGCTCAGCAGAAGAATATCAACGCCTACTTCATCATTGCCTGTTTAGCCCCGCCCACCGATTCGCGCATGTAACATAGGCCTAGTGTTAAACCTTCGAGTTTCAAAGCAATAAACATGCCGTTGAGGATTACAAAATATTGTGCAGTGAATGGGTTCAACAGAAATGCAACATGTAAGTAACTGTATTCATTCTAATGCCTGATCTGAAATGTGATTCATGTACAGTCAGGTGTTCTTTGTCTGCATGTCAGTAAATCAAACCAGTGACTAAATGTCAACTTGCCTCGTTTCTCTTAGTAGGATGAAAATAATCTGTTATTTAACGGTGATTCAATTCTATTAAGAAAAAACTCCCTTTGCAATCGTTTGAGCAGCGCATGCTGAACCTGTCAATCAAACAGGAGAGTTTATCAGTGACTCCCGTTTTATTCAACGAATCTCTTAACTATATCACGTTTGCACTGTTAGTGAAGATGAAAGCATTCGTTAGTGTACAGAAACTGAGTTGCAATGACATCGCTGCTTTCATGTGCTCAACATGTGGTGATCGGCTACAATGATTATCACTGTAACCTTTCATGCCACAATCTTAATATAATGCCATATATCTAAATATAATGCCATAGATCTAAATGTAATGCAAAACTTTTCACGATTAGTTAACCATGAGAGCTGTAATTGTAAAAACGAGCTAAAAAAGGGAGCAATACTATTTCAAATACAAAGACGTTAGCCAATCACAGCAGTGGGTGTTTACACTGAAGTCTCCCAGCAGACACGCCCCTTAAAATGGAGCGTTCAGAGCAGAGGCTAAAATCAGGGTAGGCAAAATGCATTTTAATCAGGGTAGGAAAAATGCCTTTTATTTATAAATTATGACAATTTTTGATGTAAAAAGCATTCTAACATTATAAGTGCACATAATAAAACAATAAAAAAACGCAGCTCATGACCCCTTTAAAACCTGACATTTCAACGTTTCTTTAGACATATGTATCATGTTTGTGTGACAAGTATTCACTAAGTTACAGTTCATTTTCTGAAGACTATCTGAATGAACATCATTGAGAGAGAGGCTGCAGATTGCGCATCATGTTTGTTTTCTTAAAGTCCCTGTAAAGGCAATTCTGAGATTTGTTTCTAAACACATTATAAATGTTAGAAATGTATTGCTGAAACACATTACAAAGACTGTGAACTATGAAGTACTGAATTCAGAAGTTAGACCGTTAAACAGTTTTTCACAGTTGCTGTGTTTTTTCTGGGCGGGGCTAAAACGGTGGCTCGATGACGCACTGGAGCCACCGAGCCTGGCTCCTCCCCTAACACAATCATAACTAGAGCAGATTCGCATCAGTTCGATCGCGAGTTACTGTTAGTACTGTTAGTTACTATAGTCAACAACTTACATAACAGCTTACAAAACAAAAACGATGAAGAGGTGGATTAATTTTGTGAACAGCAACCTTGATGGAGAGCTGAGGATCATCACCGACACCTACCTCTGCAGTGACTTTACACCGGTTCGTTTTACAAACTTTCACCGGAGACAACTGGGATTCACTGATAATCCGCTGCAGAACCGACTATCCCCCGCCAAGGCCTTCATCCTCCCGTCCCGCCGACATCTGGTGCGACGTGATCAGTGAGTGTTGTCTTGTGTTCTACTGCCGCTTTCCCGCGAGTGGGCGTGGTTTCGGCGCCGACAGCGGACACACCCCCAGCGTTTGAGAGCAGAGAATGCTGCTCATTTTTTCAGGTTTTTGATAAGCTATTTTATGTACTTCCCGGATTTTTTTATGATTCAAATTTGGCTGGGTGGTTAATAACACATTTATCTGTGGTGTGAGGAACTCAGAACAAATGTTTAGTTTTGACTTTACAGGGACTTTAATTTAGCAAAAAGCACAACATGTTGTTTTTATTGTGAGTGTACACAAATAAAAGTAGATTTAATAGATTATAATGATGTTTAACACTTGCCAGAATGATACAAATCGACAGAGTTATTTGAGTATCTTTGGCACTGATAAGAAAAAAATCAAGGCCGTTGCGCCGACGTGATCTTCGACCTATAGGGGTTAAGCACCACAATTGTTTGCAACAATGATAATAATAAGTAATGTTTCTTGAGCATCAAATCAGCATAATAGAATTATTTCTAATAATGTGACACTGAACTGGAGTAATAATGCTGAAAATTCAGCTTTAACAATTACATCAATATTTTTTTTAAATATTAAAATAGAAAACAGTTTAACATCTTAATTTAAATTGAATTATATAAATTAATATATATATATATATATTTAAAAACAGTATATATAGAATGCATTTGGTTCACTAAGATCACCCGGCAAATAAATGTTAAAAGGGGTTTCGCAGTTCAGTAGTGTTTATAGGATCTCTCCCTCATATTTTCTCACCTTCCCTGTGAACAAGGTCATTACAATCTCAATATAATGGCACAAGGTAATCAGAGGATGTTGATGAAGAAAGCAACAGTAATGATATTTTATGTTTCTCTTTGCTTGCGTGTTAGAGTCATTAGCTTCATGTTGACATCATTCCATCAGGAGCTATTGAAAGCTGGTTGGAAAATCAATAGGAATAAGATTAGCTGGTCGGGGTGGGGTTATGAGGTTAGTGGGCAATATGCAAGGTTCACAGAGCAACACCTGTGCTTTTTTTGAACTTCAAAACACAAAGACAGAGATGGTGTGTTGTAAACACAGTTGAGGGCTGGTTGTACATGCCGGATTACATGAGGGAGACGGGCCTTAACCATGACCACTAACTATTAGGATTGAAGCCGTGATGTAGACACACTCAATGACCCTTACAGTCCCATTAAATACACACATATTTTTGCCCTGAATATGAATATTATAGGGTAGATTTAATTTCCCTTTTATGTACAGTAAGTGACGGATCTATAACAATGTGTTGTTTAACAGAAACTCGTTTAAAGGATAATATAAAATCCAATCTTTAATAGGCTTTTATGGAGAAATAAGGTAAATAAAGAGGCTTATTCAAGAACAAACACTTCAAACATAAATACAATTCACAAACTCATGCTCAACAGACCCTGACTCACACTCTCTCACTCTCTCTCTCTCGCACACACACACACACACACACACACACACACACACACACACACACACACACACACACACACACACACACACACACACACACACACACACACACACACACACACACACACACACACACACACACACACACACACACACACACACACACACACACACACACACACACACACACACACACACACACACACACACACGTTGGGTTTCCATGTTCTATGGGGACATTCCATAGACTATGATTTTACTATACAAACTGTATATTCTATCCTCTAACCATTACATACACTTTTCTGCACTTTAACGTTTTAAAAACAAACAAACAAACAAACACGATTTAGTATGATTTGTAAGCAATTTTCCTCATGGGGACCAAAAAATGTTCCCACAAGATCAAGAAATGCTGGTATTACCACCATTACAACCACACGCGCGCACACACACACACGTGTGCACACACTCACACACAGGATAAAGTAATTGATTTGAGGAAGGTCTGCTTATTTCCCATCTCTTGAAGTGCCACTTGAATTTTCTGTTGGGCATAACTACATTAGGGGTCAGAGGAGGGATGGGTAATGGTGATCTCCTCATCACTTCATTCTGTAGCCAAGAGTCTTTTCATTAAGTGTTTCTGGTAGTTAGCAGTGACTTTAAAGCTGCAAAATGGAATTACTTCATCCTTCGATCTTTTAAGCAGAGCAAATGGATAATTTTAATGTGATGAAATAAAAAGAAAAGATCCTAATGGTAATAAGAAATCCTGGGATACGGAGATTTGATCAATTTAACCGCCAATTTAGATCGACATTAACAAAGCAAGCACGGGTGACCCAAGCTGACCTTTGAAATGTGTCTAGCACTATCAGTGGCGACAAAGAATAGCACTGAATTTAGCTCTGCTATCCATTTTGAAGTGCCAACCAAAGATTTTTAAAGAATACAGAGAGACAGTCTGGATAGAGTGGGCACTTTTTTCAGCTTAATGTCAAGTCAAGTCACAATTACTTATGTAGAGCTTTATACAATACAGATTGAAAATAACAGTATTAATTATTGCAAAGTTCTTCATTATGAAACAAATTTAATTTCAGCTTCATAGCAGCTCTAAAAATACAATAGTGTCATTATTCAGCTAAATTTAGTTAAATGTTGATTCAATTTAGTTGAATCAACAAGTGTGATCAAACAGCATTTGTTCATTAGTTATAAAGAAGCTCTACAGAAGATAAGTGTCATTTTTCAGTTCAAGTCAAATTATGAAACAAGCTTAATTGAGCTATAAGCAGCTCTAGAGGAGAATACTGTCGTTGTTTAGCTGTTATTAAATCAGTGTTCATTCAATTCAGTTCAATAACTGCAACTGCAGAGTCTATGTTGCAGATTTCATGAAACAAATGGGAGCTTTAAAGCAGCTATACAGAAGCTGTATTTAAGCTGAATCAAGCTGAGGTAAATTTAACTAAACTAATTCAGCTCAATTTAGTTTAAGTTTGGTTCTCATTGCAGTGAAATTTATAATATTACCAATTATTACATGGCTCTGTGGAATACTTGATTCTGATTGTAGAGGTGTGAACCTACACTGGTCTCAGGGTTCAGTTCGATTACGATTATCATGCCATCGATTCGGTTCGGTTCGATATCACGGTGCATCACAATGCACTGCATCCGCATGTATATCATTTTGTCAGTCAGTTATATGAACTGAACCTTTCATTTTCCTGCTCAAAGAAAACACGCTTCTCTGAATGTATCAAACATCAAACAAAACTCAAGTCTGGGCACAGAAGACAACAGGAGCATTTAGAACAAATACACAATATACTAAAAGCCACTTCAGGAGGTGGTCTGGCCGCATTACAGTGAAAGCTAAAGTCTAAATGCATCTAGTTGTTGAAACATTTTACTCCTCCCAAAAATGCTAAAAAATAAACGTGTGAGAGCGTTATGGGCTGTATGACATGTTATAGCCAGATATGACAGTGCTTCTGAAGCACGCATCGCACATACCGCAAATAAAACAGAAAGCAAGTCGCAGGTGCTCAATATTCAATCATATTCATTAAAGGGGTGATGAATTGAGAAATCAACTTTCCCTTGAGCTTTTGACATATAAGTGGTCATGGAAATATAAGAATATCCTGTAAGTTTTCAGAGCTGAAAACTTTCTTGTTAGTCAAAGAAAAGCTTTTATAGACACCAGGCCCAGAAAACGATCTTGTGCTTCATCCTTACGTCATCGCACAACGAAACACCGCCTCTACAGAATAATAAGCACGTGTAATTCAGTAGCCCCACCCACCGACTCATGGAGCTGGTCGGATTGCGCTAGCCAGCAGCAATAAACATTCAGAGGATATCACGATATTGCTATTCCTGGTTGTGGAAGATCACAGTTGCAGCATAAGCTTCTTTCGGATCCTAATATTAGGAATATGTGGTTGAACTTTATTTTTAATGAAGTTCCAGCTCACGTGGGGAAGACGGTGTACGTGTGTTCGCTTCATTTCACCGCGGAATCGTTTGAAAACAAGGCACAAGTTGACACTGGATTTGCAGACATATTGAGATTGAAACACAATGCTGTTTCATCTATATTGGACCCGACAGGAATGGTGCAGCACACTTCTGTGAGTAAAACTTGTTTTTTTTATACGTGATAGTTTTGCATTGTTACAGACTGTTTGATATGTGTACGATTGTGTATTGATTATGTGTAGGCCTACGTGTCTATCCAGTCACACAAGAGAGACTTGTAACGTTATGTGTGTGTCCGCGCGAGTGAGTGAGTGTGTGTGTCCGCGTGTCCGTGCTTTGATTTTGAAATTAGCTGATGATTAATATAATGCAGCTCATATCTGTTGTTATCAGAGATGTGAACTTCAATAAATCTGCATATAGTGCAGGAATTGGAGATCGGATTTATATTTGTTTTGCGGAGATACATTTATGTGACCAAATGTAAATGAAATCGTTTTGATAAATCAGATAGATATCTGATCTGTAAAAACGCATGAAGTGACCAGGTGTAAACAGGCCCTTTAAGAACTCGTAAATATAATTTGATCCATTTTTGGCTGAGCTGGGTCCACCTTGGCACTGACAGGCGTTAAAGGGTTAGTTCACCCAAAAATGAAAATTCTGTCATTAATTACTCACCCTCATGTCGTTCGACACCCGTAAGACCTCCGTTCATATTCGGAACACAAATGAAGATATTTTTGTTGAAAGCTGATGGCTGAGAAAGGCTTCAGATAGGCCTCCATTGGCATTCAGTTCATTAATACTCCCAAGACGCTTAAAAGGCACTTAAAACGTTGTTACAAAGTCCATCTCACCACAGTGGCTCTACAATAATTTTACGATGCGACGACAATAGTTTTTGTGCGCAAAAAAAAATCTAAATAACACCTTTATCCAGCTTGTTATTGTCTTCCGTGTGTGCCTCCACGATGCATGCGCGAGAATATGACGCAGATCCGGCACTCGGACACATGACCCAGAAGGGATTTGCTTACAAGCAGAGGAAGACGCACGTGTCTAAGCTGTTGGATTCTACATTGATCGTGCTTTAGGTCTCAGCGTAGTTCTCAAAATGGGGCTTAAGTGTGCATTTCATGGATTCCCGAACGCTGGCGCTACGTCATATTCTCGCGCATGCGTCGAGGAGGCACACACGGACGACAATAAGCTGGATAAAGGTGTTACTTTGATTTTTTTTTTTCGCACAAAAACTATTGTCGTCGCATCGTAAGATTATTGTAGAGCCACTGTGGTGAGATGGACTTTGTAACGATGTTTTAAGTGCCTTTTATGGGTCTTGGGAGTATTAATGTACTGAATGCCAATGGAGGCCTATCTGAAGCCTTTCTCAGCCATCAGCTTTCAACAAAAATATCTTCATTTGTGTTCCGAATATGAACGGAGGTCTTACGGGTGTCGAACGACATGAGGGTGAGTAATTAATGACAGAATTTTCATTTTTGGGTGAACTAACCCTTTAACAGCTCACGATGTAAACGACTGACGTGGTTTCTCAAGTGGTATTATTACCCCACGCACATTTTATTTGTGCATGACATGATTTACACACAGCGCATGTGTTCTCCAGTTCGTGCTTACCAGGTTGTTCATAAAAGCCAAAATGTGCCCAGATGTCTTCTTTTAAAGTAGTTGGAGCATTTTGAATTATTCGCACTCGCGTCTCGCCTCCCTCTGCCATTGTATGCTACCGCGACAACGACAAATGACGGCAGAAAAGCGCCAGTACATTATAATCATGGTCTATTACTGAACCGATACCGAATCGTCCTCGTCTGCATCGCAATGCATCGAAGAAACTATTAATTTCGACACCCCTATCTGATTGGTCAGTCGCGCCATATTTTATTCCCTGAGAACAACCGGTAAAAACTGATAACACCTGGGTAACCGAAGTCATCGTTATATGCTTGCATGGTTTTTCCATGGGGAAGTTTTGTGTTTGGTGGGCTAATACAATATTAAAACTCAAATAATATTGTCATTTATGTCATACAGTATCGCGGACTCGCTCTCGTTTCAGACAAACGCAGCTGCTGCCATTTTGTGATGATTGTTTTGTACACTCTAATGGATTATAAGATAACAAAGAGATGTGAATTTTAAAAGTTTCATCTCAAATTATTATGTTTTATCCCCATAATTATTTATGTGACGAAATGTGGTATGACTGTACCGTATCCCTTAAATGTCTGTCTAGTTTGAACTTGCCGCCTGCTAGCAACTTCTCTCCACGGAAGTGGAGATATATAAAATATTTCGACTCAATATGTCATGTCTTATTATTTACTTATGTGGCAAGTAGCCATGTAATATGCAGGATAACGTACGTCCAGCCAGTTGTTATCGCAGAATAAACCCTTCTGGCTGATGCAAGACTTGAATGTTTAAAATGTGTGAATGTAGAGCCCTGCTCTCCTGCGGGACAACCGGGACTATAAAACATCGAAAAACAAATCAATTGTTATTAATCTATTTCACAAAAGCAACAAGAACAACTAAAACAAAATAAAAACGATTTACAGGCACAAGCATGGGCAGAGTTTCTATTTTGTGTTGATTTCTTGAATGCAATGGCCAATCAGATGCATTTAAGATCTACTCACCACTCAAAGTGAGTTTTGTACAGTGCTGAATTCTGCATGCTGGCAAATTCTGAGATTATAACAAGGAAAATGTGTAGACATTCATTGTGCAGTCAACTTCATTGATAATGGAGCTTTGTGAGATTCTGAAATGCAAACCATGCACGCGCTTGCTTTAATGTTAAATTACTAGAAACTATTTCATGGACGTACAGAAAAAATATATTTATAGTTTTATGCGGGTGGGAGCGGGACAAAACATGAATGTTGCGGGCGGGAGCGGGAGAAAGTAACGTATATTTTTGCTGGAGCGGGCGGGAGCGGGCAGGAGGGTGACTGAAAAATCCGTCCCGCGCAGGTCTCTACTCGAATGTTCAAAAGCCCCTCCTTCTGAAAGGTGTGATAGGCTCTGACTGGTTGGCTGGACCAGTGTGTTGTGATTGGTCAGCCGACTTGAGAATGTTTCGGAAAAGTAATTCCATTTACAATAACTGTACATTTCAGCTTCTTGAACATGGCGCCAACACACAACCAACTCGAACCAAGTAGAAATACAGAACCGTTAGAACCGTTTAGCTGGATCGTAAAAGCGGCTTCTGTACTTTGTAACTTTTCATACCTTTTTGAAGCTCAAACAGCAACATTATACACTAAAGAATGTTAAAAATGTAAAAAGCATAATAGGTCTAGCCTAGAAATCTAGACGCACCCTAGCGGTAGCAAATATAATTTGCAGCCAGGGTGTCTAGCAACTCTCCGTTGGCTTGCGAGCTGGAAAAACCAAACTCTAGTCCGGCCAATTACATTGTGTATATATGAGTCTGTGGGCGGGCTTAACATAATGGCGGTTCCCCGTGCTACTTGTAAACAAAGAAGCTGGCAAACAGCGGTCTTTCGAATCTGCTTTGGCCGCGACTCTGGAAGACAAAGCTTTTCTCTGAGACAAGAACGGCACTGAAGTCATTCCAAAAAAGGAAGATGTGTTCTGAGTTTTGCCGACTGGATACGACAAAAGATGAATCTATACTAGCTCCGTTTCAATTTCTTCGTTGCTCTGGCTGGCTCTGTAGCGCTATCCTATTGCGTGCAGAGGGAATTTGAAAAACAACCGTTTATCCCGCCCCTCGGATTGAGCCCTGCCAATGGTGTGTTCCCAGACCCAACATCTTGATTGTCGGGCTATAATAGGTCCTCTTTTAAACCCCAATTGAACTATCCAAAGGCAACAGTGGCAAGGAACAAAAACTCCATCAGCATTTTCTTTTTCTTTGTATGACTGTTTTGCTGTTCGAAGCAACTCAATGAATCGCCGAACAGAAAGCAATGGCGGACCTACCTATTTTTGTGTGTAACTGGCCATATTGTCTCAGGAGTTAATTGGTTTCTCAGAGTCCAGGTAGTTACTAAATGTTTTGGCAGCATTAGAACCTCAGCACTTTTCCATTAATGGCGCGTGAAATGAAATGTTTGATACTGCAAATAAAATCAGTGATATTCAAGGATGTTATGGTAGGTAATGCGTTGAAACAGCCATTTAATGGGTCCTGGAAGATTGGGGTAGTGTCAGCTGGAACCGCCAGGCCCTCTCCTGACATTGCTAGTTGCCTCTTCATTGTCTTAACGACTGTCTGCTCTGATTACACAGCCATCCGCAAGCTTAAAAACTACAGAGACATGCTCTATTAGTAGTCCAATTAGAGTCATTAGCATATTCAGCCTTCATTCTGCCCCGGTGATTGTGTGACACTACGCAAGGAGCTGTGAGAAATCCAAGCCGCTGTAATGACCAGCTTAAAAGATTCATCCCTTCGGCTCCTGTGGCCAAGTTTGTCAGCTCAGAACAACTTCGGCAAAGCATCCGGTTTCATGTATTTTTCCCAAACTCGCAGTTAATATATTTAAAAGCATCTCTGATATTCCTCCAAGTGACCTTGTTTTGGAAATTAAGATATTTTTGGTGCTGGTTCACGCATTCTGAACAACAGCTGCCTCCCGATTGGCCTCTACCTGTGAATCATACGTGCTATATCACATTCTCTCTATATGTGTGTGTGTGTATGAGTATATATAGTAATGTTCAATTGTCTCTCATACAATGACGCCCACAACTGTTACATAACCCATAACACATCAGCCAACTGTCTTGTTATTTTGCATCCAAAGTGTGCATCTAGTAATTGTCCATTTTCCTCATGTGTGAAACTTTATTTCACATTAGCCGGTGACAGTTTTGACATTGATAAATTACATTGATGGTGCCAGGCTGTGTGTGTGTGGGTGGGTGGGGGGGGTGACTGACAGGTTTTAATGAGAGCAGCAGTGTGACAGTGTCAGGTGCTGATGGAAATGAGGCCTAGTTTTACCTTTGCAAAGGTTATGTCCTTTTTTCTTAACAACGCAGTTAACTGTTGATGATAAGAGCTCACCTGACAATCATATCTGCTTAATTGATTTTTTCCTTTTTTTGAACCGTTTCGAATTTACACATCACATATTTCGCTTTCAACAGTCATATCTCCCTCTGCAGTGACAGCGAGAAAGAGGGGCCAGATTGTGTGAATAAAAGTCCTCTTTTTTCTTCACCATTTTTATCTTTTCACATCGCACAATGTGATAACAAGGAGATGAAGACATACAGTCAGCTCTAAGTAACACTAGAGTGTCACCATTGCGACACTAAAAGGCTAAGACAGTAATATATGGCTTCTTTTCCCTCTTTTTACAGTGATCTGGTTGTGACAAGGCATGACAATTACCCCGCTCTCAAGCGATAATCTAATTATATCAAACATAGGCACTCAATCAAATTATTGTGCTCTGTGGCTACATAACGCAGAAACATTAATGCAATTTGTGGGGAGCTGGGATGACTAAAGCAGTATGTATTAACAAAACGTAATGGGACTCCCATAGGTAAATGAATATGCTAACAAGCGGCGAGGTTGCCGCTAAATCTAATATCTTTGAGCTATTCAATTCCAAACCATTCCTTGTAAAGCAATTGAACATGATAGCTGATGCATCTATCAATTATCAGTGAGAAAAATAGATAAGCAATATGAGAAAGGCCTGTGAAAATATAGATATTCACAGATCTAGAATAATACACAGATAGTACATGCATTCACATTTAAATATGTATACATTTGACTTATTTATTAAAATGATTTTATAACTTCATTTATAATTATTATTATTATACATTGATAATACAATATATATATATATATATATATATATATATATATATATATATATATATATATATATATATATATATATATATATATATATATATATATATATATATATATATATATATATATATATATATATATATATATATATATATATATATATATATATATATATATAATTTGAATTGAATATTGTTTATTTTGGTCCGTACAAACAATTTTTCATAATAAATAAAACGAAAACAAAAAAGCAAAAACATATACAAAAACATAACCAAAACTATACATGATAACCGAAAAAGGTTTTATACATAAGATTTAATTATATGTACAATAAAAAACCCACATATTTTTTATTATAATATCATATAATAAATAAACAAACTAAAATATATAACATTCACACAGTTTGTTATCTTAAATATGGTCTCAATTATGTTTTTTGTTCCCACAGTGCACTAAAAGGAAGCTTACACATTCAAGTAATATATGAATTTTCCCATTTGGCCATTTTAGATGATTTAATAGTAAAAATAGTGCTCAGTACATGACTTGGTTATTGATACAAATGGGCGTCCCCAAGGATAAATATATCTCCTATAAAATCCGCTGTAATTGTGTGCATATTCTCAGGGTTAAAATATGTTTTTAAGCGAACATATATTTTACCAAATCACACTCTTTTTGGAGAGGTCTGAACTGTTGAACCTGCAACATAAACGCTGGCGCAAATTATTATAAAGTACTAATATCAAAGAATAGCCGGGTGGGCCAAGGTTATCCTTCCATATTGCAACCATGGATCATAGTGAAGATGTCTTCCAGTGTGGCTTGATGGCCTGATGAGGGCTTAGAATAATAGAATATGTCAACTGGGTTGAAGTATACAATGCTTTGAAATTGAATGTCTGGACATGTCCCGCACACTCACACGTTTCATCGTCTGATATGCAATATCAAAAGCACTGCATTTGCCTTGACTTGGTGGTGTAAAAAAGAAAAAAGAAAAATGCTGGCTTTGCAGAAACTTTCTTCCTAAATTGATCATAGATGTCCACTCACAGAAGTCAACCTCATAGAAAACCTCAAGGGCAAGACCTATAGTTGTGATGTATTTCCATTCGGTCTCTTGTTTATGTGCGAGCTGCATCATTGCAGGTACTCCTTCTGTTCTTTAGTGTGATTTATGGAAGCAAAAGGAAAAACAACCATTTGTGGAGGAAAAGGTTTTGGCTCCTTGGTTTTTAAAGGGATAATTCACACAAAAATAAAAATTCTGTCATTATTTATTCACTCACTTCTTCCAAATATGTATGACTTTCTTTTTACATACTCTTTTCCTGTGTAATTACAATGAATGGGGAATTTAGCATCATATAAGCGATCCATATGAGTAATCTACTGTCTTAAGAAGCCAAGCAGAAATTTGAAGTCACTATTCACTGATAATCTTCCAGCGATATGTTAACAGCTATGATCGTATGATTGAAGGTTAAACTCAGGAGCTGAATACGTTCAATTTGTGAACAAATCCTTTACACTGGTTTGTCAACCAAAAAATCCAGCTCAAAAGAAAAGATTATAAATGGACATGACTTCTTCCCTTATAGCGCAGGTAGAAAGTGAATAAAGCCTTAAATCAGTATGTTCCTCACACAAACTCTCATGACTCTAGAAGACTTGCAAAGTAGTATGAGTCACCTCTTTTATGGATTTTTTAACAGCTCGCGGTGACGCTCACCCACAACGCACACAAAGAAAGCTGCTTCTCAGACAGTGTGTCAGTGCTGCATTGACTTTGCGTTTAAATGGATAAAAAAACAAAATCATTTTTTAATCATTTTCAAGTCTTAAACGTTTCAAAAAGTCTTAAATGAACAACGATTTGGGTGAAAATTGGATGTTTGTTAGATCTGAATCATGTCAGGTCTTAAAGTGACAGCAGCCTAATAAACCTACAAAATTTCACATATCACAAAAGACAAAGAAAATCCATCACTGCTCTTGCATGATAACCTTGTAGCCAAGGATTAATCTATATTTAATTTATACAGTGAAGACTGTGTAGTGTTATTTATTTTATATTTAATTATTTTATTCAATTTCTGTATATTTCTTACCTGAATATTGCTGTCATTCTTACCTGAAAATCTTAAAGCACTGTTTACAAGGTTACATAAATCAAAATCATTGAAAACAATAACTTTTTTTTGTGGCGGGGCCAGTGAACATATTGGCAGGGCAAGCAAACCACAAATCTGATCCAGACCGACTGGGCCAATAGAAAAAAATCCTTAGCATTGAGCCCGGATATATTAAAGGCACAGCTAAATGTCACATTTATTATAATGTGTTTATGTGAAGATTGTTTTAGATTCACTTAAATTTAAAAAAATGTTTAAAGCCTATTAAATGTTAAAATGATGGCTTTCAATCAGTATGTCTACATGGACAACAATACTCTGATATCAACCTGAGTAACACAATACTCTGATTAAGAAACTACCAGGTAAACAAGGATTTCTGATTACCTTAATCCGGCTAAAGTCATACTCGAATTAAACACAAATCAAATTAAGACATGGAGTATTCCTATTTTAGTCGCATTATCGAAGTGCATTATAGACATGTGCACACCTTAAAATAACACTATTCATAGTTTTCAGTCACGTGACTGTCGCGGAGCCCTGGAGGGCAAAACAGCCATTGAACTGCAGCACAGCCTCAGTCAGTTTTCCATCTTAAAATCAAAAATATGTGAACAAGATGCAAGTTTTGGGCACTTGTGATCGATACACAGCACCTGCTGCAGTATTTCAATCACTAAAAACAGCGGAACGTTCTAAAACGTTTAACGAGAAAAACACTTAGGGTGGGTTGCACCAATAACTAAGCAAAGTTTAACGCTAATCAAGGATTTGTTGATCTGGGTTTTATTTTAAATCGAGTTGTGTGGCACCACTTAATTTTAAACACAGATTAAATACGTAGAAAGACTGATCATGCAGCATAGGTGGAGGGCGAACCGACGTCAGGCTAAGATGCTTAATCGGTGCAACCCATCATTAAAGTGATAACAGTGATATTAAAAGATCAAATTCAGTTTACACCGTTTTAATGATGCATACTAGGCTATATACAAGCGAGCAGATGAGCCCAGAATAGGAATATCAGTTTTTATAATTGGTTTTCGACAGAAAAAAACACTTAACGAGAAACCTTGTGTTGTATTTACATTCTGTGTTCATTTGCTAGTCTGTACAAAATATGCATCATCACTAAGGTGTATATTGGAATTGGTCTTTTAATATCATTGTCTTACTACATTAGTAATTACACAAACCTTGTAAAAATGACTCGTGGTCAATGGAAGAAAGCCTTGTTTTGCCCTCCAGGTGGACTGTTCCTATAAGGGTTTGACTCATGTGAAAACTATGAATTAACATTGTGAAGACGTTTTCGTTTTTTGCAGGACACATAAGAACACGCCAGTGGTCAACCGCTTGACGGCGAACAAGAGAGCATGGCTTGGTTTCAAGCAACTCTCTCCCACCAGTCCTTACTTTGTACTCTCATCCAGTACCTCCGAGTTTGTCGAGGTGGCAGAGGTTGGAGAGGCAAAACAGCAGAAGCCCGTTGCTGGAGAATTTGTACCCGCCATTGTCTATTTGCATGTATAATAATGATCTGCACTTGAAGCTTTCGTAATTTTTTTTTAAATGAAACACCCAAAACTGTATATCATATTGTAACTAAGACGAACTTTATGTTGATACGTGAAATTCTGGAGGGAACGCCGGACGGCGTGGCGTGGGGACATAATGACGTAGTCCATTAATCGAGCTATGTTCTACAACATGTAAAATAGGAACATGAATGGAATATTCTAAAAGCAACTCGTAAACACCTTAATCAGAATATTGTCTTATTTAGAATAAGGTCAATAATTAGATTACTGCTTAATTAATGGATACAATTGAAAAAATAAAATAAAATGAATAGCGACATCAGTAGCAGTGTAGCAGACCTTCATTCGAAAAAAGATGCTGTTAAACATGCATTTAAATAAAACGCCTTTATGCTGTTTCTACGTTAATTTGGAGATTCAATGTGAAATTATTATTATTGAAATGATAAATTTTCTCGATTTATCACACCAATTTTCAATATATATATATATATATATATATATATACACAAAAAGTATCAAAATGAGGCCCTTGAAACAAAAAGGTACTATATTTGTAATTTAAGCACTTTTTTTTTACCGTAGTTGTATAACATACTGCTGTTCCACTTACTGTATGTCATGTGTTACAAATAGCATGTCAGTGGTGATTTGAAAAGCCCTGTCATTTAACCTATAGTAAATCTCAGAGCGATAGCCCTCCATGCTATTTCCCTCCCATCTTATGACTATATAAAGCCCTCATATTAAAGGCACCACAAGGTCTAACATTAATTTGGTTTATGTTTGACAAGAAAAAGCTCTCCTGCCTATGAGGGCACACTCTGAGACCTTTCCTGGATTTGTCAGTCATTTATGATTGAGCTGCTTACTGATTTGACAGAATAAAAGAATGTCTATATTTTTTGATTGTTCATCCCTCTCTATAAAATGGTGTGAGAAACATTAAATAAGGCACAGACATGATCTGCCATACATCATTCCTGCTTTAGGGTAATGATATTTTAGAATATGTTTTTTTAGGTATTTCCCAATAGTTTAATAATAGATTATACTTATGTATTATTTATAAGTGACCTTCAGAAGAAAAAAAAAAGAATTTCTTTCAAAATACCGGTTATAAACAGCCTCTCGCAAAATGCATAAACACACCATCATGTTTATAAGAGAGAATTTCACCAGCTCGATTGTCTAATGCCTGATGATAGCAGGCTTTACTCTCAGACCAAGTACTTATATATACGTATATATACTGTAATTTACATCGCCACAGTGGAAAGACAATCCATAGAGACAGCGGAATATAGTGTATTATCATTTGGAGCATTTGTGGATTCTTGTTTGTGTGTATTGTTCTTACATGTATTTGCCCCCTGTATTTCTGTAAGATTGAAGCAGGAATTGTTCTATCCTGAAAAGATTACATGTCTCCCACTTGTATTAGCTAGTAAACATGCAGGCGGTGATGCCGCAATGAGTCTGTTCTTTGTGATAAATATTCACTTGCTGATGACTGGCTCCGATAACCGATGTGTCTCCTGAGGTTATCTGCCGGGCTGTCACATTAGGATATTTTTATCACTATTTATCTTTTATCAGTTTGGCTAGTGGCTACCTATAGAAAGAACAGGATTTTATCCCCCCCGGAGTTAAGCTGTAGCGGAGGGAATCCATGCGACTTGACATAACCTTTGAGTATCTCAGTGAAATGATTACGCATTGCATTTCCCCCAAGCCACGTATTGGATAAATGTTAATAGTGAATTTTGAGACCAGAGTAAATATAGTAATGAAAGCTCTCCATCAAAGCATGTCTGCTATTGTTTTGTTGTATTAAGGAAATGTCAATGGCACCCACGTAAAAAAAAAAAAAAAAAAAAAAAAAACGTAATAATGTCAATATTCATCTACACATAGTCCTTTATTTGCTATTTGCTGCAACCAGGTCACAACATTTTCATTTTGCGGGAGGTTAAATGAAAATTACCCACAATCCGTCTAGGAATCGGTCTTGTATGGGAAGATCTGTCTCTATGGATTATCCGTAATGGAAAATAAGTGGATGAAGAATACATTCAAATATCAAAAAAAGCCTTTGTCATCACCCACACATGGGTTGTACAATAAAGCCCTAATTAATGAAACACTCTAGTTGAATTTAAAGCATCTCGTCCGGCGGGTTTGCGGGCAACATTGCAGATTTATTCTCTCCTCCATCCCTCTTTGGCAATTAGGCCTGTGAAGGTGGGACCCCCTTTGAAAGAGGCTTTTAGATTAATCATATTATCTGTTGCTTCTGAAACACGAAGCCTTCTTGACCTCCCCTTCCATAAGAATCCATTATCTTAAACTATCACCGTAATCCTGGCTTTAGGAGGGGGAGCGAGGGAAGCTAGAATCAAGCCTAATAGATAGCAAATAAGATTAATCTATGATCTAAGTGCCGATTACACTTGGACCTGCCCTTGAACACTCAGGTGTAACCTTGAGATCTGCATCCATTGCGAGCCAGCAATTGGATTGAAAGTCCCCGAAGGGCCGCACGAAGGGGGAGAGGGCCTTTGGCAGGACCTTACCCCAGAGAGATCAAAGGCCAAGCAGCTTAACCCCCACAAAACCTAAAGGTGTTAAACATCTTCAACTAATGGCAAAACACAGTTCCATTCAAGATAAGTTCACCTCCCCCTAATGTTTCTTCTCTCTATATTATCATTAAAGAAATGAGCATAATCACTATTGTGAATGGCATTTCGCATATAACAAAATATTTTGATGGCTTATGATTGTACAGTAGGTGCAGGAGGGGACTGACCATACAGCCAAATAGGGATGGGACGATTACCGGTTTCATGATAAACCACGATAAAATTTACTGATGGTTAGTAATATCGTTTAAAATTTAAAGGGTTAGTTCACCCAAAAATGAAAATTAGCCCATGATTTACTCACCCTCAAGTCATCCTCAAGGTGTATATGACATTCTTCTTTCAGAATCGGAGTTGTAATAAAAAAGTCCTGGCTAATCCAAGTTTTATAATGGCAGTGAATTGTTGCATCGTTTTTGAAGTCCATAAAAGTGCATCTGTCCGTCATATAACTGCTCCACACGGCTCCGGGGGGTTAATAAAGACCTTCTGAGGCGAATCAATGCGTTTGTGTAGAACAATATACATATTTAAAACTTTATAAAGTAAATTATCTAGCTTCCGGCCGATCACCTTCCGTATTCAACTTACAGAAAAAGTGTAACGCCTCTCGCAGTTCAAAATGCTTACACTATACGTCTGACAAGCGTAGCTGGTTTGCACTTTTTTCGTGTTTGTAAAACCATGTTTGATTATCACGATTTTGAAAACTAGCTGTAAATCCTGTCCGGCCAGCTTCAGTCTGGCGCTGACGCAGCGCGCAACGTTGTTTTTTGAATGAGAAAAAATGGCGGAAGGAAGTAACAGCACCGGGATATTTTTCAGCCTTCTAAAAGGACCAAATCTGGTGGTTGTATTTTAGCTTTTACAAAAGTCCTGAGGGAAACATAATCAAGGATGCTCACCCTGTCTGCAGAACATGCAAAAAGAAAGTCGCTGCTATAGGGAAAAACACTTTAAATCTACAGTCATCTTTGTGACCATCACGCACTGTTGTAAAGCGAACGCAAGGCAAGTTAACTTTGACCTCAATACCAAAACTACGTCAGAGAAAAAATGGGAAAACATTTTGAGTTTAAATATTTTATCTCACTCTCTTGTAATTAACGTGAAGCTTTCTGCAAAGAAAAGTTCGCAGCAAGTGGCTTTGAGCCAAAGACTAACGTATAAGTTCAAACGAGACTATTAAGGGTGACATTTAAGGGATAATAATGTATATTCATTGTACACTTATTACACAGATTTTTTTTTACCACATAAATAAATACGGGGACATTGAATTGAGATTAATGTTTTAAATCTTACCCGTTTATAAATCCATTTTGTACAGCGTACAAAACAATTGTCCAGACAAGATGAAGTTATAGTAATTATAGTGATAATTATAGTAGTATTAATAGTAAAGTCATCTAAATTCATTTTCAATACAATCAAAAACAAAGACGCAAGTACATGTGATACACCGGATGTGTATTGACGACGGTCATTATAAAGAAAGAAATGCCACAGAATAGAATCTTAGTTTAAAAAAAGTGCATAGAGCTGCTTGTTTTAATTGTTGATTTTCAAATATAAAACTAGTTGAAAAGTTTTCAGTGTTTCAGTTCTTTTTGAACACTTTCATCTCATTTTAACAAAACCGTGATAATATTGATAATCGTGATAATTTCGGTCACTATTATTGCGATGTAAAATTGTCATACCGTCCCATCCCTACAGCCAAACTAAACTGACCTGCTCACACAAGCTCAATTCATATACACAAATTTACAGCCTACACATACACATTATAATATTTTCAAAATATAATATAATATAATATCAGTGCTGGGTAGATTACTTACAAATTGTAGTCTGTTACAGAATACAAATTACAAGATGAAAATTGTAGTTAGTAACTTATAATGTGACTACTTTCGAATGACTCATTTATCTATTGAAGCTAGCTTCCGCCACAAAATAAAAATACATAAATAAATAAAAAGGGTAATTGGGACTTTTTATCTCAAAATTCTGAGATTATATCTAAACTCGGAATTTGATAAATAAAGTAAAAATTGTGAAATAAAATTTCCAAATATTTTTTGAGAAAAAAATATGTTGAAAATGTGTTATCAATAACATTAAGTGCAGTAAACATTAGATTACGTCAGGGGTTTCCAAAATGGGGTTTGTAAAGAAACGGCAGGGGATTCGTAAGTTAATGAAAAGATAATAATTAATTTAACCATACAAATGTAACATTTTAAAATAAAAGCTAATCAAAATCAAAATTAGAAAATGGTCATGCAGTGTGGCCTATATAATATAATATAATTAATATAATATAATATAATATTATAAATGTTTTAATGAATTGATAGCCCTAATTTACACTCTGCATAATTAGCGTGCTTTGAATTATATCACTTTACATTACATTGTATTATATTATTGGATTGAAAGCCCTAATTTATACTTTGCATAATTGGCTTACTTTGAATGATAAAGCTCGGCACCACATTTTGGGTTCCAGTCTGACACTAAATAATTGTCCCGAAATTGTCTCTGTATTTAACATATGGAGATCGATAGTTAGTGGGTGTCTCTCATTCAAAGTTCAAATCTTCCCTTCCCTTGAATCCTTCAATGCACCCAGACCTTCGGATCGATGCTCTCTTCAGTTTGACTCTGAAGCTGACTATTTGATTAATCTGCTTGGCTAGTCGGCAAGGAGGGCCGCCACACCACGGCAGACAGTTTCATGCCATTAGGATGGCTGGAGTAATGAAATTTCATTTAATTTGTCAGGAAGACAGTGCTAATGTTAAAAAGCTTTTGGATAATAAAAAAGTCGGGAGAGATCTGAGGGAAAGCTTTAAGTAATTACTCCAAGTGTCTCGGGTCCAGGCGTTAGAATATTTACATTACTGTCATGGAGGTCTTAAGAGTAATTAAATTAGTGCGGCGGTTAAGTTCTTTATTTCACAGGTTTTCTCCCCTCTCTTGAATGTATATTAACTATACTCACTTTGACTAAAGGAGCTAACATACAGAGACAAAGGCTTTGTCTCCATGTGATAAATTTCATTGGCACAGAGTGCTACTTAAATGGAGGAGCCGTTCTTTGCGCTTTCCAATGTGCAAATGAAAGACATAACGACTAGCTGTTGAATCAACCATTTTAAGCCATAAAATCAAATCCTAAACATATGCATTTCCCCTAAATACACTACTTGAAGCTATTTTGCGTTAAACATGCAGCATGCCCAACACTTCATAAGGATAAATGTATGGCAAATTAGTGCACAGTAAAATATTTATCCAATTTTATTCCATTTTCCAAAGGGATTTAATACGACAAGTATCAATTACATTCTGCCCGTGACAAATACAGCCAGAACATATGGCTACATCTAGAGTTTACACCTCATATTAGGAGCTCTCGGGCCGTTAAAGAGGTCTTGGGAACAAAATAACGATAAATCGGAGGATTGGTGCATAAAACCTGACATCTCTATCAGGGTATATCAGCATCCTTCCCCACTCCATACTGGCCTCTCAAAGATAGATGAGTGAAATGGCCTGGAAATGTATCTGACCGCTGGCTTACTCTAATGAATAACCTCCACTTTAGGTCTTGCAATGTAAGCAGAAAGTCCACCTCACAAGCGCTCCGAGGCCCTGTCATGAATCTAACCCGACAGCCGACATAATATCAGGGCGACAACACTTGTATGACTTCCATTTTCTTTGCTTTCTATTGATTTTCACTTAATAACTGGGGGGAAATACTAAACGTCTGTGCTGAGTACCTAATAAATCCTGTCTGAGCTTTTTTATTGAGGAGAATTTAATAAAAGCAGCAGGCAAGGCATGGGGATTTGTCTCTGGCTTGAGAGGACAAAAAAAAAGAACAGGGGAAAGATAGGAGAGGAGTGGTTAGAGGAACGAGGTGTAGAAACCGTGAGACCACATCCTCATTAACTCACTTTGTATCACTGAGAGATCTTAAGTGCTGTAAAGCGCAATTTGCCAAAGGTCAAACGACCTCTCTCTTGGCACGTGTTTGATATTATCTTGCAAAGGTACACATGCTGTTCACAACAAACAGAGCGTGTTAAGCTAACCTTGTCATCAAAATGGGTAAGGTTATAATACAGTAGTTTCTTATACAGCTTAAGGACCATTTCGTGATGTTAGATGCATTAGATTGATGATTTCCATGTGATGATTCCTATGTGAAAACACAAATATGCCTTGGAATACAAATTAAAACTAATGTGAATATATTTTTCTACAATGGCTTTAATGATGAGTTTTTAGGTTATAAAAAAACGGGGGAAAAGTCAACAATCCTAGAATAAAATATCCTGCCCTTGGGTTTATAGGAGCTAACATATATTTTGTCTCTCAAACCATTTAATTTAACCCACTTAGGGACAGTAGAAAGACAATGGGCAATGTCTGCTCTGACCAGATCACAATTAGAAACCATTATAATAGGTCTTCATTATGGGATACTTCACCCCTAGGTGTTCCCAAGCTTGACTGGGCACCACATGTATTTAAAAGAAAAGAAGAAAAAAATCCCTTTGTGGTTTTATAAACCAGGTCTTATATATGGCTAATTGGATGTCCTATGGCAAAAGGCTGGGACATGTAATCCTCTAGAAATGTCCTAGTTTGGGCTGTATTTTTTAAAAGAGAGAGAGAGAGAAAGCAGTGCATACTGAATACAGCACAACTGTGCATACACTGCCTTATATTAGTATTAAAAGTAGTATGTACATTTCAAAACTGTTATTTTGTGGAATATAACACATCAGTAACACTATATTTGTTTTATAACTCTTATGTGAGCTGAGTAAAAGCTGAGACTAAACTTAAGTCGGTTTGGTAACACTTTAGGATTATCGCTATTAAGCTGCTTATTAGCGTGCATATTAATAGGATATTGGCTGTTTATTAGTACTTATAAAGCACATATTAATGCCTTATTCTGCATGACCATATTCTACATCCCTTAATCTTACCCAATAACTACTTAAATGCTACAAAAACTACCTCACTAACTATTAATAAGCAGTAAATTAAGAGGCAAAAGTCATAGTTAATAGTGAATGTGTTCCCTATACTAAAGTGTTACCGTCGTTTCAGTGTTGCTTATATAATTTAGCAAGCAGTGTGCAGTAACTATTTTTAAAATAAATAAATAAATTGACTTTTATTGTACTTTTATTGTACATTAAATCCAATTCTGTGTAAAATGTGTACAGTTTGGTAGTCCCAATAGTCCCATAAAAAGAAAAAAGATACAAACCATTGTTGATTTTACTTACCCATTCACTCCCTATAGAAATGGAAGGACAAGTCATGCAATGAATTGTGGGATTGCATACAGTAAGCTCTGTTATATACTAGAAATTGTGTGTACCTGATCATCTTAAAATAGCAGAATATAATACAAAGATAATAAGAGGTAGTATTGTATCTGATAAATTTGTGCTTAATCTAATGGAGAAAAAAAGAGATATATTGTATTTAGTGTGAAATTCATGACCATGAATTATTGTGATGTAGTTAACTCATATGCTAGAATATTTAATGTCACTATGTAAGCTAATTTGGAGCGCTTTGAAAACATTAGCATGTGTTAGTGTCATTACTAGCAGATCCTCTCAGGAACATTTTTAAACCAAAATTAGCTGCATAAGGTCAAAATTCAAAACCAACAGATAGGTGATAATTACCATGAAAATAACTTAAGATGTTCCCGACTTGACAGTATAAACCAGTGACAACCTACGAAACGACATAGCTAACATTGGCCTTATGGCCTTATAACGATGCAAATAGCAATAGAAAGGTGGTTGTTTCTCCACACGGCTGCCAAATACCGTAGGAAATACGTGTTTGAACAGAAATGTCACCTCTCATATTTCTTAGACTTCCCTCCCCTTTAACATTTCAGGCCTTTGTTTGTTTGGCTCTGGCTGAGCTGAGATCAATAGCAATAATTCGGCTTGCAATTAGCAGCTCATCCGCTGTAATAGCACATCGCTGGTGCTAAGCAGAGAGACCTTTGGAAAAGATTTAAGCCCACTAAATAGAGGTTTCATGTTCTCTTTTTTTTCACTTCATTCTTTGCCAATAATTTACAAGTGTACCTGTGGGTATGCTGCTGACCAACAGTATTACAATCTTAATGGTGTGAGAGCACATTTGGATCAATGTGCTGAAGGATTCCTGCCACTGTTTTGACTCCTTTACACATTTTATAAACTCTTCACGAGGTCTCAGCTGGTCAAAATACTGATAGCCTAATCATATGTAGGCTATGCACATACAACAAGCACATTTAGCGCAGCACGCATTGGATGCTAGGCAAGTTCTGACATGACATATAGGTAATAAAAGCAGAACAATCAGGTTTTGAACATATCCCTATGCCTTTAGGTTCAGCTTTCAGGTCCAGAGTTAAAATGCCAATGTGAACGCTAAGGGGACCAGGACTAACCAAAGTGTGAACTCACCCTTAGTCCTGGTACACTCAGTGTTCACAGTGTCACTTTTAACACCGAACCTAAAACCTTTAACACAGAAATTAGAAAATTTGAATTTACCAATCATCCAAATCAATGCTGTGTGCTGGGATAAATGTGGGCTTGTTATATGTGCGTACATATGATGGTATTTTTACCAGCTGAGAACTAAAAGAGCTTATAAAATATGTAAAGGTGTCAAAACTTGGAATTCCTCGGCTACACACAAACGAAGATCTGCAGCAAGAAAACACAGTTTCGACACCTGTACCTGACTATGCTTTTTAGGGTCACATCTTGAGACATCAAGTCCTGGTTTTAGTTTTTTATGTCTTTGGTTCGTGTTGCGTTCATATTTCAGTCAAACCGCACCTTTTCAGGGATGTGTTGCTATAGCAGCGTTCACACTCAACTGAACACTTACAGAGCAATTTCACCAGAGTTTGTTTTAATCGAACCAAACCTGCCAAGTGTGAACATCCAAAAAGCAGAGACCATTTCAACTTCTATTTTGCATTTTCCTATAATGCATTATTTTTAGGGCTGGGCGTTGTCATACATTTTACAGTTCGATTTGATTTGATTTACAAGCTTGTGATTCTATATCGATTCATTTGGATATACACTATATTGCCAAAAGTATTGGGACACCCCTCCAAATCATTGAATTCAGGTGTTCCAATCACTTCCATGGCCACAGATGTATAAAATCAAGCACCTGGCATGCAGACGCTTCTACAAACATTTGTGAAAGAAATGTGTCACTCTCAGGAGTTTAGTGAGTTCAAACGTGGTACTGTGATAGGTGGCCACCTGTGCAATAAGTAAATTCTTGAAATTTTCTTACTACTAAATAATCTATGGTCAAATGTGGTATTATAACAAATGTGGAAGCAATTGGGAACAACAGCAACTCAGCCACAAAGTGGTAGGCCACGTAAAAGAGTGGGGTCAGCGCATGCTGAGGCGCAGTGTGCACAGAAGTTGCCAACTTTCTGCAGAGTCAAAAGCTACAGACCTCCAAACTTCATGTGGCCTTCAGATTAGCTCAAGAACAGTGTGTAGAGAACTTCAAGGAATGGGTTTCCATGGTCGAGCAGCTCATCCAAGCCTTACATCACCAAGTGCAATGCAAAGCGTTGGATGCAGTGGTGTAAAGCACGCCGCTACTGGACTCCAGAGCAGTAGAGACGTGTTCTCTGGAGGGACGACTCATGCTTCTTTGTCTGGCAATCTGATGGACGAGTCTGGGTTTGGCGGTTTTGACGGTACTTGCATGACTGCATTGTGCCAAGTGTAAAGTTTGGAAGAGGGGGGATTATGGTGTGGGGTTGTCTTTCAGGGGTTGGGCTTGGCCCCTTAGTTCCAGTGAAAGGAACAAAGCACTAAGTTTATTGTGATTTATAGGATGTAGGGGTTTAACAATATATTGTCTCACAATATATCGCAATACAAAAATGCAACAATATGTAAATAGTGGCAATCTGTTTTGTGTATCGTGCACCCAAAATGAAAATTACTGTATGAGAAAAAATATTCAAGTTTACAGAGTTTTAGTGCCAGAACATTACTCTACTATATATATTATTAAATATAATGAATAATAATGCAATGGGGGAATATTTGTGGGTTGTGATAATACCAAATTTCTTATGTTACCAGTAAAAAATGGCTTACATTATTTTAAATATCAGTCAGTGACAGAGTTCAAGCACATTCATCTAATAATTCTGTATTTTCAGCTTCAGAATCATGAGTATTTTTATTCTGGGGTCACCATTGTCCTGTGCATTGGGGTACCAGCACCAAGTCCAAGCCTTTTACCATATGTCTTGGAGGATCGCAATAGTATATCGAGAGTCCAGTATCGTGATACGTATCGAATTGTGACATGAGGGTATCGTTACACCCCTAATTGTATGTTCTGTTCATTCATCAACTGAAAACAACATAGACTGAAAGATTGATTCTTGGGATTTCGATATTGGTTCATAAAAATGAGAATCGATTAATCTCCATTTCTTTACGGATCTAATTATTTTTTTATTACAAATTACATCACATCAATTTAAGAGACAATTTTAAAAGTTAATGTTCATTTTAACATTAATCAAGTCTACATTTATTTCCAGGTTTCAATATGTAATTTTGGACCTCACTGTATATTTAATAGCTAAAATCAGCCAGAAATTGTTTGACAACTCAGTAATGATTTAAATACAATAATTATTCATTAAAAAAAGAAAATGTGTTATTTAATAGCTATCTTGAAGCTCTTATACTACTAACATAATACAAATAAAGATTCCTCTGAAAAGCTAGTAAGTTAAACACAACATATAAGCTTTGCTATAAGCTTTTAATAACCAAATATTTGAATACATACAGTCACTGAAACAGAGCCTTCTAGTGAATGAGTCTTAAAGAAGTCTAAAAAACAAAACACTTGTTTTATAAAGCACAGGAGGTTTCCTTTGTGAAAACATGTACCAAAAGGTTTCATGAGACATTTTTAGCTGTTTGTTCCTCATTTATTAGATGCTAAATCATTCATCCTGAAGCCAGTTCAATATAACTGTATTTCACCTTCCTTGGCTTCAAGGAAAACACTGCGTGTCTTATTAAAAGCGTGTTGTCTGATTGGTTTCCAGCGGCACCACTGAATATGCTGAGATCATCAATCTTCAATGCAGGACTGATTTGCATAAAATATACATTTATTCATTAGACAGATCAAGTCTCAGCCATAGAGGATGAACAGTACTTTGCATGTGGCACACTTACACTGAAATAAAAATAGCCTATAAATATTACATTTTGGGAGGAGAAATTAGAAACAGACTTGAGAAAAAATCCAATACTTGGTTAGATATTTGAAATCCTTTTTCCTGTGATAACACGTTTTTTGAACATAAAAACAAAGGTAGCTACGTACTCCTCATTGTTGTTATTGCTATTGTTACAGTTACTCAAAACCTTAAGTTAGCTTAACAATCTGTCGCTCGTTTTAAGAAAGGAATTAGCTAGTTTTTAGTTGGCTAAAATGAGATCAAATAAAGGGTTTTTCAATGTTATGGTGGCGAAAGCAGACCTGAACAAATATCAGGAATCAGCTAATCGAGTGACTTCAGGTAGAGTACAGTGGGATCACGCTGCGTTGCATGTGTGTTACATCATTCTGGTCTCAAGGTGTATATACGAATTCTATGAAATGAGTCTTCTAGAATCTTGTGTGTTTTATATAAAGAATCTTAATTTGACAGAAGCAGGTTGCAATAGTTAAATATAGTTAAAAATAACATATGTAACCTGCTTCAGATAAGAATGGCAACAGAATGTATTCACATCCTTTCTTAGAGGGCAAATTAAATATGCAAGGCTTGACCAAAGCCTGAACCTTGGCATCCCTCAGTTTATAGATCACTTTAAGCTTTCAGTGATCCTCTTAACCAAGTTAACAGCTCATCATTCTACCGCCTACGTGATACAAACAGATGAAGGGATTGAATGCAAAGGTTGAGGGAAAAAAACACCATATGATGCTGCTATAGATACTCAGCTATCTTTGAATAAAGATCTAATTGGCATCAGACAGTGTTAGGGCAACATGTTACAAGTTATGTCACGTAATGAGATCACTTTTATCAAGTTAAATGCATAGACACATTTTCACTACCTTTGGATTTTTAAAAATGTACTTTTAATCAGCAAGGATGAATTAAATTAATCAAAAGTGACTGTAAAGTCTTTTACATTGTTAAAAAGAAATCTATTTTGAATAAATGCTATTTTTTTTTAAATTTGTATTCATCAAACAACCTGGAGGAAAGTATCAAAGTTTCCACAAAGATATTAAGACACAACTGTTTTTAACATTGATATAATAAATGTTTCTTGAGCACCAAGTTAGAATATTTTCTGAAGGGTCATGTGACACTGAAGTCAAGAGTAATGATGCTGAAAATGTATCTTTGCATTACAGGAATCATTTTTTTTTTTTTTTTTAAATAAATTAAATAGAAAAGTTATTTCAAATTGTAATAATATTGCACAATATTGCTGTTTAACTGTATTTATGATCAAATGCAGCTCTAGCAAACTTCTTTAAAAAACAAAAAAACAAAAAACAAAAACAAACCCAAACTTTTGAACAGTATGTAAACTATAATATCCAAGTTACTTTTTCAATTAATTCGCTGTAAACTCTAATGCTCAAAATAATTAATTGGTTTGAGTACTCAAATGAAACAAATCAAATGAACTGATCAAATGAGAGTATTTAGAACTTTCTTTTTCTTTTGAGTTCACAAAACTGACACATTTTAAGTAATCTGAATTGTTTAATTGTTTTGAGTTTTATGAACTTGTTTCTTTTAGTTTAGACTAACTTAAATTTATCTGAAACTGGACTGGGATTTCTCTTTCCCAGAATGCTTTGCCATGACACTCAGAAGGGACAGTAAATGCTAAAATTAAGTGTTATATAATGTTGGTGCAATGTTAAAGGGTTAGTTCACCCAAAAATGAAAATTCTGTCATTAATTTCTTACCCTCATGTCGTTCGACACCCGTCAGACCTCCGTTCATCTTCGGAACAGAAATGAAGATATTTTAGTTGAAATCTGATGGCTCTGAAAGGCCTCCATTGGCACAATGCACGGTTCACTCTCAAGACCCTTAAAAGGCACTAAAGACGTCGTTACAAAGTCCATCTCACTACAGTGGTTCTACAATAACTTTATAAATCGGCGACAATAGTTTTTGTGCGCAAAAAAAACCCTAAATAACGACTTATATAGTGATGACGATTTCAAAACACAGCATCATGAAGCTTCGAAGCGTTATGAATCAGTGAGTCGAATCAGCAGTTTGAATCGCCAAATTTCAGCAGTTTGGCGGTTTGACACGCGATCCGAATCATGATTCGACTCGCTGATTCATAACGCTTCAAAGCTTCATGATGCCTTGTTTTGAAATCGTCATCACTATGTAAGTCGTTATTTAGGGTTTTTTTGCGCACAAAAACTATTATCGTCGATTCATAAAGTTATTTTAGAACCACTGTAGTGAGATGGACTTTGTAACGACGTCTTTAGTACCTTTTAAGGGTCTTGAGAGTGAACCGTGCATTGTGCCAATGGAGGCCTTTCAGAGCCATCAGATTTCAACTAAAATATCTTCATTTCTGTTCCGAAGATGAACGGAGGTCTGACGGGTGTCGAACGACATGAGGGTAAGTAATTAATGACAGAATTTTCATTTTTGGGTGAACTAACCCTTTAATGTTAATTGGGAGATAGTGTGTAACATTTTGGTATGCTAGTTCAGAAGAGTTTCATTATGTTGTTGATTTTAGGGTTACCATCATGGTGACGAGTGGAGCATGAGCTTAGTTTGAGAACAGATATATGTTCTATATTGCTGTACTCATTCAGCAAGTGCCATGCTATGCTAATGCTATTAAAGTTTCCACTACTAAAAAAAGTTGAGATTACGTGATAATTTTAAATTAAATGTATGAATTGGTTTACTCACATATTTCAAGTTAAGAGCAAATAAAATGCATGTATACAAAATTCAGCTTAAATGTCTTAACTTAAAATATATGATGTATTTTTTTTTATTTTGCCAACTTATTCAGGTTTACAGTGTATGTTTGAGCATCTCTATTTGTATTGAGTATTGTTGTAGTCAAGACCACCTAATTCGAGACCAAGACCTTGAGGGGTTGAGACCAAGCCTGTAGTGCTCCTGTCAAAAATTGAAGCTTCCGCGCCTCGATCGCCCCCCGGTGGCCGGTCCCAGTATAGCTCCTAAACCCCGCCTCTCCATGTATTTGAATAGAGAGCGAGACACACTCAACAATTAAATTACACTTCAAATAATTGTTTCCTAAAGATGGTTTCTGTCATTTTAGGCAGTTTTTATTACGATAATTTCATTTCAAGTGTTCGTTTTTTAAATAAGTTTAGTTTTAGTGAGTTATCTGATGCTATAAAAACGGGGGGTGTGACGTCATGATTGACAGCTGAGATTGACGGCTTCTCTGAGTGAAGTTGTCACTGAGGCACTAACGGACTTTTTTCGGATTTTTGGGAGGAGATTGGAGCTTTAGCTTTCATTTCTACATTTCCATAACTGTTTATTTCACACCAACACAATTAATTATTCTGCATCTGCGAGAGTGTGGGCGGGCTTTTGATAGTCGCGCCTCTACTTCCTGCTCTCTACTGCGCAACTCCGGTCCCGAGATCGCTACTGCGCAGACTCGGTCCCAAGATGTCAGCTCCGTGAGCGGGCCTATGAAAGCTTCAACTATGGTCAACGGAAGTCAATGAAGTCGCGTCGTCCATATTTTTTTACGGTCTATGGTTGAGACCAAGAACATTCATAAAGATCCACATTGCCGCCTGAGAATTTACTTTTTTACAATAAATATAATTAGAATAAGACAATTGAGCTGTTACCAATTAAATTAAATCATTAACCACAAAATTCATCTTTGCACTGCAGAGGTGGTACAGAAGATGCTTCTGAATTGGCAAATTACAAATGCATAAATAATATTGAGAATAATGTAAAAAAAAGAATATATTGAATGTTTGTATAAAAGCAATATCTTGTTTGCAGTCATGCTCACATTTATGAAAACAGTTCTCTTGCTCTTGTGGTATTGCTTAATTATTTCATGTTATAATATAAAAATCCAGATCTCATACAACCCATACCTTTTTTTGCAAACATATCTTGAATTTTGTGAACATTTGTATTCATTTTGGTGACATTTTTGACACAATCCCTCATTCATTTCTGAACCATCACAAAAAAAAAAAAAAATTAGAAATAAGTTATTGATTGCATCTGAAGCAGTACGTTTTACATCCAATCACTAATGATGTGAATAAATAAATCAGACAATGCACCGGCAATTTTGTAATATTCCGGCAGTTGAGGTCTTGACCGGTCTTGAAACAAAATCCAGAGTCCTCTCAGTCTGAGACGGTCCAGTCTCGAGTTCTACAACACTAGTATAGAGTGTATCATGCTTTTGCAGAGCACAACATTTTCTTTCAGATTTACTTTTGAAAAACGTATAAATACTTTTGATTAATGAAAATAAATCCAAGTGTGTGAGTGGAATCCTGTTGTACTTGTTATTTGAGGTGGACAAAAAATTAAAAAATAAAATAATAATTGTATTTGCTCGACTACTACTTTGCTATACTTACTGTATATTACCCTATAAGTTCTATATAGGGTAACATAAAAGTCAATAAGCACATTCATTTCCATAATGAAATTTAATTAGTTACACTGTTTCAGTTAACCAGCTTAAACTGCTGCTTTAAAGTAAGAAAGGCACGAATATCATTGTTTTCTATAAATAATTGAATTGTTAACCACTGACAATCTTAATAATGCAAGTCTTCAGAGTTACATCTTGTTTAGCATCTGTAATATAGGCACTTTGCTAGGTGCATGCATAATTATAAATCAAACAAAAAAGCTAAATATCATCAGAAAGACCTACTGATTCACTTAATGTAAGTAAGAAGCTTAAGCTATTTAAAACTGACAAATATGAACAAGCAAACAAAATAACATGGGTAGATATATATAAGCAAATCAAAGTAACGCACATGCTGCTGAAATTTTGGATCATTCACAGTTCACACACATGTTGGATTGGAGCACAGGGACTGAAACGCCCATATGCACAAGTGGATGGAACCACAGCCATTTGTGGGACACAAAAGCACCGGAGCTGCTCTAGTGCTTCGGTTGCTCTGAAGCACAATGTGTCCACTGTATGAGGCTTATGTTTCACAGGACAGGCCGTGATATCCGATACTATACTGCAAACCACATTCTGTCGTACAACTAATACAGTGATCTTCAGCGCTCTGCAGTACATGCAACACATCATCTTACGATAACAGAGCAGCTGCATGGAGTCTGCATATGGTCTAGTTGTTGTAATTTACTTAGTATTATGATCATTATCTTTTAATGCTGTAAAAGCAGTGCAAATTCAGGGAAGGTTTCCTATATTAGACGGCACTATTTAATGCTTTTCACACATAAACAAAAAAAAAAACATTCATATAATTGCATTTTGTTCTCACAAAAACTAGACAGGCTCTGGAGACATGCATCCTACAACTACGTAAGTCGTTTACAGAGAAAAATGTGTGAACCTTCCTTCATATTAGAATGGCCCCTCTGTCTCCTAACCTTTCCTTTCTTCTTATAAGAGAGAGCAGCATTGGGTCAAGTGATTAAACTGGGTATATTGTAATGGATATGTTTTCTCACAATTGAAGGCTAAGGTGGGAGATTACCAGACAATTGATTCGCTGGAACGGGGGGGAAACCGGCTATGTGAAAATGATAACCCACACAGGTCAAGAATCAACCTTTGCGTCCATAAACAGAGCTGCAATTAAAACTCCCAGCTAAAACCCACCTAAAAGAACAAACAGGCGAGTTAGTTAGATAGCGGAGCTAAAATTATCCACCAGGGCCCTTCTCACGGTGTAATATTTGAGGAAGATCATTTCTCTAAATGACATTTGGCAGTGAAATACTTTCCACAAAGAACCCAAGTTTCACAGAAAAATATATTGTATGTCACTATGTCAGAAAAATACTAGAAGGAATTACCTTATTTAATGTAATGTGTGCTACGTTTAAATGTCTGTCCAGTTCAGAACTAATATATATGATGTAAAGACATAATTAGCTGTAGTCTTTTGAATAGAGTCTCCTGTAATCAGGAGTCAGGACATTTTAATAATCCCACTTATAAACATTAAATACATCATCTTACAGCAGTCACAAACATATGGTAATTAACTTTTACTACACTGATAAATCAGTCCTGCATTAACATATTGCAAGAAAGGAATAATTTGCTTGATTGAAAACAGCTTTTAAAGACTATGCCGAAAGAAAGCGCCGTGCATTCAAACACTTACATGACTCACACTTATGCACACACACACACACACACGGAAGATGGATTCCTCAAACCCATTCACTCATCATTAAAGCTGTATTTCTTCTTGCGTTTTAAAACTCTACCTCTTGATCTTGTTTGCAAACTTACATTCACAAGCAAATGACACATATACTGTACGCAGCTGTTTATAAAATATAAAATGTCTAAAGAATAATTGTATAGTTGCTGTTTTTTCCTAAATATATTTATTGGCATTTTTTGAACATTAGAAAAGGTGCATATAAACATTAGGAATAAACAGGTGAATGACTAATACAAAATATAAAAAATCAAAAATGACAGGACATTTAACAAAACTAAAACATCAAGTAAAATAAGTTAAACATACATTTTGATACATCACAGTTGAATAATCGTATAGTTCATAAAAAAGTGGAACATTGCGTGAAGAGAAAGTGTTATAAATATGAAAAATAATGACTGAAATATCTCAGTTTGGAATAATTGTAAACGTTTCTGTACCTAAAATAAATAAAAGATGTGGATCTGGGAGTTTTTCATTTTTGTACTTTTAAGGAGCAGCACTGGAGACAAGATGAGCAGGGTGTGTTCTTGCCCAGATAAATGCATTACATCATCAAGGCCAGGGCAATGAGGAGAAATTAGCTGGGTGAAATATGAGAGGAGAGAGCGACTCACATCTTGGTTAACCTCTCTTAATTAACATCACTCGGCTCAGGAGTCCTCATTAAAGATATGCCAAAGATTTATCAGACCTTATTTGCCTAATAGGGACCTGAATGAGGAGGTCTAGGCCCAAGTTGAGGTCACAAAGTTTAAAGAAAAAAGGTCCACGGCAATGAAATGCCAAAATATAAGTCTCTCGAAGTGGAGCACGCACAGAAACACAAACGCAAAGGGATACAAAAATCTTTTTTGTGAAGTCGTGAATTGCATGAAAGAAACCCCTTTTTCTCAAGAAATTAAACAATGCACCAAATCAATATATTTACTTCAAGCATTAAAGCATTCAAAATTCCTTGAGCTTTTGAAGTCTGATTCTATACTTAAATGTCAAATGCCTACAGATATTTTGAATTTGTTTATTTATTATATTTACTATTTTAATTTACAAATTCATATTTATTATATTATATTATTAACACTGACCTTAATATTATTATTATATTCTTCTGTCAAGTGTAAAAGCTGCCTCTTGAAAAAATGAAATTGTACAGTAAAAGAGAGGTTTACATTAGATAGTGGTAAAGGGACAGATTTTTGAGTTGGTCCAGGGAGAGCTGTGAATATTTATGAAGGTCAGAGATGAATTGTTTATCATTGACTCAAAGGTAAATGTCCTGCCATTCCAAGGACTTTCAGCCGGCTCCTCTTACTGTCACTGTGCCATGTGTCGGTGTGTGTGTGTGTGTGTTTGTACGTGTGTGTCCGTGCGCTTTTAACAGCTTGAGCAGGCAGCCGGACGGTTTCCTGTGTTTGTGAGCGAGCGTTGTCGGCCCCCTCTCCCTCTCCTGCGAAGCTATTATTCTGTCAGGAGCTGCAGTGTTTTCCTGAGGAAAGGAAGTTATTTCATTTCCAGCTTTTGTCTGGGCCTGAATGCGAGCGGCGCTCTTTCAGCAATATTCGCTCGTTTCAACTCCCTTCTCCATCCGAACAAAAATATACACCCCCTGTCTTGGTCCAATAACTCACGTTGGGCCCAGAAAAATAGCCACTTCCTCAATTGGTTTAATTTCCCTCACCAGATTCTGGACGGCCGTTTCTCCTGGCCTCAGCGGATCCTTATCTTGCGTTTTCCATCAGGTCTAACAGGACCTTGCCAGTGGAATCACCCGAGAGAGAGAGAGAGAGAGGCCCGGATGGGAGCGTCCCAGTCTGCTTAACGCAGGCCAAAAGGAAGCCTGGAGCGGCACAATAAACTATGGATTGATATTCGCTTATGTACCGAAGACTGCCTGTTCTTTTCCAACTAACCTTGTGCAACCAGCTCATTATATGCAGGCAAGTTTAATACAACAGTCTTGTTACATACATCACATTTTGGGATGATAAAACAGCCTTTTTGAGAGTCGAATGACATCACCTCATAAGTGAGCGATTGCCTGTGGTCGAGCCCTTGTATGCTGTGTTGATGATGGGGTTACACTGGACTCTTATTTAGCGTGGCTCATTACATAACCAGCACTTGACCCATTTCATGCGGCTCTGCATTTTAAGCCATTTGACCACATGTCCTGAATTCACAAATCATCCCCGTCCACCCGCCACTCTGGCAGCTCCTCCTACTGTATACGGCAAATCAAAACAGCACTCTGTGAGGACAAAAATGTCCCCGAGTCGCAGGAAGTGAAATCTAATCTTTTACTACACTGTTTATAGAGCGTTTACACAATATTTATAGAATTTATTACAATGGTAGAATATTTACCTTCTCATATTTAGTTTTTTTCACAAGAGCAGCTTCAAATAAGGCATTATTTCCACTTTAAACAAAGAATGATGGGCCTAATTTAAGCTCAACTGTAAAAATCGGAAACATTTTCTATTTATGAAGAATCATGTGACATGGAAAACTGGAGTAATGATGCTGAAAATTCAGCTTTGCTATGAGACTGAAAGGGTTAGTTCACCCAAAAATGAAAATAATGTAATTTATTACTCATCCTCATGCAGTTCCACACCCGTACGACCTTCGTTCATCTTCGGAACACAAAAATATTTTTGTTGAAATCCGATGGCTCAGTGAGGCCTGCATTGCCAGCAATGACATTTCCTCTCTCAAGATCCATTAATGGACTAAAAACATATTTAAATCAGTTCATGTGAGTACAGTGGTTCAATATTAATATTACAAAGCGACGAGAATATTTTTGGTGTCTGCAAAAAAACCCTGAAATAATGACTTATATAGTGATGGCCAATTTCAAAACACTGCTTCATGAAGCTTCTGAGCGTTATGAATCAGTGTATCGAATCAGCGGTTCGGAGCGCCAAAATCACGTGATTTCAGCAGTTTGGCGGTTTGACACGCGATTCGAATCATGATTCAGCACACTGATTCATAATGGTTCGAACCTTCATGAAGTAGTGTTTTATTGAGTCGTCGTTACAAGTCGTTATTTCGTTTTTTTGCTGCACCAAAAATATTATTGTCGCTGTATAATATTAATATTGAACCACTGTACTCACATTAACTGATTTAAATATGTATTTAGTACATTAATGGATCTTGAGAGAGGAAATTTCATTGTTGGCTATGCAGGCCTCACTGAGCCATCAGATTTCCACAAAAATATCTTAATTTGTGTTCCGAAGATGAACGGAGGCCTTACGGGTGTGGAACGGCATGAGGGTGAGTAATAAATTACATTATTTTCATTTTTGGGTGAACTAACCCTTTAAGCCTCATTCAGACTGTCGGTACAAATCAGATTTTTGTGCATATCCAATTGGAACATTCTTATAGGAAACATGCTGAAAGTCGCTGCAGAAACAAGGTTGTGTTGTTGCAAAGTGCCGGACGAGCAGAAAATGATGGTATAACAGAGACATGTTTTGTAACCGGTGGAGACAACAGCACGGAATAAAGCCACGCATGCCAGCCTACTACGTTTCTGCAGCTGCTTCAATAGTCAAGCGCATTGGTTAAACATTCTCGTGTTGTAAATAAGAAACATCTGTATTGCAAACCCCTCTATGTTGCTGTTGTTTTTGGCGTAACGCAACGCCATTGCCCTAGAAACGAATGCAGATATGCGAAAGAGCGCCACTGGACACACACATCAGATCTGAACATTTGCGATTTCCACACTGTGGACAGTTAATAATTTAGATAAGAATCTAGGGATGTAACAATAAATTGTGTCAAAATATATTGCAATAAAAAAATTTGCAATGTATATGTATATAGTGCAATGTATATTGTGTATAGTTCACCCAAAATGAAAATTACTGTGTGAGAAAAAAATTCACGTTTACAGAGTTTTAGTATCAATACTACATTAAACTACTATATAGTATAATGTTGAATATAATGTATAATAATGCAGTGGGGGAATATTTGTAGGTCCTGATAATGCCAAATGTCTTATGTTTCCAGTAAAAAGTGGCCTTAAATATATCTAGTCAGTGACAGAGTGCAAGCATATAAGTCTAAAATAATTCTGTATTTTCAGCTTCAGAATCAGGAATATTTTATTCTGGTGTCACCATTGTCCTGTGCATTGGGTTACCAGCACCAAGTCCTAAACTATTCATTTCCACCCCCAATGTAATCCCAAATTTAGCAGTTTAAATCAACAGTACATTTTTTTGTTAACCTTTTAACATATGTCTTTGAGTATCGCAATAATATCGTATTGTCAGTTCAGTATCGTGATATGTATCGAATCGTGACATGAGGGTACTCCTATCAGATTCCAATCGCACACACAAATAAACAGTGTGAGACAGAGACAAAGGTTTGCAGTGTAAACATAGACTAATAAATGTAATTTTAAAATGCATTAAAATAGAAAACTATTTTAAATAGTAATAATAATTCACAATGTTTCACTGTATTTTTGATTCAACAATGATCCATTTAATCTTTTCTTTTCATTATTATTCTTTTAAAACAAAACTGTGGGTAAACTGTTCTTATACTTAGTCTAATTGCCCAGTTGCACCCAGCTGTTAAGTGGTCCAATATGTATTCACATGGGCTCAGTAATAAGTCATTAGCACTTAGCTCAGTAGCTAGGCCATTTTTGGAAAAACAGCCTAATGCTAATGTGAAAATATAAAAAATCTGAAGGTCACAGACTTGGTTTTGACAAGCGCTTGGCCCGACACTCACAGATACAGGCAGTGTTGTGGCAAAATGTCAAGGCAGTTATCCATTAAAAAAACACAGATTCAAATCAAAAGAACATGGATTATTTTGTGCTCCTCATAATTTCATGCTAAAATATGAAGTTATTGAAATGCTATTCAAGAGTGTGTTCACACTTGGCATGTTTGTCTGGTTCGACTGCTCTTTTAGTACGGTTCATTTGAAGTGTGAACCCTGCCATTCGAACTCTGGTGCGCAAAGGATGAGTCTCGGTTAGGGCTGTGTGATATTGAAGAAAAATGCTAAATGCAATATCTTGTTAAATAATGCGGCGATATTCGATATGCGATACGATATTGCTTTAAGGGCCCTATTTTAACGATCTGAAACGCAAGTGTCAAAGCGCGAAGCGCAAGTAACTTTGTGGGCGGGTCTCGGCGCTGTTGCTATTTTCCCGGCGGGATAAATGGCTCTTGCGCCCGGCGCAAATCTAAAATGGGTTGGTCTGAAGTAGCTTCATTATTCATAGGTGTGGTTTGGGCGTAACGTGAATAAACCAATCAGAGCGTCATCCAACATTCCCTGTAAAAGCAGGTGCGCAAGTTCCATTATGGATTGCTATTATTATGGCGTATTTACCAGGCGCACGCCAGGAGCGGTTCACAGCCGAGGAGACTGATGTTCTTGTAAGAGCAGTGAAAGACAGAGAAGTTGTGTTGTATGGGGATGGGAGAAACCCACCCAAAATAGCGTCGGTTAAACAGGCGTGGGAGGAAATAGCCTCAATTGCTTCATCAGCTGGCATCCCCAGGACGTCGCACCAGTGCCGCAAGCGCTACAATGACATCAGAAGACGGGGAAAGTCCAAGCTTGCCAGCATCAATCGGGCACGCCGTGAAACGGGAGGTGGATCTGCCTCTACTCAGGACCTGACGCCAGCAGAGGACATCGCTGCGTCCACCCTCACCGATTTTTTTTCCTGGTTCTTGACGGACAAACCAATTTGTTAGATGTCCTTATATACATATATGTCTTGCCAGAAGTTGCCACTATTGGGCAAACAGGTCTCCTTAATTATTAGACTACAATTAGCCTGAATAATTTGTAAGCTAGATTTATGCCTATTTTTTCACATCTTCGTGGCACACCACAATGATTTCCGTCATCTCATGTGTTAATATTTTTTAGTGTAACAATTTATGATTTGCAAAAATAACTGTTGCATCTGTGTAGATTACATGAGCAAAGTGTATGCGCGTTGTGCATGCTATAGCCTACATTATGGTCAAGCATGCGCCCTTAAAATAGCATAATGAACAACGCGCAACGGGCCACTGACTTTAGACTAGGTTTTTTCTGGTCAGTGGCGCAATTGTTTAATGGAACTGCAAAATAGCACCAGGGATTGTTTGCACCGGAACACGCCTCCTTTTTTGCGTTGAACCGCCCAGGTAGCGCAAGTTCATTCACTAGTTTAGCGACGTGCTTCTGTGGAGGGAAAAGCGCGCTTTGCGCGGGTGCAAAATAGGAATGACACATGCGTCGGTGTACAAAGTCAATTGCGCTGGGTGCAAGATAGGGCCCTAAGTGTGTAAAATCTATTTAAATTGTATTAAAAATGTTTTTAAAAACTGAGAATGATACCATTTATGTGTTTCACATTCTTTCTGGAAAAGAAAGCATTGCTACAACTCCTGAAAGTGACCAGCACTATAATTTTCACATCAATGTAAACAAACAAAAAAATGTAATGCCAATATTTAAATACCACAAACTCTTTGACTTAGGTAATATATAGTTATATCGACCTAAAAAAAAAAGTGAAACTTAACAGATTATAATGATGTATAACACTTGCCAGAATGATAAAAAAAACGATAGTTATTGGAGTTTCTTTGGCACTGATAAGAAAAAAAGAGAGCCGATCCCGCCGGCGCGACTGCCGACTCGAGGGGGTTAACATCAAGAACATCCAGATAAACAAACACACCTGAACTAGTGGTGGACGATTATTTTTGTTATTTTAATTTACTTTATTCAAAATAAGAATTAAAAACGGTAGTCATCACATGAATTAAATATACACTGATACATAATCATACTCTTTTTCTTTTGTTGTTTGACAGACAGCGGCAGGTTTACTGTATTGGGCTGCTATCATTTTAAGACCTAATGCACGGATCCTATTGACACACATTCGGTTTTTCTTTCCCCAACTGATATCATTCACTTAAAGCATAACCGACTGTGTTTACATGCATACTCATCAATACAGCCATTTTGACAAAAATGTGTGTGTATTTGACATTTCGAGTGTGTAACCAGGCACGAAACAGAACTGAAGGGATTACACGCTTTCAGAGGCGGCTTGTGCGCACGTTTCGGTGTGTTTGTCAGACAGCAGACAGCGCAAGACTGCAAGGAGTTGTTTTTCGCAAGATATTGCGTTTTATAACTCTTTTTAACATCAAGGAAGTCACATAAGTAACAGTCATGGGCCCAGTCTATTCTCTGCTATATGCGTCAACCTAAAACGTACACTTTTCACAATGTTGAAGTAGCCTATTAAAATCATATGTACATTTGCGATATTCCGATAAGTTGTGCAGCCCTAGTCTCGGTCCATTTCAAATGAGCTCTGGTGCGGTTCGAATGAAATATGAACAGAACACGGACCAAAGATGAACACAAGATGTGACCACAAAAAGGAAAAAAAGTTTTTTTGTCATCACAGTCACAATGTTGCCCATCACAGTTCGGTACAGGCATCAGAACATCGTCTCCTTGCAGCAGATGTTTGTTTTCGTCTTTGAGATTCCTGTCGCTGTTTTGACTCCTTTACACATTTTACAAGCTCTTCATGAGTTCTCAGGTGGTCAAAAGACTATCATATGTCGGCTATGCACATACAACGAGCATATTTAGCCCAGCACACAGCATTGTTTTGGATTTTCAGTCAATTCCGTCACAAAATATGTGCAATAAAAGCCGAACAATCAGCTTGTGAACATATCCTTATGCCTTTAGTTTTTTTATCTTTAGGTTCGGTGTTAAAATGCCAATGTGAACGCTAAGCGAACCAATCTACAAGTGTGAACACACCCTAAATTATTGATGATATTATGGAGAAAATACAGTTAAACCTACCAAATAATGACACTGTGATTACTTGTGACCTTAGAACAGTATCCATAATAATACTCAACGTCTCACTAAAGTGAGTGAAAATAAACCAGCCGACAGTTTCTTCCCTTCCATAATCCCCGGCTCTCCGTTCCTGTCCACCTATTTGCACAATATATGACCTGTCTTGCTATGGAGGGGAGCAGACACATTAAGAGCAATGAAGCTAATGATATCAGAGCACTCTGCAGAGCACATCAGTGCACAGGGATGACAAACCTGTCAAGTGGCATAATCTAAGAGGCAATCGTAACATCTTCAGAAAACCATAGAGCTGCATCCCCTTCCTACCTCCCCCTCTACCTACAATCCCCTAATAATGGAGCATCCATAAATTCCAGGTCTACCGCAAGACAGCAGGTTCACATGTAATAGCCAATGGCATGGAGGGATGATAAATACAGGGGAAAATGGTTGTCAGGCTGGGAGCCCAGGACCTTGTTACAGAGTCTTAATTTTCGCCCATGCCCAGGCACCCTTTATCACCAGCTTGTTGCGAGGTGATGTCTTTTTTATTCTCTCTGTGATGGAGTTTGGGTGTCATCTGATGTCCTTTCAGTGGAGCCCAATGTGCTGCTATCTCAGAACCCTGACTCTCAGCAGATTTACGGCTAGGTGTTTGGTAGGGTTGCCTAAAAGCTTGTTTAAGGTGAACTACTTTGGTACTTTTTTTACTTCTGAAAATGAGAATAATCGGTTATACTTTATTTTGATGGCCTATCAACTATAATTAGCTTTGCAACTACTTGTCAACTAAACTACTCTCATTAGAGTTTTAGTAGACTGTTAGGTTAGGTGTTTGCAAATATTAAGCAGACAATCTACTAATAATGAGAATTAGTTGACATGATAGACATAGTTCCAATGGATGGATGGATGGATGGAGTGTTGTCAAATGCCAGCATTTCCCTCTATCATTTTGAGAGCTGTTGAACCGATTCTTAAACACCTCTGATTGGCTATTGTGTTCATGCGCTCAACATACACGTCTACACACGGAAGCGTTTGAAAGCAGGAGTCTATCAGCTGATCCGTCTATCATTGGATATACTAGGGAACCGCTGATGGACCTTCCTTTCAAACACTCCCGTGTAAATCTGTGTAAGCACTTGGGGAAGAGCGAGAGTCACTGAAGGACTCAGTGAAGTGCGTTGATCATTGTAGCCAATCACAGACATATATGTTGAGCGCGTGGACACAATGGCCAATCAGAGACATATATGTTGAGCGTGTGAACACAATGACCAATCAGAGACATATATTCTGAGCGCGTGAACACAATGGCCAATCGGAGGTGTTTAAGAATCTGTTCAACACAAGATGGATGGATGACGGATGGACGGACGGCATGAGGTATTCTAGGGTTAAAATTGCTACAACTAACATATCTAAAAAATAGATATGTTGTTTTCTACCAGATTTTCCAAAGATTACCCTTGTCTGCAATGGTATAGCCAAACCAGTCTGAAATGTACTCATTAGTCAAGTCAACATTGCTATGTTGCGCAATGTTCTGATAGGGCTAGAAATAATTAAATCTAAACTAAGATAGGAGAATGTATTTAAATGAGACCAAATCAGCTTGAAGTGTATCATAAATAGCTCAGCAGTTTATAAAACATGAGAAAATGCACCGAGGTTTTACTGCTTTGCAATTAAACAGAGAAAAAAAAAGGGGTGTTCGGTTTGTGTTTGGTGTACAATGACCCAGCCTCAACATCTGAAAGAACAGTGACAAGAGAGCAGCAAAAAGCCGAGGCTGGAGCAGAGGGAAGGTTATCATGTCACCAGGTGTCAGGACTCGAGCCCATAAAGCGTATTACACCAGACCTCGGAGAAAGAAAGAGAGCGAGAAAGAGAGGGAGGGAGTGAAGGGCTAGAGAAAACTGCTATTGACCTTTGTGGAAGAAAGCTGACATCATAAAGTGCAGTCTGCTGGCGACCAAATGGGAATGCCATCGCAGATTAAGGACTTTTTAAATTATGCATTTGGTTCAGACTCCCAGGGCGAGGCGGGTGTATGAGAGATGGAGCCGTGAGAATATAATGCATTTAGTGGCAGTCTGCTAAAGTAGGAGATACTCCAGAGAGCGGCTAACTAACTGGGGTTTGCACAGGGAGGGCGAGTTAAGTGAGGTTGGTCATCAATAATAGTGTGTTAAACTATATGGGGTGTTTCACTAATTAATACTAAACTGTCAAATTATGGTGAAGCAGTGATTTAACAACACAGAGAGGTGGTGTGTGCGCGCACATGCATACGTGTGTGCCTTTTTTTCGGTGCGTCAAAGGAACCGTGGCTTTCTCCAAGATGAATGCCGAACTAAACTAATTAAGCTCCCAGCATGCATGCCACACACATACCTGCTGTTTGTATTGTGTTGGCATCTTAGATTTAAATATTAATCACAATATTTTCTTTATAAAGTGTATATTAGGCTCAGGATCATTCGATGACCCAATTTTGTAAAGCTTTTTCTTTTTTTTCAACAGGAAATATTAATATTGTAAATTAGCTAACTCTGCTCAATGTTTATTGCTTTAAATTAACTAGTTAGCGACACTTTATGATAATAACAGATTAAATAAAAAGTATTTTAGTAGAGTCATTCACATCACATAATCATTAACAGATCATTCACATTCAAATATGAATATAAACACGTATTCAAATTACAAAGCCAATATATAATATAATGTCATATATTTTGTATTAAATTGTACACTACCCGGCCAAAAAAATTTGCTGTTTGGATTTAAATAGGCAAATGCTTAAGAGTCTATGATTGAATCATATTGCAGTGATTATTATGTTTCAAGCATGTTATATGTTTGGCAACAGTTCGTATAACCCTAATTGATGGAGCGTAGCTTTTAATTTCTTAAAGAATTTCTTGACCCAACGAAGAAGAACTTGACCAAAAACTGATGCACCTTTTGATGGAAAGAAATGTTGTGATGATATTTCCATCAAGAGGTCCATACATTTTTAGTCAAGATCTTGTGTTGACAATGCAAGAGTCCAGCATTCTGTAAAGTCTCCTCCAGCACATCCCAAAGACTTACAATGAATTTAAAGGGTTAGTTCACCCAAAAATGAAAATTCTGTCATGAATTACTTACCCTCATGTCGTTCGACACCTGTAAGACCTCTGTTCATCTTCGGAAAACAAATGAAGATATTTTAGTTGAAATCCGATGGCTCAGAAAGGCCTCCATTGGCACAATGTTCTTAGTGATATGTAGTAAAAGGTACCAAAGACGTCGTTACAAAGTCCAGTTTATGTGCGAAAAAAAACCCAAAATAACGACTTATATAGTGATGACCGTTATGAATCAGCGAATCGAATCATGATTTGGATCGCATGTCAAACCGCCAAACTGCTGAAATCACGTGACTTTGGCATTCCAAACCACTGAATTGACTCACTGATTCATAACGCTTCATGATGCAGTGTTTTGAAATGCGTCATCACTATCTAAGTCGTTATTTAGGGTTTTTTTGCGCACAAAAACTATTCTCGTCACTTCAAGTTATTGTAGAACCACTGTAGTGAGATGGACTTTGTAACGACGTCTTTAGTACCTTTTATGGGTCTTGAGAGTGTAAAGAACATTGTGCCAATGGAGGCCTTTCTGAGCCATCGGATTTCAACTAAAATATCTTCATTTGTGTTCCGAAGATGAACGGAGCTCTTACGGGTGTCGAACGACATGAGGGTAAGTAATTAATGACAGAACTTTCATTTTTGGGTGAACTAACCCTTTAAGGTCTGGAGCCAATTCATGTGTGAAAATGGTTATTCATGCTCCCTCCCAACCATTCTTTCACAATTTGAGCCTGATGAATCTTGAATCTTGTCATCCTGGAATATGGCCATGATGTGTCTTCCTACATGGTTGTTTAAGAAATGCAAAGCTACTCTCCATCAATTATGGTTAGAAGAACTGATGCCAAACATATAACATGCTAGAAACATAATAATCACTCCAATAATGATCCAATCATAGACTCTTAAAGGGATAAATTAACCCAACAATGAAAACTATCCCAAAATTTACTCACCCTCAAGCCATCCTAGATGAATACAATCGGCGTTATATTAAAAAATGTCCTGGCTAATCAAAGCATTATAATAGCAGTCCAAAATTTGAAGCCCCAAAAAAGAGCATCCATCCATTATAAAAGTAATCCACACTGCTCCAGGGGGTTAATAAAGGCTTTGTGTTAGAAAAATATCCATATTAAAACTTTGTAAAGTAAAATATCTAGCATCAGGCAGACTGCCTTCCATACTCAACTTACAGAGAAAGTGTAACGCCTCTCGCAGTTCAAAACGCTTACACTACGTCCGACATAAGTTGAATATAGAAGGCGGTCCGCCGAAAGCTAGATATTTGACTTTACAACGTGTTAAATATGGATATTTTTCTAACACAAAGCCGCGTGGATTACTTTTATAATGGATGGATACACTTTTTTGGGCTTCAAATTGGGGACTTCCATTTACTCCCATTACTGAATTTTTTTTTATATAACTCTGATTGTGTTAATCTGACAGAAGAAAGACATATAAACCTATAGGATGGCTTGAGGGAAAGTAGATCATGGGCTAAATTTCATTTTTGGATGAACTATCCCTTTAAGCATTTGCAATGTTTTATTGTATTACATTACATTACATAATTATATTATATTATTATAAACATGCAATAACTCATGATCATAATTTTTCAATTTAGTACTGTTTGTTAATGTAATAATGAAACAATTAAAGATAAATTAATTAACATTTTATTTTATTTTAAATGTAATATTAAATAATCTTAAGTGTTATATGCTTTTCAGCTAATGAGCTTAAGGACTTTATGAATAGTTTTGAATTTATGAATAGTTTTATGAACGTGTGTGAGGTAAAGGACGGGTCAGCAGGGCTGGAACAAAGGCTGTGCATATGGGTTGTTGACCTTGAGAGTAAGGGGTGAATTTGGGGAGAGGTTAATTGTTACCATAAAGAAAATGAAATCCGCAGTGTACAGTAATTCATGGCCTTCTCATTGCGAGCAATGCTGTTCACGGCGCTGACGGCCGTGGGATCATCTGGGAGTCACTGTGCTGGGCTTCCGGAGGATATGAGGGGATATAAGGTTCAAATATGTCCACTTCAAGACCAAACCGCTGCTGAGTCGCTAATTGCTTCAGAGTTAACATACGGCCTCATTTGCTGCGAACAATTATTCAGTCTAAGTACATTTTTAGCCTTTCAAAAATGTAATAAATTATCTGAATACTGTATAATTGCACATTACATATATCAAATGATTAAAACAATATTTTAGTGCATAGAAAGTGCCGGTATGCAAGGCCGTAACCATGTTTTGAACACTGAAATTATTAAACTCAAAGGAATTAAATAATTTAAGGATTAAAGGGGATTTAAGGGAATAAAGGGATACCATGAATCATGTAAATGATACCTTATTTTCAATTAAAAATGGTGAAATTGCATAAAATGCACATCACTGGATATTACTGTCGGCCGTTAAACATTTCTATCATAAAACAGTTGTCAAAAATGTAATGTTTAGCGACTTACATCTTACCACGCACTCTTTCAGTGTTATAACTAAAGCGCCGTATTGGAATTCGCACTCGTCTTCTGTGAACAGGCCCGCCTCCTTTAATTTGATTGGCCATCTCAATCATTTTGACATTGACGAACGCTCTTACGCCGTTGAGGCAGATCATTTTACAAAAACATATATTTTAAAAATTGTTGTCATCCTAATGTCAATCAGATCTGGGCATAATGGAGTGCAGCAGAGCAGCATGGAGAACATCAAATATTGGGGGAGACAATTTAGCAATTTTTAATTGCTGAAGGGGACTTGTCCATCTCAATGTGATGGTTATAGCCCTGCCACTATGGGACAATGACTAACTCTACATGTCCCTCTTCACAACAACTGACTGACTGTGTTTAAAGGAGCCACCCAGCTACATTCCCCTCCGTCAATGAAAAAGAGAAGTTTTGCAAACATTAGCAACTTGGATGTTCAACACATGTCTGACCTTTCCAAATGCCATGAAAAAGTATAGATTCCAGTAGAAAAAGGAAAAGGGAAAAGAATAAAAGAAAAGAGAAAAAAAAACCCGAAAACGTGATAATGTGATATCTCTGACTTCTGGGGGTGTCTGCCGTTTCAGAGGGATTTCTAAAGGTCACCATGAGGGGGAAAAGTATATTCCTCTGATGAAAGTGGACCAGAATTTATAAGATCCCCAGGATCCAGTGACAAGAAAGAAAGAAGAAAGAAAAACTTCAAATCTAAATGATCCCTTCCATGTACAATCAATACCATGAAAGGTAAAATGTGCACTGGTTATTTAAAGAGATTCTCAACCTCCACCATTCTTCTTTCACTTCTTACACACACACACACACACACACACACACACACACACACACACACACACACACACACACACACACACACACACACACACACACACACACACACACACACACACACACACACACACACACACACACACACACACACACACACTTTTAGTAATGCAAAATACATCTTTGGATGAATCTCCTTCTTGTATTGCATTGACTATATTTTTGTGACATTTGGTCAAAATGAATAATTTCTGTGGTGATGTGCACCCTGGGGATGAATAGAAAAGAAATGAATGGGCTATTAAGGGAATATAGAAATCCCTTAATTCATACTTAAGGAAGAGGTGGATTTTCTGTAAACAAAGAGCAGGTTAAGAGGAGACCAGAAGCTGTTAGGATTAATTTATTGACTGGAACTCCACGGTATTCTCTATTCATAACTTACAGTCCTAATTAAAGTTGTGAATAATAATCCATAATAGTCTGTTCTCTATCGAAGTTAAAACAAAGGTGCAATAATGACTTTTAAATTAGGATGTAAAACAATTTACAAATGTCCCCAATGTGCCTTAAATTCAGTGAATAGCACAGAAGAATATGGCCAGTATTAAAAGTAGAACTATGTATCGGTCTTATTTGTTAATCGCAAACCGAAGGTTATCATTTAAATAATAATAATAACTACTATTAGTAGTAGTAGCAGTAGTGGTAGTAATAATAACAACACATTATTATTATTATTATTACTCACATATTTGCTTTGCAGTCACTGACGTTATAGTCTCATTACAAGAGTGTGCAGAAATGATTGTGCGCTAAGCTGTGGATTTCCATTTCTCAGGCCACTCGACTGTGCACGACAAGGGTTGCCTGATATTTAATGTGTTTTTTATTTGGGAAGATGAAAGGGCTGTGGGATTTCTCACACGCCTGTGGGTTGTCAGTGCTAATAGAAAAGATTGGTGAATTGGTCGGAATCCGGGAGCAGAGTCGTTTTGTTAATCCTGCTCCTCGGTGCTGTGCTGAGACTGCTTGTATTTACATATGCAGAGGATCCCGCTGTTTCGAGAGCTCCATTCAGCAGACAGCGCAATTAATCATCCCCAAATCCTCCTGCCGTGCAACAGACGACCCCAGTCCGACGTGCTGCCACGGAGAGAGTGCAGGTGTGAATCAAGTTGCTCGAAGAACTCCTCCCAAGTCAGTGCTTTCTTTTTTTGCGATTCCCTATCTATCCTTTTACTCATCTTTCAGCAAAGTTCAATCTGCGAATGACCTTGAATGTAGTCATGCACTGCTCTGGAAGACAGTACCGTTGATGCACTTTTAAGTCTTTAGAGCATGCTATTTTCATGCCAGCAAATGCATTACCAAGTTAATGTACTGTACGTAGCTACATATAATTTTTTTATTAAATGCATGGATTATTAAGCATATTCATATAGTGCCTCTTTGTTCACAAGAAGTGATAAAACTATGTGGACTGAAGAGTACATATAGTACATCTTTAATGTCTTCCTGAGCACATTTTGGGGTCAAAGATACAAGAGGATTGACCTATAGAAGATAATTTAACTTAACCTCATGCTGTTATGCTAGTATTTTTTTAAACACAAAACAAGACCAACATTTTCAGACTGCTCTTTCCATACAGTGGCAGGTCATAAAGACTTAATTGTCGCTGTTGGGAGTAAACCTCATATGTGACCCTGGACCACAAAACCATAAGTCGCACGGGTATTTTTGTGGTAATAGCCAACAATACATAGCATGGGTCAAAATTATCGATTTTTCTCTTATGACAAAAATCATAAGGATATTATGTAAAGATCATGTTCTATGAAGATATTTTGTAAATTTCCTACCGTAAATATATAGAAAATGTATTATTAGTAGTAATATGCATAGGATACGCATATGCATAGCTAAGGACGTAATTTGGACAACTTTAAATTTTGATTTATTGGCACCCTCAGATTCCAGATTTTCAGATCGTTGTCTCTCGGCCAAATATTCTCCTGTCCTAACAAACCATACATCTATGGAAAGCTTATTTATTTATTATTTTGTTTCAGCTTTTAGATGATGTATAAACCTCAATTTCAAAAAATTGACCCGTATGAATGGTTTTGTGGTCCAGGGTCATATATCTCCAAAACCTCTACTTTTCAGGAAATGGAACAAACACACTTGTTTTAATAATTAAACACCAAATTGTCAAAGTTGATGTTGTGGCTTTATATGAGGTCGGACACCTGTGTGTGTCATTATATGTGACCCGTGCTGGCAAAATGAGTCACAATGAGCAAAGCTACTGTTATTTTCACATTCTCCATCAATAAAAACTTAAAAACGGTGTATGACTTGTTGGAATCAGACAAAAAGATGACTGAGCTAACACTCTTTGAAGTTGATTGAGTCAGCAAAGTAAATTTTGATGAAAAAACCTAATTAAAGTGTTCTGAAGATTCCAAAACAAAACTTTAAAATCCCTGGTAATAACACCAAATTTGGCACACGCTCAGTCAAAACCCATATCTATAGGACAATTTTTTTTCCATGATACTACACTTATTTGATAAACATCAGTGAGACAGACAGCCTATATATTAAGACCTACTGTAATGCACAGATCCAATATAATGTTACACATCATATGTTTTTCCCCAACAGTTAACCAAACGTTAATTAAAGACATAACAGATAATGTTTGAGTTGTTGACTAATGCTGTCAAGTCAGGATGAGGGGGTGTTTCCAGAGTAACAGTGAATACTTGCCAAAACAGATATTTTGAAATACTGTAATTCTGTGTATATGTGTCAGGATTGCATGCTGTCAGAGAGGCGTCTTTATGCACACACTTCTGATGAGTCAGTGAGTAAGTAAGATCGTTTACCTCAGTAGGAGTTGGAAAATCACATTTAATTGGTTCAGACTAATGCTATCGAGAATTCTATATTTATATCGTTTTGCAACGATACCAAACTTATGCTGAAGGAAAGCACCAGTCGTCGAGAAGCGAGCAGAGAAAAAGGGACATTTTTCATAAAAAAAAAGGAAAGGTACTCCTATCAAATAGAGATAGTTTTATATTTTTAATCGCTATTTGGAGCATTGGGATCGATAGACAAGGGCTTAATGAACTCACTTTTCTGAAAACCTTGAACTCAAACAAAATATTTCACTCGTTTTACCAAAATCAAGCTTACAAGGTTTTTGACCAGCAAATTTCAGAGAATATCAGACATATGCGTCAATAAAACGGTCGCATCTGAGGCAGTAAGTGCATCGCATCAGGTTTTTCATCACTTTACAGGTTATAAAGTTTACTCTACCAATGTGGGAACTTCTGTGGGAAATCTCATGTTCTAAAAGATGAAGTGCTACCAACAGGCTATGACTTGAAAACAAATGCTAGACTAAGACACTCTTCTCCGTTCCTCAAATAAATAAAACATTAGGCTTAATACACTGTCCGGCCAGAAAAAAAAGTCAGTTTGGATTTAAAAAGGCAAATGCTTGAGTCTATGATTGGACCATTATTGCAGTGATTATGCTTCTATCATGTTATATGTTTGGCAACAGTTCTTCTAACCCTAACTGATGGAGTGCATAGCTTTACATTTCTTAAACAACCATGTGTCTTCCTACATCATGGCCATATTCCAGGATGACAATGTCAAGATTCATCAGGCTCAAAATGTCAAGTCAAGTCAATTTTATTTATATAGCGCTTTTTACAATGCAGATTGTTTCAAAGCAGCTTCACAGTGTTAAACAAGAAAATAATGCAACAGAATTTGTTTCGGCTGTACAGCCGCTCGAGAAAACGGTGATGTCATCTAGCTAATTTCAATTATCATATAGTGACAATGTGGGCAGATAAGTAATTTAGTTGATATAGTTAATTTAGTTTAGTAATTAGATTTATTTGGATATTTAAGTAGAAAATTTAGTGTCCCCAACTGAGCAAGCCAAGCCAAAGGCGACAGTGGCAAGGAACAAAAACTCCATCAGGTGGCATAATGGAGAAAAATAAACCTTGGGAGAAACCAGGCTCAGTCGGGGTGCCAGTTCTCCTCTGGCCATTGGAAGGGAGCATGAAGAATCATTTCCACAGATGAATTGGCTCCTCTGAGTCCAGACCTTCAATTCATTGAAAGTCTTGGGTGTGTTGGAGGAGACTTCACAGAGTGCTGGACTCTTGCATTATCAATCTTGACCAAAAAATTATGCACCTCTTGATGGAAATTTTGTGCTGCAAACTGCATGTTGCCAAACATACAACATACTATAACCATAATAATTACTGCAATAATTATCCAATCATTGAAGCATTTGTCTATTTAAACCCCAAAAGTAACCTTTTTTTTGACCAGGCAGTGTTTGGTGTTTCTTGAGTAAAGAAAAAGCTGTACTTATTCAAAGAACCAGTTCTTTATTTACTGTTGATTGGCACTGCAAACAACCAGAGACTATGTGAAGCACTTCATTCACAATAGAGGTGGGGAGGCATTGTGGGGTTTTACCAAGCCTGTAGTGCTCCAGTCAGAAATTGAAGCTTTCGCGCCTCGATCGCCCCCCGGTGGCCGGTCCCAGTATAGCTCCTAAACCCTGCCTCTCCATGTATTTGAATGGGCGCGAGACACACTAAACAATTTAATTACACTTCAAATAATTGTTTCCTAAAGATGGTTTCTGTCATTTTAGGCAGTTTTTATTACAATAATTTCATTTCAAGTGTTCGTTTTTTAAATAAGTTTAGTTTTAGTGAGTTATTTGATGCTATAAAAACGGGGGTGTGACGTCATGATTGACAGCTGAGATTGACGGCTTCTCTGAGTGAACTTGTCACTGAGGCACTAACTGACTTTTTTCTGGATTTTTGGGAGGAGATTGGAGCTTTAGCTTTAATTTCTACACTTCCATAACTGTTTATTTCACACCAACATAATTAATTGTTCTGCATCTGCAAGAGTGTGGGCGGGCTTTTGATAATCGCGCCTCTACTTCCTGTTCTCTACTGCGCAACTCCGGTCCCGAGATCGCTACTGCGCAGACTCGGTCCCAAGATGTCAGCGCCGTGAGCGGGCCTATGAAAGCTTCAACTTTGGTCAGCGGAAGTCAATGAAGTCGTGTCGTCCATATTTTTTTACGGTCTATGGGTTTTACCAACAGTTTGAAGATCCAATGGAGTTACAAGGTTTAGTCACAAGCTCTTAAAGATTACGGATACAAGACAGCAACGATATGTTAGGCTCAAAAACATTCAATGAATAGTTATTTTGAATTGTTCTTCATCGTTGATAATGCTCCCAACATGAATTGAATAATTTGTTCACAAATCTGTTCAGACTCAATAAACTGGTCACAGCACATCTCACAGGACAGAAGACTGTCAGTAAATATAACGACTTAAATTTCAGTCAGTTCTGTGAATGAGCGAGACTTCAAGATTTATTAGTCATTAAATAACTAGAAGAAAACTGTAAAACTATATGCACTACAAACCAGTGTGTTTATGATTATGATAATAAAGTAAATTAATATGGTTACACATACCAGTTTGCAATATCAAGCAGCATAACGCACTGTTTTTGTACAGCTAAAATAACTGGAAGTGGATGACACCGGAAGCCTCGCACATTCAAGTTACAAATTACCGTATCCACTCTTACAGTAAAAATAAGGTGGATAGTATGAACTGTTGTGTGGAAAACACCTGGATAAATAATTTTTATGTTCTACAGAAGAATAATATAGGTTTAGATTGTGATTGAAATGATGCTAATGTTGGGTGAAATATGCGTAATAAAACGTTTACCCTTTTAGTGAGCTGCTAAATCTATCCTTTGTTGCTTTAACCTGAACATGATGAGGTCGAAGCTAAACTGTCAATAGTAGTCAGCTATAAAATTTTGATGAATGGGAGAAACATTATCCTTTTTTTCTTCAAACAAATCTCTCGGAACAGTTTGATAACTTGTTGACAATGCCACTAGAGATTAAAAAGGAGCAACACAATATCATTTACAAGAATGCCACTGCACTTTTCCACAACTGTTTCCAATCCAAACAGACGTTTTGAATTCTTCTGACACGTCGACCGCGGCCAACGTTAAAATCGTTGTGTTTATTCAAAGTCCTCTTGTGTTATTGAACCCTCTAATTCACCTTTTAACTAAGAAGCTGATCCTCATCAACAATAGAAATAAAACTGCTTTCTCCAGCATCCAGACAAGAACCCCGAGGCTTGTTCAGCATGTGGAACGTCTGAAGAAAACAACCAGAGGAAGGAGAACGGAGCTGGGAGAAGAATCCCCCGACGGATTCTACAGCGTCTGATGTTTTTGCCGCTAAACTTCCTCCTGGTTCTTTCCCCGCTGAGCCCTTGTGTCCAAACACACTTTAGGGCCAGCATGGGTAATTAATACACCTAATCACGTCCCTGCGCTGCTCCTATTGTGATGGCCTGACCACAGCACCAGCATCGTATTTCTTTCCACACTTTCTTGCTCTCTCCCACACTCAGCTATTTCGGATCCAGCTGTTATGTTTTTCCCTCTCCTTCTGCAATCAATAATTACTTTGATATTTGTGTAGAAGCCGTTGCGTAATCGATACGGGGGTCAGGGAAAGTAAATTGCAGTCCCCTGCCTAATGATTTTGTTTTGCTTGGCTTGATGAGAAAGATGTTTATTATCTGATTATAGGGCAGCTTTATGCGTGTCAACTTTTAGCCTCACCATCTATCAGGGGAGGCATTTCGCTGCCCACTTCATATCATTACACTCTAGCATGACATGTTAGAAGGTAGGATGTGAAATTCACACCCAGACGCTTGCCGAATTGTCTTACAGCTGTCGCCGACCGATATCGTCCACCTACATGCCTCTTTTTCATTAGAGCACTTCCACTTTCTGCTTGACTGTGTCAACAATGATCAAAATAGACAAAATGCAAGTACTGAGTCAGCCCTGAATTAGTCATTTTGGCTGTTGAAAAGCAACAAGAGAAAGAAATGCAGGGAGTCCAATAATTCAATCTCGCCATAGTGATAAAATAGCACAAAGACCGAAATCCTGCGCACCGCGATTGAAAGAATGTTTGATTGTAACTTGATTGCTGTGTCTGTCTCACATGTACAGTCTGAGCCCTGCAGCCATACAACATGTAACAAAAAGGCCCACCTTCCTTTTGCCCAGCCCAAGGGCAACACAAAGCACAATAACAAACAGCTCAGGCAGCAGAAGCATCTGCTCTCCGGGCATGTGACTCTGCAGACAGATGTTGGAGCCCAGCTGTTAACACAAGATCATTTGTATGTTTGAGGAGCGGGATCCCATTTGGGCTTCCTCTGATGATTATTTCCCCCCTTCTTCTCACAATAATCTTCCTACAGCTCCATAGCTGTGTGTTTTTTCTCTTTCTCATCTCCTCGCATGCACATACACACACAGAGAGAGAGACACTAACGCAAACGCACACATTCTGTGAAAACAACAATGGCTTCACTGTACTTCAGGCCCACCCTGCAGCGGTAAGCTCAGGATGTCCTATTATCTTCCATGTATGTACATGCTTGGTATCTCTAAGGCTTTACACCATTCGTCTCTGCTGATATTCGCAATGCAAAAAGTGCGTCTTAGAAGGACGATTTAGTGTTTTTGTCTATATGTTTTACTTGTACAGTTTTGGAGTTACACAGCTGAGAGTAAAATAAAATATTAAAATAAACTGTCATAGGCCCTTTTCACATTTCCGGGTTTCTCAGAGCGGAAGTCGACATAGTTGGGCTAAATATTATAGCTGTAAATGAGAGAATACCTTAAAGAAAATGTGTGTGCCCATTTGCTCAAACAGCAAAAGAAAAACGCCACAATAGTGATTTCACAACTTACAAAAAGAGGGAAAAAATAGAGTGAGATTGATAACAGCAGTCAAAAGAGAGAAATATGTTAATTTTTACCATCACTCCCATAGACGCTGTATTACAAACACCCTCACAGCAGCGGTAACTTTTTTTTGTTTTTCTTGTTTTTTTATGAAAATACAAAAAACGTTGCAGGATTTACGATATTGTTGACTGTTAAAACGCGTCATCACAGTCTGTGAAAAGGGTCTATTGTAAATCACATAACTGGATTGCTGCAGCAAAATAAAATATTGCTTAAAAAATAAAATTGTAAATAAACTCTATACACACATCTTTAAGAATCATCCACATTAGTTCTTTGTACATGTGTGCGCACACACACACACACACACACACACACACACACACACACACACACACACACACACACACACACACACACACACACACACACACACACACACACACACACACACACACACACACACACACACACACACACACACACACACACACACACACACACACACACACACACACACACTGGGTTTTCATGTTTTATGGGGACTTCCATAGACATAATGAGTTTATACTGACTGTATTGTCTATCCCCTAACCCTAAACCTGCACATCACATTTTCAAAAAACATAATTTAGTATGATTTATAAGCTGTTTTCCTCATGGAGACCAAAAAGATTTCCCACAAGGACAAGGATTTCAGATATTGCCATTTGTGTGGGGACATTTTGGCCAATAACGTAGGGTATACCTGGACCACACACATGCATACACAGACATACACATATTCAACAGTTTGGGGTCTGTAAGATTTTTACAATTTTCTTGAAAGAAAAATCTATTATGCGTACCAAGGTTGCATTTATTTTATTAAATACAGTTAAAACAAATACTGTAAAAAAAAAAAAAAAAAAACTATTTTAAACATATATTTTAAACAAATAGTGATGGCTAGACGACTGGGTCAGAGCATCTCCCAAACTGCAGCTCTTGTGGGGTGTTCCCGGTCTGCAGTGGTCAGTCTCTATCAAAAGTGGTCCAAGGAAGGAACAGTGGTGAACTGGCGACAGGGACATGCCTCCTGAGGCTCATTGATGCACATGGGGAGCTAAGGCTCAAATTGCTCAAGAAGTTAATGCTGGTTCTGATAGAAAGGTGTCAGAATACACAGTGCAGCGCAGTTTGTTGTTTATGGGGTTGCATAGCCGCAGACCAGTCAGGGTGCCCATGGACTACGGAGCAATGGAAGAAGGTGGCCTGGTCTGATGAATCACGTTTTCTTTTACATTACATGGATGGCCGGGTGCGTGTGTGTCACCTGGGGGACACATTGCACCAGGATGCACTATGGGAAGAAGGCAAGCCGGCGAAGGCAGTGTGATGCTTTGGGCAATGATTTGGTTCTTAAGAAACATGTCATATTATTATCCATGTCAACAGTTGTACTGCTAAATAATTTTGTGGAACGCTTATATTTTTTGTCAGTATTCTTTGTGAATAGCAAAAAGAACTTTTTTTTTGTCCATTTTTTTTTATGTTGCCACTGAAGATTAGTACTTGACTTGTTACCTAAGATTATAATTGTCTCTTGCACAATACATTCATTGTCTTGTAAGTTGTATCAGTAGGGAAGAGTCTGGCTGGAAGTGCAGCGATCTCTCAACTATTGCGACCTGGATTAGACAGTTTTGATTCCATTTGAACTCACATATAAAAACACCTACAGTAGTAGTGAGATAATTCCAGTCTTTGAGCTCTGTGTAGTACATTGTTTCTCAAACTTTTTCTGCCATTCCCCACTCTGAAGGTAGTGAAGGGTTCCGAGCCCCACCTGTCCCCAATCGCCCCAACAAATTTTTTCCAAACTATCAGTATCAGTATTTATGATGGCCGATAAATTAATATTTGACAAAATTATAAAAGTGGATGAAACACCGCTCAACCACATTATGAGTGTTGGTGTTTCATAGTTTTAATACATTTTATTTATCAGAACTTTAATATATTTTTATGTTCCTCTGTTCTGTTTTGACCATAATGCAGTTTAAAAATAAACTTGTTTGTTTTATCACATTATTTTAGAGAGGCTGAGGGATCATGAATAACTACAAATAACTAATGTAAGGGAAATCTATATGCGTTGTGTTTATATATATATATATATATATATATATATATATATATATATATATATATATATATATATATATATATATATATATATATATATATATATATATATATATATATATATATATATATATATATATATATATATATATATATCAGACGAACTTGACAAACTTGCTTACCATGTCATAAAATCTAATAATCGAATTCTCAAATATGTGCAAGTGAGTGTGTTTTGCCATTTAAAAACCTTCATAAATTATCTTGATTTTGATCTATAACGTGAGATGGGCGCCTATGTTTGTTTGCGTCGCAGTTCAGAGAGTCCTGTCAGTCAGATTCGCGTGAATTTATCAGTTTCTCCCGAAATACATGCAAGTAAGTGACCGGTGAACTGGGAGAAGAATATAGTAAACTTTTTAGTTACCTATACGTGTATCTGATATGAATAATACGTCGGCAAATTATTTTTGAATGGATTTATTGCTGCGTCTAGTGACACCAGTGTGTAGGCCTATTTTACAAACTCTAAATGTATTGTTTTACTAGTAGGCCTACTTATGTGTATTTAAATGTTTGAAACCTAAAATAAACATTATGCATGATATGTTAAGTCACCTTCATTTATTTAGCGCATTTTACAACACGGATTGCTTCAAAGCTTTAGTGATAATCGGAAATAGGCTACATTTTGCTTTAGAAGAAAAGCTAAAGTAGGTTTTTTTATTATTATTATTATCAAGCACTGAGCGAGTGCTTTTATTATCAAGCACTGAGGCCCTAGCCCGGCCCGTGTCCGACAGCTTATCAAAATTTTCAGCCTGAGTCCGACTGAAGCCCGTGTTTTTTTTCCTTCTATTTTTTATCCTCCCTATTAGGCCTACACATTGTTGCAGCCATTAAAATAGTTCAGTTTTGTTTTTAATGTCAAAGTAGTTATATTTCGTTTCGTTTCTTTACTAAGTTAATTTAGAAAAATGTTTGAAGCATTTATTTGTTTGTTAAATCTTTTTTTTATTTTAAGTAACGACCAAGCGGCCAGCAGCCGACAGTTAGTTAACCACATGTTTGATTAATTTAGCCTCTCAAATCAAAACTGGACTTGTCACTTGCTTATAATAAAATCCATAGATATAAAACATTTCAAGCAACACAATGTTAATTTAAACGTTTAGCCTAAAAAAGGCATTTTTGTACAAGCTGAGGCAGGCTGCTCGCAACGGCGCTCACAAACAAAACGGGCTGATCGAGAAAAAAATAAAACACACACACACACACACACACACACACACACACACATGCACATGCTGTTTGTCCTATCCTTACACCTATCTACAAAATTATTATAAATCCGATCTTCAATTCCCGGTCTGAGCTATATGCACATTTAACGGAGTTCACGTCAACGAAAGCAACAGATGAGCTCATTTCATCTCATTTCATTCTCATTCGAGCTCATCAGCTCATTTCAAGATCAAAGACCGCAATATGAGAGAGCGACCTGAACATTGGGAAGAGCATTTAGTCTCATTCGTTTTAATGAAGATGATTGTGTTTTTGAGCATCTAAGACGTAGCCTATTTTCTGTTTCACTTGCGGCCGTTTGCGTGTTGGCTTGCTTTACTCATTTGTGGCGATGCGTTGCATAGCGCCAGCCCCGCGCCACTCTAAACACTGAGCGAGTCATCTTGACAGTCGCGGTGTCATGGTCTCATGTTGTTTCCACCAGCGCAGCACATCTCATCTCAGGTGCACCGAAATAAAAATCCCACATGTGGGACCGCTCAAAGGGGTAATAAAGATGGGCTCAAAAATGACCACATTTCCTCCCGTTTGTCGCGCCCCACCTGTCGCGTCTCTATTCCCCACCAGTGGGGCGCGCCCCACACTTTGAGTAACGCTGGTGTAGTATGTTATACCTCCTAATCATCCTGATTTTACATGCATTGTGCTCATGTCAGAAGGATTTAACACGTCTATCTGAGAGAGAACTCTGTTTCGACATGCCTACTCTGTTGCTACATCTTTGAGCTAAATCTTTTGGGTTCATATTTGGGATAATCTGTGCTCCAACCCAGATAACCACTGTAGTGACTGTGTGTGAATGTACTGCAAGATAATGACTATGTCAAGTTTCAGATCAACAAAAAATGAAATATGAAGTAATTCAAAGTAATACGATAAGACAGTGTTCAAAAATAAGATGGTGCTTGCAGCAGCTTGCAAGATCAGACAGTCGCTCAAGCAATTTGTTCACCTACTCTACGTAGCAGATCAAGGTTAAATTAGCAGTCATTTTTGCTAGCACTGTCTACAGTATATGCTATTTAAAGGTGTAATGGTAACACTTTATTTTAGGGTTCAAGTCTCGCTATTAACAAGTTGCTTATTAGCGTGCATATTACTTGGATAATGGCTGTTTATTAGTAATAAATCACATATTAATGCCTTATTCTGCATGACCATATTCTACATCCCTTAATCCTACCCAATACCTGAACTTAAATGCTACAAAAACTCCCTTACTAACTATTAATAAGCAGTAAATTAGGAGATTATTGAGGCAAAAGTTGTAGCTAATAGTGAACGTGTTCCCCATGCTAAAGTGTTACCGGAGTAATTAATCCAAAAATAAAAATTGCCATTGTTTACTCACTCTCATATCGTTCCAAACCTATTTACTCCCAAAACAAATATTGGATGTCATGAGATTTAGTGAAATTAATGTCAAACCTGCACTATAGGCACCAATCTGTTCACAATCCAATCAAAATTCAATCTGTTCATCAGTTCACATATATAATAATAATAATTAAAAGCAAAGGATTGCATTCTACATATTTTTTTTGGCAGCCATTTCTTTAGTGTCACACGATCCTTCAGAAATTGTTCTAATATGTTGATTTGGTGCTCAGTTATTATCAATAGTAATTGGTGCTCAATTATTAATAAGGTTCTTCTTATTATCAATGTTGAAAACACTTTTGCTGCTGAAACGGTGATACTGTAAAACCTAACAGTCAAATTTACTAGATGGAACAAATATATTTGACTAAAATATTACTTAAAAGTAATATATTAAATAAATATAATATATAAATATATATATAATGTTTACATACTGCATAAATACTAAATAGAAATCTTTTGTATCATGTCAAATGTCTTTACTGTCACTTTTGATGAATTTTTTGCATCCTTCATTAATAAAAGTAACCCAAACTTTTGAAAATTCACAGTATCCACAAATATATTAAGCAGCAAAACCTTTTTGTTTTCAACATTGATAATAATAAATGTTTCTTGAGCACAAAATCAGCATATTAGAATGATTTCTGAAGGATCATGTGACACTGAAGACTGGAGCAATGATGCTGAAAAATCAGCATTGCATCACAGGACTAAATTATATTTTAAAATATTATTATTAACAATTATTTAAAATTGTAATAAAACAATAATGCTGTATTGCTGTATTTTTCATGTTATAGTATTTATCCAACATTCATAGTATTTCAGTATCATAGTATTTTATTGTATTTATCATCTTAAAGTTTGGAATAATTCATTTTGTTATTATTTTATTAATATTTAAAGTAACAAAGTGATATGTGTTTAAAAAATATATTCTTTAACATAACAAAAAGGTCACGGTCTTCTCTGTTTTTGATTATGAAGTATGCGTAAATCAATGTGATATCTGTAAAAAAGGGTGCCACAAACCATGTTTTGTTTTGTTTGAGATAAAGGCGGTGTGATTTTTAGCCTGACGCCCCCTCAGGAGAGCGCTGTATATCTGAGGCATTACGCTGCCCTGGAATCTGGCTCAGGAGCAACAGCGAGGTGTGCCAGCCTGCAGCTCACAAGGTGATAAAGGAAAGCCGGGTCACAGCTCTCTGACATCACCTCCACGGGGGCTTCCCTCCTATCCCATGTTCGGGAGAGGGATGGCAACGGGCTCTGGGGTTTCTACCTGTTCTTCCTCAGTTAGGACAGGGGAGCTTTAAATTCTTCCCTCCCAAGTTCAGAGTCAATTTGTTATCAAATCAAGCGTCGGCCGCCTGATTCATTGCTATTCAGCACTCTTGCTGATTTATATGCAGAATGTAAAACAGATGCCTTATGCGATACATATTTATGGTGAGCCCTGCTCTCACAAGATTTATTATAGCTTCTTTCATCGGGGTGTGCATGAGCAGCACCATGATGACTTGTATTTCCTCTCAGCTCTCAATGCCAAACTCATTAAAAAGAGGTGTGACTATTAATATACATTGTAATACTGACACCTCCTAATTTATAACCCCTCTGTCGGGGTGGAGAGTATTTTTTTCTCCCTTCCCTGCTTGTCTGGGGGGATCCTCTTTGAGGTTGAGAGCATGTGTACATTTGTGTATGGAGAGGAGACGTGGAGTTTGCATTCCACGGATATATGTATCAGTCTGTCTATATGCATCTGCTTTCATGTGTGTGTGTGTTTTGGGCGGTGTTTCAGGGTCTGTGTCTCTCTGAAGGTGGGGGGAGGTGGAGGGGGGGCTGCTGTTCTCCCCTATTGATTTATGGGGATCTCTTCATGTGTAGGCTCAGGGTTTTATAGGCCTCAGGCCCGACTGAATCCCTTCTCAAATGTTCACAGATCAGTCGGACCTGCACATGAGCTGATCTCCAGATAACACCACTGTGCAGAATGAAAGCGCTCCAATCTGAAGTGCTGCATTCAATGCTTAGAGTAAGTCACAAAATATTCTTTGAATCTTTATCAGGTGGCAAACCACAAACAATAAAAAATAGCTAACACACTAAATCTAAAGGAAAACAATTAGGCCTACATATAAGTAGTCTGAAAGTTATCATTATTTTAGATTAAAAGATTTTTAGATTAAAAACGGGGCATTTGCCTATAAGTGCCAGCAGGTCAAATGTACCTATACAATGCATGTATTTTCACGCTGTCATTTTCGCGCCGCTTATGTTTTAACATTCTATGTTACAAGGCAACGCCTTTCACCCACTGAGATAGCAGTAAACAGTTTTAGTCACAATGGATAATATTACACCAACCAAATATGTATTTATTTCCTTCTAATTCTCGTTGTTATTGCAGGCTGGTTTAGCATATATATAAGTATAAAATGCTTCCCTGCCAAACACAGAATTTTCTGGGGTTCCGTGCTTTCACTGTTAGACACTAGGGGCCACTATTACGCATCTTCTGAATGAGTACTGAATCTCCTGATCAAAACACAAGCGAGGAAGACACAAAAAAACAAGTGATTGTATGCAAACAGGTGCATATATAAAATAACGTGATCATCAACATTAAACATCAAATAAATCAAAACTGCCAAATATTACTGAATTAAATGTGGAACCAGGACTGTGCAAGCATTAGGGGTGTTGATGGACTAGATCTACTCCATCTGTGTTTGATCATCGCTCTGAATCTGATCTGGATGTAGTCATTGACAATTTTCTCAGCTTGTGTTCAAAATGTTGCTTTTTTTATGAAACTTTCCCATATTTAACTGTTGATATAAAAAGGAATGCATGAAGCTAGAATAAAACGTTTTATTTTTTTAATATTTGTTCTTTAAAGAAGAGGGTCTGCTCTTTCTTTTGGTACATTGCATGTTCAGATATTCAAACAACAAAATATTCTATGGGCCATTCAATTTTTGTGAAAATGATCAAAAACCCTGTCGTTGGCTGGCAACTTTTTTAAAAAAAGGCTGGCGGGGAAAGAGTTAAAATAGCCTTGAACATAAAACAACAGGACAAAACCATAGTTGATGACTAAAAATAATAACTCTAGATATTACTTTTTGAAGACAGTGGCATAATACATTTTTTAGCCATAGCAAAACAGTAGTCATGTGCATGGGTAAATGTTACCCGCTGGCGGATTTAAGTATAGAATGACCCCTGATGGTTCTAGCACCGTAAACTCGATATCTTTACGAGCCAAATTTAAACAAGCACAAAAACGCTTATAATAAGTGGACATGGCAACGCTGCATGAGCGAGCTGAAGCAGCCTTTCCAAGCATAAGCAAAACACAACACCTTAGTCAACTGTGCTTAAGGTAAAACTGATGAAAGTAACAAGTCTTTTGTCACTGTAATATTTCTTGGGTCAGAATAGACCTTATTCGAAGCAGTGAATGAAGAGAATGAATAAAAGCGAGGCTGTGAGGGATCGATATATCTCTTCAGTGGGTTGTACTGTTATTTCATGTGTTTTTGTACGGTTCTGTTTAAGAAATGCCTTTGCAAGAAATTTCAGTCAACAAAAAACTCCAGACAACATGAGCTGTGGAAAAGTATAAGTTATCTAGGAGCTTTGTACAGCTTTATACAGAGGATGCCATTGAAAACACGGTAAGTCTATCCCTCACAGCCTCGCTTTCATACCTGTCATGGCGCTGCTCTGAATAAGGTCTAGGATACCAAACACGCGAGACGCCAGAGCGTTGCTATGGTTATCACGGTGTCAATCAATACGGAACACGACTCACTCCTGAAACTGCACACACATGGAACGATAATTTAGAGGTCTCATCCCGTATTTAAATGCGGTTGTCACTCCTGAAACTTTACAGTGTGTACATGCCATGGACTATATGTATTCAAAATATACAATATGGACATATTGACAGCATTTAAAATGAAAGTAAAGGTATTTATGCATGCACAGATTCAGAAATGTTTACGGCTAATATGTACAGCGAATTTTTTATTTTATTGTATAATTTTTAAACATGTACACTGAGACATCAGAAACACTTTCACATATAAATGTTAAAACTATCAGTTAATTCATTGTTGTTTTTTGTCAATTATATTGATTTTATTTATTATTTTAAAATCAGCTAAATCAACTTACAGACCATTTGGAATTATTCACAGACAACAGTTTGAAAACCAGTTAGAGGTAAGCAGGTTAAAAAATAAAAAAAATAATAAAATAAATAAAAAAATAAAATAAATAAAATAAATAAAATAAATAAAATAAATAAAATAAATAAAATAAAATAAAATAAAATAAAATAAAATAAAATAAAAATAAATAAATAAATAAATAAATAAATAAATAAATAAATAAATAAATAAATAAAATAAATAAATAAAATAAGATAAAATAATAAAAAAAAAATTAATAATAATAAAAAAATAAAATAAAATAAATTTAATTAAAAAAAGTGATGGAGGATAAAAGTTGGCTACAGGAAAAAAAGAAAGTTCATGGCACCTCCCACCGTAAAAGATGTCAATGGTTCAGCAAATAGTCGAATAGACTTATTTTGTGATCTACGCTTCAATTCTAATCTATTCCTTTGTATAGCTTGGAAGCATAAAAAGATTATGTTTTTAGACTTCTCCATGACGGTAGAGGATTTATATAGTTGTGCCTGATATAATAGGCTGTGGGTGCTTTGTGGCACCTTCCCCTGCTCAGTCCACTAATTGAGCTTGGGCACTGCGTTTTTGAATCCTCATGTAGGCTAATGATATTTTAACCAGCAGCTCTCCTATTGAGGAGACAGGGTATTCCCTCCACTAAGACTAATGAGAAAAGGTGGGCTGTTCTACTCTGCTGGCAAGCTATTCATGCACTGGGGGAGATGGACACAAAAAAGAAAGGGTGTTAAAAAAAAGTTTCTGTCCCAAAGGCCTGTGATGGGTGTTTTAGGCCCTGCCATTGTGGCCTAAACCCTTCAAATGAGTGAATATTGGGGTGCTTAACTCAGCCCATCATGGGGGCCTTTATGTGCGGTGGGTGACAGCTAACTGTGAGAGAAACCTCATAAGTCCATTTCTTTTCTGTTTCTTTCTTTCCTCTTTTCTCATTAGAGTAAAGCCGCCAATAGGGCGATTGGTAAAATCCCCTTCAAAATGAGCTGGTTCCCACCCAGTACGATTAGCTCCTTATAGCAGACTTTAATGTCAGGGCATAAATGCACATATGGATATGCAGACACACTCTTAAAAGCTTATTGTGTGTTTGCAATGGATAAAAATGTTATCAAAATAATGACAAATTAATTGATAATAATTGGTATTATTATTATTATTATTATTATTATTATTATTATTATTATTCAGCATAAACAAGCTTAATGTAACTTTAAAGTTATTTCTCAGCAAATCCACTTGCAAAATTAATTTCCGCCACTGAATAAAAATACAAAAGGTAATTGTGACTTTATAATCTCACAATTCAGCCTTTTTTTATAGAATTGTTAGATATAAACAATTCTGACTATTTTCTTAGATTTGCGAGGTATAAACAATTCTGACATTTTATAGCAATTGCGAGTTTATAACAATTTCTGCAATTGCGAGAAAAATTGTCTCAGAATTGTGAGATAAAAAGTAGCAATTAACTTTTTTTAATCTGTGGCGGAAACACGTTTGCATACAAAATGGAGACAGAATATAACTCCTGCTCATAAGAAATGTCCTCCAACACACTAACAAACTCATACCAACCCTGATTCCTCTGTACTGTCATGGAAGTGAGCATTTGAACCCTTGATTCACTAAATAAAGTTAGAGCTTGAGCCGCTTCAATCCCAAACACAGCACTGATGATTCAGGAAACGGAGCTTGAAATATGCAAAGTCAAAATATAAAGCATCATGTAGGGGCCTGCCCTGTCTCCCACATTTCCCCAGAGAGTCATACACACATGACGCCGACAACGCTCAACTAGACATTCATGGGGGTTTTTTGTTGTTGTTTTTTTACTATGTAGTAACATGAAGTCTTAACCCCATTTGGATGTAATCATTCATAATTACATTTCCGCTCCACTTTTCTGGGACTTGTATTTCAAAGTAAAAAACAACAACTGGTGATCTTTGAAAAGTATCCTTTCACTTGCTTTGTGAACAGCCAAAGCTAAGCAAACAAATGCTTTTTCCTCTGAGAGCCCTTGAGCTGCTTTCCTGCGATTGATAAGAAAGACCTGATTTTGCATTTTCTTTCTTTTTTTTCATTTTTTTGGGACTTGACCCTCTTCACCCGCAGAGAAAATAATGCTGACAAATTGAGGTTTCATTTATCGTTATGTTTATATAAGTTAAGACTTGTGAGCTCAAACCATTTGACTTCATTTAAGTTTGGGCAAAAACAAATAAATCAAGAACAAAAAAAATATGAATGTCGTAACATGGTCAGTCGGAGTAGGAGAGATTTTTTTTTTTTAAATTATGCTATTATTTACTCACTCATGTTGTTTTAAGCCTGCATTACTTTCTGTGCATTCTTCCATGGAACACAAAAGAAGATATTCTGAATTATGCAACGGCTACTTTTAAAGTGAATGTTGATTTTAAGTTTCACACTATAAAATGTCATCTGAAGCCATAAAATAAGATTATTTTGAGTTGGATCTACTGAATGACTCCATTGGTCAGGTTAGTGTTGTAGTCAAGACCACCTAATCTGAGACCAAGACCAATGTGTGTTGAGACCAAGACAAGACCAAGACTTTGAGGTTTTGAGACCAAGACAAGACCAAGACGAGACCAGTACTCCTTAAAATCATAAAGATCCACATTACCGCCTAAGAAATGACTTATTTTTAATCAATACATATAATTAGAATAAGACACTATATAGAGCTGTTACCAATCAAATGAAATTACCCAATTACATTAATGATGTTAATAAATAAATCAGACAATGCACTGGCAATTTATTAATATCCCAGCAGTTGTGGTCTTGACAGGTCTTGAATTAAAATCCAGACTCCTCTAAGTCTGAGACCGAGACAAGACCGCGTACAAATGTGGTCGAGACCGAGACAAGACCTTCAAAAAATGGTCTTAAGACCGTTCTTAAGTCCAAGACATGAGTACTACAACACTAGGTCAGGTTCACAAAACCGGACTATAACAAATAACAATAACAACGAATAACAATTTCCATTTCTGTTCAGAGCTATCATAGAAGACTTGAAATATAGCTTATGAGTCGCATTTATATTTCAAAGGCGCTTTTTTGAAGCATGAAAGCTTCAGTCCCTATTCATTGTACCTGCATTGAAATGATCTACTAGTACATTATTCACAATTTAAAGAAAGTCAAACAGATTTGGAACGACATGAGGGTGAGTAAATGAGAACGAGAGACTGAACTTTCATTCGTGGGTGAACTCTCCCTTTAACCTCGAAATAGAGGGAGAACAAGATGGCACTGTGGAAGAGAGAAACATACACGAGAACGAGAGAAACAAGTGGAGGAATGCTTTTAAGTTTTATACACATCCTCTGTCTAGCCCTGTTCGGTCTCTCAGCCCACACTTTAGACTCTTTTATGTTACACGATCACTTGAATTTGAGCTCAGGAGGAGGCAATAGGTCTCTGGGTGAGAAAGCCCCAAACAAGCTATAGACCAGATGTATGATGTTATATGGTCAAACTGGCAAATACAAAAGGAGCAAAAACAAAAGGCATGAATTAAGGGAGAGGATTTCAAAAGTGTGTTTTCAAAACAGCCCAGCTGAGAGCTCAGATGCCTCTCCTCCCTCCCTACCTCTCTCTCTTTCTCTCTCTCTCTCTCTCTCTCTCTCTCTCTCTCTCTCCTTCTGCCTCTCTGCTCTCACTCCCTTATATTCTCTCACTGCCCCCCGAGACTAAATGCTTAAAAGGGGGAGGGAAAAAGAATAGAATAGAGACCATTTTTGCTAATTAGTCGAGGACTTAGCAGGCGCAGGATATGCCGCCGTAGTTTTTCATGTGCTGTCCACGGGCCGTCGCCCGGCCTGTGAAGTCGAGCCTGTGTGGTTAAGAGCCGAAGAAAAGGGAAGGCCTTTTACACACAAACGGCTCAGTGGAGCTGCTGAACGGGGCTCTGGTGGGGGTACCGGCGCAGAGCAGAAAATGGAGACTAACCATTAGGATTTCAGACTTCAGAAAAAGGCTAAATAAGAAGTGTAAATGGCTCCCACCCCCCACCTCAAGCCCAAGACAAACTCTCACCGGCAATGACGAGGAATGGGTCTAAGTCCAAGATAAACTGGGCCCTTTTTTCCAGCAGTCACAGTCAAATGATCACAGACATACCTCTACTCAGGGCTTTATGGTGTGGGAATAGTGCACGGACAGAGCCAAACGGCCTTGCCATGCATAAGACGCGATTGTAATAATAACAAAATAGGACTACAATTATATTTCATTTGTTTTATTATATTAATATGCATATTAATATGCAAGTTTTTGTATTTATTGCAACTCTATATATAGACAGAGAGAAATATCAATTATGAACAAAGTTTCTTTAAGACAAATAAAACCATTTAACTTAATAATTAAAATGTTAAAAAAATTCCCTTTTAATGTGTAACAAGATGCAACTTAGCAATTTTTTCAAGTCAATTGCAAATTACAAAATGACAGAAAAGAAAGACTAAATGTATTATAAAAAATGACTTTTCTTTATTTTCTTCAATAAAATGCAGATTGAACAATTCTGTTTTTATGCTCTTTTTGAATAATGTTTCTTATATAAAGTGCATTTTAAATGTGTAAAAAAACTAACTCAAAACGCAAAACCCCAGGCTTTAAAACTGAAACGAACCTAAAGAACAAATATTTTCTGACAATAAACCATTCATCCTGCACTTTCCTTGAACAATCTGTTTATCAGTAAAACAGTTTGTCATTAGCAAACATCGGAGATCACACTTTCTGGTTTGATTTGACTGGTCAAAAGTTCAAATGTGTCTTTGAAAAATAAAAGAAACCTTTTATTGCACACTTCTAAATCTGTCAACGTTCAACATAACATTGTTTGTAATAGAATTTGCCATTTACCCTCTGATGAAAGACCTCTTTTATTTGTTTAACATTTTGGAGACATTACATCTGCAGCTTTTAAAAAAAAAAGACACTCCAAAGATTTGATGAATTTCCGTTTGATATCTTGCTCAAACATTATCCATCTGCGACCATTAAAAACGTGTAGTAATTTAGCAATGTTTTGAAGAATGTTTTGTGTTCTAAAATAATTTAGATGCAATTAAGTCTACATTAATGTACTACTAATTTAAACGCATATTTGTAAATTATCTGACCTGCTGTATGAGACCATCATACTAAAATACTTTCCATCTATTTATATTTGTAATCCATTTTTACCCTGTTACCAGGAAGAAGAAAAAAAGACAGTCCGAGAAAAAGGAAAAAAGTCCTCAGACTCCCACTCAAAGTGAATTCATAAAAAGGGGGAAAGCAAAGTTCAGGGCATTAAATTGATTTATATTTTGGAAACCGTCAGGTCAATTACAAGGCTGTCCTTAAAATATGTGTTAATAATCACAGTGTGTAATATATGCAGAGAGATGGGAGACAGCATTCCAGTCTAAAACCTCTTAATACTCCTACAGTATTTCATGTCATCTATCAGAGAGACTTAGAGAGGATGTTGAATAGCAGATCCTTAGAGGCCATAGTCTACATAGAGACAGCAGAGCATGAAGCCTTAACAAGCAATCAGTCAAATGTGACACTAGCGAGAGCTTTTCCTGGCAGGAGAGGAGAAAAGAATGGGAGAGAGAGGGAAGACGGAGGGGGTGAACGGCCGCAGCGTTCCCTTTAGTTTTGGAAAGTGAGGACAGGAAGTGAGGGGTGAGGAAGAGAGATCATGAAAGCTGAGGTTCAGTGATCACCAGCAAAAAAAATAAAAAATGTGCATTGTCTGCAACTACTAATAACAACATGGCTATATCTTCATCTTTATTGAATATTGTGTTTTTATGTTATCCTGCTGTAGTTGACAAAAAATAAATACAATTAAACTTAAATAAAATGAGTAAAAGGGCCACCATGTCAAGAAAAGTAAAATAAAAAAAAAAAAAAATAATAATAATAATATAATGTGTTAGTCTTATTTGTAATTTTTTCCAATAATTTGTAGGTCGCTTTCGAAAAAAGGACTCTGCAAAGCCAAGCAAAACCAAACAAAAAACCAAACAAAGTCCTTTTTTGTTCCTTTTAAGTCGCTTTGGATAAAGGAGTCCGTAAAATAAAAAAACTAAAACACGAAAGAAATGAAATAAAACAAAATAAAACAAAAGACGGAGGGGGTGAACGGCTGCAGCGTTCCCTTTAGCTTTGGAAAGTGAGGACAGGAAGTGAGGGGTGAGGAAGAGAGATCATGACAGCCGAGGTTCAGTGATCACCAGCAAAAAAAAAAAAAAGGGTCTGCAACTACTAATAACAACATGGCTATATCTTAATATTTATTGAAAATTGTGTTCTTATGTTGTCCTGGTGTAGTTGACAAAAAAAAAAATACAATTAAACAAATAAAAAGAGTAAAAGGGCCACCATGTCAGCAAAAGTGAAAAAAAATAAAAAAAAATAATAATAAATAATAATAATAATGTGTAAGTCCTTATTTGTATTTTTCCCCCATTAATTTGTAGGTCACTTTGGATAAAGGACTCTGCAAAACTAAACAAAACAAACAAACAAACAAACAAACAAACAAAAAAACAAGTCCTTGTTTGTTCATTTTAAGTCGCTTTGGATAAAGGAGTCTGTAAAAAAAATTAATAAAATAATAAAATAAAATAAAAGGCCTGTGTATGCTGTTACGGCACAATTGTCATCAGAAATGCTGAATGTGACACCCTCAGATAAATACATACTAAATATCTTCAGACTTCACAAGAGTTTGGCTTTCTTTTCTTTTGTAGTCACTGTATATCAGAGAAGTATGACACCCTTTCTATTAAACCAAGGGCACCAGAGAGATTCCTCACGCTCACTACGGCCCCATAAATGTCCGGGATCAAAATGGAAGCAATGCCATATGTCAGTTATATGGCTCTATAACAGGTTTTAAGAAGTGAAGTAATAGAGCCATTCACCTGATCCTGACAAATGGCAAAGACGAAAAATCTCACATTTTATTTAGTAATGAAGCCTCCATTATTTTGTTGCGTACATTCCCCCCACCTAATTTATATACCTGGCCACAGATTTTTTTTTTTTAAACGATCAGGAACAGAAAGGTGTGATGTGTTATAAACGAGGGAGGGAGAGAGAGAGACAGATGAAGAAAGACAGCATGAGACGCAGACGGAGACACGCAGTCTTGCCACGTTTCCTTGTTTTTCGTGTTTCCCATGAGATGAGACAAGACAGGAAGCCAGTGAAGAAGTGCCAGGAAATATAGTGGTGCTAAGTCAGCCCCTGATTAAAATTCACACCACTAATGGGCTACAGGACAAAGGATGCACGCGACTCGCTGGCGGCGCGGATCAATTCTTGTGCAATTTCTGTTTACGCTCAAAACATTGTTGACTGTCCTGTTCTAGAAGAACCCGCTCAAAAGTCAGCAGCCTGATACATGCGTTTGCAACGTGTAGCTCCGTCACCTCCCTGAGAACATTCCTCTCACAGACTCATTTGCTAACAGAAGCCCCGCTGCTGTCATCAGGCAGACCCGAGTAGATGAGCTCCTACCCGTGAGCGCAGTGCTGTTGAAACAGGTAATCATGGTGGAGATGATGGTTGGAGAGCATAGTTCAGCAGGGCGTCTCTGAGCCAGACTGAGCGACAGGGTGAAAGCGCTGAGTAATCCTGCTGCATTAAAAGCAGACAGGCACCAATATCACACCACAATAGAACATGTACAAAAGAGAGAGAACATTCTAAACCGGCCACTTATGTCATCTCTCTGCAGCTGCCACTCACCGAGCGGCCAATCAAATGACAGCCAGCGTGATTGACAGCGAGTAATAGGGACTTTACCCGAGTGATGATATTAACAAAGACTTTGGCTGTTGTGGTTTGCTCTCTCGGAAGGGGAGCTTTCTTTGTCATAATTATGTCCCTAGAATTTAAAAATATTATTATTATTATAAATAGATAAACAAAACCGTAAAATATTACAAAACGCCAGTACAAAATTATGTAGCGAGCAAAAATGTATTATCATCTTCATGAGATGCATCCTTCACTATCTGGTCCAAAAATGAGAACATAAATGAAAATACTGCTATTATTAAATTAAGATTACCATTTAAACAAAACAATTAAATAGGATTATTATTAAACATCTAATTAAAAATATTGTTATGTTATATACAGCCTATATTTATTCTAGTATAAAAAAAATATGAATGCACTTTCAAATAATAATAATAAATTAAACTGACCACAAACCAAAAAATACTATGTTGAGCAAGTGTCAAGTGAAAATGCTCCACAAGGGGAACAATGAGGGAGACACCAGGAAATCTCAGACCAGACAGTGTGTGTGTGTGTGTGTGTGTGTGTGTGTGTGTGTGTGTGTGTGTGTGTGTGTGTGTGTGTGTGTGTGTGTGTGTGTGTGTGTGTGTGTGTGTGTGTGTGTGTGTGTGTGTGTGTGTGTGTGTGTTCAACATCTAACATCCATTTCCTTTCGCTCTCAAACTGCAGCGCACCTCTGAGAACTCTTGATACATGTCACAGAGGAGCAGTTTGATGCACATCCAACATAGCAGTATTTATTATTCAAACTATACACAAAATCTGTGCTTTATGGCTTGCAGCCGCTTTCACAGCAGGAAACAATGAGTTGCTGTGCTGTGAACATGGGCACTGGAACTGCAGTATAACTGCTCCCCCTGGTGTGCATTAATAGTAGCAGTCGGACGGGGGCACAGTTCACAGAGGGGAGTCTGTGAACCCAGCTGGCTCTAAGATGGCTGGGTGAAAGCTGGGAGACACTAATTCTGCTCAATGAATCCAATTAGAGTGTCTCACCCATTTGGAGGAATATGTGTCTGCTCTTCCATTATCCCACGGTTTCACACTGGACGTGCCAAAATGATTTGTTATTGTTCATGCGCTGTCATTTTTGCAAATTTTTCGCTTTTAAAGAAATGACAATGGTGGTGCAAATTCTTTGTTGTTCTCACAGGAATATAATCTCTATAAGGCATGCGCGTCATATTTAATGTGATATTTATCATTTTTTTCACGCACTGACAAAAGGAACCTCCCAGAAATGACGATTTTTCATTATAGTAGTTCTCACATTATATCATTATTATTAAATAAACTACACATTTTAACATTAGTTTTTTTCCGCTTATCAAATCCTACATGAAACCTATCAGTTACGTCCACAGCATACATGAACAGCAAAGGCGGCGAATCACATAAGACTGCCATTATGAGTCATTAGCGTGCCTTATGCTTTAAACCCCATTCAGGGACTGCAGGGAGGAGACTAAAATATGTCGAGCTGCTCGTTCCCCAAAGGGTTAAGTGCACATGTGCGCTCTCCCTCTCTCTGTCTCTTTCAAACACACATACTCGCACACGCATGTACACACACCCTGCCATCCTGAAATCGCACCAGGCTGGCTGTGCATACAGATGCACTCATCATAATTCATTTAAGCCCATAATTCTCAGCAGGCTAATGCCCCACAAAAGACCCTCAACATCCTTAAAGAGTTAAATCATCACTTTGGGGAAGGAACTGAGGAATGGAGAGGGAGAGAGGTTGTGTGTGTGTGTGTGTGCGCTGTAATTTTTCAAGGATGACTGGAAGTGCTTGGACCAGTCCCTTCAGTCAAGTATGTTGCCATGCAAGGGATTAGACTGTGTGAAGCTCCAGGTCTTGACCTGCAAGCCTGGAAGCCAGGCTGTAACCTGACCCCATACCAGGTGTATGCCTTCGGGTCAAGAGGTTGGGAAAGCACGCAACTAAAGACAGCTCCTCCATAAAACCCCATACTGCTCCAATTAAATGTATTCCAACCATTTCAAAACACCAGGCGTGAGCTCTGTAAACTTAAGCTCCAGCGTAACTGCACATTAAATGCTTCTATTGCGCGAGTGCGCCGAAAAACTCCAAAGGTCATGAATATACGACCATAAAGGCGAACGGCGAATAAATTAAATGCCGGCATTACACATTCTACACGGAAAAAAAGCAAGACTTTGCTTTTACTTTCAAAATAATTTACTGCGTCTTTAAAAAGCTCTGTCATCTGCAGCCCGAGACCCATAACTGTCGCGAGAGTCGATCATTTACCCAGAGATCTCTTAAGTGTTAGGTGCTAATGGGAGAGAGCCGCGCAAAACAGAATGCGATGACTTACAGTACATCTAACACTACATCTTATTTAGAAGTGGAGGTTCAGGGGGGAGGGAGGCCAGTATCATATCATAACACATTAAGCCAACTGCAGCAATTTAATTAAGCGTCCCGCTCTACATGAGCAGTAGTGTATGGTGACTGGAGATCTCAAAACACTGAAATACTGCAGGTCACAAATATGAGACAGATAATTAACACAGCAAGGACAACCGCGATCAGCCCAAAAATAGCTTGCAGAAATGCATCCTTAGTGGACATATCTCATAAATAAACAAACACCTAAATACATAATATATACATATATTGAAGATGAAGACTCCGCTGTATAAGCTGAAATGTACCTCTGATATGTCTGTTGAAATGTAAATAAATTACCTAGAAAATATGATGATTAAGATTATGTTAATTTAACTAAATATTTAATCATGTTAAGACTTATTGTGGGGCCCAGACTCTTTTTGCATTTTTATATATATTTTAAATATTTTTTACTGTCAGTAGTTTAGTTCAAATAAATAAATACAAAAATAAATACATTTATTAATTCATTAATTTCAAATACGTATTGAATGAAAAAGCAAACAATGAATCGCACATGGGGGGCAATTTTGGGGGGCAATATATATATATATATATATATATATATATATATATATATTATTTATTTATTTATTTATTTTTTTAATTTCCTGTTAGGAAATTATTTATTTTAACTCAACTGCTAATAATAAAATATATATATATACAAGTAAAAAAAATAAAATTAATAATAATAATATATATATAATATTAATTAACATAATAATAAATAAATATCTATTTACTAGACTATATTTATATTTAGTTACAATCTTAATTAAAATGCAAAAAATAAAAGAAATCTAAATTTAAAAATAAAGATTTAAAACAACATATATTTTTGAGTTATTTTTATTTCAACAGAAATTCCAAAGGTATACATTTCAGCTTAGATGGAAGGGCCTTGGAGTCAAAAAGGCTGAGAACTTTCTAAATTGGCAAACTGAAAATGTGTGTTTTTGTACATCAGATCAAACCTGAACGAGCACTACTCTGACTGACTGACTTTGCATCATTGAATCGTTATTTTCCTCTTTATCACTATAAAGCTGTAGCCTGACGTCATCAGACTCAGATTAGTCAGAATAGGAGTCTGATACTGCTCCATTGGGCTGTGATTATGGGGCGAAAATGCCTCTGCACTCAACTGGATAGACCTACAACCAATCAGAGTGACGGAGTAAGTGACATATGTTGAACGACACAGTTGTCAACAGAACTCAACTGCACGCACGCTGGAAGAAGTAGAAGAAGAAGACGAGTGTAAACAATCTTAGCTTGTGTTGAAAAATAATTTAAGGATACACTGAGTACCAACACGATCATCGTTTTTGAGAGAAATAGTAAAGGTGAATGCATATACAAACAAGTTCTCTTTTTAGGATTAGAACAATGAATTCAACCCAAAGGTGACGTGGACGAATACGTTACTGTTGATCATCTGTCCAACATTGTATAAAGCCTGCCCTGACAATTTGATTGGTCCGAACAGCTCTGGTTCGAGCATAGTTGCTCCACAACGGATCAAGTCCAGACCAAACCTCCCGACCTCAAATGTTGTGGGCGGGGCTAAATTCGTCTGGCATCCAGGCTAATAAAGCTGCTTTGAAACAATCTGTATTGTACAAAATGCTATATAAATAAAGGTGACTTGTCAATTCTGTGCAAAAAAACACACTAGTCCAGAGAATCAGTCCAGTAATATGAACAAGATAAAAACGCTTATTTGGATTAAGCCAAAACATCGCCACTGCAGCTCAATCAGAGCCATCAATGGACGGCAACTACAAAAAACAACATTCTAATACAACACCAATGTGTTGCTCTGTTTTGAGGTGCAGAGAACTCAAAGGTGCCAGATTGCTGTGTGTACTGCAAGTACAAAACTAGTCACACTTTGCCTCTTTGCTCTGTGCTACCGGCACCTTTTGCGGATGACGCCGGTGTCATAATGTAACATACTGCAAGCTAATCTGCCCGGCCCTCTCCAGCTACGGAGGGTTAATTGCAGAGGCTTGCCCCCCGTTCACTGTGTTTGGATAGGTGCTTCTCGTTGCAAACAGACAATCCTTTGTGTCGCTTCACTTTAATCTGTGACTTCATTAGGGAAGGAAATGGGAGTAAATACAAAAAGCCATTGTCTTTCTTTAGGGAGGGAGGCCACAATGCTAGCTTGAGATGTTGTGTAACTATCTTGTCTGTAATATTCATTACACACCTGGGTCTCGGCCTATTGGTCTCAATTATGCCACGGAGAGAGAGGAAAGAGGAATGTGCGCATGTATGCCAATAAAATACACAATACCCCAACGTGAATTGTGTTCTCTGATTTCTCAAAGAATGTCTACTAATATTCCTTTCTTCTGTCGGAGTTGTACATGTCAAAGCTCAGCATAGTCTCAACAATAACCTCACATGCAGGCTGGGAAGGCTAGTTTTAGACAGAACCGGACTTGGGTTATAAACAAAAAAAGATACTTTTGTTTCTAGCATCGGAAAAAACTGTGGTACGCAGTCATAATAGTTACGATAACTCAATCTGTTATCACCAAATGCCAGTAGATTGAATGAAAAATCAAACAATGAATCGCACATTTTTTGGCAGAGTGCAAAAGGGTCTGAAATTGTGACCAATGATGTTTACTAAAAAAAAATCAGATATAGCTAAAAAAAAATAAAAAAACAGCTAGTGTCATAATTATAGAATATAAAATCCTAATTATATCCTAATTCTGTTATTTTATCCCCAAACCCTAAACCAACCCATCACAGAAGACTTTCTGCATTTTTACATAAAAAACAAGACAAAAACAAAAAACAGCACTTAGTATGATTTATAAGCTTTTTATACCAAATAAATGGGGGCCAAAAAAGGTCCCCACAAGGACAAGGATTTCAGATGTTCCATTTTCGTGGGGATATTTTGTCCCCGTAACGTAAGTTATACCATCACCACACACACACACAAACACACCTTGAAAAAGCAAATAACAAAGTGGACATTGGGCAATTTTGGCCGATAAACACATTTAAAATGACTTTTGGCAGAGTGCAAAAGTGGCTGAAAGCATGATCAGAGATGTTTACTAAGATAATCCATCAGAAATAGCTAAAAATGTTCATATAACAGCCAAATGCTGCCATGTATATTGATTAAAAAGGTTAAAAGAGACATCAGGCTGTTGTAACCGTACAATTGTTGCTATTCAAATTCATCATCTCCTTCTTGCTCCATCAATGTCCCTCTCAATCCCCTCCTATTTCCTCTCGTTCGTTCTTCCCTCGCATTCTCTCCTTCTTAGTGAAATGAATTCCGTAGCGTGCCTGCCAAATGACCCGTGACCATGGGCGGACAAGGTTACCACTGCTGACTTTTACTGCCTCTCTAGTCTCCTCTCTGCACAAGCCCTCTGCCTGGCTGAAATACAAAGGCGGATACCAATAATAATGAAAAACCGCAAGATGGGATAGAGAAAAAAAAAAAAACGAAACGCACAGGACAAACCTGCTGCTCTGCTACCCCCAAGGCCAGACCTGACAAAAACATCAGTATGATGACAGCAAAATATGTGAGGAGAATTATAAAAAAAAAGAGAGAGAGAACGAGGGAGTTGTGGGAGGAGTTAAAAGGTGACACAATAGATGATACAATAGAGAGTAAAGAAGCAATGCCATAAATACCAATATTAAAAAAATTGCTCAATCAAAATAAGGTTTTCGCTTTTGGTACCCTCATATCTTGAATAATTGGTTAAATCCTAGGAAATAAGAACTTAGAGTGATAAAAAAAATAGCATAAACTTAAGTAGTATAATAGTATAGTTGCATGTTTGTGTACAGTCAGGATTTATGCCTGCTTTTGTTTGTCGGGTAATAACTCAGTACAGTCGTCGATCAGAAAGATGATCTCTAATAGGACGTTATATAGTCCTAACCCAGGCATGTCATCCATACATCAAATAGCTAATGAGAGGAGTGGCTCACAGATGTCTTCTATCTGAAAGACATATAATAAGGTTAGCAGCTCAGTAACAGAGGTGGCATTATCACCCCGATCCCTAATGGTAAGATATGTCTTTAACAGATGGAACATAACCATCTGAAAAGATGTGTTCAGTCCAAAACCCTGGAACATAAGGCATAGGCTTCTGCAAGAATAATATGTCTTTAAAAAGGCTGTGGGCATGTTTTTTTTTTTTTGAGAGCCTACAATATCAAAATGCATAACAGTCTATTTTTTATACATTAATATATATATACAAATAAATATAAATTTGGGGGTTCAACTTTCAGTATAAATCACACAAATAATTTTGGAGTAATATTAATTAACATCATATACTTATTGGGTTAGTTGCTTGTAATTGTGCTAACTTTACTTATTACTGTAATAAGTAGGCCTACATGTAACATTAAGAAGTAGCTGTTTTAGCAATTTTCTGGATAACTAATGACTACTCCAATGTTCTTTAATCAGCTATTTTATATAGAGTCCTCTTATTTGAGGTTGTGGGTGATTGTTCTGAACTCTGTACACGAAAGTTCACGAATGAATAAATGGTGTATTACATTCTATTTAACATTTGGTATTATTCATTTAATTAGAAGACAGTAACAGTACCAGTAAATTAAAAAATAGATTATATTATTATTATATGATCTATACAAGTCAATACAAGTTTGTTAAATGGGGAACATAATTACATAAAACAAGCTTCTCATGTAATTGAGAACTTTAACTTCCTGGTTAAAGCCCCCAGCCCACATCCATATTAATCAGAATATTGGATATTAATACAGATATTGGCTGCTCTGCTCACCACTTACATAATTATACTATATATACTTCATATATTACACTTATTCGTATACTATAATTATAGCATTCAGACATGCATACATTTTCAGAAAGGTACAGCACCACCATCACTGGGGCAGTATCCATACAAAATAAAAAAGGTACTAGTATGTACTTTTAAAGTTTTTATATGAACCTCTAGGTACTAATATGTGCTATTTAGGATTTTTGGCAGAGGGCAAAAGTGGCTGAAAGCATGATCAGAGATGTTTACTAAGATAATTCATCAGAAATAGCTAAAAATTTTCATTTAACAGCCAAATGCTGCCATGTATATTGATTAAAAAGGTTTTAACTTTTGTACTTGTGCTGCCCCAGTGACCTTGCACCTTTTTTTCTGAGTGTACATACATTACATACACTACATACATACATTACATACATTACATACATAGAACAAAATTATAAACGCAACACTTTTGTCTTTGCCCCCATTTTTCATGAGCTGAACTCAAAGATCTAAGACTTTTTCTATGTACACAAAAGGCCTATTTCTCTCAAATATTGTTCACAAATCTGTCTAAATCTGTGTTAGTGAGCACTTCTCCTTTGCAGAGATAATCCATCCACCTCACAGGTGTGGCATATCAAGATTAGACAGCATGATTAATGCACAGGTGTGCCACTCTAAAACTGACACTCCAGTCAGTATCTGGTGTGACCACTAGGGCTACACAATAAATAAAAATTATCGAAATATCGCAAATGTACATATCGCGATATGCATATCGCAATGGCACGCAATATCTGATTTTAATAGGCTACTTCAACATCGTGAAAAGTCTACGTTTTAGGCCGACGCATATAGCAGAGAATAGACTGGGCACCACGACTGTTACTTATGTGACTTGCTTGACGTTAAAAAGAGTTATTAAATGCAATAACTTGCGAAAAACAACTTGCAGTCTTGCGCTGTCTGACACACCGAAACTTGTGCACAAGCTGACTCTGAAAGAGTGTGATCCCTTCAGTTCTGTTTCGTGCACACTCAAACTGTCAAATATAAACAGTTATGTCAAAATGGTCTTGACGAGTATTCATGTAAAAGTCAGTTATGCTTTAAGTGAACAATATCAGTTGGGGAAAGAAACCGTGCATTAGGTCTTAAAGTGAGAGCCTGCTAATACAGTAAACCTGCCGCTGTCTGTCAAACAACAAAAGAAAAAGAGAAAATCTTTATTATGTATCAGTGTATATTTAATTCATGTGAAGACTACCATTTTTAGTTCTTATTTTGAATAAAGTAAATTAAAATAACAAAAATAATCGTCCACCCCTAGTTCAGGTGTGTTTGTTTTCCTGGATGTTCTTGATGTTGATTTTTAGGTTGATATAACTATATATTAGCTAAGTCAAAGAGTTTTTAGTATTTAAATATTGGCATTCAATTTTTTGTTTGTTTACATTGATGTAAAAATTATATTGTCAGAATTGTGACATCAATTTTTGCTAAAATACTGCTGGTCACTTTCAGGAGTTGTAGCGATGGTTTCTTTTCCCAGAAAGAATGTGAAATAGATTTTACACACATCGCATATTGCATTATTTAACAAGGTATTGCATATCGCATTTTTCTTCAATATCGCACAGCCCTAGTGACCACCATTTTGCCTCACGCAGTGCAACACATCTCCTTCGCATAGTGTTGATCAGGTTGTTGATTGTGGCCTGTGAAATGTTGGTCCACTCCTCTTCAATGGCAATAATTTACCATTTTGTTCAGTATACATACATACATACATACATGTATTTCTGTCTTGAATTACTTTTGCAAAAAAGAAAGTTCTGTCAAAAGTAAATAATGAAATAATTGTGAAATTGTAGCTCAGAGCATATCTAGCCAACTGTGATTGTGACACTGCTGAAAGTGAATTGTTCGACAGACCGCACACAATCGTGTACCTCTGAGCAAAAAGAAAAAGAAAACATGGAAAAGTGCAAGAGTTTGTATGTGTGTGTGAAACAGGCTCTGCAGTCTGCTCTCTTAGCCTGGCGCTTAATGTAAACACGGAGGAGTGGAGTACTGGAGCTGAGCCTCTTTCATGTCTGTGCCTGCGGCGCTTCTCTCTCTGCTGAGTGCTTACATTAAAACAGTGATAAGACTTTAGAGGCCCTCATCAGGCCGTAAGAGGTGTGTGCGGATAATACGCTCCACGGTAAGGTAATTATTATACCTGCGTCCAGCCTTTGGTTAGCACGCCTCAGGCTATCCACTTTGACCGTGCCAGAGAAGGAAACGTGAACTCCAAATACTCCTGCACTGCTTTCCCCTTTAACTTTTCTCACAAATGTCAACAAAATACTTGACCAGTATAGACATCCGTGAGTGACGGGACTGGAAGGGGACATGACTGTTAAATGTTTGTTCGTGCCGTTCCCGCCTGGCTGAGTTCTAAAGCGATCGGCTTGTTTCTCCTCGCATTATGTTCTATCTCTCTCAACTCGATTTTGCAGCGCTGATCTGATGGCTGAGTAGCCAACAATCACAGCTGTCAGATATCTCTGTCAAATCAGCTTTCGCCGCAGACTCAAACAGCAGTCTTCTGTGGTTTGGCTGGAAACTAACCCACAGCCTTAAAATTGAATGTACAGTGCATTACTAAAAATATGGGGACGGCACATTTGCTCGCTGTCCCAACTGTTTTCGTTAGGTTTCACTCAAGAAGATGGAAGTCCATTTAGAAGTAATGGGTTGTGACAGTATGGACAGAGTATGACATTATATGCCTGACGCCAGCTTCAATCATTCCATGCATGCGAGTTCCACAAAAATCACTTTTGTAGTCTCCGATGGATAATCACGTTTCAGAACGGAGAAGGGTGCCTACACCCATGAGATCATCATCAAGTTACTTTAAGATTGTCTGCTTTGACAAAGGCATTTGTGAAGTCGTTTCAAATTAGTTAAAGAGCCTGATGGAGGACATGGTCTTTCGTAGAGCTAGCCAACAAAGCCGGTCCATTTCCAATAGTTCCTTTAAAGCTTCTTCAGAGAATTAACTTTTACATTTCTTGTGTGATCCAGTGTGCAGCACCTGCTGATTTAATGGTGATGTGTGTACTCTTTTTCAATGTTAAAAAACTCTCTCATATGAGGAGTTTATCAAGTATGAGTCAATGTGAGTCGCCTGAAAAACATAAAAACTTTTGTGCTAACATTGACCTGTTTGTATATACAGCTGCAAATAAGTATTTGAACACCTGTCTATCAGCTAGAATTCTGACCCTCAAAGACCTGTTAAGGCCGCAACATACTCCGCAAGAACAGAGAAAAAATGACGTCATTTTGTTCTCGGAGCCCTGGTTTGGGAGTCCTCGCAGCTCGTTCTCGACACATCGTCTGAGCAGAACTTTTTTCTTGTGGGTGTCCGAGAACTATTGTGTGATTGGTCAAAATTTTAAAGAGAGCGGGGTTAATGCGGAGAAACGGAGATGTTCGGCACCTGCTTTTCTTGTGAAGTATGGAATGTCCTGGCCAGTACGAACTTTGTTCTTGTTCTTGCCACCTCGAGAAAATGAACAAATTTCTTTGTTCTTGCAGAGTATGTTCCAAGCTTTAGTCTGCCTTTAAAATGTCCACCGCCACTCCATTTATTATCCTAAATTAGATGCACCTGTTTGAGGTCGTTACCTGCATAAAGACACCTGTCCACCCCATACAATCAGTAAGAATCATTAGAAAATGGAAGAAGCTAAACATGACTGTCAATCTCCCTCGGACTGGGGCTCCATTCAAGATCTCACCTCGTGGGGTCTCAATGATCCTAAGAAAGGTGAGAAATCAGCCCAGAACTACACGGGAGGAGCTGGTCAATGACCTGAAAAGAGCTGGGACCACCATTTCCAAGGTTACTGTTGGTAATACACTAAGACGTCATGGTTTGAAATCATGCATGGCACGGAAGGTTCCCCTGCTTAAACCAGCACATGTCCAGGCCCGTCTTAAGTTTTCCAATGACCATTTGGATTAACCAGAGGAGTCATGGGAGCAAGACATGTGGTCAGATGAGACCAAAATAGAACTTTTTGGTCATAATTCCACTAAACATGTTTGGAGGAAGAAGAATGATGAGTACCATCCCAAGAACACCATCCCTACTGTGAAGCATGGGAGTGGTAGCATCATGCTTTGGGGGTGTTTTTCTGCACATGGGACAGGGCGACTGCACTGTATTAAGGAGAGGATGACCGGGGCCATGTATTGCGAGATTTTGGGGAACAACCTCCTTCCCTCAGTTAGAGCATTGAAGATGGGTCGAGGCTGGGTCTTCCAACATGACAATGACACGAAGCACACAGCCAGGATAACCTTACAGAGTGGCTCTGTAAGAAGCATATCAAGGTTCTGGCGTGGCCTAGCCAGTCTCCAGACCTAAACCCAATAGAGAATCTTTGGAGGGAGCTCAAACTCTGTGTTTCTCAGCAACAGGCCAGAAACCTGACTGATCTAGAGAAGATCTGTGTGGAGGAGTGGGCCAAAATCCCTCCTGCAGTGTGTGTGCAAACCTGGTGAAAAACTACAGGAAACGTTTGACCTCTGTAATTGCAAACAAAGGCTCCTGTACCAAATATTAACATTGATTTTCTCAGGTGTTCAAATACTTATTTACAGCTGTATCATACAAATAAATAGTAAAAAAATCATACATTGTGATTTCTGGATTTTTTTTTTTTAGATTATGTCTCTCACAGTGGACATGCACCTACGATGACAATTTCAGACCCCTCCAAGATTTCTAAGTGGGAGAACTTGCAAAATAGCAGGGTGTTCAAATACTTATTTTCCTCACTGTATATTTCTCTACAGAAACCTATTGTTAAGGTTACATTATTAACATTGCGTCCTTATCGACACAAACTGTCATTACCACAGCAATGATTTATTTTAATTATTACTCATAATTTTTTCAAAAATTATTTTAACCCTTCAGTAGAGATGATTTACCAAATATAAAAGCCAAATATTTTATCTTTAACGTGTATGAATATGTATGTAATACAATTGATATCCAAGGTTAGAGTCAAAATCTTCCATGACAAAGAAATTCATAAAATTCCCTAACTTTAAATATTTTTTTAACACCAGTATTTACAAAAATCTTGAAAGAAACTATGTACATTTTTTTAGAAATTAAAAAAGAAAAGTGTACAAAATGAATGTTATTGTAGTGTTGCGGTAAGGACATTTTGTAAGGAAAGGAGATGAAAGTCATAAAAAAAATATGTAGGGTTGTCAAACGCTATATATAAAAACACACACGTGCATGTATATATTATAATGTTTTTTATATAAAATATTTATATTTATATATAATATATACAGAATGTACATGCAAATGCAAATACAGTATTTCTTAAATATATATACATGAATGTGTATTTATATATACATAATAATTACACACTACACACATAAATTATGTAAACAAACTTTTATTTTGCATGCGATTAATCGATTTGACAGCACTAATATATTATATATATATATATATATATATATATATATATATATATATATATATATATATATATATATATATATATATACACACATGTTTATTATAATGTTATTTAAAACAAATGCTGTTCTTTTCAACTTTATATTCAATAAAGGAAGAAAAAAATCATAGTATCAACTATCTGTAACATTCATAATAATAAGAAATGTTTCTTGAGTAGAAAATCAGCATTTTAGAATTATTTCTGAAGGATCATGTGACACTGAAGACTGGAGTAATGATGCTGAAAATTCATCATAAGAATATATTACATTTAATAATATATTAAAAAAGAAAAAATAGAATGACATTGTTGATCATCTAGATAACTTTTGTTGCAAAAGTTTATGCATGGTCATTTTCTATGCTAGCATTACAAAGCCTCTGTGAACAAATTCATTAAAAAGGGGAAAAAAAAAATCACAAAATCTTTGGGTTGAACTGGAATGCCTCATTGATGCTCTTGTGTCTGACTGGAAGCAAATTTCCACATCTATGTTCCAACATTCAGAAAGTCTTCCTAGAAATGTAGAAATGGACAAAGCAGGAGGGAATCACGCTGACTGGAATGACTACAACAAGCACAGGGTTGGACCATGTGGTATAGGTTATGATGACTATGACTAACTATGTAGCATTTCTTATCCACTGACAGCTACCAAACAATCAGGCCACAACCGAGACCGTTTCCTGTGCAGCTAGTTCTGGTTATTTTTTTGTCAGCATTAGATCAGAGTGTAATCTAGCAGCCATGAGCACCATGAGACCATGAACATAATACAAAGATATCACTCCAGAGCCCCATCGGTCCTCCTCTTGTGTCAGCACTTGAGATCTCAATCTGCAACTTAAAGGGCCCTTCTCTCGCTTTCTTTGTGTCTAGCCAGAGAGGTTACATCGAGAGGGAGAAGGAGGGAGGGGGTGGGGGGGGGTTGTTGTATTCGAGAGGGAGATGGAGAGAGAGAACAAGGGAGATAGGTGGAGGAAAGAGAAAAAGATGGGGGGTTGGTGTATGTGTGTGCATGCACATATGCGTGTCATCGTGTGTGTGTTCTTCTACAGACCCCCTGGGGAGCAGATCTTGTCATAGAGATCACAACAGACTGTCATGCACACAGTCAGAAGCTGAAGACCACGCCAGCGAGAAGAACTCGAGATGAACGGAGGCCGCTTCTACTCTGCGGCAGCCATCATTTGCTCTGAAACGGTTTACACAATAAAGGCGGCACTGAACAGCAACAACAGAGGATTAAACGTAAGCCCTTTACGGCTGGAACACGACCACTCTGTCTGTCCGCCACAGCTGCCTCTACGAGAGGCAGAAAAGCCACCGCACCACATTATCATCAGACTAAAACCCATCACTTAGGTGTATTCCGACATACGATCACGGAAAGCTTTAGTATGCAAGCATAATCTGCCGTAGGACACATTTTGACGCAGGATATCTGATGTCCTTGTCTCTCCATATGTTTGATGTGAGCGGGGAGGGGTTGTTTTCTATCAGTACTAGCTAAACAGGATGCCGGGATGTTGACAGGAAAAAATAATGATGGTCACTCCTTTGATCTCCCACATATGTTCAAACTCTCTCACAGTCTGGCTCTCATATCCCCCTACGCAGACAAAGGGAGAGAGTCGGCTGTCGAAAGTGACTGTGTTGTCTTAAGTCGACGTATAGGGCGCTTTCTTCTTTCTCTAGATGATGGAAACCACCAGTTCAGATGCCATTAGAAAACATTCCCTGATGGCAAAGCCAGAGGGGTCCTCGGAGGAGTGAAGCCACCTAGTCTATTAGTCTGTTCAACGGTTCGTTCCCCCTTTTACTTTGTACCTGTCTGCTTATCTAGGGATGACAGCAAATTGCCATGGCTTTACATCACTCAATATGCAGAGCTGTCATCAAGGCTTCCATCACTGCTACTTAGCATATCGTCTAACAAAAGACCCTCCACACAGTGGGGATAGGTTTGTCACTTTTACTGCCCAACCATGCTATTATCATCTAATTTACAAAGACAAGATGATAATTACACGCAATTAGAATTATAAACCTGCCATAGTGTGTGTGGTAAGCCTCAGGTAATATCATAAAGAGGACTCTCATTGGCTCATACTGTGCCCCAAGTTTCTCCTAAAGCTTCTAATTACCATATTACATAACACTTTATAACTTTACTATATTATTACCTACAGATAAAATAAGGGGCTTTACCATAGCTGCAGGTTGAGAGTAGCTGCTAGTTTTACAGTAAATAGTGAGGAAAAAGTTACATAAATAAAAAATTCTGAGATCCTATTAGGCCACTTTTTACAAGATGTAACACAAGTCTCTGACAAGGTGTCATAAGTTTTAGCTCAAAATACCCCGCAGATAATTTTTATAGCATGTTAAAATTGTTACTTTTTGAGGGCGAGCAAAAACGCTCAGTTTTTGTGCGTGTCCCTTTAAACGCAAATGAGCTGCTAAGGGGGCGTAGCTTCAAGAGCTTGTGTTAGCAGCTCCGATTACCTCACGCAGACAAGCGCAGAAAATGCCAGAAACTGTTCAGCCTTTTATGTTCAAACCGGAGTCGGATAATGACGGATAGACTCAAGATGTAGAATGCAACAGGACGTTTCTGTATGGGTAGTTGATGAATTTATGTAGCAGATGTGGTTAACTTCAAGTCATCTATTAGCATATTCTGTCATGATAAACTATAAATTGCTCGTGTGAACTTTTGTAAGAGCAGAGAATATATGCTGCATGGAGATAGAACAAGTATGGTTCAGTTTAGCTACGGTTATAACTAATGTTGTCATCTTGCTTTTATGACATGCTATTGTATTTGTTATGTACTGTATTGCAATAAAGGTGAAAAGATGGATGCGGCAGCTTGAGCAGACTCCTAAATGTGCTCTACTACAACAACATGGCCTCACCCCCTTTGTTGCGTGTTCCCGGGGGCAGGGTTTATGTCAATTTTAGGGTTTGTGATGTCACCAAACCTCCCGGTAGCTCATTGTAGTCCCTACTAGCCGTTTTTTGTAGTCCTTTAAAAGCGATTTCTTTAAAAGAAAATATCTCCCTTCGCATAGAACTTTGAGCGTAACTTTGCATATGTTGTTTAAGCTCAAACAGCAACATTACACACTAACTAAAGTTAAAAAAATGAAATCATAATAAATCAATCACCTTTAATTGAAATTTAAATGAAACTAGAATCAATCAGTTAAAACATTTTTAGTGTGAAAGAAAGACAAAACAAGAAGAATTTCTGAGAAATGACATTCAGAAGAGACGGAGCTGTCTCATAAAAATACACATGATCTCTTTCATAGGAAGTGAGAGAAATATGGCCCACCCACTATTGCAGCAAAGCATAAAGAGGGAATGTTACTCCAAAGCCTCTGGACTGAAGGTCAACTGTACCTATTCATTCACTAAAGCGTCATATAAGGAATTCTTCACAAACCAGTTCCCAATTTCATGGCAAATTTCCACCCGGGAGTACATCTGTATGGGGGATGTAAAGGCAGCCAGCGGGAGTGGGTTTCTCTGGATTAGACCTGCTCATCAGTTTATCATTCATCATTTAGCAAGGGACAGCAGAGGGTGGAGGACCCAAATCCCTAATTCTCTGCAGCCGTACCTTCCTTTGTAGGCACCAGGATTAACGAGGGGCCCTGAAAGAACCTGATGAGTTTAAAGCTGGGGATGAGAGAAGGGTGAAAGGCAGCACAGATCAGGACAGAGATACCATTAGAGACCTCCATAAATCAAGCCATCCTTAAGGTAGAGGTACTGCAGTTTAAAGACCAGCTGTACTTTTTAACCTCCACCTTTATTTCCAGCCCCATCCACTGCGGTTATGTATGACCGGAGGGGACGGAATCATATTCCCCTCCCTCCCAAACCCTTCCTGACAAACCCTGAGGAGCGGTGTGGACATGGGGATTGTCTCCTAATGAGATCAAGCTTCTCTGAGAACGGTGGCTCTTATAGCTTCGTACTTTATTGAAAAAGATCTCAAGCTATTGTTGCTTTGGGCATGATTTCATAAAAGTGAAAGAGTGGCGGACAGGCAGAATGACAAAAACAACTAGAGAACGTACAAAACGTCAGTTGAATTTACTGACTTGGCGGCTCGAGAGTTCTTTAACTCCTCTGAAAAGGATAGCCTTGTGGCTGCCATGCCTCGCAGACCGCTAATGATTGTGCTAGCTAAAATTTACAAGTGGAACCAGATTTTTAAGAGAAACATTGATGAGGCACAACACCTTGCATGGCTCATGAATCAGTCTCTTAGCTTTTTTCATTGCCTAAAAGATTTACTGGCACATTAGAAAACTAGGGGAGTGACAGAATTAAGGAAGCAGGAATGTAAACGGACTCAGTTGGGAAATGTCAGTAGATTTACTTTATAGCCTGCGTCTAAAACACAGGCATGATTTACTTCTCCCATGCTGGTTGAGTTCCCTCACCAGGTGGCCACAAGTTGCCCACAATAAAGACCCGTTTAGTGTTAAAAGATAAGGAAAAGACATTGATTTACAGGCCAAGTTTAATACTGTATTAATCTTGATAGACAGATATCAAAAGATTATGACAGGTAAGGCATCATTCAGCAAACAGCCCTTAATCAAATTCTTTCACTCTCAGAAATAAGCTCTTGAGGACATTAGTCTGATCCAGTAAAGAGTGAGAACCTGGGCGTCTTCCAGCAAACAGCTTTCTCTAAATTCGAGTGACGGTGCGTTGCTCTTTAAAGGGCACAGGGGAGCTGTCTCCTTAAAATGAAAGGCTAGCAGCGGTGGAAGGGATGTACAAAGTTTTTATCTGTAACAATAACAAGATGAAAATTTCCGCACTCAGAACAAACCACCGAACGATTTGGCTAAGTTTCCTGAAGTTTGGTTTCTGCAATGGACCCAAGCATCCTAAAGTCGTAAATTTTGCAGATGTAACCGGTGCAGATGTTGTATTGCTAACCTCAAAGCCAAGATCTTGGTTTGATATGCTCAGAGGACAGAGACAAAGTACTTTAAAAGATTTAATGCATATGTTTGTTTCAGATATAATTGTGCCACTTCACAATAAGGTCCAATATGCTGACATTAGTAAATTCATTAGGTATGAAGTAACAATAAGTTTTCATAAAATTACAGAATTTATGAATGTAGATTCATTTTAATGAATAAATATGCAATTGTTAATTCATGTTTGTTCATATACAAAACCTTAGTATAACTTGAAATGACAAAAATGTATACGTACAAAATGTAAGAAATTCAACTCAGTCTGCGCGGGATGTTTTTTCGTCCCGCTAGGTTCTATTCCGCACTCACCCGCTCCCGCTTAAAATGTTCAGCCACTTACCCCTTGGAATGATTTTCTTCCCAACCGATCCCGTTATATTTAGACATCGTTTCCAGATTTAAATTTCCTGGGACTGGGATAACAAATATAATATGTTGTCTATACAATAATTTTATGTTATTTTTGTCCTATCATGATACTGTCAACACAGTTAAAAATGTCACAGAGAAAAATAGGCTGAATCAAATACTACATCTGTCACTCAAAATACAAAATAAATGAAAATACAAATAAACGAAAACTGTCAGCTTACTAGCTATACCTACTACAAAATGTAATGTTTTTTAACATCCATGCAAGAACAGAATGTCGCTGACTCCAAAATCCAACCACAAAGGCTGAATGTTCCCTCTGAAGGTGCTCTCGTGGACGGGATGCAAAGAACATATATTGCCAGGTTCAGGGCAGGGAACTGGGAACTGTGTGAACGCCACTATTGCAGAAAGTTTTGTTCACTTCAAGTTCAAGCACGGATACGCTGTTGTCAAAGGATGTCGGGAGTGGCCGGGCTATTGTCAGACCGCTACCGTCTTTGATTTGGACATTTTCCCACATTACGCCACAAGAAAACTGACCGGGAGAGCCGCGGACCTCTAATTCAATTTTAAATACAAAATAATTTTAATTTTAAAGTTATTCGAGAGTTAGTTCACCTAAAAATGAAAATTCAAAGCGACAACAATACTTTTTGAATGCAAAAAAACAAACAAAAATAACAAATTTATTCAACAATTTTCACACTGTTCACGTAGTAAACAGTGCAGCGCTTCCAGGTTCTACGTTAGAATGCCGGCTAAGTATTGGCCGACACTGATCACGTGAGCACCACAACGCATGCGTGTACTGAGCCTGATATGGAAGAAAAGAAGTTGTTGAATTAAAGTCATTATTTTGGGTGGCGGGTTGTGAATAAAAAGTATTCCCGTCGCTTTATAACATTAAGGTTTAACCACTGTAGTCACATGGACTGTTTTAACAATGTCTTTACTACCTTTATGGGCCTTGAAGGTGATAATAATGTTGCAGTTTATCGGGGGTCAGAAAGCTCTCGGATTTCATAAAAAATGTGAATAATTAATGACAGAATTTTTATTTCTGGATTATCTAACCCTTTAAATATTGCATTTATTCAATAATATTTATAAATCAATAAAGCTGTAATGTGTTGTCCATTATTAGTTGATAACCAACGTTAACAAATGTAATCTTATTGTAAAGTGTTATAGATACAACATCAATCTCAGATTTCATATTAGTTGCATGATATAATAGTCTATTAACTGTGTACATTAGAAAACATTTTGTAAAAGTGTGACAATTTGCAACATTCAAAAGTGTAACTCATAAACTGGTTACAAAATCAATTAAATAAATTCAAATGAGTTCAAATTGGACCAGAATCACTCTACAACCCCAACCCCACCAAACAAAGCATTGTTGGAAAGTGAAGTTGTAGAGGAAACATTTGTTATGTCTCAGTCTAAATGAAAATATGTGGTCCTAGCTTTGCATTCCACAGCTAAAGCACTCTTGCACAAACACACCTTTTTCCTTCACAAATTCCTTGATAACAAGCAGTCAAGTCTATTCATCTAATTATCAACTTCTTCCATATTCTGAAGGTTTAAGAAGCAGTCAATAACTTCTCAGTTTGAAATGAACTCTGTAAGGTCATGACACAGGATGAAGGGGAAATGGTGATGACAAACAAAGGTCCCAACACTCCAAAGCCTGGCCTGCTGCCGGGGAGGGCCACACTTCATGTCCTGACTCCTCCGGGAGATAACCGGGATTCTCCAGGCCTTCCCAAACCTGGTAACTTCCCGTAGACACCTCTCTTCTCTTCTCCTTCCCTGATGTTATCAGGGGCCAGGACCCACTGTGGCCCTTTGTGGCTCACAGCCCCAGTTTCCGTCCGCACACGTGTGTGTCACATTATCTGTCAAGAGGCCAGACGCCATTTCCTGCATATTGGACGGGGTGGATAGGGGACAGGAAAGGGAAAGAACACACAGACTGACATCCAGGGAGGGAAGAACAGAGAGAGGTTGTGTGTAGTTAATGTTTCTCGACCCAGGATTTTATATCAAAAAATTGGCTCCAATAGACAGTTGTTTCGCTCGAGTCTATGAACAATGCAAGCAGGTTCAATGGCCTGCTTGTAAGCACACAATTTATACTGAGGTCAGAGTGCATGAAGAGACTGAAGTTAGCAGGAAGATGGCAAGTTTTAGAATATCATTATTAAATATTCATATGAAAGCTAATTTCCACTTCAGAGGAAAAAAGTAATAATAATAATAAATAATCATTTGTTACATTTATATAGCACTTTACATGTGGAACGGGGGAATCTTCACAACCACCACCAATGTGGAGCATCCACCTGGATGATGCGACAGCACCCATATTACACAAGAATGCCCCAAACACAACAAATTATTGGTGGAGAGGAGACAGAGCAATGAAGCCAATCAGTATATGGGGATAATTAGGAGGCCATGATGATGGACAGAAGCCAATGGGCAAATTTGGCCAGGATGCCAGGGTTACACCCCTACTTTTTTTTGAAGGGCATCCTGGGATTTTTAATGACCACAGAGAGTCAGGACCTTGAATTAACATCTCCTCCAAAGGACGGTGCTTGTTACAGTATAGTGTCCCCATCACTACACTGGGGTGTCAGGACCCACACAGACCACAGGGTGAGCGCCCCCTGCTGGTCTCACTAACACCTCTTCCAGCAGCAACCTAGTTTTTCCCAGGAGCTCACCCATCCATATCCTTATCATAGTGTGAGATATGAAATCACATTATGAGATTATGAGCAAATACTTTGTTACCTTACTTAAGTAGAAATTTGGGGTATCTATACTTTACTGGAGTAATTATTTTACTTCTACTTCTTATATTTTCACACAATTATCTGTACTTTCTTCTCCTTACATTTTAAAAATAGCCTCGTTACTCCTATTTAATTTCAGCTTGTTTTCATTCCAGCTTGTCATCGTTCAAAAAGAAATATCGCCATCGCCAAATAAATCACGCCATCCGGATAGAGTGAATTTTATTGTGGTTGGATGAGAAGTATAAACATATAACATTGTATGCGATCCATCGCACCTGCACATGACAAGTCACACACAGTGTTGCCAGATTGGGCGAGTTTTCAACGGGCATATATGCGGCTGAAACAGGTAGCCTAGTGCATCCCAAATTTTTCAACATTAACATTTTAATATAACATTATAGTCATTATGGCCTTTAGAAAAAAGTTTTTTTGAGGAGACAACAAACGGTGCTAATATACACACACACACACACACACACACAATGTGAAGGAATACTACTACAAAAAAAAATCATAACCTTTATCTCCATACCAAAATTCCAGATAGCCAGACAGTGATTCATCTTTTATAAATTGTTCAAATATTAATATCTGTGATGCTGTGAGCACAGAGAATGTTATGTAGACTGTAAGTATTTAAAATGTTTAACTTTTTAAAATGTTTGATGTTTAATATGAATAAATAGCGCTCATAAACGGCTGTCGATGGCATACTCAAGTGAAACGAGTTGAGGCTTGGACCCAGAAAAGGCGTTTCTTACGTCACGACTTAACAAGCGGATAGGCCCCTGTGGCGCTGCCTAAGCTTTTGTCCTTAATGGCATTTTTTTTACCTTACATTACTTTTACTTTTATACTTTAAGTAGTTTTGAAACCAGTACTTTTACATGAGTAAAAAGCTTGAGTTGATACTTCAACTTCTACAGAAGTCTTTTTAAACCCTAGTATCTATACTTCTACCTGAGTAATGAATGTGAATACTTTTGACATACATTTGTGAGAAAAGTCACAAATAATACAAAAATAAGAATTAATTGTCATATTAGGCTATATATATTATTATAACTGGGAAATGTAAATTGTGAGATACAGTATGCATATTGAAAGAATTTTAAAAAAGGATAAAAAAATAAATAAAAAAAACATTCACACTGTAAGAAAAAGTCGCAAATATGGAAAAGAAACAGCAATTGCAATATTAAGACATGTAAGGGGCTTTCGCACCGGAGGGACCTTTTCATGGTTCCTAGAACTAATAACTACCTGGCTTTTGGCGTGTTCACACCGCAAGAACTGGGAATGGTTTTAGTCCTAGGAACACCTTTTGAGGATACGAAATTAGCTCCTACTTCAGAGTAGGGTCTAACCCAGCACAATAGGAACTACTAGTGTACGCTGATTGCCCGAACGCACGCGAAACACCAGCACCCGATAATTAAAAAGAAAAGCCATGTACACACACAGAATAGCCTATATATTTACTCCACAAACTAACTCTATGAACATGGAAAACGGTGATAGATGGACCTAGAAAATACAACGTAACTTTGAGGGGACCAAGCAAAACTGCTCAGCTAGCCACACTGGGCATCAACCACATGGCAAACGTTAATACTTTTTCATATACTGTCTACTTACTTTGTTTAACAGAGCGCCGTGTGCTCAGGCTCTGGCATTCTCAGCAGTGCCCAAATAAATTTATGCCGCTATAATGTTGTAATAAGGGAAAAAAAAAAAAAGAGTATAATTGTGAGATATAAAATCGCAATTGTGAGAAAGAGCAATGTACCAAATAATTTGCAATGACAAATAAATGAAGTCAAATTGTAGGATTAAGAGATATAGTTTCACAGACAAGGCTTAGATTAAGCCAGGATTAGGCTTTAGTTCAATTGGGGCATTTAAGTAGCTTTTATAAATGTACCTTGTGCATCTTGAGACAAAACTATGGCACTGACATATTTTAAGATATGTCAGTGCAAGTTGCTTTAGTCAAAACAGCTCAAACATGCATTTTAGTCTCGGACTAGCTTAAGCCTCGTCTGTGAAACCAGGGTATAATGTTGCAATTATGAGAAATATTTATATATATATATATATATTTATTTATTTATTTATTTTTTTTTAATCTAAGGAAGAAAAAAACAGGTTTCATTGCAGTAAAAAAAATATATATATACAGCTATAAAACGATGCATGTTTGTTTGCCACCCTCATTTGTGTGCTACCATCATTTGCGGTCTGACACATACTCGTCATAACATTTTTGTCTATTTATTAATTTTCCATGAGTTGGCACACTCAAGTTCAAGGGCCGCATGTCATCACATGTTAGTGTGGAAAAGTAATACAAAAACTGTCAAGACTTCCTGAAAAAAACATTTCCCTAAATAGAGCCACATGTGCCGTGAGGCCATGGAAAACAAACGCAAACATAGTGTTCACAGTTTTACAGAAATATTCAACACTCTGTCCATTAGGTGCAACTTAATGAGCCTTCTGAGCCACGACAGTTAGCTATACTTTGACCCCAATAAAAGAACTATTTCACAGGGGGGAGAGAATGCATTTGCCCCCACCACTTGGCTACCATCTGAGTTACAGCTAGGCCATGATCCGACTCCATCCGCATCCTTGGCTGGACTCAGGGGTCTGATTTCAATGGCTGCCTAAGCAGAGTTTGACTTTGAAGGCTTTGATCCCGGGGCAATGCTATGGCATTTGACTTCTGGTAAAGAAAAAAAAAGCAGCATGTCAGACCTCCAGGGTCACTGGGATCATTTAGCACTGCTGAAAATAACCAGTGGTGAGCCGCGATTTGGGGAATCTAAAAGAGGCCTGACATTAGCAGGTGCCCCGAGGTGGACTGGAGAGTGCTACAGAGCAGGTCATTGACCTTGGACCATGGAGAACTTTTTTTTCCCAGAAAAACCTGGAGGCCTGACTTCATTTTGCAGCCAATGCCTCCACTGCTGTTTTGAACCACCCGGACGACCAGTGCCAGCGCCCTCCCACCTCCCCCCAAAAATAAAATTAAAAAATATATTTTATTTTTTAAAAATCCATCAATCCCTAAGCTAAAGTATTTTTTTCAGTCATTACGCTATTAGGTCTGGTAACTGTGCTGTGCGCCAGAATGAAGGCACATTGCTAAGTCACTGACCAATCAGAAATGCACATGCAATCACAACCAATCACGTGGCACGTGGTCTAAAATCGCTCCGTATTCTCTATTTACTGCATTTACTACAAAAGAAATAGTGAATGTGGGACTTGATTTTATCCATTGGGAATTGACTGGATCATTGTTGTTTGCCATTTCTGCGATTTCATGTAAGTGACAGATTGTCCCGCCCTCGTGCCAGTAAACTTGTCATCAGAGAAGAAAGAGATGTTATTTTGATTAAAGAATACGAGGGCACATGGAATAAATTATGTCCATGAATAAAACATTTACAAGAAACACTGCAATATTCCATAAAAAATAAGAATAGTCCATTTTGATTTCATGATGTTAGTTTAGTTCATTTTGTTAGTTTAATTATGTACTTATATGCAATACTTCCAGTTTTATAGCACGTTTTCGCTCATTAACATCACTGCATTTGAACAGACACGTTGGACAATTTCGAAAATCTTGTACACAAGAGATGTGGAGGGCTTGTAAGCAAGGCTTGCTGGCTATTATGCACCATCTAAAATACCTTTCATACTGTGTAAGTGTATAACAACAAAACAAACGCCAAAAATGGTACATGACATGCAAAGCTACACTAACTGTATTAGTGGCACACCTGCTGTATATAGTATGTTGTTGACTCAGTGCCACTAATATACTATTAATTGCTGAGATCTAAACAGGGATGTAACTCTAACCTCTAGGTGACAAGCTCAAATGATATGTTAACATTAGCCACCAGCTATGCTACCTAAGGTTACCATTTAACAGAGAAGCAGAAAGTGACACAGTCTTCCCTTACAACGCCTCCAGACAGTATTCTGAGATTGAGCTGTCACTTTTCATGTGTGTCTTTTTCCTTTCTTTCTTTTTAAACCACAGATTGATTTAAGCATGAACGCATCTGATACACTGCCAAAACCACAGTACAAACCTCAGCCTAGAGTGTAGGAATATTTATACAATGGAGCTTGGTTAAACTTAAGCCTTTCTCCACAACAATCTCTTATTGCCGTAATCTAAACTCATAATTAGAAGTTCTGCCCTCCTCAAATCTTCATTACACCACAGAAAGCATAACTAAAAGGGATACCCTTGTGAACAAGAACCACACTTTAATGTGCTTTTAAAAGAGTACTTATTATGGAAATAATATATTTTCAAGTATACTTGATTGCGGACAGAACATAAGGTTTTCTGATGCTTAACCAAACTTTAATGTAATTTATATTGAAACGTATATAAGTCATATTTGTAATTACACATTTGAATGAATTTGATGAATTTGCAATTTAGTATATTTCAAACATTAACAGTAATGCAATATCACATAACATGCTAAAGTTAAAATTAACCTCAAGTAGCCTACTCTAATTCATCATCAAAATAGGTATGATTGCAATGTATAGTATTACAACATGATTTAAAATGTTCTTTCAAAACTTTAATTTGACATTATTACAAAATGCAGCTTTTGAAAGTGTACTCAAGAGTGTTAAGAAACAGTCATGAAAGTGTACTCTCTTCAAGTACACTTAAGTGTTCTTTTTATTTCATAAATATTATATTCTCTGTAAGTAGTAAGTAGTAATACACATATGTACATACACACTTCTAAGATTTGAAGGACATACAAGTTCACATTCATACACTCTAAAAAATGCTGGGTTAACCCAAATTTGGGTCAAATATGGACAAACCCAGCCGTTGGGTTACATTTTTCAATTCCATTTATAACCCAACAGTTGGGTTTGTCCATATTTGACCCAAATTTGAGTTAAAACAACTCAGCATATTTTAGATATTGTACAATTAAGCACACTTCTTTTTTACAAGGGTAGCCATCATTTACTCTCCTTCATGTCATTTTTCCAATATATGAAATTCAATGAGAGCTGAGGCTGTTGGGCTCCAAAATAGACCATACTGGTCCTTAAGTCATACAATAGCTTTGTGAGAAGAAAATATAAAATCTTGCACTAATTCTTCTTGGTATGTTCATGACAGGATTAGCGTTTAATAAACAAGACTTTTTTCTGAGTAGCATTTCATGAATAATTCTTATCGAGTCAAATCTTGTCAAAGAGTCGTTTTATCCAGTTAACAAAACAGTTTGACCGTCCAATCCGAATCTTCAACTCATCACAACACTTGGATTTGAGTTCTACTGAAAAAGGTTTGAAATGGCATGGATAAGTAAATAATGACAGAATTATGATTTTTGGGTGAACTATCCCTTTAAGCAGTATACATTTGGAAGAAAGATATATTTTTATATGTAGGCCTAATTGGACAGAAGCAACATTTCCACTAACACACATGTGGTGTGCACTAACCTCGTGAACTTGGGCCCATTAGTCTGTGTCAGCAGGCCCTACACCTTTTGAGGAACTGGGGCACCGTTTGCCATTTTTCACCTGCTTAAAAAGTGAATGACAAGTTAAGGTCTCGGCTCACAAAAACAGACCTGCTGGTGGTCCTCTTCAAAACACCCGGAGTCGCTGCGATCAATTCACATTACTGAAAATAACCCCTGCATCCATGTCTCTCATAAACTTCTGCCTCAGACAACAACTCCACCCCCAGCCCCCCACCACCCAACCATATTCCAGCTTCCCCCAGAGCTCTGTGACACCAGCAGGTGCTCTTTGTCATTGGACCTGCGGCACATGCTCCCAGAATCCAGAATAGCAGCCGAAGGGCCCCATCGCTTGTCCTTCAGTGCCTCCTCTTTTGTTTCACACTGTATAGCCTCGGCTCAATGCCATTTTTGTTCTCACGTGTCAAAAGTTCACTATGAAATATGGCTCTGTGGAATATTCATTTTAAGTCCCATAAGAGGAACGCACTTGAATACACAGTCAACTGTGTTTTTATTCTTTCTAATGACTCTTTGATAAGCCTCAGCTAAGAGGAAATCCTATTTTGTAATATGAGAATGCCACCCCGAGCTTTACATCTGTCATGTACATAACTAAAGGGGAAAAAAGCACTTTCAGACTCATGCCTTACAGGTCACGGAGATACATCTACTCTGGACTCATTTCTAATGATGCTGTGAATGGCAGACATCAGTGCAGTTTGTGTGTGACCATGTTGCACTTTAACGCCATCTGCAACCCAAACCAATACTTCTTATAACAGATGCAAAGCACATAAGAAAGACACACACATGCGAGAGAGCTGGGAGATGGTAGACACACAGATTAAAATAGAGAAATGTTACAGCACTGACACAATGTTCATTTTGAGTATTCTGCATTTTGAGTCTTTTTGTGTCCATATCACATGCAATGCATAATTAAAATTAATAACAATAGTAATACTAATATGAGTAACCAAAGTTGGGCAACATTTTTAATTGAATATTTGTCTCCCTTTCAATTCATGAGTGTGAATTTAGATTCCACATCACACAGGTGAAATGATATGAACAGGAATTTGCAGAATTGCAATTCAAAAAGACGGATGGACTGATGGATGGATAGACATTCAGTTGAAATTTTTAACAATTCACAATTTAATTCTGGTGCAGTATTTACTAGGGCTGGACTAGAATATTCGAATATTCTATGTCTAGAGCGCACCGCTGCATGAGCTTCTATGGAAGAAGCGCATGCCTGAGCTAGCATGGGTTAAGCTGCGTTGGTTTGACATTGTAGAAAACAGAATAATATAATCAAAATGTATTAGCCTTTTTACCCGTTAGGGATGTGACGTTTTCCCTCACCGTCACATTACAGCGCTTGTGCACTGAGCGGCTGTGAACAAATGCAGCCGTGCACAGTTTACTTTCGGTTTGCCAATTCGGGGGCGGGTGTTGCTTGAATTGTGGGTTCATTAGCCTATTATTCTTAATGAAAAACACAACAACAAAACAGTAGCTACAATGACAAACTCCCTTAAATAGGCGCTTTTACATTTCGCATTGAAACCAAATCTTCCGCGCCCATCTTGTCATTCGTCTCGTTCGGCTCACACTGCACATTCAGTTTTTAATTGTAGTTCATCTGTTCTCTAACTGAACCAAATTATTTTTACTACAATAATTTATCAAAACTGGAACGGACCTGTGTGTTTTGTATCACTAGTGGAGTGTCCGTTCTCGGGGCATAAGCCCTGGCCGCGTGAGGAGGCGTGCCGCTTCTTGAGATTCCTGCCTTTATTAGAGAGAAGAATATGTTCAGCCCCTTCCCTCCGAAGCTTCTAATATTCGATGTTCATGACTACCGAAGCTCAAAAAATGGTATTCGGACCATTTACTGAAAGAAATGCCACAAAACAAATTACATATTAAGTAGGGCTGTTAAATTACTTATAATTAAAAATGTTAGCATGCAAGTAACTGCATGCATCATATAGGGCTGGACGATTAATCGAAAAGTAAACTCAGAACCTCTAACCAACGTAAATTTTCCATGTCGGTTATTTCAGTTTTTAATCCGGTTAATACTTTCCCCTTAAAAAACATACTACAGCACATGTAGTCACGTGACTCCGCCCCATCCAGTCAGTGGCATTGAAGCACGGAAGCGAACTCAAACACCGGCTTAACCCGAAATCGCCCCCTACACTCTTAAAAATATAGGTGCCAGGAAGAACCAAAAAGACGATGTTTTCACGGCGATGCCATAGAAGAACCATTTTTGGTTCCCTGAAGAACAGTTTTGTGAAAGATTCTTTAAAGAACCATTTTTTTCTAACCATTTTATAGTTTAAAGAACCTTTCTACGCTATAAAGAACCTTTTGTGCAATGGAAGGGTTCTTTGAATATTAACGGTTCTTCATGGAACCATACACACTGCCAAAGAACCTTTATTTTTAAGAGTGTATACCCTAAAATAGGGCATTATTTGAAGGGACAGCCATTTGTAGTGGTGTCAGAAACCATAGTGGATGTTATTTAGTGCACTCATTTAATCCCACATTGCACCACGATAACGAGTGTACAGCCGATGTACACACAACGGCTGTCCGACTTCACTCACTCGTTTTCATTCCCTCCTTCAAGTGAACTATATTAGTGGACTAACGTAGGGAATAGTGAATGAGGCTTTAGGGGGCAATTTCGGATTCAGCCAGAGTCAACACGCAGACAGCATCCTCACAAAAGTGTGTCAATTGTATGTGTTTAAAGGCTAGGCAGTTTGAACATTCATATTATTTTACACCATTCAATAACATCAATATGGAAAACATGACACGCATCCAAGTCGTGTCTCTGACAACACACAAGCCTTGAAGCCAGATCACTTTCACTTGCGTCTTCAGTAAACTTTGTCAATTGTATGTGTTTTAAGGCTTGCCAGTTTGGACATTCAAGCGATTTTAGGCCCATCAGATGTGTATCATTATATTGAGCTGCTGCGCTGATGCATGCACACGAACACTCATACAGACAGTAGCTCGCACAGCACATCACCTGAAGATCAGGTGCACAGAGAGGGGTGCAGAAACTCATCGTCAACACTGTCCTGTGATTTATCACTAAAGTAGCTTAGAAACTAAACAAAAGTTAGCATTTATTTATATTATATTATATTTATAGAATATAAAAATGCCATAACTCTGTCTGACACACCCACCGCTAGCCTAGCTTAGCACCAAGACTAGAGGTAAACGGCCCCAGCTAGCCTACTGCTCAATATGTGACTAAATAATGCCAACATTTTCCTATTTACATGTTGTGATGTGAATAGTTACATTGTGTACGAAGGCCGACGGAAAATGAAAAGTTGAGAATTTCTTGACCGATATGGTTAGGAACCATATTCTCATTCCTGCGTAGTAATCGTGGAACTTTGCTGCCGTACCATGGGTGCAGCAGCGGAATGATATTACGCAGTGCCTGAAAATAGGCTAACTTCTGTAAACATAACCAACGTGACAACCTGCTTGCCCAGAGAGCGTGCTGGGGACTATTTTCAGGCACTGCGTAATATCATTGCACCTGTGCACCCATGGTACGGCAGCAAAGTTCCATGATTACTACGCAGGAATGAGAATATAGTTCCTAACCATATCGGTCTAGAAAATCGCAACTTTTCATTTTACATCGGTCTTAGTACACGTAGTAACTATACACATCACAACATGTAAATAGGAAAATGTTGGTTTTATTTTGTCTCGTATTCAGCAGTAGGCTAGCTGGAGCCGTTTACCTCCAGTCTTTGTGCTAAGCTAGGCTAGCGGTGGGTGCGTCAGACAGAGTTATGGCACGCACAGAGATGAGAATGATATGTATGGACTCTGGGGGATACGGTGAATAAGCTAAAGTCCCAAAAAGTCGGTATGTTCCTTTGATGCATTTATATAACTGAACTCTCACTGTGCTAATTTATTTGAGAAATAAATACCCCAACTTTAATTGTCAAGCATATTTACAGTACATACCTTGACAGTGAACTATGAGGGCAAAATTAAAAAAATAAATAAATAATAATAATCGTTCATTAATCGTAATCGAGGTAGTATTTTACCTCAAGCTTTTTTGAGAAATGGCCTTAAAATGATGATAATTCAGAGTAAATGTGGTTTATGAAAGCAAAAAACGTAGCCTTACCATATTTTATATTACCTGAACAGTTTCATTTTTTATACCTTTTTTTCTCTCTCAGTTACTGCTCCTAGTTTGCCCTCTGATTTAATTTGTTTTGTTGGTTTGCTGTTCTCCTTGGAGAGCTCTTGTTCCAACAGACACGCAAAACTAGGTGTTCTTGTAGCACAAGGGCATGAACATGGACTCCCATTCACCTTGTGTTTCAGTGCTATTTCTCTCACCCATAGTGGCCCCTAAAAATCAATAGAAGTTCAGGATCTAACTGTGTCTGGGGCACAGATGTACACAACAGTGTGTACAAGTTCAGCTGAGGACAAGCAGCCACAGAGGATTTGTCCGCAGCCATATTATTTCCTATGTGACAACTGTACAGAGAGCATGTGAGTGATTTGCTCACTCACAGAGTAGGAAATGAGAAATTTTATGGCATTTGGAAACCAAAACTATTCTTGCCTCCCTCTCCATCCATGTCACTTCCATTTATTTACACCTCATACGGGCTTCGCATCCACACTACAAAGTCTATGTAGCCACGAAATAGAGTCTGACCCTTTGGTATTTGCATGCTCCTTTCTAAACACCGGCATGGCCGACATCAGCATTCATGAATAATTGCACAGAATGTATATCCATGGTTAGCGGTGGGCAGACACGAGAACAGAGTGTGTAGCCACTACTTTGATGTGGAATTGTAACCGCATAGAGCAAGAGCTCGCAGACTAACAAGCACTCGCAACCCAGTGTGTATGTCACAGGGGGAGGGAGTCGCAGCGCAGGGCACATTCATCAAAGAGAAGCTGAGCTGATGGAACCTAAGTGCAGTGTCATCACAAGGAAAAGGCTTGATAATCACTCATGTTGGAGTGGGATCTGCACAGGCCAGGGGAAATCAATAGTAGTTCACTGGACAGCAGCTAGACAAAACAATCCAGAGGGTGTGTCTCATTCCACTCCTGACGTCAATCAGTATATTGTGAACACTATAATTCAGGCACTAGTAAGGGTCTTGATCTACTAACTACTGGGACACTGATGGCTCAATTAACGTTGTGATCATGAGGTCACACGTTAAATCAGCTGGCATCTACCCACAAAAGCTGTATAACGCGCCATGACTGATATACTTTTGGGGTCATCTAATTTGTTTATCATGCATCTTCGCTGTAGGCATTATAAAACACAGTGCCAATGTGCTAGAAATTAATTATCATTTATGAATACATTTTATAATCTAAAATATTATTGTATACTTTTATTTATAATTTACTTCTAATTAAAATAAAATAGTATACTTTAAACTAGCAAAATAGAAAAAATTAGGGCTGTCAAAAGATTAATCGCGATTAATCGCATCCAAAATAAAAGTTTGTGTTTACATAATATATGTGTGTGTACTCTGTTAATTGTTATTTATATATAAATACACACACATTCATGTGTGTGTATTTACAAGTCATACAAATGTACCATTAAAATTGAATGAATGAATGAATGAATGAATGAATGAATGAATGAATGAATGAATGAATGAATGAATGAATGAATGAATGAATGAATGAATAAAAAGACAGGTGGATGGATGGATGGACGAATGAACAAATGAAAAAATGGATGGAGGAACGAACGGATGAACAAATGAAAAGAGATTAGATGGATGGATGGATGGATGGATGGATGGATGGATGGATGGATGGATGGATGGATGGATGGATGGATGGATGGATGGATGGATGGATGGATGGATGGATGGATGGATGGATGGATGGATGGATGGATGGATGGACAAATGGATGGACAAATGGATGGATGGATGGACAAATGGATGGATGGATGGACGAATGAAAAAATGGATGGATGGATGGACAAATGGATGGATGGATGGACGAACGGACGGATGAACAAATGAAAAGAGATTAGATAGATAGATAGATAGATAGATAGATAGATAGATAGATAGATAGATAGATAGATAGATAGATAGATAGATAGATAGATAGATAGATAGATAGATAGATAGATAGATAGATAGATAGATAGATAGATAGATAGATAGATAGATAGATAGATAGATAGATAGATAGATAGATAGATAGATAGATGATGGAAAAATGGATGTATGGATGGATGAATGAACAAATGAAAAAATGGATGGATGAATGGATGGATGGATGGATGGATGGATGGAATGAATGAATGAAAGAAAGAAAAGACAGACATACAGACAAACATGCACTTACATTCAGGGAGCTCATCCTTTTTTGAAAGGCTGAAGACAATAGAGTCACTTCCAGGAATCCAATGCTCGCTGGTGTTTATGGTGAGTTCATTCTCGTGTCGATTTTGTCAATTAGGCAGCCATAGAAATATCTGGTTCCCTGGGTCGTTCACTTACCACTGAACTAGGGAACGGATTGAGACAACCAGGGCCTTGCAGTCCTTCAGTCCAATACTATAGCCTGATTGATGAACCCTGGCCACTAAACTAAATAAATCCAAACTGAAATGAAAGGCATTACACACAATCAATAGCAGAAGGGTGTTGTTAATCCCAACATAATCCTGGAGTTTGTTTGTTAAGGTTAATTTGAAATTGACATGCAGCTGTGGGAAATCTTTTTTTAAATGTTATGTTACTGAACACAAAGCAAACACTCCCAATAATCGAGATCCCGATGTATTGGAAATGGTCAAAATAAAGATCAGATTCATTTATTTTATCTGTTTTCAAACTAATAGATCTGACAAGTTTAATCATCCATTAAAAAAGCTTTTTCAAGTGGCACAATATGGAATAACATTTTTCCCCTTGGCCACATCCACCTGAATTCAAGAACGTTTCCTGGTTCTGCCTTTTCAAACATTTTTAAAAGAACCATCAATCTTTTTTGTTTTTTTCCAGGAAAAGACTTTGCTTTGGTCATTCAGAATTCTTGTCTTGAAAGAGAGCCGTGACTCAAGTGGACGGTACGATTACAAATCTCTCTGAGCAGTACATGCTTAACTACAGCAATGGGAAAAGGTGGAGAGGGTCTCTCCATTCTAAGTTGTGGTTGACCTCATTCGGTTTTGGCTCTCACTTGAAGAAAATAACTTTCATCTTTTCTTGCTATGGCTCTGTGCTTTTAGACGGAAAAACAGAGGCAAACAAAACACTGGCCACCAATTGCAGCCTCTCGGGTTATCCGTTTTAAGATTATTCAACCAAGCCTACAGAATCTGATTTTGTTTAATACTGCTATTGAATTTCTTTCTTTGTAAGTAAGTAAAGCTGGTCAAATTACTTTGTCTCTAAAGTACATTTACTATATACATAGTGTTTTGTAAGCAGTTTTATGGGCAACAGTTTAATAATTAATATAATATAATTAATATAATATAATTAATATAATATAATATAATATAATATAATATAATATAATTAATATAATATAATATAATATAATATAATATAATATAATATAATATAATATAATATAATATAATATAATATAATATAATATAATATAATATAATAAATAATATAATATAATATAATATAATATAATATAATATAATATAATATATAATATAATATAATATAATATAATATAATTAATATAATATAATATAATATAATATAATTAATATAAATATAATATAATTAATATAAATATAATATAATTAATATAATATAATTAATGTAATATATGATATAATTAATAAAATATAATATAATTAATAAAATATAATATACAAAATATAATATAACTAATATAGTATATAAACAATATTATATTATATTAATGTATTTTTCCCTGCAACAGTTTAATAATTAATATAATATAATATAATTAATATAATATAATATAATATAATATAATATAATATAATATAATATAATATAATATAATATAATATAATATAATATAATATAATATAATATAATATAATATAATTAATATAATATAATATAATATAATATAATAAAATATTATAATATAATATATTTTAATATAATAAATATAATATAATATAATATAATTAATATAATACAATTAATATAATATAATATAATATAATATAATATAATATAATATAATATAATATAATATAATATATAATATAATATATAATATAATATATAATATAATATATAAAATTATGTTATATAAAATAATATTATATTATATAATATATTATATAAAATAATAATATTACATTATATTATATATTGTAAAAAATAATAATATTATATAAGTAAAGTAATTAAGATAATATAATAATATATAATATACTGACAATGATCAGTGTTTAATTACAAACATCTTTGCTATTACAAATTATGTGCATGTTCATCACTAATTACTTACTGAGTAAATGTTTTATCGTACCATGAACACTAATGCGTGTCCATTTGTTGTATAGTGTACTGTTAATTATCCTACATTTTATTTTTCCACAGGAATTCAACAGTTGATTCATCTCTAAAACTGAATAATTCATGAACTGTCTCTCCAAGAAACGATCGTCTTTACGTGCCATAACAGAGAAATCATTCAAAATAGGACTGTCATGAGATGACACTTTGCACTTCCAACGGGAAACTGCTGTTGCGTGTCCCGTGTTGGCTGGAGACATGACAAAATGCTGAATGGAGAAGAAAAACGGGGAGGGGGGAAAGCGGATCAATACTGCTCGGGAAATAAGGTAGAAAAGGTTATTTACTTGACATTGATCCGTTGCCTCGGCAGCAGAGCCGGTCCAGCGTCTCTTTTGTTAACCTTTAAGCCTGAGTGTACTCACAAACGATAGGGGAGTCCACTAACAGGTGTAAATTATGGATCGAAGGAGGTCGCCATACCTCTGTCACTGCCTGGTGCCTATGTACTTACAGCCCTGAAGAAATTTAAACATCAATAGGGATAATAAGGACAAATTTATCACACTCAGGTCCTGAAGTCCCACTGCCAGGTCTGCCCAGCGTCCTGAGCAAATGTTTCTCAATCTTAGCCTCAATTGATTCAGACATTCTTTTTCCCCTCAAGGATGATCAATTGTGACACAGCGCATTTACTTTCACTCTTTGTGCATGGCTCTATGTCAGGGGGAAAATACAGACTGCTAATTTGTTTTCTTTCGCTTTTTTTAACGTGGATGCCTTAATCATGTTAAAATAAGGATGTAATTCATGGGATTACTCACATGTGCATAATCAGCACGGAGGAAAATGAAAAGATGTCATTTATTTTCATAAATGACAACATACCGTATATTGCTTTTTGTGTGGTAAAATGCTTGAATTTTAAAATTAGACACTTGATTCGAAGGAAAATGTGTACTTGAGTCAATGGAGAAAAAATCCTGCTTCACATACACTAAAATAACAAAGCAGACATAATTACATCATTTAGATTGCGACTGAGATGGTATTAGTTAATTACACTTTTAGAGTGTGCGCCAATGTTTTCTACATGCAATAACGAACACAATATTTCTAATTTTGGATAACAAACAACTCAATATTTCCACTTTATTAGAAACAACTCTTACAAACTATTTTTTATGAGTCAGTCAAATACACAAACTAGTCACAAACTCACTCATAATTTATCATTTGAAATCAGATTAACACAGTTAGTGAATCATTCACGATCACGACCACTGGTTATTTTGTGGTTATTTCAGGCCACACGGAGACGCGTTTAGCTGTATATGTAAAAATGTTGTATCGTATCAGCGTTTTGTCCACACAGATCGGGTGTTTTGGGTGACTGAAACCGATATTTGTTTTAAACCGGGTCCCAGAGTGGATAAATATGAAACCGACACCCTTGCGTTTTTGTGTGTACAGCCAGTCCATATATTTTGTGAAACAACTACGGGCACTGGGCATACGCACATCAATATCGCGTCATTTAATTACTGTATTTGCATTAGTGTAAGGGTAGGTTTAGAGTTGGGGTAGGTGTAGGCATTAATACAACACAATCTGTTAAGTAGCAAATGTATTTATTGTTATTTTATCGTGAGATTTTGCCTCACCTCCGACCGTTTCTGTACCCCTTCTAGCCACAACTCTTCTTCTACATTTTAATTGTATTTCTGTGGCAGAATTACAGCAGCACATACTGGCCTGGCCTGTATACTACATCGTTTTGAGTTGGTTTCAGTGGTTTCGTGTGTACGCAGATATTTCTTGAGACAAGGGAAAAAAAAGATTGGATAGGGAAAGCTCTGGCTTCGTGTGGATGTGGCCAATGATTCAGAATTCAGAACCAAACCATGTGTGTACTCAAACATACATGTTTTTGTCTTAGGGCAGTGGCTCTAGTCATTTTTACTGTGAATCACTGGTTTATTGAATCTTTAACATTGGCTTTAATATCTAAATAGTCATTTCCAAAGCAAGCCTCAGGCTAAAACACAGCTGAATAAGTCAGAGCTAAATCGAAGTTTTGATCAATCTCAGACCACATAACATGCTAACGTCAGCCATTGAGAACATCATACTAATTCAAGCAAAGGGCATTGGGATACCTTTATAAAAACACCAAGACACAAGATGTCAACAACGGATATTCCTGGCAAGCCCTTCCCAAGCCAAGGGTGCTGTAACTCTAACCCGGCTGTTACTAACTATTGGCTGAAAGTCTTGCTTGGATCCTTCCCAGCCTTCATCTTCCAACATCCATCATGTTCTTTTTTTGTGAGGGAAGATGGCACGGACCTGATGCATTGGGTGAGAGACTATTTGTCCTTCCATATGCTAGATCTTGTAAGCCGCTGTATGCTATCCTGCCAAATTTTGTCCCGTGCCAGCGAAGGACACATGTTTTTACAACACAAAGTTTGGCAAACGGTCAAACGGCGGACCTACGAGTTAGGGCTTTCCAATGTTCAGCATGACTGCACGGGTCAACAGGAGAAATTTAAAGAACTTGCACGAAAGATGCCAGGATGTGCGCATAAAAAGATCTAAAAAAAACAACTAATGTTTTAAAGTCCCCCTGTAGTCAATAATTGTATCCCTTAAAACTCATTTTTAGCCCTATTCGCACGGGATTAGTATTATCTGGGGATCTCTGGTGATTTGTAATAATTGCAGAGAATGTCTGTGACTGTGATCTTAATCCCGTGCAAAACGGCCATGTCTGTAATTTGTAAAGTAAAAATTCCACTTATAACTTATATTATATTGCTCAGTTCAGTTTTTAAGTGTAGCGTCTGTTCTCTAACTGAACTAAATTATTTTATTACTATAAAACAATCAAAATATATCGATATGACTGTTTATAATTTCATACAGCTATATCTATAACGAAAAAACATTTACAAGTCTTGACATCATATCCGGGAGATAAGTCAGTAAATTCGAGTAAAATTACAGGCTTGCTTATCCCGTGCGAATGCGCCACGAAAAATTCAGATGTGGGGGAGTAATTTCTAAATCACACGAGGTCCCCAGATAATACTAATCCCGTGTGAATAGGGCTTTTGATAGCCAAAATTACATATTTATGTAAAAAAACCTTGTGAAATTTTTTTTTAAATAGCTTGAATGTAACTCTACACCCATGCTTCATTTAGTATACGAGGAGTCATGAATATGTAAATTAGCCCCGCCTCCACTCACTTACACCAGCTCAAAGACCCACTCGTTCAACTTTTACTCAAGTTAAACGCTGCACAATGGTATCGCTCTTTACAACATCTGACACATAACAGTAATTAATATGATTAACCTTTTGCTTGACTATGTAATCAAACCGCTAATAATGTGTTGCTAATGTTACACAAACCATGTTCCCCTTCACCATCCCAGTCTGCATTCTAAAAATCAGCATCCTTATAAATGCTTTGAACTAGGGCTGTGCGATATGGACAACAAAAATTAATTTTGCGATTTCGATTTGAATCACAATTTTGAAACATTATTGCCAATATTTGCGGGCACAATATCTTTGCATAAATTATATTGTGCTGTTGGTTATTTCTTAATGCCTTTTTGAACTCTTTCCGTATGTTGTGCAGTTTACAAATGGCTGTATTACTATACGTGGTTTGGAAGAATATTTGTCGCATCTTTTGCAACATCTCACACATGACACAACATTCTATGTGGTTCTCATTGTAAAAGAAGTTCAACTTTTAAAAAATGTATCTCTACACCAGCGTCTTGTGTTTTAACCGCAAAAACGAGTTCTGTGTAAATAGCCCTTAATACTCTGTTTTGCCGCAGTGAAACTTTGACAGGTCTCACAAATTACTTTGCTCTGATGCATCGTCTCTCCTTTTTTTGGTCCTTATCCTGCCCTGAATTCCCGTTCCCTGTATCGGTGCTTTCTTCCATGTCGTAATGGTAAACAGACACTGTTCTACTCTTGCGCTAGATTAAGGCGCGCTGCATTTGGATTGCACTACAGTTCACGTTGCGTCTTTTACGCTATAAGTTCGTTATTTTAAATGTAGACGCCCACACTTTTTTTTCCAGGCTTGCACGCGCCACAAGATGAAAAAATCAAAACTTTTCACAATGCCGCAAGCTGGAAATCCATTTCTCCATTGTTGAAACTTCCTCGTCTTCATGGAGAACACGGCTCATGATTGTTTAGCAATGGCCGACACCACGAGAGCGCACGCTCCCGGTCGCTATTTGAAAGGAGAAGAAAGCGGCACAGCCGACGTTTTCCACGTGTTTTAGACGTGACAGGATGGTGGGGGGAATGGAGAAAAATCGTGCTTTCTACGGTTTAGAAATCGTGCATGCTCACAGCGCGATTTTATAACGATTTGGATTAATCGCACAGCCCTACTTTGAACATCATAACAATGTCAGTGAAAGGCATATAGTTCATCATAACATCATAATATAAATCATAAACATAATTCACCCGCTATATTGTTAAAAGTACCCGATTTTTCATATCAACAGAGAAATATACCAGGATAACCTGGCTTCTCGAGACCCCCCTGCTTCACAGAATAGTAACGATGATATGCTAAAGCCCGCCCGCACATTGACGTGATTGGTTACCAGGTAGTTTGTGACGTAAGAAACACCAGTGCTTTAGTTAACTGCAGTTTTAAGGAAAAATTACTCAGCAATTGTGTTGACTTATGAACTTGCACGTGGTTTGTCTGAAAGCATATTAAAGGCACAAAATAGACATACAAACAACATTAAAAACTTGATTTTAACAGCGGGGGTCTTTAATATTTAACTGTCCGCAATGGGTTTGCAAAGTGCATTCAGTGTTTTTCTTGGTCGACAAATCACTTTGCACTCTCCTGTGAAAAAACTGGACACTTCCACGAACACAAAGTTGCAGGAAAAAATATTAGAATGCTAACATGCTTTTGCTTTCAAGAGTAAATGCAGAGATTACCTTGCTATTGAGATCAACCCCAGCCACCCCATTTTGCAATAAAAAAGGGGGTAAAATCTAATATTAAGTGTCAAGGCCTTAGAGGCAGGGAAAGCACTTTGAGTATTCAGTCGGTGTATCCGGGTGATTCATTTTCACGGAGGAAGCAAGCCCATGGGGTGAGGTGACCCCAAGAAGCCAAGAAATTTGTTTTCCTTCCCTTCCTGCTCCCTTCTGGACTGCCTATATCTCACTTCCTGGAAGTACCTGTCCCTCTCACTCACTCTCAAGGACCCAGCCAATCTCCCTTTGTAAATAGAACTATGTTTTATAATTCTCTCTCTCTCTGAGATGACCGTATCAATAATGCAGGGGAACTGCATCTGTCCGGAGTGATGAGATTATTTTTCTGATTTGGCCTGACAGTTATGGTAATAGTTTGCCAAACAATCTACTCTGGCGACAATGACCACAGATTACAGCTGTTTTTAAAACAGCGTGGCCGAGGAGAGCTCCATGATTGATTGCACATGAAGAGACAGAGGCGGGCAATTTGGCCCCAGCATCTCACTTGCTTTTAACTCCGCTGATACTGAAATAATCTCTTTCGTTTATCCGTTTGGGGAAATGCACAATACGGAGGGCTGAGAGTTTAAAATAGTCTGACGGCAACAAGTGCTCTACTATTGAAGAAAAATAGCATTGTGTTGTTTTTGATAAACCATTATAAAAAGACATTATAATGAACGTGTACAGATCATAGTAGGGTGTTTTCTATGGGCATTTTTGGCCCAGTCGACATTTAACAAATACAGAATATCACCTTAAACACACTTTGTACTCTCTCAATATAGTCCATTTTGTCCAACAGTGTACCTACATGTAATAATAGATGTATTTACTTTATTGTAAGGTGTCATTGTTACAGTGTACTTATATATTTAAGTACCGAGTAATATTAATGAACAACTTACTATAGGGTTAGGGTAGATTAATTAATTCCTCTGAATCGCTAAAATGCCCTTGAGGTTAGAGCCTATCAAAGACCAACATCCCTCCTGACTGTTACAAAAACTGCAATAATCCACCATTACCTGTGCTAACAACACCACCAAGCCCAAGGCCTGTGGTCTAGTACAGGCACTGTGCAGGTCACAAGGCAGGTTAAGAAGCTATAATAAGCCACTACAATAATGTGACTCAAGCCCGGTGAATAAAACATGACTGTAATCCACTTCTTGGCCTAAGAGGTCTCAAAAAGGCAAGGAGGCACTTGTCAGACATCATGACCCAATTACTTTCATAAATAAATGATCATACTTTTCAATTTAAAGTTGCATGCTGTGCTAAGAAGCCAGACTTAAATGAAAATCATCAGGAGGTTTGTAATAGTTATAGTGTTTAACATCTCCAAAAATTAAGCAGGACTCCTCCTAGATATATAGATTTTCCAGCATCAAGTCAGATTATTAGCATTCCAGGATCTTCTCCCATCCCTGAATGTTTGTTCTCCAAAACATTGGCAGGCTGAGAGCAGAGAGGCTCATGTTTTATTAATGACACATTAGGAGTAACACCAATCGGCTAATATAAATTTGCATATTTATTAAAAAGAAGACATTTGTGATTAATGGGATTTTGCTATGCTACATGGAAATGAGGTGAAAACTGTTGGGGAGTAAATCCCAGATCTTGGCTTTCAGATGTGGCCCTGCATTGCTCTTAAGGTTTCTGCAAGCTATGTTTCTTCTACATTCATAATGAGTGTTAAGTCAACGCTGATGCCTTACTAATTCAACTGGTCCTTCAGAACAATATAAATAGGTGTGTAACAATATATCGTGCACAATGCAACAATAGAGCGACAATATGCATTGTGTATAGTTCACCCAAAATGAAAGCATCAAATGTGGTAATGCCACAACAAAAAAGTCTATTCTGGTGCCGCCATTGCCCTGTGCATTGGGGAGATAGACGAAGTCCAAACCTATTCAACGTTCACCGCTAATGTAATAGCAAATTTAGAAAAATCTTGTTTATCATATGTATTAGAAGTAATCATTTTAAAAGTCTTACCATTTTAACTGGTTTATTTTGGTTTTGTTTAAAATATCATGAGAGTATTGTATCGTAAGGGTGCTTTCACACTTGGTTCGATTGCCTGGACCGAACCCGAGTTCGATTGCCCCCCTCCCCCTGCCCCCACTGGACTGTGTTTATTATTTGGGTCCGAACCGGGGTGCGTTTGCGTCATCAAAGCAGCAGCTGTTTACCCCGTTGCTTGGTAACGACGGCGAGCGAGAAGTTGGCAAAATGCATAGCATTGCTCACCTCACCCCACTTTTATATTTTTGTTTTTGAACCGTTGGTTTTGTTACCAAAGCTTCAGTACCTAATGGCACTTGCGTCTATCTGCCGCGAATGTACTGCAAATGCTCTAAAGAACGCTGAAGACAAGCAGAAATGAGATCTACAGCTCGCTGCTTGCAGTATATCGATCGCGCTCGTCAGGAAAATGAGTGAAACACACATTTTTATCAAATCGTACGTCATTAATAGCAGTTTTACTTCCGCGATTTAATACTATTTAAGCGGACTTGGGTACGGTTCGTGGGTGCGCACCCAAGTTCAGAAGTTAGCGTTCACAGCATCCAAACGAACCGAACTCTGACGTCGATCGAACCCGGGGGAGCATCAAAAGTGCTAGTGTGAAAGCACCCTAAGTAGGGATGCACCTGTGACAAGTAGGGCGGGCGAGAGCCGTGAGAGAGTGATGCGAATCTTCTCACGGAGGAGCTCCAAAGCATAAAAGGAGGAGCAATGACAATGAAGGACGAGAGAGGACCAGGCCTGGATTTCATGTTGTGTTTTGTTTATGTTTTATTATGTGTGTGCGAGGCAGCCGTCCGTGAGGGGCAGCCTACGTTACTTTCATTTTGTGTTTATTTATTTATTAAAGTCTTTAAACGTTCACCGGTTCCCACCTCCTTCTTCTCATAACTACAAACTTTGTTAAAGCACCGATATGAAAATTTGGCCAATACTGATAACCGATAATTCTCGATAATAAAGAGAATTTTTATATAATTTTGAGAGCCCGATTACAAAAACAATAGTCTCAAACCATGTCCCAAGCACACAATTATAAAGTTCTCATTATAATTTTATGTAGCCCATATGCGCTCCACATGTTGCACTTAAAGGGATAGTTCACCCAAAAATGAAAATTCTGTCATCATTTACTCACCCTCACGTTGTTCCAAACCTGTATGAGTTTCTTTGTTCTGCAGAACACAAAAGAAGATATTTTGAAGAATGTTGGGAACAAAGCAGATAGAGCAACTATTGACTACCATAGTATTTTTTTTCCTACTATGGCTGTCAATAGTTGCTCTCTCTGCTTCGTTCCCAACATTCTTCAAAATATCTTCCTTTGTGTTCTGCAGAACAAGAAACTTGGAACAACTTGAGGGTAAGTAAATGATGACCGAATTTTAATTTTTGGGTGAACTATCCTTTTAACTGTATTATATATATTTAGGGAAATTCAAACCCATCATGGCGAACAGTTTGCATCTGTCTCAGCTGAAGGAAAAATACATTATATACCGGCTTAAATACATCAGCCAAATTTTCTTATCGGGCGGATAAAGATTAATAAAAAATGTACATATAATCGGCCGAAACTGATATGTTGGCAAAATATATTGCATCCCTAATTGTGAGATCAGTATCATGTATCGTGGCATGAGTGTATTGTTATACCCCTGTATATCATAAATCACTATGCAGGTAAAAACAGTTAATGCATTCACTATGTGGCGTCTCCAACGATTCTTGTAAATAAAGATGCTCTCACCTGCCTATTATACAGCCGGTAAGTATTCCACCCATGCTTCAAATGCAGCAAGAATATCAGCAGATTTAGTCTGGGGTGTATTAGGCTGCGGATCCCAAGTGGGCTGAGAGAAAGACAGAAGTTGGAGTGGGTTTAGAGGGCCTGTCCGCCATCGATTCAAATATGTCCTATAAAAGAGTAAAAACAGAGAGGGGGGGGGGGAGAAAAAACAGAATAAGAAATTGTCTTGACGACAAGGACATTGTCAGATAAGTGGAGAAGGGCAGTCAGAGAGCTATTTAGAGCGCCGGTAAATGGCCTTTTTACCATTCCGGCTCCCCCTCTCCGCTCCCTCCTCCTCTGTTTGGGGATGGCATTAGAGACTGGAGACTGACATACATTTTTTATAGCTTCATAAAGTCGTCCAATGACCAGGTCACCCTTCTCATAACTAGGGAGCAGAACGCTTGAAAAAAGCCATTCATCACTGTGAAAGGGCCTGCTTGTCCAAGCGCCTTCAAACATGCACAGAGTCTGGCGAGAGACGCTCAGCGCAAATGCTAACGTACTTCTGCCGCTAATGCCAGATGACCTTCTCACATCTATTAGCAGGCTGGCTGACGCAGAGGGCAGACACGTGCCCCGCTTGTCTCCTGCTAAAATCTCAACCGCAAAGATTACAAATACCACGCGTGATTCCACATATCAGCATAGGCGTTGAGAGGAAAGGTACACTGAAAAAATTGGTGTAGAAACTACTTTCATTAAAAAAGAATTGCTAGTAAACTTCACAATTAAATACAAAGAAACGGCAAGTGACACATGGAATTAAAAGTGGCATTTTGAATTAGAAAGACTGAAATAGTCTTGAAAAACTCCAATAATCTTTGTTTTATTTACAATTTTGAAAACAGTGTAGCGCCGCTAAACAGCAACACCTGAAGTGTTTTTTGTTTTTGTTTAAATCAAAAGAAATACACCGAAACAAATGAATGCACAAGTATAGAGATGTGTCTTTCTGTTTGACGATTTATTTGGATTTTTAAGGGAAGAGCATGACATGCCTTTTAAGTATGTCCCCTTTGATTTGGCAAGCCAGAAGGACCTCCAGTACAGAATTGGAACGCCCCTCGCAGAGAAACCATCACACCACCGCAGCCCATTAGTGGGCAATTAGTGACAGCTGGTGGGTTGTCAGGCTGGTAATGGGCTCAAAAGGAATACCCGAGGAATACAGAAAACAATAGAGGGAACATGGCGAGAAAGCGAAACGGGAGTATTTAAGAAACGGATTATATTCGAAACGTGCGCAACGTACGTATAGCGTGCTGCCTTTTTATTTTTTTGTCTTCTGCACTAGGGGATCCATAGCAGACAAATGTTTTAATTTAGTCGCTGAGGCAGAAAGTGTTTCCAATAATCATGCTGTCACAACACCCAGACGTGAGTGTCCAATCCTGCCAGACTCCCAAAATGTGTAATTATCAGCTCAAAATGATCATGTATAAGATGCCTTATGCTACGGTATTCATTCCAAACCGAGTTGTGTGGGAGTGGGGAGTGAATATGGCGCCTTTAAAGAGAGATCCTTGCGTCTATGTTAAGGTAAATTAGCCCTCGGTAGAACAAAACAAGCATGCGACATGTGGAGACACCCGGCAGCAACTAGCCGTTTTCGAGACCGTTTTCAAACGCAATGCTCCCCTGGTTCATGAAAGGAAATAGGCTGCCGTTCCACGGCATTGTGTCCATCAGATCACTCAGCCTTTTTTTGCCTGTTTTTCATTTCAAATGGTGTGGCTGAACTTTGAGAGGCCCAAGAGGCTGGCTGAGGGCGAGAGATATAAGTCCTTTAATAATTTATTTAAGAGGCCAGAAAAAAGCCAGCCAAGGGGAACAAATAGTGTTTCTCCCAGAACCAGGACCCCTCTGACCCCGGCGTGACGTACCTGCAGCGGCCCCGGCCCCATCACATTAGCGAAATTCTTATTTGATGGCATTTTAATATTCTGCCTTGATGACTTTTTAGCAACATTTACTTTCGGCGGTCTCTGGCGCTTCCCCCGGAGGAAATGAAACATGTCAAAACCCATTACGAAAAAATCAAAATTTAAATACCTCGGCCGTGTTAGTAGTAATACACACAATCCCTGCCGCTCAGAGGCAGGGGCGCACAAACACTCATCTGCTTGCCGGCTCGTAATGAGTCTGTTTGATGGGGAAGCGATTTGTGGGTCACCAAGCATACGTTACAGATCCAATTTAACCCTTGATTGCTTGTACTCTGGAGGGATGGGGGAAATGTGTTATTGAAATTTAATACCAGATCATTTCGGTTTTTTTCTTTGCCGTTCCCCCGCCCTCTCCTCCCGCGTTGGCACAAAGGTGTGCTAATACGCCTCCCAGTGCAGTGTGGTATTGGCGGAGGAGGCTGAGATGCAATGAGGGAGAAGTAAAAGTGAGGCCGATGGAGAGAAACAAAGACAATTTTATGCATGAACGCTAGGCCAGCCTCCTCCCGGGGTCTTGCTAAACACCAATCCAATTAGCCCCCGAAGACGCCACAATGGTTTCCGACTCAATTGAGTTTTGGCTTTTCCATCATGTGATTTATGACTTTTACAATGCTGTTATTTCTATGGCGGTGTGATCCGTGCGCGAGGCTTATGCGACAGATACGCCACGTAGCAATTTCACAGACACGCGACTGCTGCGCGAACAGACAGATAGGATGCTGTAATGTGGCAGCATGCAAATGTCTGCTGGTTAGTCTTCAAGTGAAAAGAGAGAGCAGAATTAGAGACACACAGCCCGGGCATTTTACGTTCAGACCCTGTGTGACATCTGACAGGATGTGAGGGTGACAGCAGACAACAATGAGAGGAAGCAGTGGTGTTATTAAGTGAGCCTATGTCAAGGGCAAAGAAAGTCAAGCGCTGCTCGACAACGCAACTAGAAAGTACCTATTGTATCCATTAGTTCTTCTTCTTCCGCTCTTCTTGTCTATGGCAGCCCATAGAACCATTCGCGGGAAAATTATGAAATGTCGCACACAGATAGAGGCCAGTCTGAATATTAGTCTCTAACTCAATCCTTCTAGCACTACCAACTGTCCAAAGTTGCACTTACGTTATTGCTAATCATTTTTGAACCGTAACGTCATTTCCCGTCATGAAAACTTTTGCGGCATTTTACATTTTCCAAAACTTTTTTCACCAAAATTAGCTCAGTTCATCTTCAGACAAAAATTTAGCCCAACCCTTTTCGAATAACACGTGAACTAATTTGAAGAGAGGTACTCCAAATTGGATGCAAGGCTCTACCACCGCAACGCTTTAGCATATTGAGACGAATTATGGTACACATCATCACAAGCATGACCTGAGGCTACATGCAGTTTTTCAGCACAGCACCACCTACTGGTCAGGAGATATGAAATATGGCTAATTTAGCTTATAACTTCCTTTTATACACACACATTAGCATAATTACGAAACTTGGTATGTGTCATCAGGACCATGCCCCAGAGGTACTCAAAGTTTCTGAACAGCGCCACCTTCTGGTCAAAATTTATAATAAAAATTTAAAAAACTTTGGTCGAACTTATCCGGATTTTTTTTTTCTTAGAAAACCTACTTTTTCAAACTCCTCCCAAGACCATTGGTCTGATTTTCACCAAAATCAGCTCAGATCTAGCCTGTCAAGCCAGACCCACATCAAGATGTTGGGTCTGGGAACACACCATTGGCAGGGCTCAATCCGAGGGGCGGGATAAATGGTTGTCTTTCAAATTCCCTCTGCACGCAATAGGATAGCGCTACAACCAACCAGAGCAACGAAGAAGGTGAAGCGGAGCTAGTTGATAGATTAAACTTTCGCTGTATCCGGTCGGCAAAACTCCGAACATATCTTCCTTTCTGAAGAATGACTTCAGTGCCGTTCTTTTCTCAAAGAAAAGCTTAACTCCACGTCTTCCAGAGTCGCGGCCAAAGTTGATTCGAAAGGCCGCTATTCACCACCTTCTTTGTTTTCAAGAAGCACACGGAACCGCCGTTAAGCCCGCCCACCGACTCTATACAAAATGTGATTGGCCTGACTAGAGTTTTGTTTTTCCAGCTCGTAAGCCAACGGAGAGTTGCTAGACGCCCTGGCTGCAAATTATATTTGCTGCCGCTAGGATGCGTCTAGATTTCTAGGCTAGCTCAGATCATCTTCAGATCTTCAGAAAGTTATTAAAAGCCCTTTGATTGACCAAATTTCTCTTGAATAATGCATCAACAAATTTCATGGCATGATTCCAAGCTGATTCTGAGGCCTTTGTAACTCAGCAATGCTTTGGCATATTGACACCTGACTTTCTATGTCATCGTCTCACACTGACCACACATCATCAATTTGGTAACAGCGCCACCTATTAGTCAAAGGCGAAGCAGATTTAATTATATTTCAAGTGATTGTATTCGTGATTTTTAAGTAATTTTGACTAAAATAATCTAAAAATATCTTTAATTACTTATTGTTGCAGTTGCTCTGAAGCTCCCAGCCGTGCTCGCATAGTTTATCATTTTGGTGCTTTGCCCCTTAATTGCTGCTTGCAGCTATATTTAAGAATGCTTTATTTTATGTCTAGGAATGCATAATACATCGGATCCATATCGGTCAATATTAGTATTTTTACCGTTAATCAGTATCACTTGATAAAGGATATTTAATCGTGCATGTTTCCTTCCCCTATTTCACATCTAAATTATATTTGCGGTCAGCTAATGTTTACTTAACATTCATTTTTAAAAACAATAATTCAATAACCGTGTTAAATGTGATTTTTTTTTAAAATCTCAAAATTAATATTCATTTTTCACACTATAGATTATGTTGTGATGCCTAAATTCACTTGTAGAATTTAAAGTTTATTTTGTTTAGTAATTTATTTTTAATTTATTTACAAAATAATTATAATATTGTCTATCTATGTTTGGTTATCAGCCATAACATGAAAATATTTTTTTATAATATTTTTTTTTTCTTAAATCAGTGCATCCCATCAAGCAAGCTGGGATATGAAAAAGCATTTTAAGATTGAAAATATTACACACTTCAGCTTTAATAAAAACAAACATACATGTTTTGAAAAACAACACTACAACCTAACCATAACCTTAACCGAACAATAAAAGTTGAAGCAATGATGACAATAGCAAACTATGACAACAATAAGACGAAGAAGAAAACAAACTATTGTTTTTGAATGTAAACAATGAGAAAAGGCATGCACACAACACGATTAATCTTCTTTCCTGTGTCCTCCCTTTCTCTCTATTTCCTTTTTTTCCTGGAAGTTCTAAGCACATCTGTTCTTTTGAAAGCCTCTCTCAGTAAAACATCAAACACTAAGAACTGAGTTTTGTAGTGAGGGACTACAGAAAGTCGAGTCAGGAATATCTCTCTTGTTTCAGCATCCTTTCAGCCCTCTTTGATGATGAATCAAACAAAATGGAAAGTGTTCCTTTTTCCTACACCCAAGCCTTCTTTCCTCTGACAAACCTTTTTGTCTCAATTACTTGTTCGCTATTGTCTGTTTTTCCTCATAAAATTCCATGTGTGCTGTCAGACCTTCCCGAAAATGTCTGTGATTTATAACAAATCAACCAAAACAACAGATTATGATAAAGAAGGCTAAGAGGAAAATGAGTTTATACTTTGAGTATTCTGCAACACTTTACAAAAAGTTTCATAGTAATAATAATATAGTTATTGTTCTTTATGCAACTTGAAAATGTAAAGAAAAAACAAATCGACTTAACCTGAACATAGATTAATAATGCTGTTCTAAAAATCAAATTCAGTAACTAATGTTAATGAATTTAACCTTATTGTAAAGTGTTACAGCATAATCTTTCCCTAGTAATGATATTTTATTAAGTTTGCTTGTTGTGTACTGTACCCCTCTAATAACTTGCCGACCTTAGCATTATTTAAAAATAACAACATTATCACAGTTTTTTACTTCACTATCTGTTCCTTACTGCTCAGAAGTGGCTCTGAGAGGGAGCGAGCGGTATGCATGGTAGGGCGAGCTAAACAGTAGGGCCTCTAATTGAGAGCTCAAGTGAGGAGTCGGCGAGCTGGCTCACTTCATCCGAGTGTTTGTCATTAGACCTCTCCACTGAGAGAAAGTGTGCCCGTGCCGCGCTGTGGCGGCCCGCTCGTGTGTAACCAAGATTTATGCTAATGGGCCTCAGCATATGCTTATTCCACATATCTATATTAAAGTTAATAGACTGTTACATTGCTTCTTAACCCCAGCCTCCATACATGATTACCTTTTCCGATTTCTTTGCAAAACGGCATATAAACACGGGGCAGGGATTTTTGTCAACGTGTCAGTGGGTTTGTTTCCGGTAGCAGCCCAAGGCTCCTATAATTGTGGTCGGGGACTCCGTCATAAACGGCCGCCTAAAGAGCAGGGCAAGCCATCTCTTGAATGTTGTAATGTTCCCTGGCTGCTGAACAGTCCACTGGATTTATCACCCTGCTACTGGGAGTCTGCACTGCAAACACACCAGTACAGCCTGCTTGTAATTGGAACAGATCCTCATGTTATGGTGCTTAGAAATTGTTCATCCCCTCAAAGCCAAGATTTTTTTATAATATTAATAATAATAATAATAATAATAATAATAAAGCCCTGATAAAAAATTTTTTTTTTAAAAAAGGACAATAAATGTGATGCAAAATAACTGCTTGCAAAAATGATTTCAAATGAAATTTATTTTGAATGGCCATCAATGGAGAAAAATGCTTTTGGCAGCCAAATAAATGGTATAACTATGGGATACAGAGCAAAATTTCAGGCCAGGGGTTTAATACTCAACCAGGACACCCCATAAAAAACTATTTTTGTAACTACTAAAGATTTAAAAATAATAAAAAATAAAATATCAAATTAATACATAAAATAAAAAATATATTATAAAATAGAATTAATACAAAATAAATAAAATATGAAATTAATAAATTAAATAAAAATGATAATAGAATATAATTAATATCATATACAATTAAATTAAATATACAATTAAATAAAACATTTAAATTAAATAAAAAATATAATTAATTATAAATAATAATTAAAATAAATTAATATATCTAAAATAAAATAAATAAAATATACAATTAATATATAAAAATAAAATTAAAAATAAATATAATATAATATAAAATGATAAAATAAAATAAATAAATACAATCTAAAATAAAATAAATATGTTTGAAAATTAATAGATAATCAAATAAAAAAATAAAAAAATATACAATAAATAAATACAAATATATATTTGTTTTTTTTAATTAATATAATAAAAATAAAATAAAAAAATAAAAAAATAAAAGAATAAAATAAAGTGATCCCAGCACCTGGTGTGTGAGGGGCACCTAAAACCGACAAATAAGCAAGAATATCAAATTATTTCTCTTTTACTCAATTATTAATTTTTATTTAATCTATATCTAAAAGTGCACCCAACAACTTGCAATGCTCTTCTCCATCATTTAATGAATCACTGCTGCCATGGTCACTAGAAAATGTGCACAGCGGTAATAGCGCAACGTTAATTGCGCCAGACAAATAATCACTGACTTTTGTGAATAACAATCCTAATCCATAATAGTCCTAATTTACATAAAAAGGATGCTTGTTTGCTATATGACTTACTTTCTTTTGTGGAGCACAAACGTGTTGTTGTTCGTCCATACAAAGAAAGCCAATGGGATCCAATGTTGTTTTGGATCCAATTGACTTTCATGGGGGGGGGGGGGGGAACGTTTAAAATACTTGTTTTTGTACTCCACAGAAGATAGAAAGTCATTCAGGTTGCAATGCAAACGTGAGGATAAGTAAATGATGACAGAATTTTGAACATATTGTCTGATAAAGTGAGAAATATCCAGTGAGGTAACAGGGTGAACACTAGCGGTCTTGTGAAGGACAGTAGGGCACCAGTTTCCCCTACTGTTGAACAAAGCTTCTGGAACAAGTGGTGGCAGTTCCAGGAGCCAATCTCCTTCAGCCTCCCTCCTCACCCCCATTACAATCCACTTTGCCAGGCTCTTGACTTACAAATTGCTGCTTTGGACTTGGTTTCATTGTAACAGCTTTCTTGGGAGAGAGAGAGAGAAAAAACAAGCACAGAAAGGACACTTATTTCTCGGCGCACTACAGTATCGCAGGGTCTCGGCTAACAGTCAGCGTATTGTTTCGGCCTGTCCCTCAGAGAGACTGGCCACAGTGCTGTCAATAAGCTCCCTCTCTGTTCACTTCCCTCCCCATCTTTTCTACTCATCTACTTGGCTGGCTTTCAAATAAGAGCCATGAAAAAGTAAAATGCTTAGGACATAAGCCCTTCAATAGCTCTGCTTAATTCCTTCTTTAATATGTCAGACAAAAATATCAGAGTTCTTTAGCATGCCAATGAGAGTGCTAAGAGAGAAGTGTTCCCAATGGAGCGAGAACAGGGAGAAGGGTGACTTGAGTCTGGTATAAAGCACTTCTGTGTGCTGTAGGGCTTCTGAGAGCGGGGGGTGAGGGGTACCAGAAAGAGAATAGGTGTGTGTGTGTGTTCTGCTGGAGCTTTACTCCACAGTCTTCGGCAGACGCAGGCACTTGTGCACAAAGACACGAGCACTTGTCAAGACTTCAAAAAATGGCCGTGTATATCTCATAGAAAGTCAAGGTTGAGTCATTGAAAACCGTTAACAACTTGAAATTTCAGAGACCGCCACCTGTTATGAGTGTAAAAAACAATGCTTTATGAAATTCTGATTTAATTGAAAATGGTACAAGCCGCACAAGTGCTACTACATTTAATAGCTGAAAAACATTAACTAGATGAGTGTTAATATATTGACTTAATTACTATGTGTATGCGCGTGTTATATACTTCATTTAAGCACGTTATTTCCATAATTGTTCTATAAATTACATTTTCCACTACATTGGTTTCAGATGGATAATTAGTTTTTGACTTTAGCCTTTTTTTAATTTCGATTCTCATGCAGAGATTGCTGAATACCACATTGTTGTACTGTCTATCGCAATATCAGTCCACCTCAGCTAAAGACGCTTGAGAGTTTGCCCCGACCTCTTCGATCCAAGTCTGATAAACAAATTACATTACTTTGAGATGACGCTCGAAATGTCAGGTATCAGCCTTGCAGTGCAACTGACCGCAAAGCACCATGGGATTTGTGGTCATCAACTTGACTATTAGTTTCAGCCTCCACTACGGTGAGTCTCACAAAACTGAATAAGATTTTCTCGTCAGGCAAGCACTAAAATTATTAGTTGGCCTTATGCAACTTCTGTCGGTGAGGGCATGCAGTATTTTCAACAGTCAGTCAGAAAAAAATATATAAAATAAATCTTATTCTGGATTCAAAAAACACTCAAACTAGGAGGAAATTATGTAATTTCAATCACATTTATTTTTAAAGGGGTGATGAATTGAGAAATCAACTTTCCTCTGAGCCTTTGGTATATAAAATTTAATCGTGATATAGGAATATCCTGTAAGTTGCAGAGCTGAGAGCATCCTTGTTAGTCAAAGAAAACTTTTATAGACACCAGGCCCAGAAAACGAGAGCTCTCACAATATGTCGCCCATTGACGTAATAGGACGCAGAATCACCGCCTCAAGCCCGCCCACCGCCTCGTGGAGCTAAACGGGTCGCTACCGAGCAATAAATATGCTGGTTCTAGCTCACGTGCGTAAGACATTGGTTCATTCGTGATCAGACTCTGACTTTTAACACCAGCTCGCAAAGCCCAAAGTCCCGGGGCTATGTGTTTTTCAGACGGGCTACCAAAACGTATCACAGGCCTGTCGGCGGGCTATAGTGAAATACCTTTCTTGCGCGCATGTGTGTGAGCGGTTATATTCACTGATGATCGGGCGAAATGAGACAGAAATAACATTCCAATCAATCGCGGGTGGATGAGCGATAAATCATTGTGTTTGTTTGATAAAGATATTTTTCGAGCCCTGTGAGCGTTTCTCCAGACGCTTTCAAAACAATTTCTCACGTGTACTGACAGGGGAGCGGAAACTCATTAAATATGCAAATCTTATCCAATCCTAGCCGTGGGCGTTTACTTCCAAGTCTTCAGTGCGGCATGCCCATCAAAACCGACCGTTTTTCAGAGAGCCTCAAAATAGCATCTAGGCAGAAAATAGCCTATTACTTATTCATTATGATGTTTCTAAATGTAAAAACCACACAAACGTCATAAATTGACCTCAGACAACAGTATAAAAAAATAACAAAGACAGTTCATGACACCTTTAAAGGAACATGCCAACGTCTTATTCACTGTATCCCCCAGAGTTAAATAAGTCCATACCATTCTAATTCCAGCGTAATAATCAATTAACTTTGTTGCCGTACCATGGGTGCAGCGGCGCAATGATATTACGCAGCGCCTGAAAATAGTCCCCAGCACGCTCTCTATGCAAGCAGTTTGTCACATTGGTTATTTTGACGGAAGTTAGCCAATTTTAGGTTTGGAACATCATGAGGGTGAGTAAAGGATGACAGAATTTTCATTTTTGGGTGAACTATCCCTTTAAAGTGCACCAAATAGGCTACTAAAGAGTTCTTAAGAAATAAATAAAATAATCAAATGTAGTTCACATACTTGACCTCATGTTTTCTTATGGTTTTTTATTGTCAAGTTGTCAATGTTGAAATAATCAGTTCATGGCATTCTTTATTTGTGTCCTTTATGCCATAGTTAGTTTTTGGGGGGGAGGGGGGGGGGGAGGGGGGGGGGTTGTGAATGGTTGTCCCTTATTTTTCCACAGTGAAGGTATGTGCGTCAGACAGAGTTATGGCATGCACAGAGATGAGAATGGTGTGTATGGACTTATCTAACTCTGGGCGATACGGTTAATAAGCTAAAGTCCCAAAAAGTCGCCAAATCAAAATATCAGGGTTGTGCATCATTCAGAATTGAACTGAGAAATCTGATTGAATAGAGGCAGCGAACAGTAATTTTAAATTTGAGCAAGTAGAATTAAAATGATTAATGGAAATGTCCGTCATTTGTGAGAAAACGCTTCTCCGCCATATATATACAGTGAGGAAAATAAGTATTTGAACACCCTGCTATATTGCAAGTTCTCCCACTTAGAAATCATGGAGGGCTCTGAAATTGTCATCGTAGGTGCATGTCCACTGTGAGAGACATAATCTAAAAAAAAAAAATACAGAAATCACAATGTATGATTTTTTAACTATTTATTTGTATGATACAGCTGGAAATAGAGTAAAAAGTATTTGAACACCTGTCCATCAGCTAGAATTCTGACCCTCAAAGACCTGTTAGTCTGCCTTTAAAATGTCCACCTCCACTAAATTAGATGCACCTGTTTGAGGTCGTTAGCTGCATAAAGACACCTGTCCACCCCATACAATCAGTAAGAATCCAACTACTAACAAGGCCAACTAACAAGGCCAAGACCAAAGAGCTGTCCAAAGACACTAGAGACAAAATTGTACACCTCCAAAAGACTGGAAAGGGCTATGGGGAAATTGCCAAGCAGCTTGGTGAAAAAAGGTCCACTGTTGGAGCAATCATTAGAAAATGGAAGAAGCTAAACATGACTGTCAATCTCCCTCGGACTGGGGCTCCATGCAAGATCTCACCTCATGGGGTCTCAATGATCCTAAGAAAGGTGAGAAATCAGCCCAGAACTACACGGGAGGAGCTGGTCAATGACCTGAAAAGAGCTGGGACCACCGTTTCCAAGGTTACTGTTGGTAATACACTAAGACGTCATGGTTTGAAATCATGCATGGCACGGAAGGTTCCCCTGCTTAAACCAGCACATGTCCAGGCCCGTCTTAAGTTTGCCAATGACCATTTGGATGATCAAGAGGAGTCATGGGAGAAAGTCATGTGGTCAGATGAGACCAAAATATAACTTTTTGGTCATAATTCCACTCAGGGCTTTGAACCGGTTCAAGGAACGAAAACGAAAACCGGAAACGAACGAAATTTTAAAAGGAACAAAAACGGAAACAAAATAAAAATCAATTTGAATCGTTCTGAACAGAAACGTTAATTTGAAATGACCATTAACCGGTTAATAACGTTATTTTATCGTGCTCTTTAATATTTTAATTTGGCAGTGACCAATCATGAATTGAGTAGTACGGCATGTGACGTTGACGTATCACGCGTGAGTGAAATGCCCGCGCACCAGTAATCTATGAATCTACCGGTACGTCAGTATGAGCGCGCATTTTCATGCCTCAAGGACATTTCTTTCCCCACTGAGGTCTACAATGAAAGCGCAGGTATTGGAGGACATTCTTTTCGAACCTTTAAATAAGAAGTACGGACTTTAAGCTCAAATAGACTGATTTAGGCTAGTTAATGGATTTTGTTTAAGCCTGTCCAAGTAGGCTATAGCATCTATCAACATTTTTCCTATAGTCTTTCAGATTGCCAATACAGGACAGGTCAATGTTTTCTATATAGACGGTTGATGCTTCGTATTAAATGGTATGTTATATTGCATTAAATGATCAAGCTTTATTAGCTGACTGAATTTGATTATGTGATGCAAGGACGTGTTGTGCAGTGTTTGCTTTGAAATTAGCAGTTGACAGTGCATTAAAAGAGCAATGGTTATCCAGTTTATTTATTCTTTATTCATGCAATTTTTAAAACAAGTCGTGTTGAAAAAAATTTATGTACAAAGAATGTTATCACTCTTCTGAAAATAATTAGGCATTAGAGGCCAATTTAGATTGTCTAACGCTCCATTAAAACAGGTCCGCTGTTTATGCTTTGTAATTAATGCATGTATTTCTGGTTTTAAAAATCGTATGAAATAAATATTGAAGTTTAATTACCATGCGTTATATTATTATTGAGTAAAAATAAGTCTATTTATACATATTTGTTTAAAGTATAGGCTAAATTAAAATAACATTATTAACCGGTATTTTTTCATATCAAACCGTTTTCGGAACAGTAATGTTTATTGAGGAACGCAAAAACGGAAACGCTATAATATCGATTCTGCTCGGAGTGAACCGATTGATATTTTTTTCCGTTTTTAAGCCCTGATTCCACTAAACGTGTTTGGAGGAAGAAGAATGATGACTTAGGGCTGTACGATTAATCGAAAAATAACCGAAACCGAAATTCAGAACCTCTAACCGACTTATTTTTCCCATGTCGGTTATTTCGGTTTTCGTCACGTGACTCCGCCCCGTCAGTCACATCAAGTGCAGTTTGCAGGCACACAGAGAGATGCAGGAGCAGTTATCTTTGTTTATAAATGCCCAGAATAACTATAGTAACTGCATGTTTTACACAGTTTATACAGGTAAGTTTTGCCATTCTTATAGCCTACGCGCTGACACACACACACACACACACAGAGACGGCGCGCACAAGCCCCGAAGCCAGATTGCTATCACTTTCGTCTTAATAAAGTTTGTCAAGTAAATGCGTTTAAAGGCTTAAACATTTAAAGCGATTGTGCACTATTCAAAAACAACAATACGGAAAACTTATCCGTTCAGTGCTCAGCTTTTTCTGTGACACAGAGAACCGAGCCGTGTCGCGTCTCTGACAGCGCGCGCCCTGAAGGCAGACCTCTTTCACCTGCGTCCACACAAAGCTTTGTCATTTGTATGTGTTTTAAGCCCTGCTAGTTTTAACTTTGGAGCGATTTTAGACCATCTGATGTGTATTTAGATCATCAGATGTGTATTATGTTGAACTAATGCCTGATATATTGTGACAAACGAACACTCATACAGTAGCTCGCACATCACGTGAAGATCACGCACAGAGAGCAGCACAGAAACGCAGTGTCCACGCTGTCCTGTGACTAAAGTAAAATCACTAAAGTAGCTTAGAAACTCAACCGTTATAGGCATATAATACCTTTGAAGTAAGAACAAACCACAGCTTCATAATGAATAGAGACGGACAACAAGCAGAAATCTGCCCCATAGACAATAACTGCTGAAAATGTTTCCTTCAAGTATTTTAAAATCACAAAGAAATGCTCTTTAGAAAAAAAAATTCCACCTTTTTAATAGTAGAAAATATTTAATTTAAAAACCTTATCAGGAACTTATTCAAAAACCTAATGAGGGCAATTTTTTTTAAAAACAAACAAACAAAATAATCGTTAATTAATCGTAATCGAGGTAAAATGTTCAATTAATCAAGGTTTTTATTTTTGGTCAAATCGTTACAGCCCTATGATGAGTACCATCCCAAGAACACCATCCCTACTGTGAAGCATGGGGGTGGTAGCATCATGCTTTGGGGGTGTTTTTCTGCACATGGGACAGGACGACTGCACTGTATTAAGGAGAGGATGACCGGGGCCATGTATTGCGAGATTTTGGGGAACAACCTCCTTCCCTCAGTTAGAGCATTGAAGATGGGTCGAGGCTGGGTCTTCTAACATGACAATGACCCGAAGCACACAGCCAGGATAACCACAGGCAAACCTGGTGAAAAACTACAGGAAACGTTTGACCTCTGTAATTGCAAAGGCTCCTGTACCAAATATTAACATTGATTTTCTCAGGTGTTCAAATACTTATTTGCAGCTGTATCATACAAATAAATAGTTAAAAAATCATACATTGTGATTTCTGGATTTTTTTTTTTTTAGATTATATCTCTCACAGTGGACATGCACCTACGATGACAATTTCAGACCCCTCCATGATTTCTAAAAAATAGCAGGGTGTTCAAATACTTATTTTCCTCACTGTATATATGTATATATGTATATATGTATGTATGTATGTATGTATGTATGTATGTATATATATATATATATATATATATATATATATATATATATATATATATATATATATATATATATATATATATATATATATATATATATATATATATATAAATAAATCAAAATATTAAACTTTATATTCAGACTTTGCAGCGATGTTATTAATTCTGTGGTGAATTCAACAGGTTTCTTCACTGGATCTCCCAGCACTGTGTAGTAACCGCGACGCGTGATCGAGATCAGACACATTTTTGGTGCACCGAACTGATAAATGGTCCATGAAGCATAAATGATTAGCGCAGTTTCGTTCCTCTTTCATTTCGTTTGCTATTTGATGCTGGGCAATGTTGTGGTCGCGCCAGCGCAACCTATATCAACATTTTGGTCGCACAGGCAGAAAAAAATGGTCACAATCTGGAGCCCTTGACGTATGAAGAGCCCTTCTCGTTCTTCACTATCGTTGCTCCTTTTATGCTTTCGAAGCTCCTCAGTGAGAGATACGAGACCGGTGCTGCGTTTTTTTGTTTGTTTAAAAGCAGAGATATTCAGATATTCATACAACAAAATATTCTGGGGGCAGTTCAAGTTCAAATTCCAACTAGGCTGCTTTTATTTGATCATAAATAGAGTGAAAACAGTAATATTGTGAGATATTACCATTAAAATTAACTGTATTCTATTTACTATACTTTAACATGTAATTTATTCCTGTGATGGCAACATTAGCATCATTACTCTAGTCTTCAGTGTCACATGATCCTTCAGAAATAAATCTAATATGCAGATTTGGTGCTCAAGAAACATTTCCTATTATTATCACAGTTGAAAATGGTGGTGTTGCTTAATATTTTTGTGGAAGCCATGATTCATTTTATTTCAGGACTTTTCTAACTTTCCTGTTGACCAATTTAATGCATTCTTGCTGCATTAATAACTTCTTACTGGTGCAAAACTTTTGAACAGTTGTGTATTTCAGATAAACTGGACACATAAAAGCTGAACAAACTCTGGTTGGTCCCTTTGTGTCAGATGGCATCTTCCTGTAAGTGGGCGGTTCTTGTGGAACAGACCTCATGCTGTTTAGTAAAGGTCTGGCAGTGTGAGACTAGAAATATCCAAGTGAGATCTTTATGTATAAAAATAAACAAACAAAATAGACAGAGACACACACAGAGACTGTCAAACGTCTCTATGGCTCCATCTCTTTGCATAACAAGGGTTAATGACTAGCTGGACCGTTTCCTCATTGTCGCTCCATCCAGATGAAGCGCGGCTGCTGCATTATCATTTCACAAGGCAAAAACAGACGGCGACATATGCCCAGAACCGTCCTTTAGTTTTGGACTCAAAAATATTCATCAAAAAGGCCCTGCTCTCCCATGAGCTTGCTGCCATATGCCAGCAGAAAATGTCACCAGTGAAAGACATATTAATTCACCAGTTTCAGAACTCCATTTGATATTCATGTCTCCCAAGTATTCTGACCCAGATTCACTCCTGTGGTGTTAGATCCTGTTCAGCACAGAATAAAAGACAGCTGTTATCATGCCCTCTCTTCTTTGTGTGCGTGTGTGTGTGTGGCACACAAGCATGTGTGTACCTGTGTGGGTCTTTAATGGATGCACTGGAGAGCATTTTCATGTCACAAATAATTAAATGAAATTAAAACAAATAATAACCTTCCTCTTAGGCTGACAAATCCACATTTACAGTACTATGCAAGCAGCCAGGAAAGCATATGGCCACTGCACTAACATGCACCCAGTTCGGCCCAGACATGATCAATCTAATCCAGACCTAGAACTGGGCTTTATTTTACAGGGTCTGCTCCACTTGCACACACATTAACCTGAAACAAGAGTAAATCTTTACCCAAAAGAAGCCTCAGAGGTATTCATGCCCATATGGCTTGTATGTCAATTACAGGTAAGCAGGTAGCTGCATAAAAAAACACCTAGTTTCTGCGATGCTAGTTTGGATTCTAAAAAGATGACTGGTTTGCTAAAAATTTCAGAAGAAATACAGCTGATTTAAGAAAAATAGCTAGTAATATTTACTGCAATTAAAACAAAATTCCACAAGAAGTACATTTCACATATGGAATTGAGTAAAATCTGCTTACCCAAGTAAAATTAACAAAGTTGCAAAGTAACAAAATTTGCCCATTAAAGTTTGTAGAGTAATTTCTACTTAGTTGAAGTTAACTTTGCAATATGTTTCAAGTACATTTTACTCAAACAATATAAAACTGAATTAATTGCTAACAAATTAAATTTCTGTCATTTATTACTCACCCTCATGTCGTTCCAAACCCTACAGACCTTCGTTCATCTTTGGAACATGATCATTTTGATAAAATTCGGTTTCTGAACCACCCATAGGCAGCAACATCATTGCAACTTTCAAGGCCCAGAAAGTAGGGGTGTAACGGTATATGTATTCGTACCGAACCGTTTCGGTACAGGGCTTTCGATTCGGTGCACGCCTGTACCAAACAGTTTCCGAGTGCAATCTTTAACAGTTAACAGTAGGCTTGTTTTAAGCGCGGAACACACTTCAATCCGAGATCCAGAACGAACATAAGTATTCAGTCCATTTTATCACAAAATTCAAACGATACATGCCGTTTGACGCTCGTGGCGTGGCTGATCACTGATGACAGTTCAAAAGGCCACGCAACATGAACGCAATCATCTGTGAAGGCGATTGATCCTCTCTTCCTAAAGAATAAACATGAATGACCATCTGAAGGTATGCTGAGGATACATTACAACTAAAGCCGCATTTCCACCGAAATTACCCAGAACAATTTGTACCAGGAACTTTTTTTACAGGAACTTTTTTCCCCCCAGATCTGCTACTGTCTGCGTTTCCACTGCGATCTAAAGTACCGGGAAGATTAGGCAAATTAGTCCGGTGATGTAGGACTGCGCGCGGCTGCTCCTCCCAGTCAGAGACGGACAGGAATCATTTTTGCGTGATACTGTCTGCAACAATAACGAGGAGATGCAAGCAGCGCTGCTTTTGGTAGTTATGTATTGTTTTAATAAAGAGGTCATTAACAAAACGGCGGAAAAGAGACGAGCACTGATACTAAAGCGTATTCTGAAAGCTCGTAAAGCTAGATTTAAAATAAGACAACGTATGTTATTATCAGCTATTACGACATTGACCGTGAGATGGCAGAGACGAACGCGCGTCATCAGACAGAAAGAGCAAGACTGATATTTACTGAACGCAGAACGAACGAACCTCGCAAAAGTGTTCAGCACCCAAGTCCCACCCCCGAAAGTTCCCGAACTTTGAAAAAGTACTAGCCCGGGAGCAGGGCTGTTTGGAGGGGGAAATATTTACCCGGAACTTCATTTAGACCCTGGTTCCTGTGGTCGAAACACACAGAGTCCCACCCCAAAGTTCATAGTTCCTGGGGAAAGTTCCTGCGGTGGAAACGCGGCTTTACTGTCATGTACAATATGTGGTGTAATCACTAAATCAGTGTTTCAACAGTGGAAAGACGTCAATATAACTGCTTGTAAACTAAACAATGTCATGTAACATTAACGTTAGCATCACATTTACCTCAGGCAGTCATTCAGTGTCCACAGAATTTTATTCACTAGAAAAATCCACTCTTTCACTAAATATATGCTCTATATTAGCCTATATATTCATTATATTCTACTTAACCTGTTAGTGATGTCTTGATTATTTAATGCATGTTAAATAAACCTGTCAAGAAAATGACAGACACTGTGTATAAATGAATATATTTTAACAACGATTAGATTTAGAAGTTAATGCAAAAACTACCTTATGTGAAGTTTACATGTTTGCATACAATGTGTTATTTGAGTGTTGATTACTATATCTAAAAAATAAATAGCAACTGAATTTAGGCTAATAGTTTGGGCTCTGTTGTTAACCGTTAATATTAATGTGCAAGTAAGGGCTCCCTATATAATTTACAGAAATATCTTCAATAAACTTTTAGTTATAATTTAATTCATTCAAGGACAGACACTTTTTTTTCTTCTTCAGTAAACCACTGTTTAATAAAAAATAAATAAAAAGCCATTTTGAAAAACTGCTGTACCAAAGTCGTACCGAACCGTGACTTCACAACCAAGGTTTTTTTGAGTACTGTTACACCCCTACCAGAAAGGTAATAAAGACATCGTTAAAATAGTCCATGGGACTACAGTGGTTCAACCTTAATGTTATGAAGCGATGAGAATACTTTTTGTTCTACGTCAGCATGCCGCCTCATCATCGCAGGAACTGGCCAATAATGAGCCGGCTTTCTAACGTAGAACCTGGCAGCGCTGCACTGCGTTTACTACGTCAACAGCATAGAAGAATAATGTGGAAGAGAAAAGATTGTTGAAAAAAGTCCTTCTTTTTGGAGTGGTTTTTGCGCACAAAAAGTATTCTCGTCACTTCACAACATTAAGGTTGAACCACTGGAGTCACATGGACTATTTTTACTGTGTCTTTACTACCTTTCTGGGCCTTGAACATTGCAATGACATTGCGGACTATGGCTTGTTCAGAAACCTCTTGGATTTTATCAAAAATATCTTAATCTGTGTTCCGAAGATGAACAAAGGTCTTACGGGTTTGGAACAACATGAGGTCGAGTAATTAATGACCGATTTTTCATTTTTGGGTGAACTTTCACTTTAAGCCATGCTTTAAAAGTGCAAGCTTTCCGAAGAATATCTAAATAACACAGTAGATATTGTGTAGATAACATGTCTACATAACAGAAGTAATGTGATACCCACGTGGGCACAGAGATCTCAATACTTGGTACAAAATACACAACAACGGTAACATTCAATGGCTCATTTTTGAGTATGAATGTGTCATTTTGAGTAGAAAATGAACTCAATCCCCCGGTTTCAGAGAGAAGGCTTAAGCTAGTCCTAGACTAAAATGCATGTTTGAGCTGTTTTAACTGAAAGAAACTTGTACTGACATGTCTTAAAATATGTCAGTGACATTGTTTTGTCTCAAGATGCACACCAGTAATGTGTTTTTCTAGTGTATGTTTATAACAGCTACTTAAAAGCCCTAATTGAACTAAGGCTTAATCCTATCTTAAACTAAGCCCTGTCTGTGAAACCGTGCCTAGATGTTACAAAAAAGCAAGTTACTAAACCTACCTAATAGGGGTGTGCATTGGCACTGCCCTCACAATTCGATTCGATTACGATTCACCAGGTAACGATTCGATTCAATTCGATTCTACGATGCATTGCGATGCATCAAAATTCTACTGCACACAACAAGGCAAATTTTTAATCAGTCATGAGGCAATACAAGCAGTCAGATATTGAACAACAGATTGTATTGGCTGCTATGTGTGTATTATCACTCTCCTGTATCTTTGACATAAATGTCATTAAATAAAATAAAATTGAATGGTACAGTAAAAAGCTTTGAGACAGGGCACTTCATGAACTCCTGTGCAAATATTAATCCGTAATTACAGTCACACTATTGTAACAACAACCACCACCCAGGCACCCAGCAATAAAAATATTCAGTGCAACACACACAGTAACGTTGACACACTAGGGACTCGTCAATTCTCGTGCTTGATTTTAGTGTGGCAGGCGCGTTAGCAGGGCGTAAGCAGCGCATATTTTTTTCGGCGCCCATGTTAACAGATTAGAGCATTCACATCGCACGCAGAGGCGGCGCGGCAGCGCATCGCAGGAGGAGAAGCAGCAGTAGTGCCGCGATCGTTTCGGCGCCGAGTCTATTTTGCCGCGCTGCTCACGCTGATTTAAAGCCACAGTGGATTGTTCTTGACCAGATTGACCAAACTGACCAGATTAACATGGAAAATAACAAATTCCACCATGAAATCATGTAGTGAAGTGCCCCGTGTGTTTCACAATCACCATATGACATCCAGAGCTGTTAAAAAAATTAAAAACACAACACTGCCAGAAGTTTTTGCCCAAACTTCAAAAGCCTGTTTAAATTATTAAAACTAGAAGCATATATTCCCTTTAATGTTAACTTACATTTATCATGTGAACTACTTATATACAACAAGTTATATGCATATGTGTTTGGGACAGAGGGGAACACGGTCGCATTTGCAGCATGCTGCCCATCATAAATCAAAGCACGAGACAGACGGGGCTCGGAGGAGAAGACCGTAAATGTGACATAATGTACAATATTTGTCTGCATTTGCAATATCCGCGCGAGACAAACGCTGCCAGTGTGAATCCACAATGGGGGCGCGGGCTCCGGCTCTCCATACCCACCGCTCCGCGTGCGGTGTGAAGCCGGCGTCAGAATCCGAAATGGAATCCGCTTTCCAATCTTTGGGTGCGTTTTTAATACCCGTCTATCGCGGTCATCTCCCTCCGCCTCAGCCATCTTGATTGTTGTTGTTATGACCCTGGAAATAATTGAAACTTCACAACTTTATTGTCCAACTCAAGTCCAGAAAATAAACGGTGACATAATCGATTATGGCACTTTGCCGCATCGATGCTGAATCGTGCATGCCCCGCATTGCGATGCATCGCTGAATCGATTATTGTTGACACCACTACTACCTAACAACAAAAGCAATGAAAAAACTAGTGTAAATACAGCTGGAAAATAGTGAAAAATGCTACCTTATTAATTATTCATGCCCCTGTGCATGTTGGGAACAGCAGTATCAAAAAGTCGGTTTTACTTAATTTTACAGAGTTGATATTTGTGCTTTAATATCTACAAGTTTAAATTGAGTATTAAAGGTCCCATGGCATGAAATTTTCATTTTATGAGGTATTTCAACATTAATATGAGTTCCCCTAGCCTGAATATTGTCCCCAAGTGGATAGAAATGTTGATCGGTGTAAAACCGAGTTCTGGCTGTCTTTCTCTGCCTGAGAAAATGACAGGCCAGACGAACCAATCCTGAAGTCTCCTGGTTTGACGTCCAAGCAGGAACGGTTACCTCCCTTTCCTCCGCCCAGAGAATCTGGCACGCCCATGCAAGCGCTATATTTGTGGCTTGTGAATGAGTGAACGCTGGCAGTTTCTCAGTGTTTGGATGTACAAAATGAAAACAGAAGTCTTTTTTCAGTTCCTTCTGATCTGTGATCAGTGATTTCTTATGTGTAGCTAATTATTTATTATTCGTGCACACAATGCGGCTTCTCTCTCTCCCGACAGAACGATGTTTTCGTGTTTTCTATCTTGTGAGTCAGTGTTTTTGTACGTCCTCGTCGCGTCTATCTGTTCTTAAATGTGCATACAGTCGGGAGTTTCTGCTCAACATCGGCAGAGCCACATCTTTAGAGAGAAATCTCACGCACACCGAAGCTCGGCCTTCAACATCCCCGACCCCCAGTTTGCGCTGTGTAAGTTACTCACTGACGCTTTTCATATGATTGGAACATATCTAGAAATAATGCTTTAATCAAACTTACTAACTCGTTCATCTCGCTGTAATGGTACATTGCATGTGTTACAAAGTTGGTAGAATAATGATGAAGACGGACTCGGCGTGACTGGGACTCGTGTTTATTCAGAACTCTCAGATACAAACACAATAAACTCACGCTGACAGACAGCGCTCTCATAATTCAGTAGTTACTATAAATAACTTTGTTAGCAATCGCTCCGTCTCCGTGATGTCCGGTTCGCGAACGAATCATTCTTTTGAATCGGTTCTTTTTAGTGAACCGAACCAGTTCACCAAATCGGACTGAATCGTTCTAAACGGTTCGCGTCTCGAGTCAGCGCTGATCCATAATTTACTAAAGTTACTAACTTTCTGACATGAGTGACAGCCCCTCCGACTAGAAATAAACTAATAACCTGAAGTATATTCTAGTAACTACAACAGTTCACCCTGAACTGAGACATGCTGAGAGAACTGATGAGAAGTGAACTCAGGTCCATCCGTCTCTCTGGCAGCAGCTCGTGCGTCGTAGACCTCGTTAAACCACGCCCCCTCCGCTCATTTCAAATGCAAAGATGTCAGCCAATCACAACAGTGGGCGTTTTTACTGAAGTCTCACAGCAGACACGCCTCTTGAAACAGGGCAGTCAGCCACAGGGCAAACAGCAGTATAGACAAAATGCCTTTTATTTCTAAATTATGACATTTTATGATGTAAAAATCATACTAACAATATAAGTACACCTCAGGAAACACTATAAAATAATAGAAAAATGCCATGCCATGGGACCTTTAATATTTTTTTTGTATTCTTGTCTGAACTAATTACATGTGTTTTTTCTATAGTATTTACTTCACCACCGAATCATTTTTATCAGTGTAATAGTTTCGTAACTAAAAACTAGCATTACCATGAATCTAACGGCTTACAACTGAGAAATGCAGTTAAACTAATAGCTTTGCCATTTGCTGCTCATATTCAGTGCTGCCACAGTTTTTCATGACCACTTTTTCTCGAGCCTTTGTTTTTTGTTTTTAGTGTGATAGTGTAATGGCAGGCATTGAGAAAACAGCACTAAATCCCTTCCACAGGATTAGCTGGAGTTCCTGAGAGGGATGCATACTGGATGGGAGAGTACACGCAGGTTATTCATCACATTTCAAAAAGCACTGGCAGGAGCTGAGTAAATAATGCTGTTTGTTACAAAGTGCTGCTAACAGGCAGGACTGAAAACCTCTTGAATCAAAGGAAGCAGATAATGTCCTTCAGACAGCCGGGGTTTTGAGGGTTAGATTCAGTTCAGTGACTTCATCGCATGAAAAAGTATCTCTATTCATCGGCTCGCTTTGCTTTTTTTCCCTTAGCTGCGCGTAACATAAAAATGTTCTGAATCAATCTCCGCATGACTCTGCTCCCCCCTGATGCCCACACACAAAAAAAGGGTCTTGTTTTGGGTGTCAGTAGGCTCATTGAGATTTCAGAGGGCCACCAGCTTTGCAAGGCCAAAGGGTCCTCCACAATCGACTTCATTAATCTAGCATTTCCGCAACCCAGCCATGAGTTGGCGTTATATGAACCTGCCTTTCAAAACCGAGGCGCAGTGAAAGCGGCTTGACCTAACACCCAGCTGAACTCTCCCTGAGCCAAAATCCCAAAGTTCACCCAGACAACAAAAAAGCCCTCTCTTTCTTTCCCCATGTAAAAACACAGATCACCCCATGAACCTGAGAGAGAGATGAGAGCGAGAGAACGAGAGACAGCGAGCTCCGGAAGACTGTTGTCGGAGTGTATTACGAACTGTCATATGACACCTGCCACTGTGTTCGCTACCTTTCTCACCTCACCTGCTGGGCCGCATGCTTTGTGCTTGGCTCTTGCTAGCTTTCATACATAGTGCTTTCCGACTGGGAGAAATCCAACTGATCTCCAATAGAGGGATTAGAGTGTGCTGCCAAGCCATTACGTCATGTTTCGCCTGGTAAAAAGAGAGATCGCAGTGACCTGCCAGAATGTGTCAAAGCATTTTTCAGTGCACTCCAGGGGAAAAAAATAAATGCATTCACAAAAACAAAAGCGTGTCAGATATTACAAGTCTCAGATGCATATTTGTTTATTATACCTTTCATAAAGATGCAATGGATGGGAACTTAAATAGTTCATTTCATCAACAAGGGCACAGGAGGGCAAGTGTCCAACACACTTCAACAGAAGATTTAAGAGAGCGGGCAAACAGGCTAAAAATAATTGCCAGCCCTTGTGTGACTGATGTCGGTTAGTTAAATGAGATATGATTGAAGGGACACTCAGGGTCATGCCCAGGCAGCAACAGAGCATCTTTTTCTTGCTAAATAATTAAATTGAAATGGAAGTGCTACAACCAGTTGCTGTGCTACTTATGTATTATTGAACTACAATGTCCGTATATATGACAAAACATTTATATATTTTTTTTTAAAAGCACATTTTACTGTTTTTGAAAGAAGTCGCATCTTTTTTTAATAAAAAATAAAATTTTGTGAAAAACATTATGAAATAAAAATGTTTTATGTAATTTATTCTTTTGTTGGCAGAGCTGAATTTTCACCAGCCATTACTCGAGTCTTCAATGATACTTCAGAAATCATTCTAATAATCAATCTCGCTAATTTGTTACATTGGTTACCAATTAATTTTAAGATTGATTTTAAGGACTTCCGGTTTTGCCATGTAGCGGAGAGACATTGTGGTCAGTGCTCTGATTACATTTTCGTAATAATTCTCTTACATAACACTTTATTTGTGATTAGTTCATTTTCAACGGGCCAATTTTGGACCTGGCAACTTGTTCCTAATGAGTAAAGGTGTGCAAGCTGGCTAAAAACAACTCCCAGACCAAGGTCTCTCATCCTGGCCCAGACAGCGACAACATGGCATTCCATTCCTGCTTACAACTGACAAGTTGGTTATCGAACTCGATAAACTAAGGAAAAACATAACTGGTGAACTCACCGCACTGCTGAATTCATCACTGGATTCTATTGCTTCTATTGGGTCTACATTTGTGACCCAAGCAACTAATATGACTGAACACAGTGACAGGATAACCCATCTTGAACAGGTGGTCTCGAAACTTCAGTCAAAGTCGATGTCGGTAACGAAGGAGAACGTCGCTTTAAGAGCTAATGTGGAGGACCTCGTCTCGCGGTCTAAATGGGAGAATATTCATGTGGTCGGCCTACCGGAGGCTGTTGAAGGAAAGGACGCCAGGCAGTTCATGACAGACTTTTTTGCCGAAGTTCTTGGCGACGTCCTTTCGCATTAGAGCTTGGCAGAGCCCATAGCCTGAGACCTAGACCTCGCCAAGACTTAATCCCTGTCCGGATATAGTGCGATTTCACCATTATATTGAGAAGGAAGCTGGTCCACGAAAGAGATTGAGGGGCGTAGAATCAAATTCTACGAAGACTTCTGAGATTTAGAGGCTAAAAAGAGAGCCTCGTTCAACGTCAAGCGCCTGCTGTATAAATTTTGGCTTGATTTATCCAGCCAGACTTTGTGTGTCATACAACCATTCGGAGTACTACGACTCCCCCAAGGCTGCAGAACTTAATGGATGATGACTTAAAGGGTTAGGTCACCCAAAAATGAATATAATGTAATTTATTCCTCACCCTCATGCCGTTCCATACCCATAAGACCTCCATTCATCCTCGGAACACAAATTAAGATATTTTTGTTGAAATCCGATGGCTCAGTGAGGCCTGCATAGCCAGCAATGACATTTCCTCTCTCAAGATCCATTAATGGACTAAAAACCCATTTAAATCAGTTCACGTGAGTACAGTGGTTCAATATTAATATTATAAAGCGACGAGAATATTTTTGGTGCTCCAACAAAATGAAATAACGACTTATATAGTGATGGCCGATTTCAAAACACTGCTTCATGAAGCTTCGGAGCGTTATGAATTAGTGATTCGGATCGCGTGTCAAACCGCCAAACTGCTGAAATCACGTGACTTTGGTGCTTCCAACCGCTGATTTGATACACTGATTCATAACGGTTTGAATCTTCTTGGCGCACCAAAAATATTCTCGTCGCTTCATAATATTAATATTGAACCACTGTACTCACATGAACTGATTTAAATATGTTTTTAGTACATTAATGGATCTTGAGAGAGGAAATGTCATTGTTGGCTATGCAGGCTTCACTGAGCCTTCGGATTTCAACCAAAATATCTTAATTTGTGTTCCGAAGATGAACGAAGGTCTTACGGGTGTGGAATGGCATGAGGGTGAGGAATACATGACATTATTTTCATTTTTGGGTGAACAAACCCTTTAAAAACGTACTTGTATAGACTTGCTTTTTGTATAATGGTCGTTTTGTGTGTTTTGGATATTTTGTTTTATTACGTCTGCCTGCCTTTTTACCTTTTGTAAAGCACTTGGCTATGTAGCTTTAAAAGTGATAAATAAATAAAGTTTATTATTACTACATTATGTTCTAATTTCTTATCAATGTTGAAATAATGGTGATAAAATGTGTGCGGATTACGCATCCTAGTTATCAGTTTTTTTCTTTTACAGATTTTGTCCAATAACCTTCATTTAGCAGATTCAGATTCTAATTCTGCTGCATCATTTTGCTGAATTTCACCTCACTAACCCTTATCATTCTCACAGATGCTTTCCTTTTTGCCACAGTGCCACACTTTGAGCTCGTTTAACCCCATTCCATCTGGCAAAGCATTAGCACAAGCTATCACATGAGCTCAAAGATAGTGAAGAGATCCTTCATAAATATTGTGTTTTCCCCTGGTGTCTATTTCAGACAGAGACTCTTTAATCAACCCATGGATTCACATCTGGACCAGAGAGAGGAACCGAGCGTCGTGAGAGGTGCACGGTGGAAATGTCCACGTCTCATCTAGAGCTCTGAGGCCAAATATTACTACATCACACCACAGGACACTTATCTCCTCATACATCCCTCCCCTGAGAGGATTTTACACTCCAGCTAACAGCATGATTTGGAGGTATACCAGGCGCTCGACCTCGGGGTTACTGAAATCTACAACCGAGCAGGATAAGCATTCTCAGTTAGAAGAAAGAGAACGAGCGAGGGAGAGACAGAGAGACAAAAGACCCTCTCTCTCCATCACACACACAAGCACGCACATCCTAATCTCTGTCATCTAAAGAGGATGATCTTATTTCAAGACCTATCTGAGAAACTATAGTATTTTATGCAACTTGTGTGGTCTCGAGGTCTTAAATATCTCCTAGCCACAAATTTGTAACAGAGGATGTGGACGATCAAGTGTCTTCTGATGTGAGAGCTAACATCCAAACAAACCGAAGACTATGCCTTTTTAAGGTCGTATGTTTAAATGACGTAGAAAATCAAGCATAATATTTGTTTCGATAATACTGCATTTCATTCATCTGGGATTCCCCATTTTTCACTTTAGTATTGTCCATGTCTGAACTAGGCCAAAGGCCATTATAATCTCACAAATGAGCAGAACACACTTGCTCTTAGTCAGCAAATTGCATTGTTTTCACCCCTCTTCCTGCATGATTTTTCGAAAGAGGTGTGAAAAGATCATTTAGTGCCTCAGAGGGGAGGCTTCCTCCAATATCCCCGCAACAACGCGCTCCGCCTGGCCGATTGTTCTTCGCGTGATCATATAAAAAGATTCGGGAAGTGTCACTGCTTTTTATATTGTTGTTGTTGTTGTGTTTTTCCTCTCCCGAACAATGGGCTTCCAGGACAGAGTCCCCTAACGGGCTGCCAGATCCCCGCTTACCGGGCCTCCAACTCCCATCCCGCCTTTGCTATCTTTCTCTCCCCATCTGGCCCAGGCCCACTTCCCCGGCCGGGATCCATTGTGTGATCCCATGCAGCACGCGCTGGACCGAGGCTAGCCCAAACATATTCAGTTCACTTTCTGGAGCATTGCCAACGGACTCTCCTAAAGGTGAAGTATGTGACATTATGGATAAATTATAAAGACGCTTTGTAAAGCCGAACTTGTTGATTCAGGTAAACAACCTTGTGCGTGCCGACTACAAGGAAGGCGGGTACAAAGGTCCATTAAGGTGCGGTAACATTAGAACATTTTCAGGGAAATTACAGGGAAAATTTGCATTGACAATAGGGTAAAGATGTAAGATGACAAAGCTTCCAAAGAAAAGTAGCTTCCCTTTCATCACAGGGGCAAATTTTCATGACCATGACTGAAATATATGTGGCAAACTTTTTGGCCCTAAAGCAAAATTCCCGAATTCCACAAGGAATGTGACTGCACCTTTACCTTCACAGGCATTTGATGTCAATGCATTGGGTGTTTTTTGCACTAATGGTTTTGCAATTACCTTAAAAGTTGACTAGTATTGTTCATTTCAACGCTAAATTGATGAATGTACCGAATAGCTTTTCTTTTTTGTCATATTCAAAAGATACTCTTTAACCTGTTGCATTTCATTACAAGTGTACATGTTTGCGTGTGTGACCTCTCACACCTCTTTTTATGCGTCCCTGCCGTTGTCTTTTTGGTGAACTGCAGTGTGCGATTTGTCACCCCCGCAGGAAGGAGGCCTGGAGTGTGTGCGCTGCGGACGCACCCCCTCTGGCCGAGGGAAGTGTTCCTGTGCGGCGGCCTCTTTGTGGCACGCTAATCGAGCTTTCCTGTCAGCCGGCAGAGTTGTCCCTATGCACACTGCACTACGTGAGACGGGTGGACTCCACCACTCCTCCGGGAAGTTCTGGGATCAGCAGATAACAGTACTGCTCCCACCTCTGACATGCCGCCACTGGGCGGCCCAGTTCTCTCTCTCTCCCTCTCTCTATTTCTATCCAATCTGTGTTCTGTGTCTCTCTACCTTTTTGTGACCTTCAAAAGCTTTTTCTCTATCTTTCCATGCTCTTCTTTATTCTTGTGCTCCTGCTATCTCAATTGTCTTTCTACTGTAGGCCTGTGTCAAAGCAACGCCCCCCTCCAGTAGTCCACGCGGGGGTCATCGTAACCTCACAGTTTAGCCTCTCTGTCATTGTGCCCACACATACTGTTGAAGCATTGATTTTTGGATGCCATGCTCCATAAGCTTTTAATGAGCTTTTCTTGCTGGGTTTTGTGAAGAGAAGCACATTGTCACACATTATCACAACACGGAGGACAGTGCAAAAGAAAAATGGAATGTGATCCAAATCAAAGCAACGTTATATTATAATTATTATTATTAATACCTAGTTCTGGTTTGAAACACTAGATGACGCATGTCCTTAAGTCATTTGGTAGTGATCACATCATTATCTACATAATGCAGCAATTGGTTGCTGTTGCATTAGTGGCCAATGAGCTATGGCTCAACATTCAAATACTGGTAGTTTGCTGTTAGCAGTCTGCAACACGCTTTCAGAAACCCTCCACCTTCCCCAGCTCCACCTGTATAGATTGGCTACAGGGGTTAATTCATGTATGTTACATGTGCAGCAGCACCATGTCTTGCATGCTCACAGCAATGTCTGTGAATGCATTGGCAGTAGCAAGTCTCAGTACTTGCTCTGCAGCAGTAGCGCAGCAGACCTATTCCGCCAAGACCAAATACATTAACATTTCCATATCCATTACCATGCCAATCTCTCCAAGAGTTGTCATGACAGAATTATTATTATTATAAAAAAATATATATGTATTACGTTCTTAATAAGGAATTTCCTTCAAAGAATTTCTTGGAATTAGCAACTAAAAATGTTCTGGAAAATTCTGATATAAAAATATAACTAAATATTGTTTAGGTAGAAAAGTTGTTTTGAAACACCACAAATGTCTGTGAAAGCATCTTAAAATGTGCAAATGACTATAACATATAACAGCTTAAAGTTTAAATATATATATATATATTTTTTTTTTTTATAAAATGACAAACCTTATATTTTTGCCTAATAAATTATTATGTATGTTATATATAACTGGTCTGAACAAAAAATGGCAGAATGAAAATAAAAACTCACCGACAGTAAGTTGCACTTATGGAAAAGCAGAAATACAGCAGTTCCCCCTGCACACTTCATTATTAGTCATCATACAGAGGAAAGATGAAAGAAAATGCCATCAAAACTTTTCTGTATACATTCATATACATTTGTAGGTATGAATTAAAGATTGAGAACCCCCCCCCCCATTTAAAAAACATTTTAATTTATTATTATTATATATAAAAGTGACAATAAAAACCAGAGGATGAAGGTATAATTCCCATTTTTCCATTTCTGCTTCAACTCACATGTGCCTCTCTCACCGTGAGGGCTGGATTATAGGGTGTTATGTCCGTGACAGATCTGCACACCTTCTACACAGAGTCTTTTAGTTCGACATCTCCATGTCTTCTGTGGAGTGCGAGACCAATGATTAGAAGAGACTACACACACTCCCCCTGGAGCTACTGAATCACCTCCACAGCCTGCCCTGTATGGCTCTATTCCAATCTAATCGGATTGCCGTACTGTCCGTGAAAAGTGGCCTCTGAGGACCCCCATTCTCATACTCAAAGTCTGTTTTAAAGCATCTCAACGGACGCTTCTTTTTATCCCTTTAAATATTATTTGAGCATTCAAAGATTTGTCAGGAGGGATTCTTCAAGGACTTCACTCCTCGTGGTAAATCATGCAGGCTTTTTATGAGGATGAATATGAACAAAATACAATATAAATAGCCATCATACGAACAGAGGCACTTAAACAGGAGACAAATGTCTGTGGGAGCTAAGGAGAAAATCTTCTCTCTATTCATTCTACTCGGTTGCAGATTGAAGAGGCTGCAATGGTTGCGTTTCTTTTCCAATGATGTGAGATACTTGCTTCCTGCTATAAAAGATTTGCTGATTGGATACGGTCTACAGTATTCTGCATGTGTCCAATGAGAGTTTCTAAGTGCGCTCTGTGTATATCAGCAGACTGTAAACAGCCAAATAATTTTTTTTCCTGGAGGCCACTATGAAAAGACTCGCCTTTTTCTCCAGCACGTTTTTTTTTTTTTCACCAATGTTCAAAGCTGGTCATCTCCCCGTCTCTGAGGATCATTATATTCCTCTCCCTCTCACCACCCACCTTTATAAATGTCAGACAGGAATACATTTTATTTGAACTGCTATCGCTCCTTGAAAAGGTACCGCAAAAGTTTTTCACCGTTGTGTCTGCTTCCACTAATATGATTTGTCGGGCAAATTGTGTCATTAATCTGTTTCTTTTTGACAGCGTGAGTGAGGGGTGGTGGAAATAAGGACCCCAAGAGCAGAAAGGCCCTCTTTCTGTCGTTCGGAGAGAGGTCGGTTTGGCAGCACTCTTCCTTTAAGGTAAACATTTATTACTTCAGGGCTGCCCGGCGAGCTGGAGGCAGTCACTTCACAGGGCTGTAAATGTCATCTTCCCTTTGACATGTGGCTGACAAATGAGTCCAAGCTCCAGTGGCCTGGGAGATCTATCAGCCCTCTTCTTCTCCTTGGCTGGAAGCTTAAAGTTATCAGAGCTGGAGAAAGAGCTCCACAGGCCCAGGATCAGCCACTGACCGGAGGGCGTTGCATTACCTCATGGTGAATGCGCCTTAACGTGCAGACAGGTGAGAGAGGTCGGTCATCTGCCTGTGGCACATTTTGTCGAGTGCAATGTGAGAACTGTTCACATAAGCAAATATATTTGAGGGGAAATTTTATATATGCATACACGTACAGTATATAAAATGAACAAACAAAAGTTTGGGGATGGTAAGATTTTTTTCAAGTCTGATGCTAACTAAGGCTGATTTATTTGATTAAAAAAAAATTTTTTTAAATGGTCTATTGTATTATACTATTATATAATCATTCAGAAATCATTTTAGTTTGCTGATTTGATGCTCAAGAAATATTTCTGATAATAATCAGTTTAATATTTTTGTTACTAGTATTATGTTTTTGTGTAAAACATGATATATTTTTTAACTGTTCATGAAATAGTAAATATCTTTACTGTCACTTTTTTCAATTTTATGGGCCCTTGCTGAATAAAATGTACATTTCTTAAAATAAAAATGTATCTTACAGACCTCAACAACCGACCTACATGAAAGGTAGTGTATACAAAATAAATATCTGCTCACATTAAAGCAAAAGGGCAATGTATCAAAAAAATTATGTAAACTTTTCAATTAAACATTTTACTCAAATTGTTTTGCTGCTTATATAATTTGTAATAGAAAAAAATGCTAATTAGAAAGCATGTCTCAGACTTTTGGACCTCACTGTACATATATTTATTTTGTCATGTTCTACCTGGAGAGAGAAACTGAGCCTGTCTTTGTGTCAGTTGTCACCACGCAGATCACGCAGATTGAGGTTGGCTGTGTAATGTTAAGTGATTTTGAGGCCCGGTTGACGTCTACTGTACCATTTTTAATCTCCTTTTTTTTTTCTCCACGCATTGACAGCTGTCTTATCGCACACTGTCAACTTATCATTCAGCGATTTTGTTTGCTTTTGACTTTGTTTATATCAATGTCAGATTGAGGTGAAATCCTTGACCATCCAATCAGGTGATTGATAGCCCTTGAAAGAATTAGCAGGTGTGTAATTGTCCCGGTCATCACTTCCTTTGTTGTCAAAGTTACTGTTTTTGGAAGAGGTCTTTGGACTCGCTCTAGGTTGAGTCTGGGAAATTTGCGGCAGTATAATGGGGTGGCACCGCGCAGCTTGCTGTGGGTTCTGACCCGGACCAGAACACAAGCCGTCAGCTCTAGCGGAGGCAGTCCAGCAACTGTCTTTCAGCGCCATTAATCAGACTCACAGAGGACCGCCTTCCCGCCAGATGGGGAAGCTCTCCAAAACCCAAGAAAAATAAGCAGACTAATTAATTCTTATTGGCACAGGGCAATTAGATGGAAGGCTGGCAAGAGAGAAAGAGAGGAAAAAAATATGTCACCTTTAGTTGGGCACCAAACTTGCAATACATTAGTGTGTCCGAGCTTGGGTTGGTTAGGGGACGTTTTTCATGGCCTCAACTGTATGGGGATATGATGGGACGCGAGAGAGGAGAAAACACTACAGATAGAGGTTAATGAATGATAAAGAGGCTGTTGCGCTAAGGGATCAAGACTTTGACATTCTGAGTCCAGCAATTAAAAACACAAGCAACACAGACTGTGCTACACACACAGCTTTCCTATCTAGAATCAGAGAGTACTACTTTTTATCTGACAAATATTATTTTCATGTTAACAAATAAATGACCGATATTAAACTCCTGTACTATTTGTCATAATAAATTAACAACAACAAAAAAACACTAATATCAATAGTTTTAAATGCCACAAGTAAATTTACATTTCGTGAAATGTACTAGTTTCAACAAGTATACATTTCACACCTGCAGAACAAACATAGGTGGAGCCTATTCGTGTTTTTAAGATTATGAAATATTCATAAGCCATAATCTAGTGATGGGCAGTATACCGGTTCATACAGAATACCGGTGTTTATTATTGTTATGATATGAATTTTGATTATACCGCAATACCAGTATATGTCGCTTAAACAAAGTTCGGGAAGCGGTGTAGCGCGAAACTGTTTGAGAGGGGTCTCGTTTCACTGTTGCACTGTAGTGAGTACACTGCTGAGATCGCATTACAGCCTATGGCTGAATCCGAAATCACCCCCAAACCCTCATTCACTATTCCCTATGTTATCCACTAATATATTTCACTTGAAGGAGTGAATGAAAACGAGTGAGTGAATTCGGACAGCCGTTGTGTGTACAGCGGCTACTACACTCGCTATTGCGGTGCAATGTGGGATTGAATGAGTGCACTCAATAACATCCACTATGGTTTCGGACACCACTACAACTGGCTGTCACCCTCAAATAATGCCCTATTTGAGGTTATAGGGGGCGATTTCGGATTCAGCCCTTGATTACAGCGGAGAATTCAAACAACACGTGGCGCGCACAAGAGAGCGGTTTCTTCACGAAGCACCGTGATGAGATCAACAACGCTCACCACATGGATCATATAGTACAGATATAGGCCGGAGCGAGTGCGTTTAAGTTTTTTATGGACCAATTTCCTATACTCTGGTGCTCTAAACACGAACCAGCAGCGTGTATGCGCACATATTTCATCACGTCTTCTTCAAATGAAATGTATGCAAACAAGGACACTGATACTACAGCCGTACGTCTGATCACGACCGCGATGACACAATGGATTATTCTGCTACACCGAAGACAATGATGTAAGTTAATAAAAAGATTGACAATTCAAAGAAGAATGGGCAAAAAAGTAACTGCTTTATTCTTTCTGTGTTAAACTTACGTGTGTCATTTGTTCAGAGACTGAAGTGTTTTTAAATGTATTGAAAATATCCTAGACCTTTTAAATGTTCTTCCGTGTTTCTCCCTCGTTTTGGCAGTTTGTTAGGGTTAGATTTTTTTAAATGCATCAAGGTGCCCCTTACTCAGTTTTTTTTCTCTCTGTGGTTATATTTTAATATTAATGTGTCTGTAATGAGTGGTCTGTGTTTTATCGGTTGTTCATTTTGTGGGGCTTTGCAAACCTATATTAACTCTAGTGTGGAATTTTTCTACAATATTCATAACAGTAAAATAGGGCATTCTAGCCAATCTACTGCAGTATTTCCTCTCTCAATCAGTAGAAAATGTGGTTAACACCCAGTCATGCATAGGGGAAAAAAATAGCGTCATATACCGTGATATACATTTTTGGTCATACCGCCCAGCACTACCATAATCTATAGTTTTGCAAGTTATATTGTTCTTTGAGGGGTCAAAATTGGTTTAGAAGACTGAATGAAATCCCAAAACCATACATGTGCTTGGCTTAAGGCCCTGTTTACACCTGGTATTAAGAGTTTTAGCCAATCGGATCACAAGTAGACGAGAGTGACGCATACCTGATAACACCTGGAATTTTAATCTCTCTTTTAGTCTCTTTTGTCCACTTTTCAACCACTTCTGTCCTGATTTCTTAGAGGGAGGGTGTAATTTTATATATGTACTTTTTCAGATCTTTAGATCTAATGGGTGAAATAAGCTTGCACACTTTACATATGAATGCGCTAAAAACATACAGAGAGCAAAAGATTTAGTTTCTGCTCTGATAGCCGCAAGATCACACTGAACGCTGTGAGTGCGTGTTAGAAATCAGGAATGGTGAGTGAACATTGTGCTTTGTATGGTTTTCGTCTTCAAACTTTTGTGGCTGTTCGAACGCATTCGACCACATGAACATTTAGGCCGCATTTACAATGCAGGTCTTGAGGCAGAACTCCGATTTGGTGATTATATCCAAAAGTGAGCTATATCCGATATTTGCATTTACACTATACACTGGCGAAGCAGCCCAAGACGTTCTGACCCGGAAAAGGAGGTAAAACGGTGCGATATGCAATGGTGCAATGGATGCAGACGAAATGATTATTCAATGTTTTGCTTTCCGCACAATCTTTAAAGGTCAGCAAAACATTGCTCTTGTAAGGCGGAGAAAAAAGAGGAGAGCCATTAGTGTCATCTAATCACAGTTCTTGTCCATCTGAGTTGACGTCATGACTTTTTCAATGACGTACGACTCGCATTTACTGGGGAATATCCGATTTGACCGCTTACATGGCAGACGCAAATGCACGTATCCGAATCATATCTGATTTATTACCACAAATGAATGAAGCCTGAATTTGATCTGAGGATATCGGAATTCATGCGTTTTTTTCCTGCTTGCACGTTCACATGTCATATCCGATCTGTGCCACATGAGGGGGAAAAAATCGGAATTGGGTCACTTGAACCATGCAGTGTAAATGGGGCCATACACTACGAAAACAATCCAGTTTAAAGCTCAAAACGTTTTAGACCCCGTTTACACCTGTATTTAGTGTAGTCCACTTGTGATCCGATAGACCACACACATCATAATACCAGGTGTAAACAGGGTCTAAGAAGACTAACTTAACTTTCACAAAACACTTCTGATATTAGTTCATTAGAAGTTTGCAAACTATTAGTCCAAACACCGCAAAACTTTGTTTATTAGAAGGTAATGTAATTCCATACATTTAGATTAATTACTAAAGCAACTAGGGGAAAACAGAAAGAACTCGTGCGCTTTTCATACAGCACTACATTAACAACGTCTTCGTTTTGTGCTCCGATTAGGTAATGTGAACTGGCTTATCTGATGAGGTACATTTCAATCATTAAGATGTACTATTAGCGAGAACTCTATGCTTTATTACAGCAATGTTATGCTTGTATTTGCATCCATCCCTTAGGACTTGCTTTGTGCACTTGGTTTTGTCCTAAACAGAGAAATTTTGCTTTTGGACAGAGTCATTAAAGGAAGAAATTACATTTGCATTCTGTGTAATCAATAAGAAAACTCGAGGGACTGTACAGCTCATTCCTTTCAGCATTGTGGAGATTCATACTAATTAGCAGCATGTAGGCTACTCCTCATATTTCCATATTGTTAGCATTGCAGTTTTTATTTCTATTTATTCATTCAATTATTTATTTATTTTAAATGCATTAGTTCATAAACACATTACGGTGCTGACATGATCATTTTGGAACCTATTGCGGTTTTAAACACATATGAGCCTCAGAAAGCAATTAAAATGCTTTGTGTTACAATTTGGTCCGTTTCCGAGTCAAAATGAGTTCAATGACGATAAACTGTGTTTTATACAGTGCATTTGAGCTGTACACACAACCTATCCTTCATCCTCGGGCAAAGTGGAGTGTGATCTTCGCTACTTTCTGAGAATAGAACACAAAATTCAGTGGGATAACCGAGCCCTCATCAGTCATGAGCCCAGGTCAGGAGACAATAAGAAAAACCCATTTCTCTCAGTGGATGCCTGCCTCCCTTAAACTTCACTGTGTCACAAAGTCATATTTAATTCAAGCTTAAAGCTTTCCTTCATGATGAATCACTGAGGGGCTGAAGGGATGATATCTTTCTTCCTCACTTTTTTTCTCACCAAGACAAAGACCTTCAAACTGATTAGGTCAGAGCAAAAAAGGTTACTCCCATCATGCAACAGTTTGTGCGCGACCCTGCACCTGAGGATTGTTTTAAAGGGTATTTCAGTTCACTAGGACGAACGCTGAACGCTAGCAACTAGAGGTCAATTCCTGCATACTGTGCAAATATCTAAGTTGATCGATGTAAATAAAAATCTTTGTGTACATGAACATCAATATTTAGAAAGGCTTTCTTATTGATACATGTGTCTCACAGTAAATAATGATTGTAATTTTAACGGTAAAAGAACGGTAAAAACCTATTAACCGTATAAATCCCTAAATATATACAATACGGTGAAAAACTAATGGGACATTTCACATAATGACATGCCATGAAATAACTATGTTTCTTCTTCATGCATGTTACCATGTATTTGTATTTACCAATATAAACTTATTTATCTACTGTAAGTTTAAGCTCAATCCATAAAAACTAAAATGTTGCTGCAACCACATCCGTAAATTTTAGTTGGGCAAAATTTTAGTTAAAATGTAAGGGCTTTTTTTACTTGCATTGGTTTAGTTTCTGCAGTATTGAAAATGGTTTCTAAAATGTTTATATCACTGCAACCTTATTTGATACATATTGCAATTATGGAAAAAAATAGCTAAAATTATATTAAACATTGGTCATATCAGACACTACTAGTCGTGTTAAATAATTGTGATTACAATATTGACCAAAATCTTGGTAATTATGATGTTTGCCCTAATCGAGCAACCTTGCAGTGTAGTACAACACTACATGATGTATATCAGCGGTTCTTCAAGGGGGCCACAGGAACCAATGAGATCTGTTATCGCGTGTCAAGCAGCTTCAGTTGAGATTATGTTTATGTCCGCTGATCAATGTTTATATGTGAATAAAAGCCTAAATTCAATCTGTTCGTCATATAAAGCGATCGAGACACTTCAGAAAATTTGGACTAAACCGCTCAATTCATATGAATTAGTTTTATGAACTTTTTGAAGCGACGAAGTGGTAGTTGTGTGGACTGTTGCTGGAGGGACAGAAATCTCTCAGATTTCATTTAAAATATCTTACTTTGCGTTTTGAAAATGAACGAAAGTCTTATGGGTTTGGAATGGCATGTGTGATGACTTTTTCATTTTTGGGTGAACTAACCCTTTAAAGAACACACAGTCCTTGAAACTTTTAGAATCACAAAAAGAATTGTGGTTAATTCACAGACACTGCTAAAACAAGCTGCTTCGTCAATTACAGAAGAAATACTAGAGGAAACATCTTAAAATGGTTATAAATTGTTCAGAACTACTACATTCCATTGCTATGATAGCCAAAAACGCGTGTCCCACTATCTCCAGTCACTATCCTTGATGATAACACGAGCACACTCTTCAGTCCCAGCTGTGGATGTGAGGAAATCTATTATTCCTCTAATCCCGCCGGAAAAGAGAAAAGGGCTCCCGCATCATTATTTTGCTTCCAAATGTAACTGACTTTACCACACAACCCTAATTTGCTTGCCGTAATTATAGGTCATGCTCTCCCTTTGTAATTTATAAAACCTTTTGTTCTTATCAATAATGAATGGGGCTTGGGCGATTCACGGCACTATAATATTTTGATATTATGAAAATGCTAATGCATCAGGGACCCCGAGCCTTATCGGCCAGGTCTGATGCTCTATTAAGCAGCCGGCAGAAGAAGTCGGACGCAAATTGCTTATGTTAATGCCCCTGTTGTACCCAGACAGGATGAGGAGTCTGCAATTAATTTCTTCCAGGCGGCGGATGGACAGGCAAATTTATTTCCCGTCCTCAGACCGGTGGCTCCACCCCCCCACCTCCCTCCCCTTCCCTTCTTTTTCCCTGGAACTCAACGGAGAGGTGGAAAAAGAGAGGGAGCCAAAGAGAGAGAAGAGCGGATCCATGACCTAATTGAACAGCGCTGAAACGCGAGAACGAGGCAGCAGCGGGAGAAGAGCAGCGGCATCTTCATTCATTCCGTTGACAGTGTTTTCGCAACTTAAACCTGTTTTATTAATTATGTTTGACATTTCCCTAATTAGTTTCATTTAAATCACATCAGCTCCTAGCAGATGATTGTGCCGTACATCAATTCACCACGGCCTTTGTGAATTAGTGAGAGAGGGAGAGAGCTAAGGCCTTGTATAATTACACAGAATAGGTAAGTGCTGAGGAGTAAAGCCATACATTAGAACAACTGGATTTCTGCACAAATGAGCTACACCTTTACCGGATCGTTTTCATCTATTGTTATGTTTTTCTATTATGCAGAGCAGAACTGTACTTGTGTAGTTACTGATACACTTCAGTGGCACTTCATTTCTCAATGAAAGGGTGTCTTTGCATGCAAAACACCTGCTTAACGTCCTATTTTCTCATGAATATAAAACTATAAGTCTTTACTATCTGGGATATCACACTCATTATTCTTAAGCATACTCTACCATTTGCAGTATCTGTTTTATGTACCATCTACTTAACTTTAAATCGGCACAGTGTGTGTGCTATTGGTGTAAACTACACTGCACAACTAGTTGTGGATGCTGTGACGTCACTCTCGATTGAGCACAGACAGCTTGTCTGATGTACAGTGCTATCAAACAAAAGGAAACCAATTTCACAGAATCAAAACTATACCTCATTCCAGGTCTCAACAATTAGGATTATGTGAGTTTGGGGCCAATAAACATCAGTTTTCTAATAAAAATGGGCATATTTATTCATGAATGAATACTGTATTAACTTTAGGAAAACTTTAGGATTTTCCAGTAAAATTAAATATAAAAAATGTTATTATTCTTAAAGCTAAAAACTTTATAAATAGACTTTCCAAAATAGACTTTCCCAACACCCTGCATTCTGCGGCGACCCATAAACCAGAGAGCATATTATTTAAAGCAACAGCCTAAAGAGCTAAAACCAAAAATAACAATTACAGGAGTCACTCCAACAATATATGTGAACAAATCTTTACATTGTATATGTTGCTATATTCTTAATTTCAAATTTTTCAAAAATGTAACAAACCAATAAAAAAAAGAAGAAAAAAATATATATATACATACATTTCTTTCTTGTAAATGTTGGTATTGTACTCAATTACATATTTATTGTCAGTTAGGGATTCAAGACAAGAGACAATTCAGGGACTTACAATATCACAAAATCTGGAAATGAGCCATGTGACAAGCATGTTTGCATCCTTTTTGGATCCCCCAGCGAACAAAAGTGCCTACGATCCCCTTGTGGATCAATCATATATGTTTTCTCTTATTCCTTAGCAATGTTTACTCTTAAAAGTTTTGCATTTACTAAATTTAGTAGAAACCCCTTGGAGAGACTATCCATCCAGATTGTCACCGGTGTGTTTGCCTAAGATACCTTGGGTACTTATTAAACTATCTTGCTTGCCCACATTTGGTCTTTGAGGTGCAATCCAGCATCAACAGATGGGAGCACAAATGGGCACAGAGCTACAAATAACCCTCCTCAAAAAAAAATACACTTTTCTCTTCAGAGAGCGGCATTTCACAGAGAGAGGCCCGTAAACAGTTGACTAATTGACACTGCTGTTGCCAGTCATGTGTACGGCCCTACATTATGGTGCAATCTTTCCCTACTAGAGGGAAAAGCACAGCACTATTTTTATCCTGTCTCAACATCAAAGGCTGCTTCTCTCAGGGACCCAGGGAGACAACATAACTGTGCCCTTAATGTTCATCTTGTTTAAGCCCCTTAGTGAAGCCTTTGGTGGACCAGGCATCTCTAAACCCCCCATTTTTCTCTTCCCATCCTTTTCCTCCCTCACTTCGCCACTCACTCCAGTCTTTCAGATACAGCACTACCAGTAACTGAGACCTGGGGGCAGAAGCACTTGGAGTCGTTAAAGTGGGACCCTGTCCGAAACTAAACCAAAACCTAGTGAGCTCACCGCCTATAGCCTACATAGGCAGCATCATAAACATCAAAACTTCAACTAAACAACAGCCGAAATGCATAACTGAACTGTTGTTGCTGTAAAGCTGATTTGAAACAATCTGTATTGTATAAAACGCTATAAAAATAAAGGTGACTTGACTTGACAAGTGATTGGAATGCTCTGCATGAGAGCAACTCTGTACACCATTCAAAATGAGAAACTCTCAGTTGATTTCTATGTTTAAAGTTAGCATGTTGCTAAGCTAACACTGATTAATAAGCATAAAAATGCACAGCACGTAGTAAATATTGGGCAAAATAATTCAACTAATAACATAATGAACAATGCATTTCAGTACTTAAAATCAGTACTTTATACGCATATAACAAATATAACAAACTTATTTGGCTTGCCAATGCAATATTTCAAATTTGTCTTTAAGTTTAATGTGATGTACTATAACTAAAACTAATACTGAAATAAAATGTAATAAAATCTGTAGACATTTAAATAATTTAATAATAAAATTGGAGGAAAAACAATACTAAAAATTTAAAATGAAAATAATAATAATAATAATAATAAATATTATAATTAATTCAAAATAGTACTTAATATCTATATTATACATATGATGTTATGGCAAAAATGATAAATCACAACTATTTTTGGTCAATATATTAACAAATTAAATAAGAGTTTAACAAAACGAGAGCATTGTGAAGTGAAATGCAACACAATAATAATAGTTTTATCACGATTGTCTTGTTTTCATAACCTTAGAAAGCCAAAATCTCAATTGACATTCTGGAATTACCTTATCTGAAGAACCTCAAGTAAATGGAACAAAGTAAATGTTACAGCAAAAAATACAGTGCCCGTTGGCCAAGAGCAGAGTCCCACTTTTATCATCGGAAAGGTGAGATCAGTGCCCTTCCTAATCCCGTTTCCCCTTATTAGACTCGGTCCAGGGAGAGCAGCAGTAGCCAGACTGATTATGGGGCATTACCTGCTTCCCTTTGATTAGGGCAGAGCTCAGAAATGGCTGAAAGGATAATATGTCTCAATCCAAGGTCTATACAGTGCATTGATGAATTGTTGATGTGACTTTAAGCCCAGCTAATCACTGCTCAAAGGACACTCTATTAATGCGAGTCAATAGTATGCCGAGGAAAGTCAAAAGGGAAGACACCTGTTGTACTGTGGAGAGCCTCCGAACGTTCCTCCCCTGACCAATGATGTAACCTCATGAGTTGCCAAAAGAACTAAAAGAAGTCAGCAAGAAGCATACACACTACTTTCATTTCATACCGTAAATGGATGTTGATGGAACATTAACAACAGCCCTTTGTTTACTGATTTTTTGAGTAATTTATCACAGGTGTAAATAATGAAAGACTTGTCAGTGTAATGTGCAAAAGTCAGCACTTTAGGAATTGACTCTTCCCCCCTCGGCCGTGAGCTCTGCGTGTTTTCACAATTTTAGGACTACACACAATTGCAAGCTCAATCAGAATCAAGGCAATTCTTTCATTTTTAAATACATAATGGAAATGTACGAGGCGTTCCTCATAAAAATTTATATCTCAATTCTCAATTCTAATTTATAGCCCACCCTCCAGGCACATATTATTCAAACATTAATAAAGGTCCTATACATCAAAAAGCTTCAGGTTTCTCTTTTGCTTGCATTCACAGTCATGCATATTACATATGGTGAGAGGCCTCGGCGGCAGCGGCCCGTCTTATAGCAATTATACATTGAATAACAGACGGATTGATTGATTGATGGATCATGTCTAAGGTTTTGTATTAAATCCACTTAAATTTTAATGACCTTTTCAACACCCCAGCTTAATGCCTTATATGTTTAGATAATACTCTTTATGCTAATTCTCTAATTCCATAAATTTTAGATTTTTCCCCATCCATCTCTTTCTATGTCTGAGATGTCCTAAATATCTGTATCATGAGATGTGATTACAGCATAAGTTGAATTATTCATTGAATTCTGAAGGTATTTGTGATTGAAAACTTGGGAGAATTCTCTGAGTCACTGTGAAGTCAAAAGTTTATGTATAATGATAAAGTCAAGATGTCAGTTTGTACATATCAGTTAACTGAAAGGTCATCCAATCCGATTAATATTACTGTAATACTTATGACTCATTATGAAAAACGAAATTAAGTGATTCTGAATGATAATGCAATTACTTGGTGACTTTACAATGCTTATTTTTAATGATGTCTGAAGGAGTAGAGAGTAAATAAATTTATAAATTATGACCCAGTTGAAAAAAGGACCCAGTTTTAGACATTACTAAATTTATTTAACTGCTCTTCACACGCCATTTTTTCCATCAACCACCACACTGACTTCTTAATGAGTTTTTAATTAGCCTTTTTTTTTGCTTGTTTTTCAGTAAAACATCTAAAGAAAAAACAAGATAAATGTACTTGAGAAGCAACACTGCATAAAATGCAAATACTCGTTTCAAATATACATATCTTATTTTGTCTTATTTTCGATAAATACAATAATTTCCTCCCTTTTTTTTCAGAGTGCATGTACTGGGATGTCTGGGATATCAGATCCAGTAAAGGATCCATTTTTTCAGTTCACAGACACAAGCACAGAGCATTAGATGGAGTGAGTTTACAAATGGACGCCAGTATGATCATCAGTAAATGCAGTTTACCTGTCATTTCACCCACACTCTGCACAAAACCACATAAACAGATTGTTTCCTACAGGGGTCTAAACAAACACTGGAGTGGTGATGTTTGTTTTTACCATTCTCATTCCCTAATGTCTGGTAACCAGGGACGGTAAGTCATAAGACATCAGCTTGACTCTATTAATTACCACCTGATCCTTCCTTCCTGGATAATTAGGTACCCATTAGTTCTAATCAAGTAGTTACTTAATTATTGCAGTAATTAGTCTAATGGTCTAGCAAATTGAAGCTTTATCACTTTTGGATACTTAATGTTCTTGGCAGAGTGCATCACAAGTGTCAAGGCTCAAGCTTCAGCAATCAAGCAGTGGAGAAAGAAAGTTATTAGCGTAGCGTAAATGCTCTGTGAGATTTATATGGCGAAATGTGCTCATGTTTGAAAAGGGGAAGGTTGGAGGATGGGTTCACCCATGAAGCAAGGAGGATGATACACAGGGCTGTGAATATCCATGTTAACCAACCCGAAACAACCCCCAGGCAGGGAGGTTGGGTGATTTGTGGTTTAACACAACTGGCTCACTTTGTTTCCCTGTTATTATTTGCCAACCACACACGATGAAACTCTGTATGGCTCGCAGTATCAGTTTAAAAGTTGCGAGGCTCTTTGGACAAAAGCAATATACTTAAATGTAATCTCGTTAAATTAATATAACTTTATTTAGCCAAACGTTCTGTTCGATTTCTCACGGCAGAAACAAATGCAACTGTTTTAAGACAGTCATGCATAAGCTCCTATGGCCTGGAACACTATACCGTTCAACTCTGTCATTAACATTTCAATGGAAGCGCTCCGGTGCTCACGCTTAATTACTCCTGGGTATTTTATAAGACACGGTTGGAAGGTATTGATCCTCTCTATTGGAGTATTCAGCTCATAAACACAGCAAGCTCTGAGAGCAAGGGCAGCCTCCATCAATTCAAAAAACATGACAAACACATTGGGATGAGGTGGCAAAATTGAGCTCAAGGCAAACGGATTATTCTGAAACAGCTTAATAAGTGTGAGGTTTTGTTCAGTACTTAAAGGATTAGTTCACTTCAAAATGAAAATTTCCTGATAATTTACTCATCCCCATGCCATCCAAGATGTTCATGTCTTTCTTTCTTTAGTGGAAAATAAATTAAGTGTTGTGAGGATAACATTTCAGGACTTTTTGGCAACTTCAACGGCAACCAAAATGTTGAAGGTCCAAATCAATGCAGCTTTGAAGGGATTCAGAGGCTCTGCACAGTCCCAGCTGAGGAATAGGGTCTTATCTTGCGAAACCATCAGTCATTTAAAAAAAAAAAAAAAATTATATACTTTTTAACCTAAATTGCTCATCTTGTGCTGCTCTGCGACGTGCCACGGATTACGTAATCCAGGGTTCCTACACAATTTTCATTTCAAAATTCCATACTTTTCCAGACTCGAATTTCCAGACTTCCTACATATTTTTACGAACATATTTAACTTGTTCTGATAAAATGTTTTAAAATTCAACTGCTAACAAGTGTTACATTCTAAAGATTTAGTATTGGCGATTTTGCCTTTTATTAGGATAGGAAAGTAGCTAGACAGGAGGGAGAGAGGGGGGAGGGGTTGGGAAAAGTCCATGAGGCAGGACTCGAACTCGGGTCTCCAGAAGCACAACAGCACTACATGGCGACGCACTTACCCACAATGCTATCGCCACCGAGTCAAAACCTCTATGTAGGCTATCTAATATTTAGAAATCCTATATTAAAATATTGCCTTTTATGACCTTAACGATCAAAATGCTAAATCAGTCACAATTTTTTTAAAGGGCTATTAATTTACCCAAAAATTTAATTTCTATCATAATTTACTTACCCTCATGTCATTCTAAACTAATAAGACTTTTGTTAATCTTGGAAATCTTGGACACATGAAGATATTTAAAGGATTAGTTCACCTCAAAATGAAAATGTCCTAATCTTTTACTCACCCCAATGCCATCCAAAATGGCCACCAACTCAGTTGGTTGCTCAAAAACTTAATTTATCTTTCACTGAAGAAAGTAAGTCATGGATATCTTGGATGGCATTGAGGTGAGTAAATGATTAGGACATTTTCATTTTGGGGTGAACAAGTCCTTTAATAAAGGGACTGAAATCTCTCAGGTTTAAAATATTAAAAATGTTAATATAATAAAGTCTTATGGTTTTGAAAGACATGGGGGTGAATAAATGACAAATTTTCATTTTGGGTGTACTATTCCTTTAAGAACTCCACCATCGACTGTGTTTTATCCTCAAACCCATCTTGCTTTCTCAAACTACAAAGTGCTGTGTTAACCACTGTTGAACTGTGGAAAGGAAGGAACACACAGGTCTGACCTTTACTGCCATAGCTAGGCTACAAGTTTTTCATTCATTGAAAAAAAACGATTGTGTATATATTTATTATATACATTTAGAAATTCTTCATTTTATATTTAGAAAATGAAATAGGGACAATAGTCTGGAAAAATATTTTTCCATACTCTGATTTATGTTTTCCATACTTTTCCAGACCTGGAAATTACTCAAATCAAATTCCATACTTTTCCATACTTTTCCAAACCCCGTAGGAACCCTGGTAATCATGTCGGAAAGGTCACGCTAGACGTAGGCGGAAGTACCGCCCCCGTGTTTACAAAGCGCTGGTGCGAAGACGAATACAAACATACTTTAGCAAGAAAAGGTTAAACAACGATGTCGGACGATTTTGAAGTTGAAGATGGAGGGGGTTTTTTTGTAAAGGGCGTTTTTATTAGGTCTTCGCACGTTCACTTGGGGCGGTACTTCCACCTACATCTAGCGTGACCTTTCTGACATGATTGCACAATACGTGGCACGTCGCAGAGCAGCGCAAGATGAGCAATTTAGGTTAAAAAGTATAATGTTTATTTTTTCTTGAAAATGACCAATGGTTTCGCTAGATAAGACCCTATTCCTCATCTGGGATCGTGCAGATTCTCTGAAGCCCTTCGAAGCTGCATTGATTTGGATCTTCAAAATTTTTGGTTGCCATTGAGGTCTGTTATGTGAAGAAAAATACCGGAATGTTTTCCCCGAAAACTTTTCGACTGAAGAAAGACAGACACGAACATCTTGGATGAGATGGGGGTGAGTAAATTATCAGGAAATTTTCATTTTAAAGTGAACTAATCCTTTAATACATGTAAGATTTCAGATCAATGCCCTTTGTTAATTTTTAAGGATAAAGTGTCAAGTTTGACCTGAGTCGGTGAAGATTTTTTTTTAAAGAAAATATAATCTTTGTATTCGTGATAGTTTTATACATTAACAAAATAGTAAAACCATTTATTTTTATCAGAAACAAGTATAAAAGTAATAAAGTATTTTCAGGTAAAAAAAAAAAAGTTACACTATTTAATTTGAACAAACCTTGCCTTAAAACGATTAAATATATGCAATTAAATAAATGTAAAAAATAAAGTAACAGGTAGAGATGATCTCAGTGTCTCGTGTACGGGCAGGGCTCTGTTGAGCTTCAGAGCGAGAGGGAATGGGTCGTCTCCAAAGCACTGCAAATTGAGCCCGGCTTGTCTGTCATCACCTCCCAATTAGCTGCCGTTTACCGAGTCTGTTGGAGACAGTGCATGTTGGCAGGTGAGGAGAGGTGTCTGAGAGGTGCCAGTGCCAGCCTCCCAACCCGACTAGGATTGACTTATGACCCTGGCAACTGCATGACCCGTTCACCCTCACTCCACATATAACCCCCTCCCCCCATCCACACTTCACCCAAGCTTGTCAAGGCATAGCTAGTAAGAAAAAGAGATAGCCGAGGTAACCTTGAAACCCTCCAAAACGTCACTGTAGTGCTTTCATAGCTCAATGAAAAAGAACAAGGGGGCTAATCTTGTAATCTCAATCATTTGTGACGGCGGTTATTTCTGGGAAGGAGCGCCGCTCGGAGGGGTTCTGTGCATTCCCCATGTTCATTTGTCAACACTGTGGATGCAGATTATTTATGTGTCATTTCATGTCACTACGTAACCGTGTTCAGAGCTCGGCCAAGGGAGGCTCTCCTCCCATCTGCTTCCAAGGTAATACAGGAATTTTGACATCCATTCATTTCAAAGATAATGATCTGTGGCTTTAGTGACCTTTGAAACTTTTAATACACTGCTAATTATGTTTTTACAGGGTTCTAATGCGCTATTAACCAGCGATGTGGACAATGGTGGCTGGAACCTGATAAAGGATCAGATAAGTAAACAGACCAATCCGATTGTCAAATCAGGTCAAGAAAGATGGAATACAATGCCGGAGCTGGAGTGCATAAATATTGTTCTCAGTATTTTCCATGACCATTTGCAATAGCACCTCTGAACTCAAAGTTGGCTCTCTTTAACTTGACCTAGATGTCACATTCTGAAGAATCCTCCTCCAGATGCCTTCAGAAGAAAAAGGTTAGAATGGAAAAAGAAAAGCCCACTCCTTGCCATATGACAGCAACGTGCGAAAAACTGACATGCAGAGTTTTCAAATTGGGGCCCGGGGAGCTGAAGCATAAAATAACTTCAATCTCACTGGCTCTCTAAGGAATAGAGCAGAGGTGCGACCAACAACAACACAACAACGGCAAGGCAGGAAGGGGTGAAGGTAGGAGTTATTAGAGGATAAAACACGCCTCTCCATCTCACTCCCTCTCTCTCAGGAACCCCAAGGATGATCAATGGATTTAGTCAGAGGGATATTCAAGCAGAAAATTGCTGCCTTTTTGCTTTTCTTTGAAGTATTTCCAGAACACATACCAAAGCCCCAGTCCACCCAGGGTTGAAAATAACAGCACAAGAGCGGTCTCTAAGAGTAATCCTGAAAAGAGAGAAAAGGCAGGCAGAGGAGGCTGGGGGAAGCTAAATGTTAAAGGAGGTGGGTGAAAGCTAGATTGAAACTTTGCAGGTATAAAATTGAAGGCAGCCAGCTGAACGACCGCTCAGAAAACAAGGGCTTTATTTTCGTTCTTTCAGCATACACATCTTAGACTGGCTTCATATCTCGTCCAAAAACAAAGACTACATCACCACAAACAAATCATTGATCATTTGTCATCTAATGATCAGCTCAGATGTCTGAATGACCGGTAATGGGATGAACCATCAACAACATCCCAAGGACGGTCATGAACACTTCATGATGAGCCGCTAACCACAGGGACGCAAAATAAATCGAAAGACAGATAATCTCACTAGCCACAGACACATGGATGGACAGGCTATAGGGAGAACTGGAACTGTTCCATTGGGGCAAATCTCAAAACCAAATGTAGATCCCTAAGCTCAAATTCAGTCAACACCATTGACCATAACATCCTATTTCTGCTGCTATCGGTCTGCACGAGTCTATTCAAAAGGCAAAATTGTTGAGGGATGGATGTTAAAGTACAATTATGTACAGTACAGGTCAAGTTAATCGCAGTAAATTCACAAAATAAATGCAATAAAATGGGCCTGCAATAAAAGAAAATATGTGCATTTAACTACGTGGGATTTGGGGACTTTATGATTTCATTGCATTACGGTTTCAAACATATCAAGTCACCAAGCTAAATAATCATATTCCACATGTATTGTACCGTCAAGAGCACGACAGTCAATTATCAATAGATTATCCAACCTACATGCTTTTCACAACTCAATATCATGAAAACATTTTAAGTCAGATAGCAAGGACTTCCATGGGACTGGACTTTGTAAGATTATCTAGCTAGTTAGATTAATGTGTGCATCTCAATCCTCTCAGCAGCCCATGAGTTCATTAATTGTTGAAAGATTATCATTTAAAAGTTTGCACACATCGCTGTATGAGTGGATGGGAAAGCACTCGCTTTAAAAATAAATGGCAATTTAATATAGTCAGCGTCCACCAATTAAAATATAGCGCTCTTACAATAGAGAGCTGACTTAATGAAGATGCCAAAAACCCTTAATTGAAGCACACAAAGCCCTTGATGGACAAAAAAGAGAGAGAGAGAGAGAGAGAGAGAGAGAAAACAGTAAAAACTGTAATCTTCTTTAGCTTTCTTATTTAGATTTTATATTATTTTTATTGTACAATTATTATAAAAAGATAGTATTTGTATTGAGGAATTCACTTACGTTTCACGTGTCAAAAGTACAAACATAAAATCCCTTTTCTATAATGCATTTTCCATTGCCAACTTACTGCTGATATAAACAATATGCCACTCAAACATTTAGTCTGATTTATCGCCATTGTGACGACCAGAAGCTCCATTTTCAGAGGTGAAAGGCTCCCCCATAGCAGCGCAGTCGAGTCCTTGTAGTGCTGAAGGTGTTCTAAATTGGGAAAAGCCAAGCAGTGCCAATGTGAGGTTGAAGCTCTGCATCGGCCAGGGAACTCGTGTGCCGCCCCTGGGGGCCGGCATGGCACTGCACATCTGACAGCGGAAGCATGTGGCATGCGCGGGCCGTTATGGATAGAGCTGGGCGATGGGGGACTTCGCTCCGCCGCTCCCTGCCGTGCTCACTGACGGCCTCATCCGTTTCTCCAGCTCTGCCCTAATAGATCTGCAATGCCTTCCATTCCAATTAAAAGGCCCGGACGCCCTATTTGTCAAAGGACGGAAGGGACAATGAGAGAGGGGTGCTTAGCATTAGTTTTTGGAGTAATTGCCAGCCAAAACGTTGCAAATGGGAGAGAAAGGTTAGTACTATAAAACTGGACCGCTCTGGTGATTATTTCTGCCTTTTTTTCCCTTCTTCTTTTTTTTGGTTTGGCTTGAGGTTTTTTTTCCCCCAGTGAGCTTGAGCTCATAATGTAATTTCACAGCAGTGCAATCACTGAGGTTTGTAAGTGTTTAATTCTAATTAAAGTGTGAGGAAATATCTGGAAGACGTTTCACAGCAAAATAACTTGTACTCCGGGTGGAAGAGTTCATGTACCCCAGTTGAACTTCAGGGGGGGAAATCTGTACAACAGACATACTGTATAGTATCTGAGGAAAACAGATTCTGTGGGTGACGCTAGTATGATAGTGCCAATTTAACCGCATACACGTAAATGCCATTTATCATACAAGTATTAAGTTGAATCTCAGTTTAACCAAAAGAACATAACTGCATAAAGAATGAAGAAAAGATGGATGACCGCTCTAGCATAACTCATGCACAAATACGCATAAGAGAGGAGCAAAGTTTATTACTTTTTTCCCTTTTCTTTTTCTGTTATGTGTGTTTCTGTTCATGTCGGTGGTGGGGGAATTTCTTTCTATGGTTTAATTCAACAATAACATTTCCGATCAGGGTCTTGGGCATCTCAAGGGCATTCCTGGTGAAATTACTGGGACTCTGCACCATTTATCATAGCCTGACATGTGTCATGTTCCAGACTCCGGTGTGTAGAGGTTACAGCTGAAGACAGCTCCTTCTTTGTTGAGCAGCCATCAAAGACAACATTGCTTATTTATAAATAAAAAAAAAATAAAGACAAAAAAGACTGTTTAATTCTCCCCAAAAAATTGAATAAAATTGAACCCCAAAATTCAAAAGATGAAAACAAGTAAGAACAGTAAGCAAAATTTAACACAGATATTTAAATACAAACAGCTCAACAAGGCAATTTTACCCATTTCAGAACAACAAGCATGTGTGTATAATCTTGTTCAAGTGATGGCAATTACTGTCATTATTAGCATGCAAGATTAAATACTAGAGAAACAAGGTACTTAAAATTTACTTGATCTAAATCATCACAGATTTGATTACTAATGCACTTTTTTTTAATCTGCATGATTCAGGGAAGAAATAGTAGCGCATGTTATATAGCTTTTATTGTTGTGGCAAACCATAGTCTGTTTTGAGTCTCTATGATTTATTTAAAGGTCATTTTCAAAACTTATTTTTTACCACTGTGGTCTATTAAATGGCAATTTGTAGTTGTAGACTTGGATCATGGCTGTTGGCTTGTTTAGACACAGTAATGAGCACTAGAGAATGTTTCATTGAAAGGTGCTATTGTTGCAGATACACTTACGACACCTCTTGGCATTATTCTTGAATAACGGCGCACTAAATATCCCTGCCGGCACATAAAATATAACACTATTGTGTAAAGAAATGGCAGTTCAAGAACAGCCCGCCTTGCAATGCATCGATTCCTCTTAACAATCTACTGTAGTCACACACTGGCATTAGAAGGGGTTGGTTTAGGGGCCGAGTCTAGGCCATCCTAACGCTTCATTTGGAATTCTGGCATTGTTCCAACTCTGCAAAGCTTTGCTGATGTTTTTCTTTTGCCGGTTATAAATGATAATAATTAAAGGAAAATATACAATAATTAGTCACACCAGGTTTTTCCATCTGGTACTGTAGTACCTGAAAGATGTTATCACTGGTGTCTCAGAGAGCAGGAGTCATCCAGGTTCAATACAAGTTAAGCTCTAGTTTAGACAGCATTTGTGGCATAACATTTATTAACACAGAAAATAAGTTTGACTCATCCCTTAGTTGTTAAAAAAACAAGTTCTGATTACAGTAATGTATAATAATGGAAGTACATTAAGGTAAAAAAAAAGAGAAATGTGAAGCTTGAAGCTTGAATTTTTATAGCGCTTCCAATAGGGCTGTCAAAATGACAGAAAAACTAAATTAAGATTTTATACTTTAAATATTACTATATTTGAATTATGTTAAAATTTAGAAAGCATAATTTCTGTTAGTGTGAAAAAGCTTATGGCTCGTCTCCACAAGAGGGCGCAATGAGCAAAATATTAAAGCTGTACTATGTAACTTTTTTGTGCTCAAAATGTATATAATGAGTGAGTACATCATGAATCCATTTTCCAAACTGTGTTTTGTCTTATCCTGAATCCTTGGTACACTTATAATAAGTGTTTATATTCTGACTATTTTAGTCCGGTTCGGGTCACGCGGCTACGGAGAAGGACAGTCCCTGCATGACTCAAGACATAAACAGAGAGAAGTAGCTCCGGCTGCAATGTTCTTCCGCAAGACTCATGCAGTTTTGTTTATTAACCGCTAGAGCGCCACAAGTTACATAGTGTTGCTTTAATGCACCGCAATAAATTGATTTAAAGCAATGAAATAACATGACTGTCTGTACAAAAAAAAGTGCATAACGTTTATAAATCAATTATAAATTTGTAAATTGAAAAAACAATTATGAACAATTTGTGCATAGTTTAATACAAATCACAGTACTTTTTTGTGTTTAAATACACAAGATGCAGTGGGATGGAAAAAACCCACAAAGTCTCGAGACATGTTTTTTAAAAGTTGAATTTCTTTAAATGGTTGAACTTTACATGGCTTTTTGAACATGCGGCTCTCTGTAGCAAAACATGAGTGCAACGGTCAAAGATGTCCATCTAGCGCATGTTTACATAGAAAACAATAGTAAAGCAGTGCAGAAAATGCGTGGTTATGGTTTTAACGTAACAAAGATCTTCTCTGCATTGAGCTTCTCTATTTTTGAATAGAGATGCTGTTTTGAATGAACAACGCAGCAGCGCCGTATCAAGTGGGTTCAACTGGATAGTAGGGTTGGGACGATAGATGATGCCATCGTCCATCAGCGATGGCTAACAGACATCACGATGTTGAGCCGCCACATTAAATGAACTTAATGCTCAAACGCAACCCCCCCGATGTCATCGTCCATCGCAAGGTTTCACTGTAGACATCGTCTGATGCCAATTTGTTTGACATCGCCCAACCGTACTGGATAGGCGAAGAAAAACATTAAAACGCAACGACTCTTACATCATTGCATCTTGTGCCTCACTGATAAGGCAGACTGAAGCACACCTAAAATTCGAATGCAAATTATTATTTTTTATACTCATTGATATAATATCAGTGAATAACAACCAGCATTAAGCTATAAAAAAAAATGCGAAAGCATCACAGAATGATCCCATTTAAAGGAACACGCCGACTTTTTGGGACTTTAGCTTATTCACCGTATCCCCCAGAGTTAGATAAGTCCATACATACCATTCTCATCTCTGTGAATGCCATAACTCTGTCTGGCGCACCCACCGCTAGCCTAGCTTAGCACAAAGACTGGAGGTAAACGGCTCCATCTAGCCTACTGCTCAAGTGACAAAATAACACCAACATTTTCCTATTTACATGTTGTGATGTGTATAGTTACATTGTGTACTAAGACTGACGGGAAATAAAAATTTGTGATTTTCTAGACCGATATGACTAGGAACTAGGGCTGTGCGATATTGAAGAAAAATGCGATATGCGATATCCTTGTTAAATAATACGATATTCGATATGCGATACGATATTGCTTTAAGTGTGTAAAATCTTTTTCTTTCCCCAACCGATATCTTTCACTTAAAGCATAACCGACTGTGTTTACATGAATGCTCATCAAGACAGCCATTTTGACCTAACTGTGTGTGTATTTTACAGTTCGAGTGTGTAACAAGACACGAAAAAAAGAACGGCTTGTGCGCACGTTTCGGTGTGTGTGTGTGTGTCAGACAGCAGACAGCGCGAGACTGCAAGGAGTTGTTTTTTGCAAGTTATTGCGTTTAATAACTCTTTTTGACATCAAGCAAGTCACATAAGTAACAGTCATGTGCCCAGTCTATTCTCTGCTATATGCGATATATATTGCGATATGTACATTTGGGATATTTCGATAATTTCGATATATTGCGCAGCCCTACTAGGAACTATACTCTTATTCCTGTGTAATAATCAAGGAACTTTGCCGCCGTACCATGGGTGCAGCGGCGCAATGATATTACACAGCGCAACATTCTGTGTTTTTTTTTTTTGTTAAAAGCTTGATTGCCAATCACTGCCATTATATTTGACAAGCCAGGTGGGACACTTTTTTAATTCTTTTTGTGGTCCGAAAAAGAAAGAAGAGCATACGCCATTAGAACAACACCAGGGTGAGTAAATGAAGACTAAAGCTTTAACTTTAATTGAATCTGGAAAATTCCTGGAAACTTAATAAAAATAAATTAATTAATTAAAATATATATATATATATATATATTTTTTTTTTTTACAGATTACAGTTAAATTAAAAAATTAAAACTGTTTTGTTTCATTTTTATTTTACACTTGTTGATCTGCAAATTATCAGAGCAGAATAAAACATATTTTCTATTCAGTGTATTTTCAGTCTGTGCTTCAGCACCCAGGTGGTGGCAGCTCAAAACTAGTACTCACAACAGGTGAGAAAATCATTACTTTTGTCAATGGTGTCCAAGTGATCTTGATTGATCTGAGATGTCTTATGTTGTGACCAGTCACTTTCTTCATAGGATTAATGAGACCCCTCCGATCTGTTCAATACATGTGTCAATTAGAGACTTACAGTGGTGTTACAGCCGCCCTCCACACCACATTCTGATTTACACAACAGCTGAACATTTGCAATCAGTCCTATAGGCATACATTCAATATTTATGTAAAATAAAGAAGATTTTTGACTTACTATACTAAATTCTAGGGCTGTCACTAACGACTATATTGGTAATTGAGTAATCTGTCGATTGTATCTGTCGATAAATCGAGTAATTGAAAAAAAAAAAAATGTGGTTATAAAAATAGACCTAAATGTGAACAATAGCCTTCAAAATGACTTAAAATACATATGATAATAATGCGATAATAATTGGTTCAAATAAAGTAATTTTGGGTTTTTTAAACTCGGATTTAACTGAGGAATCGTGACAGCCATACTAAATCCCTTACCAATTTTTAGTACAGGTGTCAGCAAAATGCATACAACTATCAATAATGGTCTGTTATGTAAGAATATGCATGATTTCAGAATCCATAAGTAACAAGTGCATTACAGCTTTCTACACATAAAATGGCTCCTTCAAGTACTAAGTGATTTCTACACTGGTGCACCTTCAAGAAATGAATGTGATATGTCATTGTTTAGGAAGTGCATCAGTAATTGCTGACATAGTGAAATGTAAAACACTGCCAGGAATTTGTGGGGGGGTGGGGAGACATATAAAATTAATTAATTCCACCAGTGCATTATTTATAACTTAATATGATATAGTGGCACATTTTAGCATAGTACTGTATATGCACATTTTGGAGATACTAAAAGACAAATGACTAATTATACATAAAAATGGGCCTTTTGGTTATGGAGGCATGTAAAATAAATTACAGACGCGACTTCTTATAAATTACTAAACGTGGTTTTAAACATTGTTTGGAAAATTGCCATGGCGACCAAAGCTTGTCTAATATCGTTCTCTATACGAACAGCTCATTACACGACACAACTACCCTTTTTCAAAGTGCTGAGTGCCAGATTAATATATATTAGGAACCGGTGAGGCAGCCCTCATTGTGCTAAGAAGAATGGAGGAAACTTCTCCCAGGCATTTATATGTGCATTCAAACCGGCTGTCATTACAGAGAGCAACAGCTTAACAAATGCTATACATCAGATTCTCCCGTTCTGACACAGACACAACTTGTAATCATGCGTTGTGTCAAGCACCCTTTCTTCAGTGAGCATGTACAGGCAAATCGTAGAAAATATTAAGAAATAGAATAAATAAATATACATGCATCATACTGGAGAAAAAAAATATATATATTAATTTAAGTGGTGGATCCAGGTCTCTGAGATTGAATGTAAAAAAGTTTAAAATGAACATGCCATCGACAGTGTTAATGCCCTAATCCTACACATAATGGCAGAGGCGCAAAGATGCTAAAGTGTGTGTATGTGCGTTGTGTGTCCAGCAATGCCTGTTCATGACTGAAAAATTGCTTAGGCTCAGGCTTAGAGGGATTTAAGCTTCTTGAGATCCGTTCTTAAATTGCTGGCAGTTTCTCTTTGTATATCTCTTTTTTCCTTTTCTGTTCTCTATCTGAAGCTTATATGTACTTTAATCTCAAGTACAAGAAGTGGCTTTGGTAAGAAAACAGACGCTTCACAAAAGAATGACTCAAAAAAAGAACAGTGTCAGCTTTGGCAGAGACCTGACTGTAATTTTACAACAACTCTAATAGTGTTGTTTTGATATAATCAGCTTTTTTTCACACCATGCAAAAAATATTGTTATAGTCTATAATACAGGTCCTATATTATATATTAATACTATAGAAAGATGCAAATAGCCTACTCAGTAGAAGATACTGGATAAACTAAAAATATTTAAACCAAAACATTTACATATTTGAAGAAAATCAATTCTGGGGAATCCTTTTGTATTATTATTGCTGCTATTAAATATTGCTCTTTGTACCTAAGATATAAATATTTTTAGTCAGCAGCAGGTTTTATTGAGTGTGTCAAAAACTGCATCATCCAATGCACCATTCTTTAAAATTTCTTCACACAACTTCTCAAGAGATCATGAGCTTGCCTTCTCTAAATAGTGGTTGTCTTATATTAACAGTGTCATGTGTCTTCAGTGCCCTCTGCAGCCAGAAAAGATGAGTGCATGGATTCACTAAAAAGAACTGTTCCCCTTGATATTGCAAAATAAAGAACCGACTTCTTTTCACGCCAAAACAAAAAAGGATGATTTTTACAGTCAACATTTAAATTAAAAAGGCATGTTTTTAATATCAAGGCTTTGTAATGTAATGACTATTGTCTGAGAAACTAAATTTAAAAACCCTGTCAAGCCTCCAGCTCCTTATATCTGTATATTGTGCTACTACTAGCTAGGAGAACTAATGAGACAACAATGGGTTCTGCTTGCTGTTCACCTCTCGCTGCCCCCTGCTTTTCCACTAGACCATCTAAAATCATACTATCATCTGTAAACCCATGCAGTGACCTGAGCCTTCTGACGAGTAATTCATATATTCCACAAGCCCTATCAGGTCCTCAAACCTGCTGTTTTAAAATTTTTACTCTTTAGTGTGTGATCTGATCTTCTTGTAACAGCCTTGACCTGTGTAATGCCATTGAAAGACTCGATAATGACAGTGTAAACAACTGTGCTGCTCTGACAAGAGGTCATATAAAACTTAACCTTTTCATCTGACATCGCAACTTCACAAATTTACTGATTCTGCAGACTCGGAAAATCATATTTAGAATGAGGCATTTCATATTTATCGTTTACAATTTTCAAGAAATATTTAATACATTTGAATGAAAGAGGTTGATTAATGACCATGAAAGATAAAATAATAAAAAAAAAAAAAAATGTAAAACATTTAATAAAATAAAATAAAAAATAAAGAAATAAAGAAATAAATAAAATATATAATATAATAACACAAAATAAAATAATAAAAACACAAAAGTGAAAAAGTGGAGAGTCTGCTGACCAGCACATAATGAACACGAAGAATTCTGTTTGTTGTGAAAGACTATAATATGGTGGAAAGAACTTGAGAAAAGGTCAAAGAGGTCATTTGCGCTGGATTCCCACCTCTCCTCTGGCACATCACTCAAAACAGATTGGGATGCCAATCATGCACACAGCTGGCGTCATTGTCCTACTGCGGGGAGACATATCTCTCTTCCACACTCACACACACACACACACACACACACACTTCTCTGCTCAAGTTGCCATAGTAACTAATATCTAAGTCTGCTTTTACTCCTGTCCTGTCATTACATGAGCTATCACTTGTTGAGTTTGCTGATTGTTTGACTTTGGCAAACTCTAAGCAATAGTGTTGTCATCACGAGAATTACACAGTGAATGCTAAAAATAGTAGTAATTACAGACAGACAGACAGACAGACAGATAGACAGATAGACAGATAGACAGATAGATAGATAGATAGATAGATAGATAGATAGATAGATAGACAGATAGACAGATAGACAGATAGACAGATAGATAGATAGATAGATAGATAGATAGATAGATAGATAGATAGATAGATAGATAGATAGATAGATAGATAGATAGATAGATAGATAGATAGATAGATAGATAGATAGATGATAATGATCTGCCACTTTAAGAGGTGCTATAGGGAGACATACAAAGTAGCATTAGATCAGATGAAGCAGATGTTGTCACTTTTAATGACATCATAGATTACCCCAGAGCTTAGTCGAATTCTCTCTTTCAATGAGTTTCAGAGGCTAGGCAAAATTCAAGAGGCTCAAATACTGAGTCCAGGCTTGTGGCTCCCTGTAGAGTCCCCACTCTTCAAAAACTCCTTTATGAAAAGTCTTTCAATGCAATGGCCTTCACTATCCTTTGCCTTTTGCTCTGGTTCTTTTCCCATGCGCCAGAGTCCATTCTCTCAACGGAAGACTACGGCAGTCTCTCTTCCCAGAAACCTACATACCAGAGCTAATGACATTACTGTGCGATCAGCCCAGAGTGGAGGTTGCTGATGTGTCATTAATAGGAATTTCCCCATCTATTATATCTGCCCCATTAGGCACAATTTTGCATACATCTACTCCTCCTATTCAAACCTGCCTGATAACACTGATACTGATGTCATTCTTTGTTGCGTGCCACTATTCACCCAATGTCCATTTTCTGGAAACTATCCTTGAAGCATCAGTCTATTCACTTCCTTTAGACGTGGTAATGCAAGACTTTACATTTTGTGTGGGGAAAAAAATATAAATCTGCTAAAAAAATTATCCATTATAAAAACGTTTGTTACTCTGAGACAAGAATGCATGCTACAACAAGCCGGATATAATGTAGCCTCCTCTTTAGTTAGATACAAAGACAAGTTTCCATGTGGAAACACATCAGGGTCCTAAATTATTTCCGCAGGTATCTGACAGGAGCTGCCAGTGGCCCTGTTCCCCTGCAGGGCCCACAGCTACCCAAGCAAAACGAGCCCCACTAATCTGAGAGGGCCTTCACCTCTGTTCATGATCTTTGTCACTGACAACTCTGGGACGTGGTTATTACAGACATTGATTGTAATTGGTTCTTCTGGTATGTGTGCTGATTATTCTTTTGCCAGGCAGCTGAGTCCCTGGAGCCGTGTCAAGTCATTTGAGCCCTTGGTACAGTGTACGCATTCCACCTACACGCCACCTTCCGCTCATCGCCATGATGCCTCGATCCAGCTTATCTGGGTTCAGCAAGTCAGGTGGAAATAACCGGGCACAGGCGTGGCGCATGTGTCATAAACTATGCACGCAATTCAAGAAGAACACCCCCTCCCTCAGTGCTGCATTTCCTGTGAGAGTTCCCACCGTTTTCAGTCTAATATCCTGTCCCGGATTAGACCACCGGATCACACCAGAAGGGGAGTGCTGGAGAGGTGTGAGATCCCTTAGTGTCCTTAAAGTTAAAAGACAACACAGTGTTGAAAGCCTCTTTAAGGAAATTGTTAAAATTGTTTAAAGGGATCACTCGACATTAAATTAATAAATAAATAAATAACTATTAGAATGATTTCTGAAGGATCATGTGAGACTGAAGACTGGAGTAATACCTGCTTAAAATTCAGCTTTGCCATCACAGCAATAAATTAAATTGTAAAGTATATTAAAAGACATTTTTTAATTATAATAATATTTTAAAATATTACTGTATTTTTAACAAATAAATGCAGTCTTAATTATTCCAAACTTTACAGGTTGTGTGTGTGTGTGTGTGTGTGTGTGTGTGTGTGTGTGTGTGTGTGTGTGTGTGTGTGTGTGTGTGTGTGTGTGTGTGTGTGTGTGTGTGTGTGTGTGTGTGTGTGTGTGTGTGTGTGTGTGTGTGTGTGTGTGTGTGTGTGTGTGTGTGTGTGTGTGTGTGTGTGTGTGTGTGTGTGTGTGTGTGTGTGTGTGTGTGTGTGTGTGTGTGTGTGTGTGTGTGTATATTTATTTGTCCGTTAAAAGGGGCAAGTGAAAGATAAAAAAGTAACAAAAAATAACTAGGGAAGCACCAAAACTTTGGTCCTTAAATATTAGAGTAAAAATGATTCAGATTTTATTGCATTCAGTATAAATGCAGATCGAAAAATGCCAGTTAAGGCTCACTTCAGACTAAGATTTCGATGGGTTTCGTTGATACATTTGATTGTAACAGCCTTATATTGTCTTATTATTCTGATTTAACTTATACTGATAAAAGTTAAGAATGGAAGACTTATTTTTTTCAACTGTTTTAGTCCAAATAATGAATGTCAAAAACATTAAAAAAAAGATTAAGAAAAATTTGAAAGATTTAGAAAAACCTGATTATTTTTGAGTAAACTATTCCTTCTCCCAAAGGAAAAGTTGATTGTTTTGGGTCTTGGAAGAGAGGCTTAGCGATAAAGAAGATCTAATGAGGGAGCCTGCTGACACGTACTGGTGGAGATTTAGACAGTTCCAGCAGTGTTATCTGGCTCTGTTGAGAGAAAATGCAAAGAGGGTGCACATGTATTAGAAGTAAAGCATAGGGTTTAGGCCTTGTTACATTTGACTACGTCTGTCCTCGTGGCTGGGAGCTGATCCAATCATGCCCTCCATTCTATCCCCTCAACTTACCCTTCAAACAACCTCTGCCCTATCCTGTTCAGCCATCCCAAGGGTTAATTCCTTGTCCTGGAGCTAAAACAACAGGATCACAGCCATGGTGCTAATACTCAATAGACACTGACCTACTTTGCAGGATTTGTGTTTGAGGAAAATCCCTGATCCACTGCCCTAATGCCAGCGATGAAAGTGATCTAATGGTCCTAACTGCTCTGTTTAATCTGAAATCATGCTCATGTTATTAATTTCCCATTATGGGAATGCGGCTCTGCCGATGGGATTAAAAGAGTTGTGCTCTCTCTCTCTCTCGTATTTTCTACATTCCGATGACCTCCGCATGCAAACGTGCATGCTTGAACCATCTGGCCATCCAAGCACTCACATCCCCTATTTGTTTGTTTGAGCATGTGCTTAGTATTTGCTTCCACTGATCTCTCATGACTTTTGCTCATGATTTTGATTTGACACCATTCGCCTACAGGTCAACTTAAGTTTAATTCAACAGATGTTACTAATATTCACCTGGATAGTGTGTATAGTCCAATCCAGTTGTTATACAACATAAAAATAAAAGGTCTTTGATCAAAACAATCTCTATATTATTTCCCTTTGACAGAATGAATAAAGTATTAACACAACTGATGCTCTGCTCACACTGCACTGTATGATATACACAAATATCTGCTGTCTCACTGAAATACTATGAGCAATTAATGGCAAATAGCGTTAAACACAGTGGATTTAACTTCAGTTTAAACAATCAAATCTCCATTTTCCAGTTCATTTAGTTACCACCAGGGGGCACTTGTTTCCCCAAACAGGAATTTAAAGTTGTAAAGATACAAAAGACACTAATCTTGGCCTGAATGAAGCAACGTGACATTTGTGCAGTCAATATCAATGATAAAAACTTTACACTAGACTGTCCATATAACACTTTAAAATAACTCCAATATTCAAAAGCATACAATACAATCCCATTGGTCATTATTTTTACTCAAAATGAATCAGGTTACTCTACCATGTTTTATATTCCCTTGTTTAGATGTGACGATCCCAAACTTCCACACCTCACAACAATCATCTCAATATTTGTCATTTAGGCATAAAGGTAAATATCACACAAAGGAACAAACAGATGACAACACTCAAGACATCAAAATTTGTTTTTGGAAGGGGAAAAAAAATGTAAACCCAACTTGCTGAAGAGCAGTATGCCGTTTCTTTATCAACAGATGCCACAATCCGCGCTGCCAGCACGAGCAAACACGCCAGCCTCTCTCTCTCTCTCTCTCTCTCCCTGTTAGTACATGTTTTCCTATCAATCCATCAGAGTAATTTTGTATATGAAAGGCGAGAATTCAAATGGCTGAATAAGCAAAAAAAGAAAACAAATCCTTATGAACAAGAGTCTTTGAGTGCGTATCTAATAATGCCAAGCTGACATGCAATACATCATATTACCCATTAGCAGTTACCGGGTAAAAGAGGAAACAAAAATCTGCCGGCTGTTGACAGATCAAAAGACCCATTTGCATCGCCTCGTGGTCTTTTCCATTCAATTTTACCATCAGAGTAACAAATACTTCATAATGCTTTGCACATGGAAAAAACGAATCGCAATACAAGCTCAGTTTTTCCCCACCTGTAGCTTATTGGTTGAGGTACTGTATAGCTGCATTATGTAGTGGCAGACAGAATATAAATACCATATAGTATACAGCTAAAATGGCAATAAGAATATAAACTTTTGCTAAAGGGATACTTCGCCCAAAGATGAACATTCTATATCTCTCCATCATTTACATACATCATTACCCTCAAGTCATTCCAAATCTCTATGACTCTTTCCTCTGTGGAACACAAAATAATAGAATCACAACTTTAATCATATGAAGCTTAAACCATAATTTTTTTTTTTTAATTAACATCCTAAAACCATCTTTCAAATTGATTTGTCATTTGTCCGTGTGTTTACATCATCCATAAATAAATTATATAAGGGCAGGCAACTACAGCAGTGGAAGGTGTCGTAGTAGCTTGAAGCCACAAACAAAGAAACAACAAATTAGTTTCCACCATTTTAAATGTAAAAAGCATCAGATAGCAACCATCTTGACGGTGCACCTGATCAGCCACACTGACGCACTCTATGAAGGACACCGTAACGTAGAACACATCACTAGTCCTAAGCGGTCCTATTCACACAGAATGTGTATTGCATTGGGGAAAAAACGAGGTTATGAGATGTGAGTTTAACTTTTTTTTAACCGTTTCATGCATGAGACTGCAAAAGAAGCAAGACGCAAGTGCAACAGTCAAACACGTCCATCAAGCACCTGAAAGGAGCAGTTATTTTTTGTTTTTACAAAACATTTACTACATTACTACATGTTATACTTTTAGTCATTTCGAATTTGAATTCCCTGGACTTTTTGGGTTGACCTCTAAAACTGAATGTCTCTACATTTTGGCTAAGAAATATTTAGTATTTTCCTCATTTTATTATATTTCAGAACACAACTTATCTTAAACATAGGATATGTTTAAGATAAGTTTATACAGGGTTTTTTTAATTATTATTCATGCCCCCATAATCTTTAATCAAAATAACTTAATTGTAAGCAACCAGTACTTTGTAAAAAAAAAAATTATAATAAATTCTGACAGAACTTTCATTTAACAAATTCTGAAAAGCATCTATGCCATGCACTTGAACATGATCCCCAAATGAAGGGCTATGGCCCAAAGATGACCTGTTGCATCAATCTGAGTCAGGGTTGAGTGAAGGTCCTGAAGGTGCAAATGAGTCATGATGTAGCAGGGCCAGAAGACAAAAAGAAAGAGGGCATTTGTTTCTAGGTGTTCAAAGACAGCTGGAGCAGAGCGGAAGCTTCAAAACACTAGTTTTTCCAGAATGTAATCCTTGCCAAAGTACATGTGATCCTAATCGACGCCTGTTTTGATACTTTCAAACATCATCTAATGGCTTTATTAGATCAATTCATTCCTTAACTCCTTTAAAAGCTGTGGGAATTGTCCAAATACCTCATACACACAGATCAGAACATCTTTTTGCATAGAACATGACCAGGTTCAAAAGTTCAAGTCAGTCACATCGGTGACTGTCATAAAGAGCTCTCTGACCAGGCATCTGTACACGCACTGTTAAAGATTCATAAAACCACGACAGCGCAAAATGTACACACGAGGATGACAAGTTTATGCAAATTCAAAGTGGAAACACCGTGGCATGTAAAACTCTTCCTATGCAAAAGTCGAGTAATCCTGCAGTTCAAGGTGGTCCTAAAAAGACCCCTCTCACGCAAGTTACTCCAAGGACCTAAATTTAAACCTTGTACTTTTAAGTTCAAAGAGCAATGCCCTTAGAAACTTGGCACCATGAATTATTTGCGAGGGGAAAAGGCATGATGCATCTTTTAACATGTGCAGTCACTTCAGAGTGCAAAGCGTACAAATGTCATGTCCTCTTAAGATCAAAAGTAATTGGTCAGGCTGCACAAGACACACGGGTAACAAGGCAGTTTACTAGTGTAACAGACTCAAATGACACAGTGTGAGAGCAGCAATGAGCTAATAGACCTTCTACAAGAGAGGAGACGGGCAGAACTGCCTGGTACATTTCATATATATAATATATATATATAAATAATATATATATATATATATATATATATATATATATATATATATATATATATATATATATATATATATATATATATATATATATATATATATATATATATATATATACATATATATATATATATATATATATATATATATACATATATATATATATATATATATATATATACACACACGTTATACATTTCATTATTTCTTTATTCAGGTCAGTTAAAGTGCTATAAAAATATGAGTTGTTTTAGAGTAAAGAGTGTAAATAAACAAAGGACATTTTTATGTCAAAGCAGGTCTTTAAAAAATGTCAGTGAATTGCCATTGTATAAAGCCAATTTTGGAGAAAATAATGAACATGTGCAAAAACAAGAGAACCAACCAATTATTAATATTATTATAATTATAAAAGCTCAATTATTTCACAATCGCAACATTTGGAAATTACCAATATTTAACCTTTTCCAGGGTAAATAGAATAGAATAGAATAGAATAGAATAGAATAGAATAGAATAGAATAGAATAGAATAGAATAGAATAGAATAGAATAGAATAGAATAGAATAGAATAGAATAGAATATTCACAAGGTATTCAGCTTTCCTCTTTTCAGCTCTTACCCCAAGACATGACAAGTTGTGTCAGTGGACCACTTTCTTTGTTTTTTTTTGGAGAGAAGTCATATTTCTATAGTTCTATTAGTTTTTCTAATTTCAGTTGATGTCAAGTATCCTGAAATATTCATTTAACCTCTTTCCCATTTCACCTTGCCAAAATAATAACTTCAGTTTAAAGAGGCACAGCACACACAATGACCCGAAGAGAGACAGAGAGGGAGATAAAGCGGAGAAACAGAGATATACAGAGGTTCTTGAGGTGTTGACAGTTGTGTAAGTCAGTGTTCTGGGTCAGGTCAGGGAGGATCTGGAGACCACAGAGAAGGAAATCTGGATGGGGTCAGTGAGCAAGTCTGTCTGGTAAGAAGAGAGAAGAGGAGGGGGCATCTGTGATGTCTTTCTGTACCCTGAAAGGAGGTTAGCTGCAGAGGAGCAGGTGTTGCCCTCTCAGTGTCCATAGCCAGCAGCACTTCAGCACTGCCCCGAGATCCCAACTGTCATCTCTGATGAGCAGGCGTCCACGCTCCACACGCTTCTCAATACCACAACTCAGTCCAACGTTACTATACAGAACGCTATCTACAAAAACATCTACCACAAGCGACATACAAATTTTTCATGACTTCTGCACTGATTGGTGTAAATTGCATGCCACTAATGTTCCCCAGTCTTCCAATGATCCAAAAACAGGGTCTCGCCTCAAATTCAAAGCATTCTGGTTAAGCCAATGTTGTTATGTCCAGCCCCACAAACAGACTGAAATTCAGTTTGGTGCCACTATATTACACACATCAACTTGTTAAAAGTTACACATTAAGCTGAGAGTTATGCACTCTCATTGGTAGCTCAAAGAATGATCAATTTAGCCAAGAAATACTTCAGTTTTGCACTTAATTAAGACACAGTACCATCTATAGGCCTAGAGTATCTGTAGTATATGGTGAACAATTACAATTGCCATTCAAATTGCTTGGAAATCTTCCTGCAGGCTCAGATTCTAAAAAGTTTGAGGTCAGTAAGATTTCCTATGTTTTTTAATGAAGTCTCTTATACTCACCACGGCTGCATTTATTGGATCAAAAAAAAGTAATATTATAAAACGTCATTACAATATAAAACAGTTTTCATTTTGAATGTATTTTAATGGTTATACATTGAATGATCCTTCAGATATGGATCCATCATTTTAATATGCTAATTTGGTGCTCAAGAAACATTTCTGATTATTAGAGATGTTCCGACACCCTTTTTCCCTTCCCGATACCAATTCCGATACCTGGGCTCAGGGTATCAGCCGATACCGAGTACTGATCCGATACCTGGGTGTGTATCTGTATATACAGCTGTATATACTACTAGCCCTGTATGAATTGCTTGAATTATTTTATTTTTTTCACATTAAACCGAACTTTTAATTTGATGGGTTGCCGTAAAGATCTTTGAGTGTCTGTGTTCATGATATGACAGTTTTCTCAAATGAAATGGTAAATTCTCATGAAGTGATGGTTTATGCGTTCGTGTCCTCATATAGTGAAACACGGCAGAGACTATAAAGACAGCGAGCAAGTGTCAAGCGTGTGTGCGCGCACCCGCGCATCTGCGCCCGTCATCCACAGAGATGTAGAATTAGCAGAAGTAATAATTAAATAGTATTTTGCAGTTTAATATTCACAGACACGAGTATATATTCGGCTACAGTCTTGAGCCCTGCGCTTAGATTAACACGGAAGCGAATGAACGCAGCTGCGGGTACCGAATATAGCCTACTCGGGAGTCAGTAACTTGCTACCGGTACTACAGAAATGCTGGTATCATCACATTTTTTTAATTTCAGCACCGACTTGGTACTGAAGTGCTCGTACTTGTGACATCCCTAGTCGCCGTTTTACCGTCTGGTTGGTCCAGTCTGAAATACTGCCAAACAGCGGACATACTGCTAACGCAGTTTAATTTCTTCTTCGCTGCTCTAAACAGGGGTTGCTTGTGGCAACACAGCACAACTTCCTGTGTTTGCAATGCATTCTGAGCAGCAAAGAAGAACCGTGCAGTGGTTAGGCAAAGCTTGCGGTCATAAGGTCTTATGGTCTTGTTTAAGAAAATGGTATCGGATCAGTACATGGGTTCAAGTACTCAGCAAATCAGCATATTAGAATGACACTGAAGACTAGAGGTCGACCGATTCATCAGTTTTGCCAATTAATCGGCACCAATAGCTGATTGGTGGACCAATCGTTATGGGCAAAAATCCATACAGAAAGTTTTTTTTTTGCGTTCCGTTGCTGGAGGGGCTGAGAAGGGTCCGCTGTCATTACACAGTACGAGAGCTACGAGAAGAGTCTGCTGGCATTATACAGCACGAGAGTGGCCTCTAAAGGCGAAATAAAAACTATCACTGACGTTGTGTAGAGATGGTGGTCCAGTGGGTTAAACCACTTAACTGGTAAGCAAAAGGTTGCTGGTTCAATCCCAGCGGTCACCACCAGTGTGTCCTTGAGCAAGGCACTTTACTCCACGTTGCTCCAGGGGGATTGTCCCTGTAATTAGTGCACTGTAAGTCGCTTTGGATAAAAGCGTCTGCCAAATGCATAAATGTAAATGTAAATGTTTATATTGACAAGTGAGGCTGCGTGCTGCACAGAGAGCGCTGACACATCAGATGCGCGTTTCTGTATATAAACAAAATCTTGTGAGCGTCTGTATGAATACAGAACACTTTAGTACATGTTGCCAAATCATAATAAAGTAAATAAATTTGTTGACTAGATGCTGCATCAGCAGGTAAAGAACAGCAGTATGTGTACTTTGTCGTTGAGGCTGAGAGGATGCTAACATTAGCAGTACCTCAAGCAGTTAAAACAATGTAACAACTAGTGACGTGAGAAAGCAAACTGTATCGTCATGCAGCCGACAGAATTATAAACAAATCAGAAACGCATTCGGTTTCAATACATATTTTGTTATTTTGATTACATAATCTCCAAGTGTTCTAAAAAAAAGCGGACTGTTTGGATGTATATGAAATGGTAACACTTCGAAAAGATTCCATTCGTAACATTAAAGCTGCAGTACGTAACTTTTTGCGCTCTAGCGGTTAATAAACAAAACTGCATGCGTCGTGTGGAAGAACATTGTAGCCGGAGCTACTTCTCTCTGTTTATGTCTATGGCGAGTCATGCAGGGACTGTGCTCCTCCGCAGCGGTTCCTACCAGACTGGTAATAATAATCCCAATATAAACACTTATTATAACAGGGTTTTTCCTGCATTGAACATTTTTTGCCGGCCGCCAAGACAAATTTTTGGCCCGCCAAAGCCTTATTTGATGAGTTATTGTGATTTCTGAGTGTAGAATAGATGACTGTTGCACTTGTGATACGGCCGTGTTAACCGAGTGACAGAGAGAACGAGCAGAGAGCTCCTCCCCCGCGCGCGCGCTCTCTCTGTCTGTCGATGTCTTCTCATATTTCACATATTGGCTCATATTTCACATATTAATCAAAATCAAAATTTCGGAAGAACGAATCCATGTTTCACGTGCCGCATTTGGACAATTATTTCCTTGAATTCCCGTTGGGTGTGAACTGCGCTCAAAAAACATTGACTCTTCTCTGACCAGCTGACATAAACCATAGTTTCAATAAACGGGAAAACATTATATTCAGTTATGAAGTGTATTCTGTATTGACAAATCTTTTGTGATGTTCTAACAGACGGGATTCGCACACAACGCGTCTGCTAATGTCCGATTCGCGAACCATTGACTCCTTTGAATCGAATAATTTTAGCGACTGGCTAGAACAACTGATCCGTCCAACACTGAACGAACAAATCAGTTTTTTCATTTACTCAGAACACTTCTGAGATGAGAACACAAGTGTGCTTACCCAATTTAGCAAGAGTGGATAGTAAGAATTAGTTTAATCATCCACAGTCATTCAGCTTATTTATGTTGACAATGTGTAGTGAAATATAATTTAGTGTAGACTGGAGTGAGGTGAGACCAGAACAAAGTTGTTAGCTAGCTGATAATTTTACAAAATTGTATATGGTAGAAAATTAGGCTATTTGTTAATTTTTTAATGCTACTTTTTAATATTGATATGATTATACCAAAACAATTATCAGTAAATATTGTAAAAAATGAGGATCAAAAGAAACAAACATCCAGGTAGAGATCATACATAATATGACAAAATAAGATAAGCAAAAATTACAAACGGTTTCTTTGCATTTATTTTAAATTTATTGTCAGTATTGCGCTCACAGATCACGTAGGTAGAGTACTTTTTTACTTTGTGTGTGGATGACCATGTCTGTCAGACACCACCGAAGACCAATTTTGACCCAGGAAAAACCCTGTATAAGTGTACCATATTCAGGGTAAGACAAAAACACGGTTTGGAAAATTGATTCATTTTGTACATTCTCATTATATAACTTTTGTAAATCTTGAACACAAAAAAAGTTAGGGACAGCAGCTTTAACTAAGGTTAATAAATGCTGTAGAAATATTGTATACATTTTTTAATTGACTTAATTGAGTCTGAAGTCTTTGAGGTCCAAGTCCAAGTCAAGTTTCAAGTCTCTAAGGTCCAAGTCAAGTCAAGTCAAATCAAGTCTCAAGTCTTTAGGGTCCAAGTCAAGTCTCAAGTCAAGTCATTGTTCTATATCAATATTTTTTTCAGCTAGCTGTTATAATTAACAGTGTATTGAACTATCAAAACAGATTACTTTTACTTTAACATTGCATAATAAAGCACTAAATATCATAATATGCATAATATGACTAAAATCATTACTATTACTTTCCAACTTTGTACACAATTATACCATTTAGAACCACAAGGGGGGAAAAAGTGCTGTGTATTTTGAGCTATTTGAGTTGCCGTAGTTTGCTGTACAGTGTAGATCTCAAGCAATGCAGTATAATGTAGTCTTCCAGTGAGCGCCGGCGGTAACAAAACCTGTGTATAGACAAGCGTTATAGTAAATGACACAAAGAAGAACATTTCATATCTGCGTGTCTCGTTTGTGGAGTCGGACAGGGTCATAAATTGCATATGAAAGTGTTCATGCAATCCAGATGCACACTTGGTAAATCTGGATTATATGCATATGTTAGCAAATAGCCTACTTTGGGGAAAAAACATGAAAAAGACATGGAAATGTGTACTTCTTGAAAATGTACCACAAGCAATTGCCTCTGCTGCTGTGCAACACCGCGGCTTCTCTTTGGATTAATTGATTGCTTTTCAAATTAAATGACACGGTTTTGTAAGGTAAGGCTTGACTATATTGTTACTATTTGTTGCCAATTTATTTAACAGCAGTTTTCTAATGGGTGATGAATTTGCGATGCGTCACACGTTCACTGGCTTGGTGTGTTTAGAAATGTTGTGATATTCGCTGCTGCAGCACATCTTTCTGAGTGAATGAATAGTAAAAGATGGTGTTTCGTGCTGTCATGTGGGGTAGTAAATACAGAACGTAATTGGGAATGCCGTGCCAAAAGACTTGCATTTTTCCCACAAGTCTCAGTCGTCAAGTCCATGTAAAGTCCAAGTCAAGTCCAAGTCAAGTCTCAGGTCAGTTTTTCGCGAGTCCTAGTCAAGTCGCAAGTCATTTTTTTTGTGACTTCGAGTCCAAGTCGCAGACTCCAGGTTTCCATCTCTGGTTAATGCACTATAAACTAATATGAATGATCAAGGTACAATTGTATTGCTCAAATATTAATACATGCTGTAAAATGTATATTGCATAATGCACAGTCTCTGCTTAGACTGCTGCCCCCGCGACCCGGCCCTGGATAAAGCGGAAGAAGATGGATGGATGGCATATCGTTCATGTAAGCTAGCTAATACATCCATGTTAACAAATGGGACTTGCAAAGTGTAACCTATAAAATTTACATGTTTCTAGGTTATAGCTAAATAAACATTTAGAATATTATTTTAATGTTTAAATTATTTTCCGTATAATTTTTTCATTTAATTTAGCACATTTTCATGATTTCAGCACTGGTTTACTTAGAGTGTTATAGTTTTATTTATGTATTTATAATTGTATTATTTATTTTTTTATTCAATATCCATTTTAAAAACTAACGGTCGATTAATGGGTTATCGGCGAGTAACGTCCAACCTAAATATCGGTATCGGTAAAATCCACTAATGGTCGACTTCTATTGAAGACTGGAGTAATGATGCAGAAAATTTAGCTTTGCTATCACATGAATATTTTTTTTTTTTTAAATATATCAAAATAGAAAACGGTTAAATGTTAAATTGTAACAATCTTTCAAAATATTACTATTATTATCACTGTATTTTTTGATCCAATAAATGCAGCCATGGTGAGCATAAGATAGAGACTTCAGAGACATGAGAAAAATCTTACCGAAACTAAACTTTTGTGTTCTTGAAACATAATGCATATATAAATTATGTTTTGTTCAAAATCCACTTTGATAAATGTTATATAACAGTCTATAAAATAACACCATTTTACATCCTTATCCATAACAATCAGGGGGAAAAACTCAATTAAAACAAGAAAGTAAAGAAAAAGATGTAGTGTTGCTACCAAAACATTGAGGGTGAAATGGGGTTACTTTGTTTAATGTCCTATTCAGAGCACATCCATTATAGCGATAAAGCCAAGCTGTGTCTTCTGACGTACGACTCAGAGCAGAGGGAGCAAAAATAGTATGACTGAGGTCAGACATCTTCAGTCACACACACATTAAGCAATGTGGGGCAAGCTGTGCTGAGAAACATTCTGCCTTCTCAAAGATTAGTGAAAAAAAGAACAATATTTGACTTATTCCATGTAAACAAAAGCTATGGCACATAGGGATGGTGTTGTCACACAAGACATGCAAAGAACACCCAGAAGCTTCTATGTTCACCAATTACAGTGTACATCAGTAGAAACAGGAGTAACAGATTGATTTCAGTTTATACTGATTAATTGTTAGTATAAAGGGTATTAAATGGTATACACATACACAAACAAATTGTAAGAACTGCGTTTGTGCGTGAGACAGGAGCTGGGCAGCTGTCAGGCTCTTGTCAGGGCAGAAGTGGGTTACAGGAGCTTACATGACCCAGACATGCGAGTCACCCCCAGGGTCAGGGGCCAGTCAGGCATGGCAAGCCATCGCCAACCCCACTCCACCAATCCACAGAAGGGATTTGTAGATGGGCCTAAAGGGCCAGTATAACACATCTTGGAAGGAAACACACACAAATGGTGAGAATGGCTCCTAATTTTACTGTACTGTGCTCTACAATAGATGCATCGGTCAAGCAGCCATCAATCGGAACTGGACGTTTTTTTGTTTTTGTTTTTTCAGCCGATAAATGTTCCCGACTTGTACACAAACTGCATTGCAATCAGTTCCAAAAAATGTAAATAGGACGTTAACACAGACCAGACACGGGACATGCTGAAGGCGAATGCAAAAAGGAGAAAAGAGCACAGATGCACCCGCAGGCGCAGCAAGCTCACTGTTCGCCATGCTCGAAATATTGGAAGAAAAATATGAATATTTTATTGATGGTGGGGTTTATATGAATGTACTACTGTATCTCTGAAGGGAACTGACTGTCTTCAGAAAAGGTTTGATGGCATTAATGGAAAATGCCATTTTCATATTGTAGTGTGGACTGTGAAAACGATGAGCATAAGAGACTTCGTTCAAAACATGAAAAATCTTATTGACCCCAAACTTTTGAAAGGTGGTGTATATATAAAACGTAATATACATATAAATTATGTTTTGTTCAAAATCCATTGTTATCCTTCAAATGGCAGTGATGCAGCTGACTGTGATACTGTCCTCATATTATATAACAGTCTGTAAAATAAAACCATTTTACATCCATATCCATAACGATCAAAAAAAAAACATGTCATGTTTAGTCATGTGATGCATATTGTACCAATAATATCTATGGTTATACTGGCATTGTTGTGCCTGCTTTTTTTCTTTCATAGTGTTGCTAAAGATACATTTCCCTTTGTAGAATCTTCATATTACATTCCTGAAAAGATGACAGAAAATTGACTCGCAATTGCTGTCCTGTGGCAAAACATGATGACAATTGCATTTTAGACCATATGATTTTGAGTGTGACCTGGGTGCAACAGTGAGTTGTGGGATATTTTGCTAATAAAATGATTGAGCCAGAAGAAAAGCGTGAGAACTTCATGATGTCTGCTCTATCTGTATCATCTCGTTTCACAGCTTTTATTACGCATACTCAGTAAGGCGATTTAAGCATAGAGACAGAGCGTATTTAGGCCACGCCCACACCGGGGGGGGGAACAATCCAACGCTCTCCATTGACTTTGCATTGCGTGAGGCTGCCTCATTGTCATTTCGGACTTATAACAAAAAACAGAACAATGTCTAAAAGCTGATATGTGACAAGGTGTACAGCATACAAGCTAAAAAACACAGAAATACGTTTTTATAAGCTGTCGACCCAAAAAAACGAGCGTTTAAGAAGATAAAAGTGGATACAGGCAATACGAAGTGAAGCTTCAGCAGGAAGAATGGGTCAATATTGGGATCCTGACACTCAGTATGCCTCAATATGTCCATGTGTGCAGTAAATATTTTGTCACTGTTAAGTCAAATATCCAAATGTCCGTTTTATATATTATATTTACAGTGGCTGATTACGTTCCTCTCTAGTCGCCGTAGTTCTCAGTGTAATATGACCCGTCGCGCGCTGTCTCAATGGCCTGAATTCACTTTGTTGTCCTTAAACGCTCGTTTTTTGGGTAAACAGCTTATAAAAACGTCTGGGTTTTGTTTAGCTTGTTTGCAGTACACTGTCACATATCAGCTTTTATACATTGTTCAGTTTTTTGTTATAAGTCCGAAATGACAAGAAGGCAGCCTCCCGCAATGCAAAGTCAATGGAGACGGTTTGATTGTTTTCCCCCCTGGTGTGCGTGGTCTTCAGATTATGACGCGTGTCGCTCTGTCTCTATGCTAGTGTGGACTAGGAGTACTTTGAAATGAAAATGCCGCTTTCAAATGCATCCGGATTAATGTAGATGTAGCCATAAGTGCCACCTACTGTCGGAGAGTGAATTTATATTTTCATTAAGTCTGTCTGCTGTCTTTGCTTTATGTATCAGAATTCCACAATGCTAAAGTTATACCATTGTGTTTTTGCTTTAAAAGGTCCCATGGCATGGCATTTTTCTATTATTTTAATGTTTCCTGAGGTGTACTTATATTGTTAGTATGACTTTTACATCATAAAATGTCATAATTTAGAAATAAAAGGCATTTTTTCTATACTGCTGTTTGCATTGTGGCTGAATGCCCTGCTTCAAGAGGCGTGTCTGCTGTGAGACTTCAGTAAAAACGCCCACTGTTGTGATTGGCTGACATCTTTGCATTTTAAATGAGCGGAGGGGGCGTGGTTTAACGAGGTCTACGAGGCACGAGCAGGCACGAGCTGCTGCCAGAGAGACGGATGGACCTGAGTTCACTTCTCATCAGTTCTCAGCATGTCTGAACTGTTTTAGTTACAGCATATACTTCAGGTTATTAGTCTATTTCTAGTCGGAGGGACTGTCACTCATGTCAGAAAGTTAGTAACTTTAGCAAATTATGGATCAGCGCTGACTGGAGACGCGAACCGTTTAGAACGATTCAGTCCGATTTGGTGAACTGATTCGGTTCACTAAAAAGAACTGGTTCAAAAGAAAGATCGTTCGCGAACCGGACATCACTAATGTACCAGAGATGGAGCTCAGCGATTGCTAACAAAGTTATTTATAGTAACTACTGAGTTATGAGAGCGCTGTCAGTCAGCGCGAGTTTATTGTGTTTGTATCTGAGTCCAAGTCACACCGAGTCCGTCTTCATCATTATTACCAACTTTGTAACACATGCAAGGTACCATTACAGCTGTCGAGATGAACGAGTTAAAAGTAAGTGTTGATAATAGCATTATTTTTAAAATAAAAGCGTCAGTGACGTTTGCATGGGCGTGCCAGATTCTCTGGGCGGAGGAAAGGGAGGTAACCGTTCCTGCTTGGACGTCAAACCAGGAGACTTCAGGATTGGCTCGTCTGGCCTGTCATTTTCTCAAAGGCAGAGAAAGACAGCCAGAACTCGGGTTTACACCGAGCAACATTTCTATCCACTTGGGGACAATATTCAGGCTAGGGGAGCTCATATTAATGTTGAAAAACCTCATAAAATGAAAATTTCATGCCATGGGACCTTTAAATCTTGAAATTATAAAGAGTGTAACAATCATGACTAAAATGCATTGTTTTAGAATTTAAAATGGCTACAGATTTTGCTTTGTTTAACATCAGTTTGGCCTGTAATAGAGCAAATAAACAACACATAAATTTGCTTGAACAATGGGGGGGGGGGGTCAGCAACCATTATCGGCCCATTTGCTTGTTTAACACAACTGCATAATGTTAATAGCATATAAAGTATATAAGATATAAAATAAAAAGAAACAGGAGCTCATTACAGGGTAAGGTTGCAATATGACAAAAAATCATTATTGTCGATCATTATTCTATGGATCTTGATACTGTTATAATAATTATTAATGCCATTTAATATAATACATAAAAAAACAGTGTTTGGAGATTATTTACTATTATAGTTTGCCTACACAGACTAAACTATTTAAGAACCGTTTATTATTTAGTTAATTGCTTTAGAAAATCAAGACCTAGAATTCTCAAACTCTCAAATGTCTTGTTTACGCAATCTTTGTTTACTCTTTTTTTGGCCAGAGAACACATTCAAAATATGAATGTAGGGAGGTGAAGAGAGAGCTTGTATAACCATAGTGTTCCAAGAGAACAATTACACTTAATGACAACAAAAAAATTTCTAACTTTTTTCCCTATTTTTTTATATGATGCGCTGACTGGAAAACACCATTTTAGAAAAATTACCAAAAATAATATATTATATATATATATATAATATATATATATATAGTTTTTCACCAGGTCTGCACACACTGCAGGAGGGATTTTGGCCCACTCCTCCACACAGATCTTCTCTAGATCAGTCAGGTTTCTGGCCTGTCGCTGAGAAACACGGAGTTTGAGCTCCCTCCAAAGATTCTCTATTGGGTTTAGGTCTGGAGACTGGCTAGGCCACGCCAGAACCTTGATATGCTTCTTACAGAGCCACTCCTTGGTTATCCTGGCTGTGTGCTTCGTGTCATTGTCATGTTGGAAGACCCAGCCTCGACCCATCTTCAATGCTCTAACTGAGGGAAGGAGGTTGTTCCTCAAAATCTTGCAATACATGGCCCCGGTCATCCTCTCCTTAATACAGTGCAGTCGCCCTGTCCCATGTGCAGAAAAACACCCCCAAAGCATGATGCTACCACCCCCATGCTTCACAGTAGGGATGGTGTTCTTGGGATGGTACTCATCATTCTTCTTCCTCCAAACACGTTTAGTGGAATTATGATCAAAAAGTTCTATTTTGGTCTCATCTGACCACATGACTTTCTCCCATGATAATCCAAATGGTCATTGGCAAACTTAAGACGGGCCTGGACATGTGCTGGTTTAAGCAGGGGAACCTTCCGTGCCATGCATGATTTGAAACCATGACATCTTAGTGTATTACCAACAGTAACCTTGGAAACGGTGGTCCCAGCTCTTTTCAGGTCATTGACCAGCTCCTCCCGTGTAGTTCTGGGCTGATTTCTCACCTTTCTTAGGATCATTGAGACCCCACGAGGTGAGATCTTGAATGGAGCCCCAGTCCGAGGGAGATTGACAGTCATGTTTAGCTTCTTCCATTTTCTAATGATTGCTCCAACAGTGGACCTTTTTCACCAAGCTGCTTGGCAATTTCCCCGTAGCCCTTTCCAGCCTTGTGGAGGTGTACAATTTTGTCTGTAGTGTCTTTGGACAGCTCTTTGGTCTTGGCCATGTTAGTAGTTGGATTCTTACTGATTGTATGGGGTGGACAGGTGTCTTTATGCAGCTAACGACCTCAAACAGGTGCATCTAAGTTAGGATAATAAATGGAGTGGAGGTGGACATTTTAAAGGCAGACTAACAGGTCTTTGAGGGTCAGAATTCTAGCTGATAGACAGGTGTTCAAATACTTATTTGCAGCTGTATCATACAAATAAATAGTTAAAAAATCATACATTGTGCTTTCTGGGTTTTTTTTTTTTATAGATTATGTCTCTCACAGTGGACATGCACCTACGATGACAATTTCACACCCCTCCATGATTTCTAAGTGGGAGAACTTGCAAAATAGCAGGGTGTTAAAATACTTATTTTCCTCACTGTATGTATATATATATATATAATATAATATATCATCATCAAAAGGCTGTTAAAAAAAAAAAACATACACACATACGTATACTCTTAACTGTATATTCTTTAGTATAATCCAGTTCTAATAGGCATGTAGTCATCTGTCATGCTGAGACAATTTTCCTCTTTAGCTTCACAAATGACGAATCTTTTCAGCCTCACCCAACTACCTGGCTCCATTATGGCTAGTAACACCCACTTTCACAATACAATCAATTCCTAATGAATAAAAACAAGTCCCACTCTACATTATTTCCCGTTAATAATTCACATTATTGGAACTAAAATGGGTTTTGAAGTGCCCCTATTATGCTACTTTAAAAGCTCCAAATTTAGTTTTTGAGGTCTCCTACAACAGGTTTACATGCATCAACGGTCAAAAAACACTTTCATTTTCTTATAATATACATTGCACATCCACATTTTTCAATTGACATGAAAATGACAAACAATACAGTTTTGAGTTTGACTACAAACACATCGCTATTCAGCTATACATCATAGTTCAAAACATAATAATAATTAATAATTTTTGAACATTAACTCTCAGTCATTATTCACCCTTTTCTCATGGTTTCTCAAAAGAATTCATAAAAGTATAGAATATAATGGCATATTTCTAATAGGGGCTCATTGTAACGCAGTGTTACAACACACACCACCTGCACAACTGGGATTTAAATCGCAGCTCGTGTCTTCTGCTGGTTAGATCAGCATTTAAGAACCATCTCAACTGTTAAATAACAGATATAAGATTAAAATAATATCGGATTTGTCTTATTTTAAATAAACACAAAAAACAGAGATGAAAACTAAACTTAAGTAAGAAATTGACTTTTGCTAATATCTTCCAGAGATTTTTTTAATTTTGGCGCTATTTTTTCTCTAAATAATGTTGATATGGCAACTAGTAAATACACTAAGTTTCGTCATTCGGCATGTGTGGAAAGGGTTAAAACATGCGTGTTACAACTAACCCCAAGGTTGTGCCCAGCTCTCCCCAATATAGGCTATTACGTTGCTCACGCAAGTGGTAAAATAGGCCTATGTTATAAATCAAAAACATTTTACATTAAAACTTACAATAGACAAAAAATCTTGTCTTTCATTTTTAAATCTTTTTACAAGAAATCCTGCAGGTCATTAAGAACTTTGTTTTTCCACCTCCAAGAAGGGACGAGTGAGTGCTCTCCTTTTTTACCTTAATGTGTCGTTTTCCTTGCTTTACCCGAGGAAAAAAAACCATGCGTTGACTTTGAAACAGAGTAGACTTAAAGTTATATGCATCTGTGGTGAAATTACTACATTTTCGCGTCAATAGTCAATACATGTATATTTTAATGCGAACAATGCACTGTCACTTTAATTCAGCGCGTCCAGCACATCAAAAAATAGACTCAGTGCGGAAACAATTGCTGCACTTCTGCAGACGCACCGCTCCTCTAACGGATTGACGGACAGCATCTGCATGCAGTGTCAAAGCTGTAATCCGTTAAAATGGGTACGGAAAAAAATACGCACCGCAGGATTCGCGATCACGCTGGTTGTGTTGCGGATCACTAGCCGTTCAAAGAGTCATTTGTTTGACTACTACACAATAATAGAAAGACGTGTTTTCTTGCTATTATCTCATCACATTGAAGCGCCGCTGATGTAAATCGGTAGAGGAAACCATTTATATTTTATACATTGGGAATTTGGGATACATTTCTGGGGTGGCAATGGTCTTTCTTAGCCACCCCATGCCACCCCGGTAGATCCGCCCCTGACTACAGGATGTGATTCTGAGGAACAACCTGGGCCAAATAAACTGGGTACTGACCCATCTTTCAAGAGCAAGCGTTTTGTGAATCCCGCGTTGAGAAGCAGTTGTCATTTGAGGGCGGGTCAAGTTGTTTGCGGGTGGACAACGTACATCGTAGGCATTATGCAAATGTCTTTTCAAGTGACGTAGAACCGTCACAGTGCGACTCGAAATAGAAAAGACTCGTTAAGGTGGTTTAAAATCGATTCTTTCTTTTGGGAGACAATAACTATTTATTGTGCACTTTCGACTTCACAACTTTGCAGAACATTTACATTCGCAAACAGCAATATTACACACTGAAATTAAACCATAATAGGGGCACTATTTTCTAACTGTTTTCCAACTAAATCGTGCAAGCAGTGATTAGTTTTCAGTAAAATGGTCAAATATTTTTCCGGTTTGATAAAAATGAACTGCAGTTCACTTACAAATCTGGTCAATGGAAGTCATGAGACATCTGACAACTGTGCTCGCCTGAAACGAGAACTTTCTTGTTGATTGCAGCGCACTCTATTCTGATCCATGGCTCAGACCAAATGCCCTATAGCACTGAGAATAACTTTGTTAATTACTGTGCTCGCTGTTCAATTAACTATGCAATAGAGATCACTGCCAGAGCGACTGCTGATAACAACTATCAGTCATTTGGAATTTATAGAAATTCATTAAAAATGCAGACACCTGAGCAGATTTTCAAATGAACCCCCAGGGATAAATTCATTTCCTCCCTTCTTTTTTTTCCTCTCAAAGACAGCAGTTACATTCTAATGCTCTCACACACATTTAACCCACAGAGTAGGTTGTACATGGAAACTTCAAAAGCAAATAGATGTTGTTCATTCATACTGCACACAAAAAGAGGCTCACTAGTCTGTCAAGGCATCATTAACGTCTCACATTTGGGTCCGTAAAATCAAAAGTACACTAAAAAAAAAATGTTATTGAATAATCCTGACATATTATTCATATTATTAAAAAACTACAGCTTAATAAAACATTTTTTATAAATCTTAATGGAAAAAGGGAATGGATCATTTAGTTTATGTGATTCGTAAAATAAACTAAAAACGCAAAATATGTTTTTAAGTTTAAGATTTATAGAAAATATTTTTTTTTTGACTCATTTAAAATTCTTAGTTCATAATATGAATAATATGCAAGGATTATTCAATTAAATTTGATGGAATTTTACTATTAATTGAAATACATAACTTAACATTTTTTTTGTGTATCTCTTAAAGATTTGTTGAACACAGTCTCTGACCATTCAGATTCTGCCACTAGCAAAACTTCAGATATCATCTAAAATGTATCCATTTTGATGGCTTCATTGAGGCAATAACAGGAATTCCTGTGTATTCGGTGTGGCGTTTTTATGTTTCCATGGATACGGAGGACAGACCGTTAAAAAGCAATTATTGAGGAAGAGAGAGTGGAATTCAGCCCTTTGTCAAGATTTCATAACAGCTGTAATAACACTGGCCGCCACGCTAATGTGAAACTCCTGAATGAATCTGCCTCACACGTATCCGCTCTGTCTCTCAGAGGACAATATACTCTCTCAGGTGCCAAATCAAGGTCTATTATAATTTTTTGTGTTAAAATGTGCATCCTGTTAAAAAAAAATGTAGGTATGATTTTTCGTTATCTTAGCCTGTTTGATGTTATGTACAAACAAAGCACATCCAATTGCTAAGAAAAGAGAGCAGCTTGAGGTATATCCTATCTGATCCCATCAAATCAAATGTGTATCCAAACTGAAATAAATGAGGTATGTAATCTGTCATCTCCCTCGGGAAAGTATAAAACTACCCATCCAAAATTATCTAATTATAATTATATTAATAATTATATTAATATATTTGGGGTGAACAGGGAAATTTCTGTTATACATTAACCTTTGGAACCTTGATTTTGTAAATGTTAAAATAAAAATCTTCAAAAACATGTTCGCAGAAATAACGATTATTTTACATGGAAATTAACAAGATGCCTAAAAATCTTGTTCAAAAGTAGCTTAAGTAAGGGTGTCAACTTGGAATATTACAAAAAACTAACAGCATAAAAGTGAAATTAAGGACATAGGAACAAAATATAAATTGGTCTACCAAATAGAAAAATATTACTAAGAAAATATTTAGTTTGAATTTCCTTTCTCTAATTTCAATTGAGTTACCAAAAGTAGAGTCCGACCGATATGGGTTTTTGGGGGCCGATACCGATATTAGTGTGTAAAAAAAGTCTAATTTCGATATATCGGCCTATATTCTTTATGTGTATATTTTAGTACAGTACCAGTCAAAAGTTTGGACACACTTTCCCATTGGTGTGTCCAAATTTTGACTTGTACTGTAAATATATAATACAGTATATACATACATTGTACATAAATACACCAGAAAAAACATACAACTGAAAAACAGTTATTTTCAGGTTTTTAATGTACGTCTAAACTACATTTTCAGGTAGGCTACAGGAATAGTAATAAAATGTAAAACATCACTTCATAGCCTTCACTGTATAAATATAGATTAACCCTTATTAAAGTTATTCAGTCTTTTGTTACCTCGTCTTTTATGAGAAAACACTTCCCTGCCATTGACGAGATTTTCCAGCTTTCCATGTTTTCACTGTTATACGGTAGGGGGCGCTATTACGCATCTCCTGAACGAGTACAGAATGGCCCTGTCCCAAATGGCACCCTAAACGGGTCTTCCTACGAGTCCGCACTTTCATGACGTAACATTGCTTTGACTGTCGTGAAGAAGTCCGCTGCGCCGCACCAGTGCCGGCTCGGCAGAAGTGCACATCGAGGGTGCATATCGACCGCAAAGGGGGAGCTCGCGAGCAACCTTCTGAGACCTAAAGTGACAAATGGCACACCCTACGGTCTCGTGAGTTTTTACAAGACTGAAAGTGCATTTGAAGTGTGCCATTTGGGACAGGGCCAGTCTCCTGATCAAAACAGAGGTGAAGAAGAAGCAGGAATGAGCCATCTCATAAAAGCAGATGCATATGTAAAATAACGAGATCAACATCAAACAGCATATAAATCAAAACTCCATATACGCTGATATATCTGCGACAGGCTCATATCGGACAATAAAATAGGCAGACCGATAAATCGGGCTCTAACTTAGAGTATTAAAATGTCCATTTTTAATTTTAGAACATCTTGGACAAACAGTATGTACATAAGAATATGTTATGTGCTATAGGCTTCCCCTCCTCCCGCTCTTTTGAAGAACACACCTGAACGCCGTGAACCCTACCTCAGAGTGACAGTCGCATTAAAATGCCATTAAAGTGTGAAATAGGAACAAGGAGTGAAGGAAGGTTTAACCCCAAGCTACTTCTGAGCACCTTCGGATTATACGAATAAGATCATCAGCTTTTCTGTTGTTGCTTTTCTTCCTCTTCTACTTTTTACCAGTTCCCTTTGTTCAGTTTGCACAAGGCCAATGGAAAAAATATGTGTGTTTGGGGTGGGTTGCGTGGGGGCTGATGAAAGAATGACAGGGTTAGAGAGTGAGCGCATTAAACGGGCATGCCTACTATTCTGCAATCAGTCTATTTTCTATGTGTCTTTTAGCGAGCTCACCCCTCACTCCACACATGCATGTCTGAGCAATGGGGGATGACACCGCCGTGCACCTGAGCGCGCTGTAAAAATACACTTTGTGCATATGTGCCGCCATCTACAAAAGAGCTTGAACAAAGAAGGTGATATCTGGGATTGTTCCATGATCACAGCAACAACAAAAGAGATCAGTCACGCAAGTGACAATAAAATGCCCTGCATTTAGTCTGCCATAGTGAAAACATTCTTAAAAACATACTAATATATATATATATATATATATATATATATATATATATATATATATATATATATATATATATATATATATATATATATATATATATATATATATATATATATATATTGATTTGATTGCATTTCAGCACTAAAAGCACTGTTGGTTTTGCTAAGGGTCTCAAGCTGTGCTCTTTCAGGGGGGAATGGTGGTGGAGTGAGACCCTGGCTTGTGTCAAGTCAATGAGACTGAACACATTAAAACTGATGAGAGTGTACTTAGACAGGTTAGGGCTCACCAAGCGTTTGCTGCCTGGATGCACTAAATCAATCAATACATCTGTACAAATCTACAAAAACAAATTTGACTGGAAGTCACCTTTTTTGCTCAGAATAACACAGTCAGATATACATTTACAGATATATATTATATTAAACAACAACAATTTATATTAAACAAAACTGTGATTCTATTTTTTATTTTTTTATATAATATATAATATATATATATATATAGCCCTGTCGCGATAGTCAATAAATCAATTAATCGCTCGATAAAACAAATGAGCTCGATACATTTTCCCGGCGCGATAATTTCCACTTGCATGGAATTTCTTCTAATTTTCTAATTTCTTTAGCTTAAACTTTGTGTGATTCAAGTTCAATCTGTGTGTGCTGAAAAGGCACATAAGTTCCTGTAGAGATAGCAATACATATTCTCCTTTTTTTGCCAAATAAATGAAAAGCATGTCATCAATGTCTTCTATCTTGCTGTATCAAAATCTCACCTAGCTTTCCTCAGAGATGGTCCTAATAATGTGCTTAAAGTCGAGTCAAATTCAGTTTGTGCATGATTTTTTTTAATACTGTCTCCTAAATTGTGGATAATTAAGCTAAATATCATATACTGAAGTAAATTTCTGGAGTGTTAACAATTAAAAGAAAAAACAACAACAAGAACCGTACAAAACCGAAAACCGTGAGCCTAAAACCGTGATACGAACCGTGGGTTTTGTGAACCGTGCCACCCATAATATGCACCTAAAACACAATCATCCGTTGCAGTTTTCATCCATTTTATTTATTGTTTTTGGTATTTATTCAAGTTCATTTTTTGTTAACAGACTGAGAGTCCATTGCTTTTATTGTTTTTGGTTGTTTTGTTCATTTATTGTGGATATTTAGAAGTTTTCCGTTTTCAGTGTTAAATAGTCTTTAGAAATAAAAGTTTATTGATCTTTGAAAAAGTGTACCTGCATTATTATGCCATTGTCATTATTTTAGATGAAAATGGTCTAAGAACGACAATATTATCGTTTATCGCAATATTTCTTGGCCAATTTATCGTCCAGCAAAATGTGTTATCGTGACAGGCCTATATATATATATATGTGTGTGTGTGTGTGTGTATACCCTCTATCATATATGTGTGTATATATATATATATAAACAGAACAAAACTTATGTTAGATGCGATTAAATCGCAATTAATCGATTTGACAGCACTATATATAAATCAATTTTGGCTTGTTTAGAACATTATGATTTAACTGTCATATTTGACATGCCTCTGAATAGAATGTTTATTGCAATTTTGAACAAAACATATGCTAGGACACATAACTTACATTTAATTTGCTCTGAGATAGATAAGGATTAAGACATTTTCCTGATGCTTTTTCTTAAACAATCACATTAAAGGGGATTGAAAGCTGACATCAAACCATTTAAATACCCCCTTCCCACCTCAACTAACCAACTATAAAAGTTAAAGTGTGTGTGTGTGTCTATAGGGGGAAATAAGAATTCTTTCCTAATTAATTCCTCTGCCCCATGTAACCCTCAGACTATTCGTAATCCAGAAGGGAACATCTTTATTGATCTTGGGAATGCTTGAGTAGACTCCCAATGCTTATCTCAGCATAAAAAGCATCTCTTGTGACGAGCCACGATTTAATTAGATGACAATCACTGTTAACAATGCACTGCCGACATCACAAAATTTGCACATTGTCGCTGGCAGTGATAAATTTCAGCTGCTCGGACAGGGACAATTCACATCCTGGAATTAACTCTTTCCATATGAGCAGGAATTTCAAAGGAGCACTGCAGATATTGTTAACTGGGGGGGGGGCACACAATCTATGTTCCATACACAAGCTGTCAAAGCTGGAGCTGCAATTAAGTTTACCCAGCTGTAGATAACAGAGTAAACTCTCAATACTTTATTAATGCAAGCTGCAAATAATGATGGTGAATGGTGATATTTGTCTGTTATATCACAAAAAGTACAAAGGGGAGCATTTTATTTATATTGCTTGCAATTTGATTGCTTATCCACAGGAGGGCAGTGCATGTGATTTTCTGCAACATGAAAAAAAAAATCTACTTTTCAAAAACCATGTACAAACAAAAATGACAATTCATATATCAATGGCATAATTATTTACAATATTATTTATGTTCAGATATGTACAAATTGCATTTCATCCTGCTCTGTTATTCTTGCTCTGACTCTTATAATTTTTCCCTTTATTTTCCTGTTATGATCTTTGCGTTGGGGAAAAGACTGTTTTTCACACACACACACACACACACAAAAAATATGTTTAAAGTTGTTTATGTGTAATGCAATATTTTTAAATGAAATAAAAAAATAAATAAAAGGTTGAGAATAATAAATGAATATTTTATGCATCCTGATCATACTGCAAAATATTTTAGATCAAGAACTGCAATTATTTCAACACCGTTTTAAATTATTAAATTAAATTCCCATTTCATAACTGTTTAGTACCCTGAAACTAAAATAAATCATACCGTCAAACACAGAGAAAAGAATCTGTCAAGTGCAGGGATATTAACTTAAAAATAATAATTCATCATAGTTACATGATATAATATCAACAAATGATGTGCTCGGTGATGGCCACCTCAGCTGTCATAAAAGCCTCCTAACACTTCATATTTATAAACTCATATCTCAATCTTTCATCCATAGTGACGGGACATTTTGGCAAAAGCTTTCTCTGGCCAAGTGACTCATATTCTGACCACACATTACAAATGCTCAGCCCCGACTAAACACGGCACTGTCACACAAAAAAGAAAAAAGAAAGAAAATTGTCGAGCCACGGTACAGTATTTTTTGGAAAGCAGGGCATAGGTGAAGGCCATGGGCTAATGGCAATGAGGGATTTGTCAGTCATCCTAACATTTAATAATCCCTGGCTCTCCATTTTCTGCTGTTTGTTTATATTAACCTCTGGTTGAACCCACTTTAGAGGCAGCCTCTGTGCCAGAAAGTTCACTGAACATTCAGCATGGAAGCGGAGAACATGTCATCTCGAATCTATTAGCCCACAGGGGAGATTGCAGCAGTCCACGCACCACACACACACACATACACAACTCACATACACTCTAGGTAAGCTGCAAAACCTCACATTTCTGTACTGATGGCGCCTGTAACTGAGATTATTGCATTCAACGACCTGATTCTGACCTCCCTTTTTCGCTCATGCTGAATAATCCTATCAAACAATGCAGAACATCTAACTGTTACTGCTTTCTACCGCACTCGGTACAGTTCTCTCGTGCCATCGTGAATGGGTTTAACAGTCTTGCTTGTATTGCGTTTGCTTTCTAAGTAAATTAGAATGATATCAAATGGCTTTAGGTAAGCAACTTATTTCAAATTGGATGTTGAAACTGGAAAAACGTGTTTTCCTCTGGATTACTTTTGTTATTCGGAGTTGTATTAAGATAGAAAGTAGTATGTATGTATTTTCAATGGCTCCATGTATTAATATTGAGAACATAATGCAGTAGACACAGTGTTGTGTAGGTTTATATACTGACCATTGGGTGGTGATAAAGAGAAGACACTTCTGCAGAGGAGAATATCTTAGATGTCCACAAGGTAGGTTGGATGTTTGCTGATCCAAGATAAGTATGGTGGTCGACTTAACAGATTAAAATAACATCTTATCCTGTCAATAGAACAATAGAGTTATTTGCTACTTGCATCTCAATTGGAAAGCCTTGTCATCCATTTAAACCTAACTAATTTATTTTAAAACAAACTTTAATGACTGTAGACTTGTTTGAATAGACGTTTATCAGTGACATTGCATATCAAAATCATACTACGTCATTGGTAAATGTAAAATAAAAAAAATGGTAGTACCGTGGTACTTTTTTTAGGTGAAGCCAGTGCCCAAAAGTGCATACATCAGAGATTTCTGTTCATTTGTGATGGATATCTTTACAGAAAGTGGTGAACATGAGTAGGCTACAATTACAAACAGCAGTGCAGCAAAATGAATATACTCTTGTGTTGTGAACAAGCGGGAATATAATAACAAACCTTTCATTAGCTCTGTGGATAGTTGTTTGGAAGTTTCTAGGCGCGCGTCAGTCGGAAAGGCCTCTGAAAAACAACAACAGGTTTTCCAGAATCATCTGGAACGCAAAAAGCAAGACATCTGATTGGCTGTGAGTCAGCAAATGACCAATCAAAAAATAATTTTATGTCGCGCCTATCAGCTAATATGCGTGAGCTCGACTTATGTTTTTGTTGTGTAAATGTAATTGTAAAATATAAATAAATGTTAATGTTATAAATATATATATATATATATAATACTAATTATACCAATTACTTCCCAAAATTTTATATATATATATATATATATATATATATATATATATATATATATATATATATATATATATATATATATATATATATATATATATATATATATATATATATATATATATATATAAAATTTTGGGGGGGGGGGTACTTTTATTGAATTAATTTTATTTCTTTATCTTCTTTTGTATATTATCTGTTCCTGTACTGTACACATATGCTGCGGTATTATTGTAAATGCCTGTAAATCAAGTGACACAAACATCCAGATGGGAGGGGAAAGTGCCTGAAAGACATGCAAATCAGCCAATTGCTCCATATAAATAAACACTGGGCGTGGCTTGCAAACAAGCTGAGTCGGGCGTGTGCTGCTCCAACATAGTGAGAAGTAATTGGTACATATTTTCCACTATATTTTCAAATACATAAGTAAGATTACATATAACATAATGCTTGTTTATTTATGTAGTGCCTTTTAAACATTCCTTGAAATGTGTTATGCGTATTTATAAAGTTATGCTGACATTGGCAAACATAGCTTGGTGTCATGTTGGACATGCGTTTAGATGTGTGTGTGTGTGTGTGTGTGTGTGTGTGTGTGCGTGTGTGTGTGTGTGCGTGTGTGTGTGTGTAGTATTAGTAGAAGTAGTGGTAGTAGTGGTAGCATTGAGCAACAATGAGACAAGCAATATGTGTTTTTCCTATTGAAATTAACTCTTATTCACCCAGAAATCAAGATGACACATACTGGAAAATCACTGGATTTGATTCTTGTCAACAACCAGAGAGATGGTTACTGCCCTGGTGATGTAGTTTCTGGACATATTTCGCTCAAAATTTCTGAAGCCACCAGAGTCAAAGCCATAAATGTATTACTGAAGGGATATGCTCAAGTGAGTTGGATGCACAAACGGTCCCACTGTTCTGAAGAGAGGAAATATCTCTCCTTATCCAAGACACTTTTAGCATCAACAGGTAGGCCTGCAATTACTGATGAATTTTTGTGATGATTGAAGTGTGATCTGTTGCACTGCCTTCGAACTCATTAATGTAGTAGAGTTTGAATTATTATATATTTGTATTATTTGAATTATTAATATTTGATTAGGTACCCAAAACCTCATCCTTCATAGTGGCATGTATAAGATCCCTTTTGAACTGCAACTACCTCAGAGGTAAGTTAAAGTGTTTGGGTTTTTATTGTTGAGCAGGGCCATTCCAAGAATGGGACAGAGTTTAGTGCAAGTTAGAGGATTCGGGGCACCATTTGATCAATTCACGATCACTTTCTAAAGTGTGAGACCCGGAGGGCACTGAAGATAGCCCTGGGGCCAGTTGCATAAACATAGCCACTATGTAAAGACTATGTCTTAAAGGGATGGTTCACTCAAAATGAAAATTTTGTAATTACTCACCCTTATGTTGTTCCAAACCCGTAAGAATTTCGTTCATCTTCGGAACACACATGAAGATCTTTTTGATGAATTCTGAGAGCTTTCTGGCCCTCCATTGACTGCTTCAAAAAGTTCATAAAGAGATCATTAAACTAATCCATATGAATTGATTGGTTTAGTACAAATTTTACACGAGAATGAACCTCATTGGTTCTTGCACGTCAAGCGAACATGCTTGAGTTTCCGTTTACCAGATCTGGGGCCTGTACCATAATGGTAGTATAACAAACTCAGGGTTACAGGATTAGTTTCGAGTTGACAAAACCAAACCAATCTATTCAGGCTTTGTTGGTCCCATGATGCCGATCATCAGCTTTCTTTAGGAGTTTAGCTGTGACATCAGTAGTGAACAGCCAATCACAAGCTGTGGATCAGTGAAACCGAGATTAATTTCTCTCTTCTGCAGAATATTACATGGTTGAAAAATATTAAGAATGTAAATACATTTACACACTAAGAAGAAAAGAACTGTCTGTAAAAGAGGACAACTATAAGAAAAATCTTACTACTTCAATGCAAGTAAAAGTGATGAAGTTAGTTTAGTTGATATAGAGAGAACTGAACATTGAAGCTCACTTGTAGTAATTTTTTATAGCTTTATTTATTGATTTTAAAGCTTATTTGTATGACCTTTTATATGGGCTATTTATATTAATTTGAACAAAGTGCCTATTAATGATTGATTAACTAAAACGATACATGTGTAATTGATTAAGGGTATAATAATTACATAAATGATATATAAATCATTCAAAATTATTATTATAAATAAGCATTGTTAAAAGCCAGACACTTTAGTCTTTAAAAACCATTTGCTATGTAGTGACTTTATTGCATCAGACGTGTCACTTTACTCACAGCTGATTGGTCCAATTTCAGTTTGATGTGTTATCCAGAACATAACCTGCCCGTAAGTTACTATGGAGATGAACACTGCTAAAATCCAAACCATTTTAATGGTACCTATAACCCAGGATTGGCACAAATTAATCTTAAACATATCAGGCTAGCCAGCTAAGCTGGCTTCATGGTATAGGCCCCTGATGTGTGAGTTGATGAATGTTTATGTGAATAAAAGCCTAAATAAAATCTGTTAAAGCGATCGTGTCTCTTCAGAAAAATTAGGGTGAGTAATTCATGAAATAATTTAAATTTTTGAGTGAACTATCCCTTTAAGAATTTGTCTGTTCAACTAGCAGTTAACCACTTATTTTTCAGATTCAAAATAGACCAATCTAACTTTTTATGTAACTGGCTTTAAAAAAGTTATGACCAGTCTTGAAGAAAAATAGATGACTAACTGATGACAAAGACTAGTCTAAGCAGTTTATGCAAATGACCACTGGTGTTACGGATATTCTGTATTACTGAAAAATGGATTGTGTCTTGGCCTAACATAATTATAAATATTAAATGTATGGTATATATAAGTTGTTGTATTAATTGCAGGTGATCCACCTATAAGAGCACTGACACTACAAATCTTGAATTGTCTCCTAGCCCCTTGGTTTCCTCGTTCTCTGGAAAACATGGCCATGTTTACTACATGGTGCAGGCAGTTTTAAAAAGGCCATTTCATGAGAATCAACATGTTTGCAAAGATATTTGCATCATCAATCCTATTGACGTCAATATGCCAACGTTAAAAGTGAGTATGTCTTCTGTTTTCCTACACATACCCATTTTGAGGTGTGCATTCAATTGACAATTTACTATCCCATGAGGCCATGGGAGAGGAGTTGTGAATAGCAGTCAATGATGTAGCTACTGTTGCTATAGAGATCATAGTACATTCTAACTTATCATAGTACATCGTAGTACATTCTAACTTAATTTATACTATACACATGCTGTTTTAATGGCCGCAACGTTTGTTCCTCTTCCAATGTAGTACCTACTCAGACAGTATGGAACTTTAATGCACCTGATAAGTTCACCATCAAACCGGGGGTTCGGTGCACGTGTGTAACGTTACCGAACGGTTTCCGAGTACAATCTTTAACAGTTCACAGTCGGCTTGTTTTAAGCACTGAACACACTTCGATCCGAGTTCCCACACGAATATATTAAGTATTCAGTCCATTTTATCACGAAATTCAAACGATAAATGCCATTTTGACGCTCTATGTGGCGTGACTGGTCACTGATCACAGTTCAAGCGGCCGCGCTATCTCTTACTAAAGAATAAACATGAATGACCCTCTGAAGGTATGTTGAGGATGCATTACAACTTACTGTCATGTATCATATGTGGTGTAATCGCTAAATCAGTGTTTCAACGGTGGTAAGACCTCAATATAACTGCTTGTAAACTAAACAATGTCATGCAACGTTAACGTTAGCATCGCATTTACCTCAGTTAGTCATTTAGTGTCCACAGAATTTGATTAACTAGAAAAATCAACTCTTTCACTAAATATATGCTCTATATTAGCCTATATATTCATTATATTCTACTGAACCTGTTAGTGATGTCTTGATTATTTCATGCATGTTAAATAAACCTGTCATGAAAATGTCAGACACTGTGTATAAATGATTATATTTCAACAACGAATTGGAGAAAAAAACTATTTTATAATTAGATTTAGAAGTTAATGCAAAAACTGCCTTATGTGAAGTTTACTTGTTTGCATACAATGTTTTGAGTGTTGATTATTATACCTAAAAATAAAAAGGCAACTGAATTTAGGCTAATAGTTTGAGCTCTGTTGTTAACCTTTAATATTAATGTGCAAGTAAGGGCTCCCTATATAATTTACAGCAATATCTTCAATAAACTTTTACATATATTTTAATTCATTCAAGGGCAGATACTTTTCTTATTCAGTAAACCACTGTTAAATATAAAAAATAAATAAAAAGCAATTTTGTAAAACTGCTGTACCGAACCGTGATTTTAAAACCGAGGTACGTACCGAACCGTCAGTTTTGAGTACCGTTACACCGCTACTGTCAGTCTTTTATTTTTTGTGTCATGCGTCACAACACTTCCTTGAGTTCCAGGCGTTTCCGTGTTGTAAATAAAATCATTTTTAAAATATTAAATGTGTCATTCTCTTTAAGTCACGCTCAGAAATGTGTAATTTGCATATTAAAATCACAAAAAAAAAACGAAAGAACCCCACCCCCCCACACTTTTTTTTTTCTCTGAGGAGTTTGCAGGTCTGACATAGTCAGGACAGCAAAATAATAAGGCTAATTATTTAGATCACTGGATGTCCAATGTAAAATCTGAAGCACTGCATTAGAGAACATCCTCCTGACCTTGTTGTCATTACAGTCTCCAGTGTCAAAAGCCTGTAAGAAGATAATCGGCTGCTGGATCTTTTCTTCTGGTCCCATCTCACTGTCTGTCAGCATAGACCGACAGGGCTATTGCAATGGTAAGATAAATGGGTGATAGATGGGTGTGTCAGGATGATAGTATTTGAATATTGTAGGTTTTTGCTCAACTAAAGGTAGCTTAAGGTAACCTAAAGTTGAGCAAAAGTAACAAGAAGTTTAGGGTCAATAAAGAAAATGCTATTCTTTTGAACTTTCTATTAATCAAAGAATCCTGAAAAAAATGCTTAATGGTTTCCATGTTTCTTGATCAGCAAATCAGCAGAATTTGGAAAGATGTGTGTGAAGTAGGGATGCACGATATATCGGCAACATATCGTTATCGGCCGATAAATGATTATTTTTGATGTTATCGTTATCGGTCCAATAAGAAAATTTGACCGATATAGTCAAGCCGATAGATAATGTATTATTTCCTTCAGCTGAGACGGACGCGCTTTCCACCATGATGGGTTTGAATTGCTCTAAATATGTTTGGAATCACTTCGAAAAGGAAAATACAGTTATGTGCAACATGTGCAGCGCAAGTCTTCTATAATCTACATCAAATGATAGAATAGGCTGTAAAAGAGCGTTGTGTTTCAGCGCGTTTGTTGAGGGAAGAGCGCGCCCACGGAGTTACACTTCATGACGAGCACAGTCAAGTTCGCTTGTGCATTCACAGCCTTTTGTGCCATTGTACGTTGTAATATTATATTTATTATTATTCTGTGTATGTAATATAATATAGGATGCGTTTGGTTGAGTTAATAAACGATGCAGTAAAGCACTTCCTTGTACCGGTCTTTAGCTTCAGCGCGCGCCCACGGAGTTACACCTTCATGACGAGCACAGTCAAGTTTGCTTGTGCATTCACAGCCTTTTGTGCCATTGTAAGTTGTAATATTATATTTATTATTTTGTGCATATAATCCCATATAGGATGCGTTTGGTTGAGTTAATTAACGATGCAGTAAAGCACTTCATTGTACCGGCGCGCGCATTTCAAACAGAAATGCACAGCATTAATAACTACTGGGACTGTCCTATACATAACACTGCAATGAGAATATTTCTGTTATAAAACGTAGTGAATTCTCTGGGTTTAGTTGTTTTTCAGCGCGCTGTTGTGGGAAGCGTCAACAACGCATTCTGACCAGCACAGTCAAGTTCGCTTGTGCATTCGCGTCATTTTAAGCATATGTAAGTCGTAATATTACTTTTTTGTAGTATAAACATCTGATTAAAGTCATATAGGATGTGTTTGGTTAAGTCAATAACCCGCAGTGCTTCACTGTACCGGTGATCATCTTCAGTTTCAGCACGCTCTCAAACAGGGGAAGAGCATCCACAGGAGTTATAACCCTTCACCTATGCGTGATTTTGTGCTAATATAAGTTATAATATTATATTTATTTTGTATAAATATCTGATTGTTCTCATATATGATGCGTTTAGTTGTTAATTAAACTTCTAAGCGCTTCAGTTTATGGTTGTTCGTTCATTCTCTCCAGCTTCAGCGCGCTCTCAAACAGCAACATTATTCCTAATAGACTAGACTAATATTACAGATGTTTACTATTACTGTAATATTAAACATATTTTTTTTTTCAAAAACACAGAAGCATTATCTTTTATAATTAGCACTTTTATTGTTCTCGTATCATTTCCATCAACAATATGGTTTGATTAAAACCATTTCTTTATCGTCTGTGCGGAGGTTATTTCATGCACTTGCATTCTGATTCTTTATTATGCAGCCTAAGTAATGCTGTTCAATTACTTGTTTGCATTATTTAGGTATATTATTTTTATTTTTTAGACAATATAATTTTTGGTAACATTTTACAAATAAGGTCTCATTTTATTAATGCATTAACTATCATGAACAAACAGAGAGCAATAACCTTTGTTTCTTTTAGTAATAAAATGTTTGTGTTTTGTAACAGTCAATTCACAGTTCATACCTAATGTTAAAAGACACAACTTTGGGTCTGAATATGTTGAGATTAACATGAACTAAAATTAATAAATCTTGTTGAAGTATTGTTCATTCATTGTTGGTTAACTAATACTAACAAAAATTAAACCTTATTGTAAAGTGTTAAAAAAAAAATGTTGGCCATAGGAGTGTAAAATTAATTTGAAAAGGTAAGGAATCTCACACTGGTTCAAATAGGCTACTCTAGTGTATAGGTTTGATTTATGTTGAAGTGTTTGGGACATGGCTTTTAATGGTGAGCCTTTTGTTTTTGTAATCAGGCTCTCAGAGTTTATTAAAATTTGTATTTAGATTTATCGGCCAATATATCGGTTATCGGCTTTCAAATATTAAGAATTATCGGTTATCGGTATCGGCCAAAATGTTCATATCGGTGCATCCCTAGTGTGAAGTGATAAATCATAATGAAACGCAAGTTGCACAGTGATCCTCCAGAGCGGTGTCTTAGAATAAATATATACCATAAATGTATATATATATATATAATATATATACAATATATACCGAAAATATAACCATAAATGCATCTCTACCACAGTGAAGCATGGAGGAAGCGCTGTCATTGTGTGGGGAGACTTTTTACCTGCTGGTATTGGTGAGCTACTTCACTGTGAAAAGTCATATTGCAGAATGGCTTGCTTCCCACAAAATGAAAAGTTGTTTTCTAAAGAAGATTGATAGGATGTTATTAAGACAACGCTCCTGCCCAAATTGCAAAGACAAACAAGAAGTGACTTGAGAACAAGCCCATCAAGCTCACGTTTTGGCCTGGTCAGAGACCAGTTTTGAACCCTATTGAGAATATTTGATGTCATACTAAGCTCAAACAAACTGGGAGACATTTTACTACTCAACTGTTTAAAGCCATTAGCATTGAGAGGAACAAAACTGACTCTTCTTCCTGTAAAAGGCCCATTTTTTTAAAAACCGTTTTTAATAAAATAAATGCTGCCTTAGTGAGCATAATAGACTGTTCAAAACAGAGCATGTTCAAAAACACGTTTTTCGAGAGAGATATGACCGCTTAGCAATTTTCTTCCATTCTGCTGCAATAGCAATATGATATTTTTAATAATTAGCTTCTCATCGTGTGACACTTTTTTTTATCGTCTTCTCTAGGAGAATCCATCCCAATCTGTGCTCTGATTGAGAACTGCTCCTCTCGTCTAGTTGTGCCAAAAGCTGTGATATACCAGATACAGACCTATACGGCCACGGGTAAAACAAAAATCATCAAACAGGTGGTTGCCAGTGCTAGAGGAAATGTAGTGCCGTCTGACTGTTCCAGCAGGTGGAATGGAAACACACTGAAGATTCCTCCAGTTATTCCATCCATTCTGAATTCAGACATCCTGAAAGTGGAATACTTGCTTGCAGTGAGTAATAATTTTATGATAATTGTATGAAGGATGTCTTTATTTCTCATATTCAATGCTATCAGTCGATAAACTGTACTAGCTAACATAGCTATGTATTTAAAAACACCATTATATGAATCTTTGTTCTATATGTTTCTATTGTTTCTCTGCTTAAGGTTATTGTTCAGATACCAGGTGCCAAAGATCTAGAAGTACAGCTTCCACTGGTGATCAGTACCGATGGTCTTAGCAGTCAGAGCTTTAACATGAGCAGGCGTTCCATTGTAGACATGAGCTTGCTGTACCCCACGTTTACCCTACCAGATGTACCTGAAGGTATGGTGCTAATTTAATGATGTGATAAATGCAGTTTATGAACTCTGCCAAAAAAAGAAATGTCCTCTCACTTTCAACTGCTTTTATTTCCAGAAAATATATATAGCATTATATATGCATAATTGCATAATTTATACATATTAGTTCACATATACAGGGAGTGCAGAATTAGAAGAGATAAGAGATTTAACTCAGACTGAAAAGTCAAAAAGTATTAAATGCCCATGAGAAGGATGCAATACTAATGCAATACTAGACATTGCAGTTAAGGCATGATCATTGGACAGTGAAATGCTCGTTGGGTCAGCAGGATCTGACAAAAACAGGTGGTGAAGAAAAGACACCTGTTAACTGCAAAAGAATTAAGAATTAAGGTGAAGAATTAAGGGTGAAACCATCAGGAACCCTTTAGTCTCCAGCGCCACCATTTTCCAGAGCTGCAACCTACCTGGAGTCTCCAGAAGTGCAAGGTGTCAGGATCTCAGAGACTTCAGTTCTTCAATCCTGAAAAAATGACCCCCACTAGATAAGAATCACAAGCTGAAGTGTTGTAAAATACATGAAGCCTGCTTTTTTATAGGCTTTATAGGTTTTATAGGTTGAGTATGACTCTTGAAGGACCAGCACCACATCCTCTAGTACCACTGTTTGAAGAATTCATCTTCCAGAATCTGGCAGTACGTTTTGGGAGTTCATTTTTAGTCCATCTCTGCAAAACGGACTTCAGGATGGACTAAAATGAACTCCCAAAACGTACTGCCAGATTCTGGAAGATGAATTCTTCGTCCCTCCAGAGAACACGTCTCCACTGCTCTAGAGTACAGTGAACTTTACACTTGGCGTGCTTTACACCACTGCATCCGACGCTTTGCATTGCACTTGGTGATGTAAGGCTTGGATGCAGCTGATCGGACATGGAAACCCATTCCATGAAGCCCTCCATGCACTGTACTTGAGCTAATCTGAAGGCCATATGAAGTTTGGTGGTCTGTAGCTATTGAATCTGAAGAAAGTTGGTGACTTCTGTGCGCCTCAGCATGCGCTGACCCCGCTCTGTGATTTTTACGTGGCCTACCACCTTGTAGCTGAGTTGCTGTTGTTCCCAATTTGCTTCCACTTTGTTATAATACCCCTAACAGTTGAGTGTAGAATATTTAGTAGTGAGGAAACAGTGTAAATAAGTCAGAATGCATGAAATGGCATTAGACATCCCCTTTATTGACCATTTCTCTGACAGCCCCGCCCAGCTATGCAGAGGTTGTGTCAGAGGAACAGTTTAAAGAGCACAGAACTTTTTCCTGCCAGCCACAACCGGACTGGCTGTTGGACGGCCCAGCAATCGCTTACATTCAGCAGTTTCGGCTTCAGCCTCCTCCCTCTTATTCAGAGGTCAGTCATTTCTTTATTGTTCCATTCTTTCTGTTACACCTTTAATAGTGTCTGTGTCAGGGCCAGGGGTGTCTAAATTTGGTTCTAACAGAGCACTGTCCACTGTACTGTCCTGCAGAGTTTAGCTCCAGCTTGCCTCAACACACCTGCATGTAGCATGCCTAGTAAGATCTTGATTTGCTGATTCAGGTGTGTTTATTTGGGGTTAGAGCTAAACTTTTCTGGGCTGCATTTCCCAAAAGCATTGTAAGCCTAACTGTATGTTTACACAACACCGTTTCCAATTGAATTTACATGATGACGGCGTTTCGGGGGCCTGAAAACACAAGCTTTTTAAAATGGGTTTTAATGTCCAAGGTTTTGAAAAGTATGCCTTTACCATCTCCATGTAAACAACAAAAACGTGATTCTTTGAAAACTGACATCATGCGCATGCGTATTACATGTTCACAGGGTGTTTCTTGACAAAGTGACATTGCCAACTACTGGCCTGGAATGTATAATACAGCCTTTTTAGTTATTTCCGCAGATCCATGTGAACGGGGATCGGTTTGACAACTTTTTCATCTGTTTCTAGTACATCATTGTTGTGTAAATGTACCCTAAGGGTGTACTCATACTAGGCGCTCTGAACCGTGCTTAAACGCATTTGATTCCCGAAGCCCGGTTCGTTTGACAAGTGTGAGCAATCCGTTGCGTGTCCTGGCGTGGTTCGTTTGGCCGGCCCTGGCCCGCTTGGAAGAGGTGGGCCAGAGCACGGTTTGGTTGGGCTCGAGCGCGGTTTGCACGCAGTGTGAGCGCTAACCGCGCCAGAGCACGGAACCGCTGTACGCTACTGTCATTATGACAGCAAACACCAAACTATTACTACTTGGATACACTTTTCGAGTGTAATCAAGTATATTTAGGTTTATAACAGTGCTGGTTCTCAACTTATTGATGAGCATGAATTGTAGTTTGCGAGTAAAGCTGCAAATTCCTTCATCAAAGTCAGCTGCCTTCGTAATAATCTTCTGGTACGTGCAGTGCAGTGAAAAACGCAGCGCAGCATAAATGATACATCTATTAGGCTGTCTTTTAGCGAAATCGCTTTTCTTCCTGTCGTCTTCAAAACAAAAAGTTGCATTGTGAATGACATAAGCGTGCTCCGGCCCGGTACGTTAACTGCAATGTGAGTGCAGGCCAGCGAGGGAGTGGGGAGGGGGGACAATCACGCTCGGGCACGGTACAAGGCAACTGTGCCTAGTGTGAGTACACCCTAAGTTGATCGTAGAACAATTGCCACCAATGGTCTCTACGATCAACTTAATTCACATCGCACAGACAAACACCAACAAACACGTTTACCCCAGTCCGCATCTGTTGGCATTTGTTTTCACCTGACGTTCAATCAGCATTTGTCGGTGTCTGTTGGGGCAGTGTGAACACAAGTTATTTTTCATAAAATTCTAAATCCAACGGCCAACTTGTTTGTTGTAGTGTTGTCAAAAGTACCGACGCGATACCAAGTCGGTACTAAAATGTAAAAAATGTGACGCTTTGAGCGCTGTTGAGCTGGAATCGTAAACACCTGACTGGCCATAGTGCTTACTCATCGGATGTGTCTGTGATTGGCTACATTGAGCAGCGCACGGGAGCGTTTGCAAGCACACGGAGGTTTTTAAATGTGTTTTGAAAGCGGGAGCGTTTGAAAGCACAAGCAGGTGTCGACCAGCGGACCGGTAGGCTGATAGGTGCCTGCATTCAAACGCTCCGTGTGTATCTGTGTAAGCGCTCTGTGAAAAGCGTTATTGATGTATATTTATAACATGTTTTTGAAGCGCTGGTCATTGTAGCCAATCACAGACACTGTGATGTTTAGCTGTTTACAATTCCGCTCAACAGTGCTCAAAGTGCCACGTTTTTTACATTTCAGTACCGACTTGGTATCACGGTTGGTACTTTTGACAACACTAGTTTGTTGGCGTTTGTCTGTACGGTATAAATTGGCCTTTAGGCTTACAATGCTTTTGGGAAACGTAGCCCAGGACAGTGGCCCTCCAGCAGCAGGATTGGACACACCTGGTCTATGTCATATTATCAAGCCTTTTTCACATTGCAGATTTACCCAACTGAACACTGAGCTTTTCGTCAAATTTCTTTTGTGGAGAAGACCAAAGAACGACCTTGCCCCTACACTATAGCATTTTCCATTTTCCATCTTTTCTTTGGATTGTGGATTTTGTAGATTGCTGCTCTTATTGGTCAAATGTTTGTTCTGATGAGCACATCATGATTAATCTATTACTTTCTGAAGGGTTTGTTTTTGTACTCATCTGTCTGTTGTTGTGACAATTTCATAAAACTCTATAGATAAACTTATAATTGACTTTATAAATCAATCAGACAGACACTTCCCATCTGATTGGGCTGTTATTGGCCAGAATTAAACTGCAGTGCCATCAACCTAAAGTCTGGCTATGTGAAACTATTGTGATTGGTTTAAGAAAATAATAATTAGAATTTGTAATCATAATCATAATGTATTTCAAAATATTGTTTTTTTTGTTGGGTTTTTTGGTAATCAATTGAATATGATGCACTGAACTGTTTATATTTTGAGCTGCTGCTTTGAGTCCAGGTTGAGCTATCTGGTAAATGATCACAAAAATGGTGAATTAACTGGAATGCAGTTAACTGGATTTGTGTTGGGTTTCCCACAGCATTATAGAGCTTAATAAAATGATTAATTTTTGCACAACTGATGATCTATTGGCTTTTCTGAAAACATCTACTACTTTTTGTACGAGTATAATGTAAGCAATTAACTGAAATGCCCAGCTGTGGGAATCAAAATCTGGGGCAGAAAGATTAGAATTGCATGAATAGGTGTTCATTCTTTATTCGGTGTCAGATGTAAACATACTGTATATGATACTGATGTTAAAATTAACATCTGGAAAATGTATTCAACAATGAGTTTCAGAAAAAGTGCACAAGTTTAAAGAAATATCCACAGCAACACTTTTCACAGTTACATGAACTATAGCTTTATTGAATATTAGTATTAATTATAATAATTACACTGAGTGCAAAATAATTATAGATAGATGAGCGTTGTAAAACTAAGTCTTGGCAAAGCTAACAATTTTTGCTCCCAATCTGTGCTTTACATCTGTTTACAAAATGTCATACTACTGTCCCCTCAGAAGCAAAAGAAAACATCAACCAATCTGATAAAATGCTATTACTGAAAAATACATTTTCCGTAATCATTATTAAACATACTCACTTTTCCCCCATATACTGCAACCAAATTAGCATAAATAGGATGAAGACCTACCTCACAATATGTGTATTTACAGTATTTAACATGCTGTGTCTCATTAGTCCCATAAAGTGGATTATTGGACTGGTGGAACCACCTGAACTCAGAGTGCCCTGAACCCAAAGAGATATATCGGGTGAGATCACGTGTGAATGTGCAATATTTATAAGAAGTGTGAATTATTTAGCATTTGGCAGTCACACATCCAGTTGTGAAATGCATCATTGATTTAAAAAAAAAAAAAAAAAAAATGAAGGAGGTTGAAGTGAAAGATGTCAACCTCTATGTTAATATAAAGTTTTGTGTAACGGCAACATTCAGACCTCCCTCACCCTAAATGAACAATGTTCTACATTTGAAATCATATCTGCTACTATTTATTATGACCATGATAATATGGACTCTGCCTTTTTGTTTGGTTGAATGGGGATTTAATGTGATCTTATACAGTTTTATTTTCTATCACCTCATATATTAAGAAAGGACACAGAGGTGTGTCACAGGTACAAACATTCTTCCAAATATCTTCCTTTGTGTTCAGCAGAACAAAAAAATGTATACAGGTTTGGAACAACTTGAGGTTGAGTAAATGATGACAGAATTTTAATTTTTAGGTGAACTATCCCTTTAATCATGCTGGTGACATGCTAGCAATGTGTTAAATCTTGTTAGCAACTTAAATCATGTTAGCAACATGCTAAATCATGTGAGTCTCAGCCATAGACCGTAAAAAAAATATGGACGACACGACTTCATTCTCTTCCGCTGAAGAAAAGTGAAGCCACCGGAGGTCCGAATATGGCGCTGACATCTACTCACTACTCAAGATCACTACTGCGCAGACTCGGTCCCAAATCTGCGCAGTAGTGACCTCGGAACCGGAGACTGCGCAGTAGAGAGCAGGAAGTAGAGGCGCGATATCAAAAGCCCGCCCACACTCTTTACAACAACTCATTATGTCGGTTTGAAATAAACAGTTATGGAAATGTAGAAATTAAAGCTAAAGCTCCAATCTCCTCCCAAAAATCCAGAAAAAAAGGTCAGTTGGTGCCTCAGTGACGACTTTACTCAAAGAAGCCGTCAATCTCAGCTGTCAATCATGATGTCACATCCCTCCGTTTTTATAGCATTGAATAACTAACTAAAACCAAACTTATTTTAAAAACAAACACTTGAAATTAAATCAGCGTGATAAAAACATAAAATTATATGAAGTGTAATTTGATTGTTTGTTGTTTGAATTTGGTCTAGTTTGTCTCATGTCCATTAGAATACACGGAGGGGCGGGGGTTATGACCTATACTGGGACCAACCACCTGGGGGCGATCGAGGCCATTTGGCTTAAGTTTTTAACACGAGTGCGGCAGGCTTAGTCTCAGCGTGTGTCGGAGGGGCTAAATATCCTCCATATCTGTCTGCAAACTGGCATTCAGATCTGCGTCCATAGTTAGCAACGCCGAACTTCCTATGATCAAATCAGTTCCTGAAAGACAAGTCCCACCCTACATTTTTTTCTCATTTCCAGAAGCCGTTTCGAATGCCACAAGGGGAAAAAAGACTCTTGCAACTTCTGTTTCATGCCGACGTTAACGGAACATTCATTTAAAGTTATCTGGGGTCTCATTTATAAAACTTTGCGTAGATTTCATCCTAAAAGTGAACGTACGCACAAAAGCTAGATTTTGCGAACGCACAAAAAAATTCTGATTTATAAAACCATGTGTACGTCAGAACCTGCGCAAAAATCCCTTTATAAATCACAGCCAGCAGAAGATTGTGCGTACGTGCATCTCCACCCCGTCTCCTCCCTGAAATCACCATATATGGAGCTTACAACGCCTAGTTTTACTATGCATAACCTCATTTGCATATCATTTGCATGCATATTACCATCCACGTTTTATTTATTGCAGCGTAAATACAATCATCTGACTCAGCGTCACTGACAAAGTATTTTAAAAAAGGAAACGTGCAAATCGTATTTTTTTCTTCAAGTTGTATCCTTCAAGTACAGTGGTATTTTTCATAATTTTGTGAAGATGTCTTTACACTCCGTGTCCGTGCAGCTGTGGTTGTAGGCTACAGTATGCTGTTATCATTGGACCTATTCAAACCGAATAATGGACAGTTCGACCACCGAATCCTGCAGTTGTCTGTGATATCGAAATAAGTGTGATACGATCACTGATCATCGTTCTCACTAAAACATATTTTGTCATACCATGAGATCTGCAGTTCAGTTTAAAGAGGAATTATTGGAATTAACCTATCCTTGCTGTCATTAAAACAGCATGTCACAGGAAAACTGATCAAAGTAGCACCTCCACATGTCTATATAAATTCATGTAATTTTAATTTACACAAAACTGACGGTTTGGTACGTTCCTCGGTTTTGAAGTAACGGTTCGGTACGGGTTCGGTACAGCAGTTTTTTTTTTTTAAATTGCTTTTTATTTATTTTTTATTAAACAGTGGTTTACTGAAAAAATGTTGTCTGTCCTTAAATTAATTAAATTATAACTAAAAGTTTCTTAAAGATAATGCTGTAAACTATATAGGGAGCCCTTACTTGCACATCATTACTATAATATTAAAGGTTAACAACAGAACCCAAACTGTTAGCCTATATTCAGGTGATATTCATGTTTAGATATAATAATCAACACTCAAATAACACATTGTGTTCAAACATGTAAACTTCACATAAGGCAGTTTTTGCATTAACTCCTAAATCTAATTATAAAATTATGTTTTTTCTCCAATTCGTTGTTGAAATATAATCTTAGTGACTGTCATTTTCATGACAGATTTATCTAAACATAGCATTAAATAATCAAGACATCACTAACAGGTTAAGTAGAATTAATATATATAGACTAATATAGTGCATATATTTAGTGAAAGAGTTGATTTCTCTAGTGAATTAACCGCTGTGGACAATGAATGACTTCTGACTAATGCTGCGTGACATTGTTTACAACCTGTTTGACGTCTTTCCGCGATTGAAACAATGATTGAGCGATTACACGACATATGATACGTTTCAGTAAGTGTTATCCTCAACATACCTTAAGATATTAATTCATGTTTATTCTTCTGGAAGAGATGATCGTGTTCACTCACGCGCGCGCGCGCGCCGTGGCCGCTTGAATTGACGCGCCTATACAGCTGGTGATCAGTCGTCACATCAAAGAGCGTCAAAACGGCATTTATCATTTGAATTTCGTGATAAAATGGAATGAATACTTAATATGTTCGAGTGGGAACTAGGATTGAAGTGTGTTCCGCGCTTAAAACAAGCCGACTGTTAACTGTTAAAGATTGCACTCGGAACCATTCGGTACACACGCGCACTGAACCGAGAGCCCTGTACCGAAACGGTTCGGTACGAATACGTGTACCGTTACACCCCTAGAACTCATCCATTTAACCCCCTCAAGTCGGCGGTCGTGCCGGCACGATCGGCTCGCTTTTTTTCTTATCAGTGCCCAAGAGACTCAACTCATTTTTTATCATTCAGGCAAGTGTTCTAGATCATTATAATCTGTTAAGTTTCTATTTTTTTGTGTACAGTCACAATAAAAACAAAATGTTTTGCTTTTTGCTAAATAAAGAAAACAAACATGCGCGATCTGCAGCCTCTCTCTCGAAGACGTTCATTCAGATAGTCTTCAGAAAAGGAACTCTAGCTTAGTGAATACTTGTCTCACAAACATGAGATATATGTCTAAAGAAACGTTGAAATGTCAGGTTTTAAACAATGTAAACCAAATATACCCAAAACAAATATTATATTAAACCTTAAAGTTCTGCATAATTAAGGGCGGGCAACTTGAGTGACAGGTGGATTGCCGTTTGTCTTCTGTCTGGAAGCCATTACGCCACCTCAGCTCCACCCACGTCCCGCCTCTGTCCATTTTCGGTTATCCGAGAGTAACGTGCTGCCAAGATGGCGATGGCTGGCTCCGCCCACTTTGGGCTTCAGAAACCTAAGGGTGACGTCACGGACACAACATCACTAGTTTTATACAGTCTATGGCAGCGCCACATCAAGAGTAGACAGCATAGCTAATTATAATGGCTTCTATTTGCTTTTGACGTGTCCCGCCGCTCACGTCTGGTGTGGACACGTTTGTATAACGTTGTTAACATTTGTATAACCATTTTAAAACAATTTTTTAAAATGTTTTAAAACCAATAAGTTTTAAACATACACAGAACGATACTCGGTTACTTAACGTAACCTCGGTTCTCTCTAGAAGAGGGAACGAGTATTGCGTAAGTTCCTTACGCTACGGGAAAGTATTCTTTCTTCGAGATTTCTGAAAAACCCAAAATTATCCTTAATTTTGTAACATTGTCAACGCAGTGCGGCAGCCTGGCAGACCATAGCAGGCTATTCCAGCGTGCTATTGGCTGCTCTGCTGGCAACTGCAGCAGCCTATCGGTGAGCCCGCGTGACGTGGCGACCAATGAGGGCGCTTCGCGCCCACCTGGCTTCATTTGCCTACAGGTGGGGCGTGGCCACGTGTATATAAGCAGGGCTCACGGGCTGCATATTCGGTTTTCTTAGTTCTGAAGCGTAAAAGCCAGCGGGGCGCACGGCAAGGAACGCAATACTCGTTCCCTCTTCTAGAGAGAACCGAGGTTACGTTAAGTAACCGAGTATCGTTCTCTTACGAGAGGTTCTCTCGTATTGCGTAAGTTCCTTACGCTACGGGAACATATTGTCAACGCCGTGCGCGCCTCGCATACAGCATATGTATCCCAGGGAACCGGGGACCATAACACTGCTCGGGCAGGGTGGCCGGTAAAGAAAAAACGGGCCACCACATATACAGACACTTCATTCGAACTGACGGGTGGTTTACGACGGGTGGTTACAACACCCTGTCCCATGAATGAGGGAACGGCACCTGCCGGTCTCCTTCAAATTCACCACACCTTGTCTCATGAATGAGGGAGCGGCAACGCCGGTCGCCTTCAAATTCACAATATCTTGTTATATGAGTGAGGTAACGGCACCGCCGGTCACCTTCAAACTCACAACAGCTCGTCTCGTAAATGAGGGAACGGCACCGCCGGTCTCCTTCAAATTCACATGAGCCTAGTACCGAACTTACTACCAGTATGTGAGCTATGTCTGCGCAGAATCACTGGGCAGAACCAACGGCCCTATTGAACTGATAACACTTTCGCCTGTAAGGCAGGAACTTCCAGATTGTAAAATCTCACGAACGTAGACGGGGAGGCCCAGCCTGCCGCCATACAGATATCGTGGATGGAAATCCCTCTGGCCCAAGCCCACGAAGAGGCCATGCCTCTGGTGGAGTGTGCTCTGACACCTAGCGGGCACTGCAGGTGTTTGGAAGCGTATGCAGTTGCAATCGCGTCCACTATCCACCTGGACAGGGTCTGTTTCGAGGAGGCGAGACCTTTAGTGCGCCCACCAAACGAAACAAATAGCTGCTCAGAACGCCTGAAGGCGGCGGAGCGTGTGACATAAACCCTCAATGCCCTGACAGGGCAGAGGAAATTGCCACCGTCCCCCTCATCGGATGCTGGCAGAGCCGAGAGGGAGATAATCTGCGCCCTGAAGGGAGTGCCGATCGCTTTGGGGACATAACCATGCCTCGGTCTGAGAATGACCTTAGAGTCATTAGGACCGAACTCCATACACGCCGGGCTCACTGAGAGCGCGTGTAGATCCCCCACGCGTTTCACTGAAGCCAGAGCTATCAGAAACGTGGTTTTCAGCGAAAGGAACCTTGGTTCCACAGTCTCGAGCGGTTCAAAGGGATGAGCCTTCAGGGCCTCTAGGACCAAGGCCAGATCCCATATAGGAACCGACGGGGGCCGCGGGGGATTCATCCGTCTGGCTCCTCTGAGGAAACGGACGATGAGCTCGTTCCTTCCTAGCGTGCTACCTAGCGTCGTCTGAGCGAACGCTGCTATAGCCGCCACATACACTTTGAGCGTGGAAGGGGACCTGCCCAATTCCAAAAGCTCTTGGAGGAAGGAGAGCACCCGCTGGACCCCACATTGCTGTGGGTCCAATCCCTTGGAAACACACCATTCAGTGAACACCGACCACTTAGAACTATATAACCGCCTCGTCGAGGGGGCTCTAGAGTGTGAAATCGTGTTCATAACCCCTTCGGGCAGGTCAACGGGTATCCGTTGGTCACCCATACATGCAGAGACCATCGCTCTGGATGGGGATGCCAAACTGAGCCTCCTGCTTGAGAGAGAAGGTCTGCTCTCAGCGGAACTGGCCAGGGGGGTGAGTGCGACAGCTTCACCAGCTCTGGGTACCAAATCTGGTTCTCCCAGCGCGGTGCTATAAGGAGCACCGGACGGCGCGTTTCCCTGATTTTCGCTATGACCTGGGGCAATAGGGAGATCGGCGGGAAAGCATACAGCGGGAGGCTGGGCCAAGTTTGGGACAGCGCATCCTCGCTTTTGGACAGAAACGTCGGGCAGCGGGCGTTCTCTTTTGTTGCAAAGAGGTCGAGCTCCGCTCTGCCGAACAGGCGCCATACCAGCTGGACTGTCTGGGGGTGCAGGGACCATTCTCCTGGGAGAATGAGGCCCCTGGACAGCTTGTCCGGGCCCACATTGAGGTGGCCCGGCACGTGCGCAGCTCTCAACGAGCGCAGCGAGCTGTGTGCCCACACGAGCAGGCGTTCTGTCAGATTGCCCAGACCTCTGGACCTGACACCGCCCTGCCGGTTCACGTAGGACACCACTGTGGTGTTGTCCGACCGGACTAACACATGGTGTCCTCGTATAAGCGGGAGAAACTGCTTGAGCGCGTTCTCTACCGCTATCATCTCCAAACAGTTTATGTGTAGGAGTTTTTCCTCGCTCGACCAAAGGCCCGAGGCTGATCTGCCCTCGAAAACGGCGCCCCAACCCGTGGTGGAGGCGTCCGTCGAGATGACCTTGCGGTGTGAGATGGCTCCCATCGTCACTCCCCTCTGGTACCAGTCGGCTACTAACCAGGGCTCTAGGGCTGACACGCAGCCCTGAGTCACTCTGATCCTGAAGCCACCGGACGCCCAGGCCCTGTGAGGCACTCGGGCGTTTAACCAGCATTGCAGCGGGCGCATGCGCATTAAGCCCAGCTGGAGCACAGCTGCAGCTGAGGCCATACATCCCAGCATCCTCTGAAACAGCTTGAGAGGTGCGATTTTGCCTGGCCGAAAATACGCAGCCATGCGCCGAACTTGGCGCGCGCGATGGGGTGACAGGCGGGCTGACATTGCCACAGTGTCCAGATTCAAACCCAGAAATGAGGTTGATTGCGTGGGCACTAATGAGCTCTTGGTCCAATTGACCGTGAGCCCTAGGCTGTCCAGATGGCTGAGCAGCATTGCCCTGTGGGCGAGGAGCTCGGCCTCCGACTGCGCCAGGATGAGCCAATCGTCCAGATAGTTCAATACTCGCATCCCTCGATTTCTCAGAGGAGCGAGGGCCGCGTCCATGCACTTCGTAAATGTACGGGGTGCTAGTGACAGGCCGAACGGAAGGACGGTGTATTGATAAGCCTGGCCGTCGAAGGCGAATCGTAAGAATGGCCTGTGACGCGGCGTTATCTTGATTTGAAAATATGCATCTTTCAAATCTAGGGAGATTAGCCAGTCTCTCGGGCGAATATGCGCGAGGATCTGCTTGGTCGTGAGCATCTTGAACGATCTTTTCATAAGAGCTTTGTTCAGACGCCTCAGATCCAGAATCGGTCTGAGCGACCCATCCCTTTTTGGCACGAGAAAATACCGGCTGTAAAAGCCTGACTCGCTCATAGAGTGGGGAACCGGTTCTATAGCCCCTTTGCACAGCAGCGTGGCTATTTCTGCTCGAAGTAGATGTGCTACTTCCTCGCTCACTCTCGTCTCTGTACGCGCACAGAAGCGCGGAGGGCGGCGAGCGAACTGCAGAGTGTAGCCGTGCTTCACTGTTTTCAGCACCCATTCTGATACACCTGGAATGGCTTCCCACGCTCTCGCGTGCGCCACACGGGATAGAACGGCCTCCGGGCTCGAAACGCCGCGCTTCGCGGGTTTGACGGCCCGTATAGGAGGGGCGGGCGCAGTGCGCGCGCTCTCTGTGCTGTGGGCCAGCCGATCGCTCGCGATGGCTGGCCGCCCTACACACTGCATCTCTGCCGCTTCGAGCGGGGAGTGGCTTGTGTGCGGCCCTACACTCATCGCTCCGGCCACCCTGGGCGGAAAATAAATGGTGTGTGGCGTGGCGCGTGGCGCCTGAGGCATAATGTTCGCGAAAATGTGTGAGCGCGTTTGAGCGGGCACAACTCTTACGCGTGGAACATGACCGGTTAAGAGTGGCTGTGTGACAGCGCGTGTGGTGGTTAGTCGTGGACGCAAACAAGCGGACACGTGACCTAACTCTAGCACTCGAGCGGCCGGTGGCCGCTTTATGTGAGTGGGGGACACAGGGTTTATAGTGCTTGTGTGCAGGGGTGAACACAGAAAAGTGGGCACATTTACTGCATTTGAAACACATACGGCGCGAGCCGTGCGACCAGAAATAATGCAACTTTTGTGATTTCTCTGGTTCGCCGTAAAAACGGCGGTTGTTGACAGGCGAGAAGGCATTTTTGCCGGCTCGTTGGCTGCGTGAAATCCATCTGCAGCAGCCACAGTGGTGGGGGCTGACAGGAAAAAGAGTTTTGACGGTGGTCCGGCCGCGGCGGGACTTAACCGTCGTTTCTCGCCTCTTGCTAGGAGGACTTTGGAGGCTCGGGCTTCAGCGTGATCCTAGGCCGGGGGCCCCGAGGTGGAGGCGGCTTACCACGGCTGGAAGAGCGCGATCTGGGGCGGCCGCTCGGTCTTCTCTGAGACGAAGGGGGCCGCGCTGGGCGCTGCGCGGAGCTCGTTGCTGGCTGGTCACGAGGACGGCGAGCAGCGGAGCTATTGCTAGCGCCGGGGCGTCGAGGCAGGAAAAGGTTCATGGCCTGCGTCGTTTTCTGCACTTCGGAGAAACGGTCGACGATCCCCTTGACCGCTGGTCCGAAAAGCCCAGACGGAGAGAGCGGGGCGTTTAGGAAGGCCGCGCGCTCTGTTTCTCGCATGTCCGCGAGCGTGAGCCAGAGGTGGCGCTCAGCTACCGTGAGGGAGGCCATAGAGCGTCCGAGGGCCTGTGCTGCGGTCTTGGTGGCGCGAAGGGAGAGATCCGTCGCGCTTCGCAAATCCGTGATTAACTCAGCGTCACAGCATTTCTCGTCCATGTCGCGGAGGAGATTAGCTTGGAGGATTTGCAGCACGGCCATAGAGTGCAGAGCGGACGCAGCTTGACCGGAGGCAGCGAAAGCGCGGCCGATCAGCGATGACGTCACTCTGCAGGCCTTAGACGGGAGGGCAGCCTTTGAGCGCCAACCAGAAGGCGGGCAAAGGTGCGCTGCGACCGCCTCTTCCACCGGAGGGATAGCGTTGTAGCCTTTCTCGGCCGCGCCGTCAACTTGTGAGAGCGTCGAAGAAGCCTGAGACGAGACCCTCGCGGAGAATGGCGCATTCCAGGACTTTGCGAGCTCCTCGTGAAGCTCCGGCAAAAAGGGTGCAGTCCTGGAGGTGGGCGCACGGCGGCGACTGTTTAGGAAGCATCCGTCAAGTCGGTTCGGCGCTGCCACCTTGGGCGGGGCCCATTCGAGGCCTAGCTGCTCGACAGCCCGGGTGAGAAGGCGCAAGAGTTCGGCGTCCTCACCCGCTCGAGAGCGTCCGGAGCCCCGGACTGAAGAGGATGCGGAAGACCAGTCCTCGCTGTCGGAAGCCATGATGGAGCAGCTGTCGGCGCGTTCTGCGGCCGCATCCGCCTCATCCCCGGAGGCGGCAACAGAAATGGCGGCCTGGGGTGGGGGCGGGGAAGGCGAGAGTGAAGCGGGCGGGAAAGGTTCCGGCGAGCTTCTCTCTGCGAGCTCCGGAGTCCGCTGCGAGCGGCGCTTCTTCTTGCGCGCCGTGGCAGGGACTGGAGGGATATCATCTTCGAACAGGACGAGTCGAGCCCGCAGGGTCGACATCGTCAGTTCTTCGCACTCTTGGCATCCGCCAGCGTGGAGTGCGGCGGCGGCGTGATCACGGCCCAGGCAGAGAGCGCAGATCACATGGCGGTCCCCGGAGCTGAGCTGCGCGTGACACGAGCCGCAGGTGGAACGAGACATTTGTATCAACGCTCGGCTCTTTTTGTGAAAAGTGTGACGCAGCGGCGACAACACTTTGAGCGTAAAAGGATATGGGGCTGCCGGATAGCAGAGCAGGCACGGAAGGCTGAAGGTGGCGCGATGCTGCCGGCTTCCTCAGGCGCTGTCCTCTGCTTGCTTGTCTGCGCGGTCACGGCGGCGGGTTCCAGATCCAGCGATGCGAAGGGCTTCGCTGAAGAAAAGAAAATCGAATATGCAGCCCGTGAGCCCTGCTTATATACACGTGGCCACGCCCCACCTGTAGGCAAATGAAGCCAGGTGGGCGCGAAGCGCCCTCATTGGTCGCCACGTCACGCGGGCTCACCGATAGGCTGCTGCAGTTGCCAGCAGAGCAGCCAATAGCACGCTGGAATAGCCTGCTATGGTCTGCCAGGCTGCCGCACTGCGTTGACAATGTTACAAAATTAAGGATAATTTTGGGTTTTTCAGAAATCTCGAAGAAAGAATACTTTCCCGTAGCGTAAGGAACTTACGCAATACGAGAGAACCTCTCGTAAGAGAACATTATGTTTTCAGAATGGGAACACAGGCAAAACGTTTTTAAAACGTATTTTTGCTAGCTGGGATATGTTGAATTGTTGTTTTTTTAACGCTGCAGAGTGATGTCATGTTACAACCCTTGTAGTGTTTGTACAAAAGTCTAGTGTGGCCGTGGCTTAAGATGCTCATCATGCATATGTTTACATAGAAAAACAATTAAAAAGTCTGTCCATCTCACATATTGAACAGCACACTGCCAACAGTTTTTAAAGATACACTCCACACACAAATGAAAGGCACCGGAGGATGCTGTTGAAGTGGTTCATGTACACTCAGGCTTTAATCTCCTTTTATTTACATTTGTGTAATTTGTTTTGTCCACTCTCAAGTGTGATATGAAAAGCCTGTTGGCATTATTCACTGGCTTAGCAAAAAGCAACCCAGCTGAGCGGACTAAAGACAGAGTAAACATTATGTTTCAGCATTACAATGCTGATAACTGCTGGAAGCCCCGGGTCTGTGACAGATAAGAAAATGAGCTGACTGTCAAACGTCAAACACCAGGTCTCAAAAACACCTCCACCTTTGTTTTGTTTGTTCCACTACCACCACCTCCACCAAAGCTTTGTTTGTTTTCATGGGCTTAGCAGAAGCAAGTAGGGGTGCTCGAATCAAGGACGCGGGGTCGAAGAGTTGTGTAGGAAAGCGAGTGACGCCACATGCTACGATGCCTGAATTTCCCCTGTTCTTATATGTGGGGTTAAGTGAATTCACTGAAGGTTTATCTGCCTTCATATTGCTCCCTGCCACCATCAATAAAATGCAACAATGTGTCTTGAAAAGTCAGCTTATAAAAGTTTCAGGAAACTCTGAGAGCTTAAGTGATCTTCCTCCGGCTCCGCAGTCGCCCTGCAGCATCCAGGATGTCTGCTTATATTAATTTCACAGAGTTTAAGAGGTCAGCAAACTCATTTGGAGGTTCTTATTCATTTATGAACCCAGCAACCCCCTATTCTGCGCCGCTCTAAGCTACAGGGCCTCGGATGCTTAAATTTACATGGATTAATGTAAAGTTAGGTGTGTGAAAAAGTATAGTGCTCTTGCTCAAGCAGGCAGATTAAGACCAAGCAATGCACTCAGAGATGACAGTCAACCGCATTTTAATGAAAATGCAGGTGGATGAACCTATGTTTCATATGCTCTGTTTTCTAAAGCTTTTGGATTCGTATTGCTTCATCTAAAATTCAGAAGATTTCTAATGAGACAATGAGAACGGGAGAAAGCAGCTTAACAAGAGACCTGAGGGGAGCAGTCAGTGAAACAGAGTAAATGAGCTCCAAAGCTGTTCGTGAGAGTGCAGATGAATTAATAATATAGGCCCGGTTTCACAGACAGGCTTAGATTAAGCCAGGATTAGGCCTTAGTTCAATTAGGGCATTTAAGTAGCTTGTTTAAACATGCCTTAGAAAAAAAAAAAAACATTAGTTTGCATCTTGAGACAAAACAATGGCAGTGACATATTTTAAAATACACTGTAAATACTTTGGTAAATAATACGCTCAAAATACTTGATTGGTTTGAGTAGGACAAACTTAAATTAAACCATTTAGTTCAGTTAAATTAACTGTTATGAGTATTTACAACTTTCTTTTTCTTTTGAGTTCACAAAACTGACATATTTCAAGTAAACTGAACTTTTTTATTGTTTTGAGTTGTATGAACTAATTTCCTTTAATTTAGTCTAACGAAAGTTTAACTGAAACCGGGCTGGGATTTTTTATTTCCCAGCATGCTTTGCCCATGGCACTAGAAAGGGAGAGTAAATGCTAAAAATTAAGTGTTATATAATGGGGTTTTTTTGTGCAAGATTAATGGTAAGAGAGATTTAGTTTTGATTAAAGTTTTGTTTTGCTAATTTAGAAGATTCTGAATGTGAGTTTTTGGAGAGTTACCGTCATGGTGACAAGTGGCGAATGCTGCTTGGTTTGAGAGTAGGTAAGTTACATTGTTTCTGTATTCATTCAGTAACGAGGGCCACTGTCCTGCAGAGTTTAGCTCCAACCTTGATCAAACTCATCTGCCTGTAGCTTTTTAGTAATCCTGAAGAGCTTAATTAGCTGGTTCAGGTGTGTGTTTGATTAGAGTTGGAGCTAAACTCTGCAGGACAGTGGTCATCGAGGACCAGCTTTGAGAACAACTGTGCTATACCATGCTATTGTTAACATGTTAGCAATTTGGCATTTTCTGAATTAGTTTGTTATAGCTAGAAAAATATTTATGTTGATATAACCTGACAATTTTATGCTAAATATATCAATTGGTGTAATTCAATATTTCAAGTTAAGAACAAAACTCTTACTTAAACTTTTGGCCCTATCATACCCGGCGCAATATGACGCCAGGTGCGACGCAAGTGTTTTCAGCCCGACACAGTTTTCATTTTCACGTCCAGTGCTACGTTGTTTAAATAGCAAATGCACTCCCATCTGTTTGCCCCATGGGTGTGCTGGTCTGAAACCAAGGTATGTTCAGGCGCGTTGCTATTTTGAGGAAACGGAAAACGACTGCGCCATTGACCAACAAAAACCTGGTCTAAAGTCAACAGCGCAGTATTTTTTGTGTTATTTAAAGGGCACGTTAGTAATATGCGCCTATAGGTGGGTGCATAAAGCATGTACACTCTGCTTATTACGCACACACAGCAGCACACAAACATTTTTAAATATTAAATATATTTAAATAGGGGCAGCAGTGGCTCAGTGGTTCATGTAGGTTGTCTACTAACCGGAAGGTTGGTGATTCTATCCCCGGTTCCACCTGACCAAGTGTCAAGGTGTCCATGAGCAAGACACCTAACCCCAGCTGCTCCCGACGAGCTGGATGGCGCCTTGCATGGCTGACACCGCCGTCGGTGTCTGAATGAGTGAATGAATGGGTGAATGCGAGGCAAAATGTAAAGCTCTTTGGTGGCCATGGGTCTGTTGGAAGCGCTATATAAAGGCAATATGTAAAGCGATTTGGTGGCCATGGGTCTGTTGAAAGCGCTATATAAATGCAGTCCATTTACCATTAAAAATAAAAGGATTCCTCTCTGGAGAAGTGTTCAGTCTTTCCGCTCGCAAACTCCACCATGTACATAGCGAATCCGCCATGGTGCTAGTGCAACTGGCTTTTAAAGGGAGATGAGACTCTGATTGGTTTATTGCACGCTACCCAAAACACACACATGACACATTAAGAGACTAGGTACAACCCTTTTGGACCATGCGCCTGGCATGCCAACTGTTTTTTCCATCATTAAACTAGCAAAAGTGGATTCGGACACGCCCTAAGTGCACCTGTGCCATCCGCTTCAGACCATGCGCTCAGATGGTTAAAATAGGGCCCTTTGAGTTTCTTAACTTAATTTAACTTTTTGGAGTTCTGACTACTTATTAGGGTTTACAGTGAAGTAAATGACTCATTTGATTGGCAATAAGCTTTGTAAACATTGACATGGTTGCTGTTTAATTGTTTGTTTTGTGTATTTGTGTATATATGTATTGGGTATGTTATTTTATTGTTTATGTTGAACTGCCAAAGGACTGCGGGTGAAAATTAGCTTTGAGCTAAATCCGGTACAATACATGAAATGGAAACATTTATGTTAAAAATTGTACATGGTCCTTTTATAAAATAAAGTAAAGTAATAAAGTAAAGTAATAATTTGATTGGCAATAACTCAAAATAAATATTTTATGTTAATTTCTATCAAAATGTATGAGTTAGCTAACTCAGTACTTCAAGTTAGGAGAAATAAACATGCACATGTACTACAAACTCAAAACTTGATAGTTTTGCTTACTTAAAATTGGTAACATCATAACTCAAAAAAATGTATGTAACTGATTACCTGAATTTTTTTGAGCTAGCCCAACTTATTCGAGTTTACAGTGTATGCCAGTGCAAGTTGCTTTTCGGTTAAAAAAACCTCAAACATGCATTTTATTCTGGGACTAGTCTTAAGCCTTGTCTGTGAAACCAGGGACTAGTGTACTGTTAGAAAATATTAGTAATAATAATAAATACATTTAAATAAACATGTATGGTGGTAAGGATGAAAAACAAAGCACTACTTTTGAAAAAAGTGACTGCATTATATTATCAAAATCATACCAATGCATTTAAAATCCGAAAATCTAAAAAATAACGTGCATAACACTCATCAAACATCGTCTCACGAAAAATCCAACTCATCCCTGCTAACAAGATTTTCCTCTAATTTATTATTTTTTTTCCTATCTCCTGGAGTACTTTAGCATCGATATTACGGAGAATAAGCATTTTTCCAGTTAATGCGAAAGCAATGCAGTGATTGCTTTGGGCAAAAGAAATCATGAAAAAGGATTTCGCTTGGTCCCAGAGCTAGTAATATGACAAACAAATAACCAGGAGATTTAGTTCATGAAAATGAGGCCCAAAGAGAACTGAACGATGCAGTGCCACAATAAAAAGCTCAGCCAAATCTTCTCTGATATTAAAATCTATTATAATTACACAGATAGAATCATATATACAATACATTATGCTATTGTATCCTGCAAAATAATAAAGATAATCATAGTAAACAACTTTTTGGAATATTTTTTTGCATATACATTGAGACAGCCATGTGCTAATAAATTACAATTAATACAACAAAGCATTTTCAATGAATATTGCAAATAAATAACAAGTCTTCAGAACATCATATTTTCCGTCAGGGTTTATTTATATCCCTAATATTGAAAGGGTAATGTTGTATATCTCATGTGTTGTGTTTGAAGAGCATGTAAACATTTCTCAGAGGGCACAGAGAATCTCATTGTCTTGCAGGTTTTCTAGTGGGAGTTCAGTTCCATCCATCTGAGACTTTATTTAGTTCTGTTGTCCTGTCTAGGTTCTCTCTGAACTGAAATCAGTCTGCCGGCCTCCCTGGGGATGAGTCTGCCGGCCTCCCTGGGGATGACAGTAATGTCACATACCAGTTTGGCTCTCATATTTCACAAACAGGCCTCTACCTATTAAGGATGACTACTTACCATGGAAAAGGTGTGTCCTTCACATCTGCAACCTTCTCATATTTTCTGCATAGACATATATGATTGTTCACAAACACGCATACACGCCTGTGAGGAATACCACAAAAGCAAATACCAAACACGAAGTGCACATGTGCAAAGCTCACAAATGATAGATCTAGCTTCACTTAGACTGAACTATTATAGTTTATAACTAGCCTTTTTTTTCTGTGATTCTGGGATAAAATGCATAACTAATTGAAACTATAGAGAACTACATTATTCTTAGAGGTTGAAAACATTGAGATTAGACAAAATATTTTACTAAAAGAACATGAAATCCTCTACATCCTTTTCATATAAACCCTATGGCGTTGGGGATTGTGACTTTCGTACACACGGGTTTAAGTGCCTACTTGCTACTTTAATAATTCACCTCCATCCACCTGCTCATCCATTACAGGCTGTCCACTCTAGTCACGCATCATCTAAATCTGTCGGCATAATCTCACAAAACTCTCTGTGCAGTCATTTAATCTATACATCTTCAAAATACTGTATGTTATGTTACAAAACTAATACATGTATTTGACATCTCATTTATGGGTCTACAACAAACGAGTTATACACCAAAGTTAATATGGAAGAATATAGAAAATTATATCGAAAAAAATTAACTCGAAAAAAGTAGTATGTGAGATAGTAATAGTGTGCTTCGCTTTGCAAGCACCACTAATAATAAAAAACAAGTAATTGAAAATCATTCCATTGTTCTTTTACTAAATTAAATATTTACTAAATTAAATATATTAAATTTAATCAAATCAGTTGGTGCCTCAGTGACTACTTCGCTCAGAGAAGCTGTAAATCTCAGCTGTCAATCATGACGTCACACTTCCATTTTTATAAAAACGGAAACGTATCAACTAACTAAACTAAAACCAAACTTGTTTAAAAAACAAACACTTGAACTTACATCAGCGTGATCAAAACTACCTAAAATGGCAGAAACCATCTTTGGAAAAAATTTATTTGAAGTGTAATTTGGTTGTTTAGTTTGTCTCACGTCCCATTACATTACGTGGACAGAGCCGGGATTATGACCTGTACTGGGACCAGACACCTGGGGGCGATCAAAACATTTTGGCTTCACTTTTTAGGACTTGTGCGGAGCTTATCTGGGCTGCGTTCAGCCCCGACAAAACGTTGCAAAAACCCAGACAAAACATTTTTTTAAACGCAAACGATGCTGCATTGAACACCCTGTTCTGATGACGCAGGAGTTGCAACTATGGCAGCTGAGAAGCCCATTCTTTGTGTTCTTTTTGAGGAATTTTCGGAGCCTGATGAAATCGATATAAATACGTATTTAATACTGCAAAATACATGCAATCACTGCCCTTGCCGTCCAGAATAAAAGACAACATCCCAATCCTATTTAATTAACTTTTTTATCTCCTGGTAATCAATTCTAATTTAAATCATTTTATTTCTAGTTCTTACTTTTTTAATACCTTGTATTTTCTTTCTCATTTTAATGTAAAGCACTAATCATTGTGTATGAATTTTGGTATATAAATAAACTTGCCTTGCAGTGAAGCTAAAAATATAAACAACTACATCATGTTGATATGCTATATTTTTATTATAAAACTCTTAAAACAATCACGTCTTCTAATTTCTTCAATTGTTGCGTATGCCGAGCTGCAGCGGACACTTTTGTAAACAACTTTGACCAATTGTGCGAACTATCTCTTTAATACCGGGTGGTTTATATACATGTTGCTGCTGATTGGGCTGACATATTTGACACACCCACCAAACGAGAGAAAACGCATCTCAAACCCGTTGCACACCGTTTCCAGGAAACATGATGTTCAACCGGAAACCGTAGCAAAACGTTGCGCAACGGTTTGAGCTTTGAACGTGCCCCTGGTATCTGTATGCTATGCTAGTACGTGACCTAGTTAGCTTACGTACTAGCATAGCATACAGAGATAACAGATATAGTTGAGTTCTACTAAAACAGACATTAATGGTCCTTATAGTTCAAATGACAAATATAATAACGCGATTTTGTAGGAATTGAAATTAGACGTTAAAGAGAGTAGGCCTACCCATTAAAAGTTCTTTGGGACAGTGATATTTGTAGGATGAGACAGATTAGAACAGATTACTTAGACAGCATACCTTGTATAACTTTTTATTTCACTATCAGCTATATTGATGTAACTAATCAAATGATCATCTCTAACATGTTAAACCTTGAGTATACATCAGACCACATATTCATTCACGCAAAGAAAATTTACATTTTATGCATTTGGCAGACGCTTTTATCCAAAGCGACTTACACTTACAGGGACAATCCCCCTGGAGCAACATGGAGTAAAGTGCCTTGCTCAAGGACACACTGGTGGTGACTGCTGGGATCGAACCAGCAATCTTCTGCAAATCAGTTAAGTGGTTTAACCCACTAGACCACCATCTCGAAGAAATAGTTGAAACAAATATACATAACAAAAAATAAACAGATGTCAGTAATGTAATCCATTTACATTTTGGGTAACATAATCGGACTACTTTTTGATTACTTTTGACCTAACTCGTTTATCACGTTGTTTTGAAATATATTCTATTCTTTATTATCAACAACATGAAGTGCATTGAATGTTAAATTACACCAGGGTTTCCCAGACTGGGGTTCATGAAGGAACTGAAGGAGGTTCGTGAACAATTTGTCGTGTTACTATTATGACAACTTAAGTGAAAATTTAGATTTTATGAAATTTTGTTTTATTAACAAAGTTTGGGAGGAGCACGTTCAGATAATTGACACAAGCGGAGAGCACTCAGCCAATCCACAATAAGAGGTTTATATATTCAGCAGTCTTAACTCCGTTTGTTGACAGTTTATGAGCATCCCTCCACCACCCCTTCTCCACACTTTTAGTTCTAACCACTTACATACACAGGGGGGTGTACTCTGGGTTTGGGCCAAATTCCGAGCTCAGAGCCCTCCCCCCGGACAGCACGACAAATACGCATTTAAATGTACTCCCTCTAAATTATATGTAAGCAGTGTTGGGGGTAACGCATTACAAGTAACTTGAGTTACGTAATAATATGACTTTTAACAAGTAACTAGTAAAGTAACGCATTACTTTTCAAATTTACAACAAAATATCTGAGTTACTTTTTCAAAAAAGTAACGCAAGTTACTTTTTCACATTCATTTGACTGACAGCTCTCCTGCCCCCATGTTGAGAAAAATAAGTGCAGAGGCGTTGTGTGTAAACAGGATGGTTATTGTTGTTCTAGACTAAATGTGAGCATTTATTTATCTCACTTGCACAATAAAGATTCTGTACTCCTCAAAATGAATAAAATCAGTCAAATGCAAAATCAGAGTACTATGCAAACCTCCAATAATTAAATGTTAAAGAAATGTATTTCAATTAATCATAAAATGGCCCTGATATGTCACTAGACATTAAGAAATAATGTTAATTTCAAATATTTATATCACTGACAACGGTTGTCCGGCCAAGATATTGTCATTTTAAAAGTGAAGTTGCAGCCCTCAACTGATGTTGATGTTGACATGTTGTGTTTTGGCCTGAAGCGCCACCCTCCACCTGTCTACCAATCACGAAGTCAGTAGTGTTTCTGCATTCGGGCTTTTTGGATAAACAATGTCTAACTTTACGAAACCTAAACGACCTCGTTATGAATCAGAAAAACGTTGTGACAGTAACTAGTGTCCGAAATAAAACAAGGATTTGTATAAGAGATGCCTTTGAAAGATAGAGACGGCTGAAAACTGAGAATAATTTGAAGACTGATGCCAACGTTGCTAATTTTCTCCTGGACAAGGTTCATCTATGTTTTGCTAACTTGTACTTAATGTAAATGGACATTTCAAATATTCATGACAGTCGAACAAAGATATGCATGTTCGTGCAAAGTAACGTTAGGTTAGCGCAGATGGAGGAGGTGGGTCATTGAATTGAAAAGGTAACGTTAAGGAATTGTTGGTAACGTTAAGGAATTGTTTGGTAAATAAAAACGGCAAGTCGTCATTGCTAACATTAGTAATGCATTATCAGAGCCCGTTTCTCTGTCATTATGCTGGGACGCTGAGGAAAACAACATTAGCTCGCCTATTATGGCACTGTGAAAACGTATTTGAGACAGTAGCCTAACGTTACCTCGGTAAAAATTATTCCTCATTCGTTCTTCGCATATATAGTGGACAAAACATGCTGCAAGTTGACCTGTATGAGCATTGCTAATGTTATTTAGCTTTGCTGTAATTTTACTATAGTATTTTTTCATGTGGGAATGTACTACGAGCGTTCATATTTACGATTATATTTGGCTAATCGCCATTAGTAAATTTTTGCGATTCATAATTACTTCACAAAACATCGCTCTTGAAGCATAAACATAATTAACAGAAAGAAAAAAAACTTACTGTGTACGACTCGTCACTTGCCATTGAAAGCTCCTTGTAGCAGCCTACGTTCCTGCTGGATCCTGCAGCCTATCTGGCAACCTCGAGTCAGGGGGAGGGAGAGAGGGGATACACCGCTCTACAGTAATTTGAAAGTGATTGCAGTACCAGTTTTGGCCACAGTCCTACATACAGCTCCTTTAAATAAAACTAAAAATTTTATGCGTAATCTACCTTTATATTTAATTTACTAATGTCTTGCTGCTGACCTTTGTTGATGACAATTACTAGATTTTTTGTTTTTATTGTTAAAACTTTTTTCTCCTGCATCCTATTCTACCATTATCCAGAATGGCAGCACAGAAGAGCTGCGCCCTCTACTGTTCATGCGTGAATTTGCATTTTTACCTCAGCCTGGGGCTTATTATTTCAATTTTGGTATGAAGAGGTCTTTACCGTTGCACAAAAATATAACTTTTTTGTTATAAAAAAAACTAAAACCTAAAAACAAGCCCAGCCCAGGTGAGAAAAAGTAACGCAAAAGTAACGTAACGCATTACTTTTCTTAAAAAGTAACTAAGTAACTCAATTAGTTACTTTTAAAGGGAGTAACGCAATATTGTAGTGCATTACTTTTCAAAGTAACTTTCCCCAACACTGTATGTAAGTGTAAACTTGTGAATTGTTAATCAATTATTCACCTTAGGGCTACATTATCAGGAATGGGACTACACTGTAAAAAAGTATTTTTATGATTTGCTCTCACAATTTTTTTTCTTTTGTCAAATTAACTTAGTTCCGATAGCATAATATTTTGAGTTTCTATTTATTAAACCAATCTCCTTCATTGTATTAACTCATATTTTAAGTCAACCAGGTTTTTTAAGTTAAACCAACAATTTTTTAGTGTACTACTACTGATAATAATAATAATATTTATTATTATTATATTAGTTATTTTTATTATTATTAGTTTATTTTTGTGAAAGCACTTGATTGACTGATTGATTGTGAATGCATCACTCATTTTCCTCTATGGCACTTTAGTAAGTGAAGGTGAGAGAGAGACTGTAACTCTGGGGAACACTAGTGCCTTTATACTGGATGTTAAGACATCAATGTAATTAATCAAGAGATGTGTAATGGTGTTTCTCAAATGCCTTTAAAGGGTGCGTTTCACCCTCATTACCCTGTTAAAGGTGCATTTGCATATAAATATCTGATGTGTTGATATTATACAAAAGTTTGTTCATTAAAATGATTATTTGAGAAGATCAAATACAAGCCATGGTTCGCATGATTGGAGAGACACCAGAGAAACGAACCCATCTATATTCCAGGGTTAAAAAAAGAGAACGAGTGCATGATTAATGATCTTACCTCTCTTTATTTCTCTTGAACCATACAGAAGAACAGCTCCACCTTGACCGCTCTATTAAATCGAAGAGCCAAAGTTATCAATCGAGATGTAGATGGGAGGAGAGTCAGTCTTTTTCTCCTCTCGGCCCTAATGGCTCTCAATACACGGCAAAGCTTGTGAGAGAGATGTTGCTACTACATTTTTGACTGATTATGCATTTTTTTTTTCTTCTCTGTTCTCTCTCTCTCTCTCCTTAAGCTATTCATAGAAGATAGATTCATCATTCCAATTTGTCAAGCCAGCGAAGTTTTCAATTAATTATGTTGCTGGAGAGGAGGCAGTGTGTGTATTAGGGCTCCCTGTCAGGACTCGTCTGAAGCCCCATTTACAGGACTCAAAATAAAGAGGTATCAGAGAGGTGGTTGGGCGCAGCAGTAATTAATTTGATGAATGCCTTAGCGGCGCAAATAGTGGCAGCCGCGTGTCTCTTCATCAGCCGGCGTTGCGGCAGTCACCCTGCTCAGTGCTAATTTGAGAGGGGCCGTCTCATCGGTGTAGCGTACGTCCTCACGAGCGGGCCTATTCTTCACATCCGGGCCGCATGTGGGGGCCTTATGTTTCCTGTCAGCTTTGTCCTTGGTGCCAAGCAACTTGCTCCACTTAATGCCCAGTTCTTTGACTTTGTGGCCTGAACTGGGTAATCGGGAGCCGGCGGGATTTATGGGGCCCGAGGGTGCCGTGTCCTTTGCCGGCTCCCGTTGTCGTCGTTCTCCCCAAAGACAGATTAGTGAGACGGGCGGTCTCAGTCTGGCAGGTGGAACCGATGAGGAGGGGGAACCTGTGCACCCCTATGCCAGAGATGATGGCGAAATGCTCCAAGCATCTTTAACACGGCGGTGATGAAGAAATATGGTGCTGTTTGCGGTGAGCGACGATGGAGTCTGCAGCTCTGCGCCGGTGTAAGCGAGAGAAGAGAGGTGAGTCTGTTCTAAAATGATGGATCATATTATTGTGGTTAGGCAAAAGCTGGGCAGGCAGCTGTTTGAGAATGCGCACCATCAATGTCAACAGTCACCAAAACCTCATAGAGAAATAATTGGGCTTGTGCCACATAATTCAGGTTCAGATTTTCACAAGTGAGGGGACCTCATTATAAATCAGGTCAGGCTCTGATGCAACACCATAAATCAAAGACAGACATGACTCAAACAATTAGATAATTACCACAGCCCCATGTCACCACTGTTTTAGCAAACCACTTTGGAGGTACAGGAGCGGGGCGGTAAAAATGCTCCATAAACCCCAGCATAATTAGTCTCGAGCAAATTGGAGAGACAAGGAGAAAGAGGTGAGACCAGAGTAACAGAGGGAATTCCTATTTGTTTGCAAGGCGTATGATTGACTTAATTTTGCTTAATGCTTCAAAATGCCTTTGAGAACAATACTGCACAGTATCTATCTATCTATCTATCTATCTATCTATCTATCTATCTATCTATCTATCTATCTATCTATCTATCTATCTATCTATCTATCTATCTATCTATCTATCTAATCTAACATCTGTCTGTCTGTCTGTCTGTCTTATCTATCTATCTATCTATCTATCTATCTATCTATCTATCTATCTATCTATCTATCTATCTATCTATCTATCTATCTATCTATCTATCTATCTATCTATCTATCTATCTATCTATCTATCTATCTATCTATCTATCTATCTATCTATCTATCTATCTATCTATCTATCTATCTATCTATCTATCTATCTATCTATCTATCTATCTATCTATCTATCTATCTATCTATCTATCTATCTATCTATCTATCTATCTATCTATCTATCTATCTATCTATCTATCTATCTATCTATCTATCTATCTATCTATCTATCTATCTATCTATCTATCTATCTATCTATCTATCTATCTATCTATCTATCTATCTATCTATCTATCTATCTATCTATCTATCTATCTATCTATCTATCTATCTATCTATCTATCTATCTATCTATCTATCTATCTATCTATCTATCTATCTATCTATCTATCTATCTATCTATCTATCTATCTATCTATCTATCTATCTATCTATCTATCTATCTATCTATCTATCTATCTATCTATCTATCTATCTATCTATCTATCTATCTATCTATCTATCTATCTATCTATCTATCTATCTATCTATCTATCTATCTATCTATCTATCTATCTATCTATCTATCTATCTATCTATCTATCTATCTATCTATCTATCTATCTATCTATCTATCTATCTATCTATCTATCTATCTATCTATCTATCTATCTATCTATCTATCTATCTATCTATCTATCTATCTATCTATCTATCTATCTATCTATCTATCTATCTATCTATCTATCTATCTATCTATCTATCTATCTATCTATCTATCTATCTATCTATCTATCTATCTATCTATCTATCTATCTATCTATCTATCTATCTATCTATCTATCTATCTATCTATCTATCTATCTATCTATCTATCTATCTATCTATCTATCTATCTATCTATCTATCTATCTATCTATCTATCTATCTATCTATCTATCTATCTATCTATCTATCTATCTATCTATCTATCTATCTATCTATCTATCTATCTATCTATCTATCTATCTATCTATCTATCTATCTATCTATCTATCTATCTATCTATCTATCTATCTATCTATCTATCTATCTATCTATCTATCTATCTATCTATCTATCTATCTATCTATCTATCTATCTATCTATCTATCTATCTATCTATCTATCTATCTATCTATCTATCTATCTATCTATCTATCTATCTATCTATCTATCTATCTATCTATCTATCTATCTATCTATCTATCTATCTATCTATCTATCTATCTATCTATCTATCTATCTATCTATCTATCTATCTATATATAATATAAAGTTAAAGGGATAGTTCACCCAAAAATGAAAATGTTGTCATCCTTTACTCTCCCTCAAGATGTTTCAAATCTGTATGAATTTCTTTTTTTCCCTGTTGAACACAAAAGAAGATATTTTAAAGAAACCAGACAGTTGACCGTAGCCATTGACTTCCATAGAAGAAGAAGAAGGAAAAAAAAACTATGGAAGTCAATGGCTACGGTCAACTGTCTGGTTTCTTTAAAATATCTTCTTTTGTGTTCAACAGGGGAAAAAAAGAAATGAATACAGGTTTGAAACATCTTGAGGGAGAGTAAATGATGGCAAAATTTTCATTTTTTGGTGAAGAATATACACCCCTATACCCACAAAAGTTTTAAGTGGATGTAGACATGACAACATTAATTTAAAGTACGAAACTCACTTTTAGAATTATTAAATTATCAAAGATAAAAATTAAATTATGAAATATACATTTTCTGTGGATGCTACATATCAGAAAGGTAACCTAATTGTAAAACAAAAAACATGTCTATAGACTAAAATCAATAAATTAATTAATAATTATATTAAATTAGATAAAATCAAAAGTGATCTAAATGTAAAATGAAGCCAAAATGAGAATGGGAAATTAAATAAATGATATTGACCGATACCAATACACATTCCTAGTAATGGTTACTGTATCATTATACTCAACATTTTCACTATAATCAAAGACAACTGTGATAATAATAAGAAAAATTGCAGGGGTGCATGGACGTGAGGCATGTAACAGCTTGTTTTAACATATTTCATCTTTTTCACACTAGGTCACCTAGATCAGTCGGTACCTCCATATTTAGGAAACTATACTCGGTTTTACACATACTTGGAATGGTTTTGTGGACTTCCACTGACCCCTAGTGTTCCACAGCCCTCTCCTATCTCCACTGCCTCGTCCGACGTTTCCTTTAGAAAACCAATTATTTCCTCATCCTGAGATTACCCCTCGTCATGGCTGCCATCTCAGATCCAGAGGCAGGGGTCCAATTGACCCCAATTGAAAGTGTCATTTTTCAGCACTGCCAAACTGCAGAGATGTTCATCCCACCCTAGACAGGGGGGCACTGAGAGCAACACTTTCCTGCACCAACTGCACAGCTTTACGTGCATCTCCGTGTCCATACACACACACAGGCGCTAACGCACATGCACACATCCTCACACTTGCTAAGGTGGGACAGCATTGAGAAGGGCGGTCCTGTGCTTGTGTCAAGCCTGAGTGCAAGGAGCCTCTCAACAGCAGTCCAGAAATCGAGGTCACAGCACTGCAGCGAACCAAGCGGAACAGATTGTTGCAGAACCTCTAGGCTTTTGGAGACACGTGTTGATCCTGGCACAGTGTGCTCTGCTTTTTTTTGTTCACCCTTTCCCCCTTTCTCTCTTACACACACACACACATACATTTCACATCTCCTCAGTCAACTCCCTCGGCTCTGGCTTTATAGAATATGAGTAAAATCTAAACTCCTCAACCGTGGCAGTGCCCCTTAAATATCTGCTCTACAAGCACTCACACTGCCCTCCCTGGAGGCCGCAAGAAGGATCTGCCAAAGAACACTGTATGTTAGCTCTTAGTCTACATCATCAGTCTTCATGCTAACTTTTAAAACACTCCATTAATGTCTGTGATGCTCAGAGGTCGCTGAAAGCTAAAGATGCCACTCATTCCCATGACAAAAGTGAATGGTATACAAGACACACTTGAACTCAGAGGTCATTTTTTTCTTCTTCTGAAAACACACGTATTCAGACCTTTAACCACTTAACATTTTATTTAATTTGACTAAATTACTACTACATTAATATTGAATTCTCTGTGACATTTTTCTGACAACCAAAACTCAAAATATGGTCATTTATTTAATGCAGGGGCCAAATATATTAAATAAATGTAAAATCCTATGCTGGGTAGATTACTTACAAATTGTTAATATGTTACTGATTTCAAAATATATTTATTTTTTTTATTAAAAAAGCGCAGGGGCCAAATATATTATATATATTTAAAATCTTATACTGATTACTTACAAATTGTAATCCGTTCCAAATTATATTATAACGTAATCCATTATATTACACATTTAAAGGGTTAGTTACATTTACATTTAGTCATTTAGCAGACGCTTTTATTCAAAGCGACTTACAAATGAGGGAAATAGAAGCAGCTAGAGCAGTCTAAGGGCAACAATATCAACAATATGCAAGTGCTGTAACAATTCTCAGTTAATCTAGCACAGAACAGTTTTTTTTTTATTTTTTATAAATAAATTAGACAGACAGACAATGATGTTCACCCAAAAATGAAAATAACGTCTCACCCTCATGCCGTTCCACACCGGCAAGACCTCCGTTCATCTTTTGAACACAAATGAAGATATTTTTGTTGAAATCCGAAGGCTCAGTGAGGCCTGCATAGCCAGTTTCTCCTCTCAAAATTACTAAAAACATATTTAAATCAGTTCATGTGAGTACAGTGGTTCAATATTAAAGGGATAGTTCACCCAAAAACTAAATGTTTATGTTTATCTGCTTACCCCCAGGGCATCCAAGATGTAGATGTCTTTGTTTCTTCAGTAGAACACAAATGAAGATTTTTAACTCCAACCGTTGCAGTGTGATAGTCGTATAATGCATGTCAATGGGGATATTTTAGAGTATGAGAGCAAAAACACATAGACATACGAATCCTTATTAAACCATGCGGCTCGTAGCGACACATTGATGTCTTAAGACACGAAACGATCGGTTTCTGCGAGAAACCGAGCAGTATTTATGTTATTTTTTTACCTCTTATCAGACAAATGTCATCTAGTATTCCCAGCGCCATAACTTCCGGGGAATAAGGTCAAAATACTCGCGCGGTCAAAGATATAAATACGTAGATGCCTCATTCGACCGATCCGCGCAGGCACTATGATCATGCCGGTATTTTGCATGTATTTTGACCTTATTCGCCGGAAGTAATGATGCGGGGACGGCTGATGCAGAGCCATAGACATTTTTTTATTATTTTTTTTAAAATAAGAATATTTTTCTTACACAAACGCATCGATTCGCTTCAGAAGGCCTTTATTAACACCCAGGAGCCGCGTTGAGCACATTATTTGACGGACAGATGCATTTTTTTATGGACTTCAAAAACAGAGCAACTATTACTGCTAATATAATACTTGGATTAGCCAGAACATTTTTAATATAACTCAGATTTTATTTGTCTGAAAGAAGAATGTCATATACACCTCAGGGTAAGAAAATCATCGGCTAATTTTCATTTTTGGGTGAACTATCCCTTTAATATTATAAAGCGACGAGAATAGTTTTGGTGCGCCAAAGTCATGTGATTTCAGCAGTCTGGCAGTTTAACACACGATCCGAATCATGATTCGATACGCTCCGAAGCTTCATGAAGCAGTGTTTTTTGGGGGGGTTTTCGCACCAAAACTATTCTCGTTGCTTTATAATATTAATATTTAACCAAATGAACTGATTTAAATATGCTTTTAGTACATTAATGGATCTTGAGAGAGGAATGTCATTGCTGGCTATGCAGGCCTCACTGAGCCTTCGGATTTCAACAAAAAATATCTTAATTTGTGAAGATGAACGAATGTCTTACGGGTGTGGAATGGCATGAGGGTGAGTAATAAATTACATTATTTTCATTTTTGGGTGAACTAACCCTTTAAGGTAATGTAATCTGGCTACTTTTTGATTACTTTTGACGTAACGTATTTATCAAATTGATTTGAATAGGATAATTGTGTATCATATTGATATAAAAAGTACAAAGAGAAAGAAAATATATTATAAATATAGGCTATAAATATATAAAATATATCATATTTTTGTTATCAACAACATGAAGTGCATTAAAAATTACATAAGTCAGGGTTTCCCAAACTGGGGTTCATGAGTTTAATGAAAAGCTGATAGTTAAATAAATAATCAAATGAAAAATATATAATTTTAAAATAATAATAAAAAAATAATAATAAAAATGTGTTTGAAAGAAACAAAAAGCCTTCAAGACATAGCAGTACATGGCTAAATGAATGACTGAGTGATAATTCAAATAATAATGAATGTGTTTGTCAGGAGTTTATTTAATATGTAATGTTGAGAAAACACTTCTTTAAAGTGAAATGATTTCTGTAAATCCAGGCCTCTCAATTGTCCATGTAATTACAGTATTGCCACCTGACTAGTGGCTGGTCTGTGTGTGCGATTTCACAAAACAAGACTTTCTGAATGTTTATAAGCAATATGCTTCTTTTATTCTTTTTTTTATTTTTTTAGAAAAGAACATTTATTATTTGAATAATATGTAATTATGTAATCAATAAAAAAGTAACTCTGATTATGAGTATTTTAAAACCTAATCTAATCTAATCTAACTACAAGTACTTAATTTTTGGAATTTGATTATGTAATCCAGATTACATGTAATCAGTTACTACCCTGCACTGTGTGTGTGTGTGTGTGTGTGTATACACATATATATTTCATTTTCCAGTGGTTTAGTTCGTGGCATGTGTGACTCTCCCGCTCCTAATCAATCCACATTTCCTGCAATAAGCTACATCAGCACAGCTGTCACTTCAGCTCGGGTCAGGGTTTTGTCAAAGCCATAGGTTTCAAAAGTGTTTGTCTCATTAGATCATTGTCAGTAAAGCCTCTTTAAATAGATATTAAAGTCACGTCTACATAAGTCCCATCTGTCGTGGTCATAGCTGTACAGTAGATCGGCAATGTTTTGAGGCACAATTGATCTTTTAATAATGTCATGACCATCGCGTGACCTGTCGAAGAGGCTATATTTGTCATCGCAGAGAAAAGGGGGGCTTTCAAGTCTTGTGTGGCAAAATGTGGCAAAGGGTCAGGTGATGCAAGATGGACACAAGTTCTCCTCTTTCTTCACTTATTTACCTTTTAAAAAAAAGTTATTAGATGTGATATCACTTGTGGCATTCTGTCATTATTGTCATTTTGCATGAGTGCCATTGTGGTGAGTTGTGAACACTGTGACAGCAGATTGACCCAGGCTGCTGTTCACTTGATTGATATCTGTGCAGACAATGATCGTTCGGAGCTTTTTTATTCTCTCCCTTGTGCTGTGCTAGTTGGTCGGAGAGGGAATTGTGGTAGGGGGGAGGGCAGATATGGGGGAAAATGTCACACCAGGAAAGTCAGCGAGGCGTAAAGCCCTGCATGGGCAAGCGGGGGTCAGTGGCTTCTTTTTGCCCTCTCTGTGCCCTAGGTAAAATGATCTAAGTGATTCTGGAGCTCTGCCACCGAGCCGCTGAGCGAGAGACAGTGTGAGGACGAATGCATGCAGAGAGAGAGACGAAGATTAGCATGGATAACAAACAACCACCTTTAAATGTTCTGGGTTCAATAAGTTAAACTCATTCAACAGCACTTGTGGCATAATATTGATTGCCACAAAAATGTTCACTTGTCTTTCCTTTAAAAAAACAACAACAGGGGTTACAGTGAGGACATTTTTATGAAAGTGAGCAATCTGTAAACACCATGAAATGTATATTCACTCTATTTAGTAAGTGCATGTTGTAGATCTTACTGTAAATGATTTATGTATTAATAAAACAAAAAAATTGATCTTGTAATGTTTGATCAAAATAAACATTCTGCTTAAACTCCGCCCCTCCACAATCACGTGCAATCTCGCATTCATTTTTGAGTGCAAAACTCACATCTCAAAATTCAATTAACAAGCAATGGATAGAACCTAGTCTACTACATTTTCTTTCTTTAAAAAAAAAAGTTACACTTGTAACTTGTCTATTTTTGTCTATTTTCAGCTCATTGCAACTTTAAAATATTCTGTTTCAAAAATATAGCCACAAGATGAAAACAATACGAGTGCTATGTGTAAAAAAATCACAACTTTTAAAAAAATAATAAAACAAAATATTATCTTTACATTTCTGGTTTTAAATGTACTTCCATTTGTAAGTGGCTCACCTTAACCTCAATTTTTTTTTTTTTTTTTAGAAAATATGAAATCATTTATTATTATAACAATGTTGGGGGTAACGCATATTAACTCATGAATAGAATCAGTGAAATGCAAAATCAGAATACTATGCAAACCTTCAATATTTAAATATGTTAAATAAAAAATATTTTTTATGCATTTAATCTCACTTTATTGACCAATGTACTTGCCTTCAATGATTCAGTTAAACCATAAGCAAAAATGACTTTATGAATTAGAATACTCAAAAATATAACTTTTTTGTTATATTTATATATTTAAGAAAAAAAAACAAGCCCAGCCCAGGTGAGAAAAAAGTATGTAACACATTACTTTTAAAAGTAACTAAGTAATGCAATTAATAAATTTTTAAGGGAGTAACGCAATAATAATGCATTACTTTTCAAAGTAACTTTCTCCAACACTAGTAATCAACATTATGCCACAAATGCTTGTATTAAACCTGGAATACTCCTTGCCCTCTGGTGCTCTTCGGCAATTTTTGATTGCAAAATTTAAATTTTTTTTTTTTTTTTTACTTTATCGGAATGGTTCGAAACTTGGTAAAGGTTTTGACACTTGCTATGTGAACAAAAAAAATAATAATCATGAACATGATTCGAAAAGATTCTTTTATTTAAAATCTGAGTTTTTTAGTGGGGTTCCCCTGCTAAAATTCCAATTCCCGGGGCTAAATATCACATTATTCAACCCTGTGTTAAAGTAACCCAATTCCGTGGGAAAGCCGCAGACTTGGCAACACTGGCTGCATCCGAAATCGCATACTTCGCTAGTAGGCGAAAAACAGTATGTGACCAACGAAGTATGTTTGAATTCACAGTACTCATAAAAGAGTATAGGCAAAAAGTACCCGGATGACCTACTACTACAACGAGATTCTGAAGTGTGCATACGATGGACACTTTACTATCCCATGAGGCCACGGAAGAGGATTTATGAATGGCAGTGAAGCGATGCAACTGACTTTGGTAGGTCACATGATAATGACAACATGGCGAATGTAGAACGTCCAGATTACATTCAAACTACACACACTCATACTAAATAGAACATACTTTTTAGCGGCCGTGAATTACTTATTCAAAATAAGTATGTACTCAAGAGAGATTGCAATTTTGGATGCAGCTTTGTACTCCTCGCGGTCAAAAATGACCACATTGGAAATTAATGGGAAACAATATCATTTAGTGGAAACATTTGGTACTGCACCCAAACAAAATCATACTGAAAGCTAATTTTTTGAGATATCAACCTCAAATTTGGAACAGAACTTGTTTAGATTTTCTTACAGTTTTAGAGTAAAACATGTTTTGGAAAATGTATATTTCATATAAAAAATCTATTTTTGTGCATTTTTTTAAGTTAACTTTTTAATAGTTTTTTTTATTATTATTTCAACCAAATGTCTTCTTTAAAAAAAGACCAAACTTAAGTATGTGCTCCAAAGCATTCAAGATGTATGACAGTTTAAGTTTTAAATTTAATTTTCAGGTCTTTCCTTAAAAAGTTAATAAATGGATTATAGCTACTGCATAAATATAATTTAGTACACTTTAAAAAATGCTGGGTTAAAAACAACCCAAGTTGGGTTGAAAATGGACTAACCCAGTAATTGGGTTGTTTTAAGCAAACATTTAACCCAACCGCTGGGTTAAAACAACCCAATTGCTGTCCATTTTCAACCCAACTTGGGTTGTTTTTAACCCAGCTTTTTTTAGAGTGTATCATAAAATGCCCTAAAAATACAAAATATTAAATTAAAAAACATTATCGAGCTAAAATATAGTACATTAATTTAATTTTTAAAAAAAATTTAAATGTGAAGAGCACCAGAGGGTTAAAACCCAACAATTTGGAATTTAAGTCATCAATAGCAACAGTTTAAATGTGTAGGTCTATATGGAAATGCGTTCAAACAAAGCTTTCAGGATGATTAACATTTAGCTCACACGACACACGGCACAGTTGGGATTAATTCAGAGAGAGAGGATCCTTTTTAACTGAACCATTCGGCTTTTATGGTGTGTCCTCTGCCGTAAAAGACACAGATGTGTTTCTTCATTTCCAGTGAAATGACTTAAAGTCCCTGATGATGAGGCAGGGGGAAAGGTTAAAATTACATTGTTCTGGTAAATTACACTCGGAGAAATGGCTGCAAGGCAAGAGATATATCAGAGAATGGAGCCAAATGCAGATGGAGGTCCTGTGTGGTTTAGCCTGGCTGCTGGATGCGTTGAGCTGCCGGTGTTTGATGATTGCGATCGGCGTTAATTAAATGTGCTAATATCGCCCTTACTCTGTGTTTGTCCCCTCTCATTTAGAGCAACCGGGTTTGAAAAAAGCTTTTCTTTTCCCTCTCCCCTCCCCCTCCTCGTTGTGTGGTGCGTCTAAAACAATTCCAAAATATGTACGTTCATTGTTTGATGCATTTAATTATTATTTTTAATGATGGAAGTGATCTTGAGGTAGACTAGAGAGATGGAGAAAAACAAACGAAAAGAAAGAGAGAGGGAGGGTGTGTGTGAGAGAGAGATAGCAAGTTCCGTGGCAAGCTCGTCACAGCGCAGGGTAATAAGGTCAATGCGAAAAACAACCCAGGGGCACATTTCCCAGTAAATGTGTGGAGCAGAAACACACACACGCACACACACACACACACACGCACATACACAAAACATCGTACCAGCCTTATGCTGCAGAATCCAAAGCCATCGAGTCAATTGCCAGAAAACATGACATGACCTTTCAGATTCACTGAGCATCAAGCGTGAGCGGGACTGGCGTGCTTTCCATCTCACCGCACCCCATGCCTCTTCCGCCCACCCTCCAACCCCCAGGGCCCTCGACTCACCACAAATAATTACTCTCCATCCAGTCCACTCTCTGCAAGGCATGGCCAAAAAAACTTGATTCTACACTTGACCCATCCATGTGTGCATATACTATAGACAAATTAGAACATATTCAGCATACATATATAACAGATTCTTGTAGAAGATATCCTTAGGACATCTTTAGATGAACCTTGTTTTTAGTAAAAGCCCACAGAGATATTCTGCAAGTGTACTTAACATAATATCATAAAACATTTTTTAAAGGAACACGCAACTTTTTTTTGAAAATAGGCTAACTTTCCAACTCCCCTAGAGTTAAACAGTTGAGTTTTACTGTTTTCGAATCCATTTAGCCGACCTCTGGGTCTGGCGGTTGCACTTTTAGTATAGCTTAGCATAGATCATTGAATCGGATTAGACCGTTAGTATTCTGCTAAAAAAAAAGATGACCAAAGACTTTCAATATTTTTCCTATTTAAAGCTTGACTCTTCTTTAGTTATACCGTGTACTAAGGCCGACGGAAAATGAAAAGTTGCGATTTTGTACACTGATATGGCTATGAACTATACTCTCATTCCTGCGTAATAATCAAGGAACTTTGTTGCCGTACCATGGGTGCAGCGGCGCAATGATATTACGCAGCGCCTGAAAATAGGCTAACTTCCGTAAACATAACCAACATGACAACCTGCACAAGGAGCGTGTAAAACTTTTCAATTTCCGTCGGTCTTAGTACACGATGTAACTACAGAAGAGTCAAGTTTTAAATAAGAACATTTTGAAACTCTTTGGTCGTTATTTTTTGCGAGATGCTAACGGTCTAATCAGATTCAATGATCTATGCTAAGCTATGCTAAAAGTGCTACCGCCAGACCCAGAGATCGGCTGAATGGATTCGAAAACGGTTAAACCGAAGAAAAAAACGGTAATACATATATAAATAATTGTTACATTTATATATTAAATAATATATATTTATAGTTTATTTATTATAGTAAGTTATTATTTTACAGTACAATTTATAGTACTATTATTTTACTATTTTTTACCATTATATATTATATATCATTTTGTTTTTAATTTTATTTTAAAAAGTTTATTTATTATATCAAAATTATATTATCTTAAATGAAAATTATTAAAATGAAGTTATTATTTTAAAATACTATTGTGCTGTTTTTATGTTAAAGTACTATTTAAATGACTATTATTTTACAATTAACACACACACACACACACACACACACACACACACACACACACACACACACACACACACACACACACACACACACACACACACACACACACACACACACACACACACACACACACACACACACACACACATATATATTGTGTGTTGTATGATCAATTATTTTTGCAATTTATTTTGATTCTTGTCTAATAAATTAATCAATCAATCAATCAATCAATCAATCAATCAATCAATCAATGTGTGTGTGTGTGTTTTATTATTATATTAAAATTATTATTAAAATTATATAAATAATAATAATTAAATATGCAATTATGAAGAAAAAAAATATTTGTACATTTGTACAAACTAAAACTACATTTGTACGTTTTTAAAAATGTAAAAATGGATTTAAAAAAATACTAGTTACATTAAATTATATCATTTTCAAAGCCAAAGATACAATTAAGCATCCAACATGAACTAGCACGTCTCTGTCATGTATTGTCAAGTATCATTTCCACAGCTACATTTGTAGCTGAGTTTAACTCCTAAGCTGATCACTTTCAGGAAGAGAATGGATGGGACCTTCAGTGTTATTCATGGGAGGATGATTGCCTTTCCACAAACTCTGTTGTATGTCTCTGAGCCATCCCAAACCTCATGCTCTGATGTAATGTGACTACCACCTACTGGTGGAAAAACAAGTCCCCGGTGCCACTGTGCCCATTTCCTCGTGCCTCCGTGAACCGCGGGCACTAATTGTCTGAGACACAATCGTCACAGCTGGCTCTTGAAGTGACCAACTTTGTTTGTTTGTTTGTTTTCGCCCTACTACCCAAAGCAAAGTTGAAAGCAGTAGCATGAACTCTTATAATACCACCCAGTTATGATATCAAGTGGCAACATGCTGTGCCGTCTCTTTCTGGTTAATTACAAAAGCCAATCACACTCACCTCGGTGGCCCGACCCTCCTAAGGGTCTTTAGATGAAAGGATTGTATATGTAAAAAAGGTTGTTTTAAAGTCAAAAGCTTTCCTGATCTGCATGGCAGTGCTTTTAGTGCAATTTTCTATATGTACCAACATAAAGTCCGGAAGCAGGCACTAAGCTCTTTAGAGGACTGACCCATGTTATCAATCTAATGAGGGAGGGGAGCTCGGTCAAGCAGCTTTTCCAACGGCTATGCTTGCGATGCCTGAAACATGGATCACTGACTCTGCTTGTATTTCACAGTAGGAGAGTTTACCTCTGTCTACTTCCACTGCTGTAGACAAAGGCAGGTTTGCCTTGGGGATTTTGAAACGTGGTCCAATGACTCGCAGAGTAACAAGTGCTTCTGCTGTAGCCTGCTTAGGGGAAGCTTCTGGAAGCAGGGATCACTGAGAGCCCTGTGTTTTTTCTGTTGGAGGTCCCGGGTCTTGATGAGAGGGCTCTGAACTCAAACATGGCCGAGGGCTGGATTCTTGACCCGGGAGTATCTCCGTCTGAGCCGTGCGCAATTGCATTGCCTCGCCAGCCTGACAGAGATCTCCCGGCCATGGTCAGCAGGCTTGACCACACATTAGCCCTCATTATGTATTTCGACATAGAGGAAGGCGAATTCATTGGGAAACTGCATTCAGGACGAAGTCTTAATGCGTTCTCTGAACTGAAGGCTGGCACATGTTAGAAATGTCTTCGAGTGTCTTTTGTTCTATTGTGTTTTGTTTTTACACTTAAAGGGGACATATTATGCAAAAGTAACTTTGAGAAGGTATTTGAACGCAGATGTGTAAACACCCAGTTTATAATGGTAAAATTCCACCCAATACTTTTTTATAATCCCCATCAATCTCTCGTAACACGCTGTTCCAGATTTCCCCCCTACTTCTACGTAAGAGTAGGGAAACCCATGACCCCTGGCCATGACTGTTGATGATCTGCCCTTTTAGCATAGACGCACCCCTTTATTTATACTTCACAGACACATTCTGGGGACACCAGAGATTCATAATACATCTTGTGAAAAGGGGCATAGTATGTCCCCTTTTATATATAATTTTAAAACCTGAATAGTCATTTTGGATTAAAGGTGAACTATGTAAGATTTTTGCAGTAAAATATCCAAAAACCACTAGGCCAGTGGTATATATTTTGTTCAGTTGAGTACTTAGAATATCCCAAATGTTTCCAACTATTTGTAAATCGTGAGAAATTGCTATTTTAACCAAGGAACCGGGACGTGTGAGCTATGCGTTTGAGGGAGTCGCCTGTCGATTGCGTCATATCTGCGTTACCCTCGGTTTCCGGTTTTATTTAGCAGAAACGCTGTACTCTCACTGCAGTGTGAACAAGTGTCATAGCAGCCGTCGAGCGAACCTCATAACTTCCTTTTCAACACACTCAGATATATCTAATACGAAAAACAGAGTTGCGTTACCTCATACTCATGACTGGAAAAGAGGAAGTGGCGCCAGCGACCGTGTCATAATAAAAGTCCCGCCGGCGACTATGCCATAATAACAGTCCCGCTCTTCAATCGCTCCTGCGGCCTTGCTCAGCTCCACAACACTCGGTCCTGCTCTGCTTCAGACTACAGTAATGTTAATAATCGCATCCATGAACATGATTTCTGCCCGAGTCCTATCCTGACTCTTTTCCACCGGCTGTGAGGTGAAGACCACATGTCCCAAGATTCTGTGCTCAAACGTGGCATCATCAAACTACACCTTTGTTTTGAACATTCAACCTCTAGTGGACGGAAAAGTTACATAGTGTAGCTTTAATAGGCAATTTAACATAGCATGTGGATACAGCACTTTTTTTTTCTTGCGTTCAAGTATGTTGAGCAAACCAACTTAGTTGAAGTAATAAAGGACTGAACCAATCAGGGTTTTGTTTCCCATACAGCGACGCAACTCGCTTCTGAACCATAGTACAATGCATCGTTGAAGAAATCAACTAGCTTATCAGCTTGTTTCCCAAAACCGTATCGACGCAAATTTGTCATTCAACCACATTGGTTAATGCTGTCACGCAGTTGGTGGAGTATTATTTTCTTTTAATTAATCTGTTTGAGATCTAATTAATGCCAGATATTTTTGCTATAAATTATCGACATGGCATCTGAGGACTAATTTTCTTTTTTTTTTGTCGAAGATTCAATCATAGGCTCATTCTTACGTACTAGAGCACATACGCACATGCACACTTTCTTGGAAACAAGAAACTATGCTTCTAACCACAGGTCGAGAGCTGTCGTTCCAACCACAGAATTTGCAATGCTGCAATGCTGTTTGCGAATGTCTGTTTAACTATGGTAACCGGAAACAACGACTCGTTGAACTATGCTGATAAACGACAGAATTTGCAAGCATGGGCTATAGCTAACAATGTTTTTTGGGAAATGCGCTCCAGAATAGTTATGGGAGACGACAAGTGTAGCTACAAGTGTAGCTATACGACATCTAGTTACTTGTACAGACTTGGGAGGTGAGCTAATCATGGCTGCATACATAAGCCTAAGTAGATTGCAGAGACTTAATAAGTATACTCTAAAAGAAATGGTGCTGTATAGCACTAAAAGTGGTTCTTTGGGTCATAATCATAGGGGAACCACTTTAAGTCCTGTATATGGTGGTTCTTCAGCAGTTCTTCACAACAGACCGTAAAAAAATATGGACGACGCAACTTCATTCGCTTCCGCTGACGAGAGTTGAAGCTTACACGGCGCGAACATCTTTTGCAGATTTGGGACCAAATCTGCGCAGTAGTGATCTCAGGACCGGAATCTGCGCGATAGAGACAGGAAGTAGAGGCGCGTTATCCAAAGCCCGTCCACACTCTCGCAGATGCAGAACAATTCATTATGTTGGTGTGAAATAAACAGTTATGGAAATGTAGAAATTAAAGCTAAAGCTCCGATCTCCTCCCAAAAATCCCGAAAATAGTCTGTTAGTGCCTCAGTGACAACTTCACTCAGAGAAGCCGTCAATCTCAGCTGTCAATCATGACGTCACAGCCTCCGTTTTTATAGCATCAAATAACTAACTAAAACTAAACTTATTTAAAAAAACGAACACTTGAAATGATATCAGCGTGATAAAAACTGCCTAAAAGGACAGAAACCATCCATCCATCCATTATTTGAAGTGTAATTTAATTGTTTAGTTTGTCTCGTGTCCATTGTAATACATGGAGGGGTGGGGTTTATGAGCTATACTGGGATCAACTACCGGCGGGCGATCAAGGCACGTAGGCTTCAGTTTCTGAGAGGAGTGCTGCAGGCTTGTTCTTCACCGGTTCTTTAAATGACTGAGGTGCTATATTAGCCGGTATTAGATCTCGCATGGAGTGAGTGACGTGACGCTGGTTGAGATCTCATTTCACACGTATGCTTGTCCATGCAGACATTGTGAAAAACGAAGTCTTGATTAAAACACACAGAATGCGTTTTTCCATTCCACTGTGCTACTTTTCCATTGTTTTTCTATATGAAAGTGCTAGACGGATTTGTTTAATTGTTGCGCTCGTGTTTCGCGTCTTTTGCAGCGTCTCGCACATGACACGGCATTCTAAAAATGCGCCGTTTAAGATAAAATACGTTTAACTTCTAAACAACACGTCTCTATACCTTACATTTTTTCCACATTCCTGCCCGTTTTGCATTTTTGCTTTGAAAGTTTTTGCTTTATGTGTGAACCAGCCCTAACTCCTGACCGCCAAACTACATTTGAGAAGGCATGCTAATTTTTGTGCTGCCGCTGTGTATTGAAATATGCAGTGTATTTAACATTTATTTAATCATGAGTTCTGACCGTTCTCATATAACTCTGTCCTCATTCATTTGTATGTTCATCTGTAAGTGCTGTTTTGACTGTTTAAATTGCCCTGCCCCCAGTCACAAATGTTTAACAATGCTGACATTAGACATAAAATTGCTATTCATATCAGATAACACTGGAACTATACTATAACTATAACTTGACATGGCAATATTTACGCAAATAGACCAGTAACAAGTTTAGAGATTGGCATTGTTACCGATATTAACTTTTTTTTGTGAACCTATATGCTATGCAAACTCTATGCTATGTTGATGTGTGTTTTATTACGGGAAGCCTAAACTCTTTTCGGTTCGAGATATAATATATATTTAATCATTACATTTTGGAGATTGATATGATTCAAGTGTTTATCTCAGATAATTGTAACACTTTAAAAAACACAATATTAACGATGTTAATAAAGCCTAGTTCAACCAAAAAAAAAAAAAAAAAAAAAAAATCTGACGTCATTTACTCCCCTCATGGTGTTTCATACTTGTATGACTTTTATTCTTCTGTGGAACACAAAATAATGTTTGTTGAAGAATATTGAAAAATATTATTTTTGCAAAATATCTCATTTTATGTTCTAAAGAAGAAAAGAAAGTCATACAGGTTTAGAACAAGACAAGGGTGTGTAAATGACAGAATTATCATTTTTGGGCAAATTATCTATTTTCAAATAGCAAAAGAGAGGGGGGGGGTGCAGTCAGAAAGAGCCAGACGTGTATCACATTTCCAATACACGTTTCTTTTGATGAGATTGTTGCATACGGTATTGTTTTTGTAATCTTCCATTGCTTTGTTCACCTTTGATCCCTTCCTGATGGAGTGACCTCTGATAAGCACGGATTTTATATGACCCAACCAACCATGTCAAGCACATTTATTCCCTTATTCATCCAGCTGGCTCTGTCCTGACATTCATCCACCACCCCCAAATCCTAAGTCAGACCGCAACATAATGTTTTGAAACTCTTTGGCACTCAGCAGGAGGGATTCAACAAGTTTCTTTTTATTTAGCAAAAGAAATGATTGGACTTTGTAGGGGCAAGCTTCAGACCATGGCAATCCTATTTCATGGAGGAAATTTCCCCCTTTTCCCCCTGTGCTCTTGTAAAGTTGATTTGAAGTCATAGTTAAGATCATTCTCTTTGAGTCTGAGTCAGACCAATTTACCACCTGGAGAGGAGGGTAGGTTTGGGGGTGTCCGTTTTTAATTGGGGGGCTCACTTGGTACAGCGACGCCACATCCTTTGGGCACTATGTCTGTCTTTGTGCTGGGCTCCAGCCACAGGAAATCCCTCACCTCATTAAGAGAGTAGAAAGATTAATCGACCAGTTCACTAACTTCCAGCCCCAGGACTTGATCAACTTTGTAAAGGAACTCGCCAATTAGACCTTAGCTCAGCGTGATGTCTTCTTTAGACCAGGAGTAGCCCTTTTTATTATCATTATTCTGGGCAATCATCTAAGGGGATAAAGATTAGTTCTGCCTTATTTGCAGACACTACAGAGACCTTGAATTACAGCCAAGATTTTTAAATGTATTTTTTTATATAATGTCAAAGAATATCACCCTAAAATTAAATGTACACACCAGGGAAAGCAATCACATTAGTAAAAACAAGTTGATGCAATCATTTCAAAGTAGGAAGCAATCCTGGCCACCAACCAATTTGATGGGCCACCATCCAAAACACGGCTGGTACAGAAACTTTTATTTTGACCTGGATACATGTGCGCGCTCTCCTATGTTCAAATATCCTTGTGACCAAACAGAAGCGCAAGATGTGCAAGCAACTTCATACAGGAGCGTTGTTATTGCACCCCAGGAGGCCTAAAATATGAATTTAATACAAGTTGTGAAGGTGGCTGGGTCCTGTCTACAACACAGGCAGTTATATATCAGACCAGACCAGGTCAGCAACACAGTAAGCCCATTACAAATTTAACAACCCATTGCCTATAGAAAAACCCCATGTGGTGATCTCCGCCATTTCTCAACAAAAGGCCAGGCCAATTTCCTCTGGTAAACTGCTAGATTGATGTGACACTTTTGGCTCCAATTAACCTTAAAAGTGAACGTTCTCCTCCAGCCTCCCTTGCTTCAGAAATTTGCTTTATTTATTTATTTTCTCAAAGCATCTTCCATTCAAAGGATAACAAAAAAGTATGGCGCAATCCATTTCCTTACTTTACTTACCTAACATTTTGTTTTCACAATCCCTGCCAACCGAAAACAGTAGCACGAACACATTCCATTAGATTAGAGAATAGCCCTGTGTTTAGGACAAATATTTCCATAATACACAAACACAACTACAATATAAAAATAGCAACAAAATGATATAGGCTACAGCAAATCGTTTACAACAGTTTAATCAATGCATTCATTCATACTGAGTAACTTAAAAGAAACAAGAAAAAAGTTTATCTTTATTAATAGAGTGCAACAGTGCCTGCCAATTTTTTCAGCAGCATTGGTTCCTGAAGTATTTTTTAGGGATTTCAAAAAAAGTCTTCGTTATAAGCCATGAACCAAGTCAACCAGCAGCAAGGTGAATCATAACATTACAGACTTTGGTTTGAAGCAAAAAAGTATTTGCGAATCGGACAAAAATACAAAGGTACAAGTCTTTGCACTTAACGGCTTTAGTGAGGGAAAGAACTACAATCCCATGAAGCATTGCGAACAGAATAATCGAATTAAAAACAATGGAGAAATATAAAACTACACATTTAATTGATTAGCCTATATTGCCTATATAAACAATATATTTTAAGTTTATTGCAAAATATATATATTGAAATATTTTGAGAGTGTAGGGAGACTGACTCATTTACATAATTTGCAGTGCTTAGGAGTGGGCAGGGTTTTGCTTGTTTTGACTCTCTGATTGGTGGAATTTTTGTACAGCATCATGGGTAATGTAGCTTTTCACTGACTGTTTCAACAGAAGCAAATGCTATCTATTAACAACCTCGTTGTTTACAATAAGGCTGTCTTTAAGGTTTATAAGTTATCATTAAAAAAGTTTCCCTATATGGAAAAAATTTATGGAATTTTTAATTCTGGAACCCGACTGTTGCACTCTAGTCTATTGTAAAGAATATACGGATCAATTGCATTAATTAATCAATGACTCACTCATATGCATCAAGTAGCTATTCCAGAGCCTGAATGATCGGTTCACGATTGCAATATTTAGCATCATTTTACCGTAAGTTATGTGCTTATAATGCAGGAAATAATAATAATTTGAAATATATATTGTAATAAATTAGCGCTACCGCATTTCTCTCACGCACGCAGTGATCTGTGTGTAAAAGAAAAAGCGTTTTAGCACATTTCTGAACATGGATATTCTGTGAAGGCTAAATAAACAGCGTCTGTACTGCAATGCAACAATTTCGCCTGCTATTGGAATCAAAGGAGCTGTCTATATAATGCCAAATCCACACTGCCAACATGCTCATTTATAATACAACACGTTTGACAAGAAAGACAGCAGCAAATGTGTCTAATGCATATGAGAGGATGAAGAAGAATACTTAAAACAGCCTACATTAGCAGATAGCTCACCTTACTGTTACAGTCAGTGATAAATGGTTATACTTTATTGAAATCAAACCGTCTTGCGTTATTGTCAATTATTTTCGAGATATCCTTAGCGCTCTATAGCATTCAAGTTGTAGGTCGTAAAATGGGTCATGAGAAATTAAACTTGCCTTGATCTTTTGACATATAAGAGGTCTTTGTACTATTAAAACATTCTGCAAATTGCATAGCTTAAATCGTCCTCCTCATTATAAACAAAGCATCAAACTCAAAAAATAGCTTGTTTTGATATTACGGAATCTGTGATGTCACACGGGCAAAAACATTTGCATATGACCGCCTCCAGAGCAAGACTTAGACTAATAGTTATACATGTGAAATGAACATCAATGACATTTATTTAACTTTATCTTGGACAGAAATTCAGTGGCAAGAAAAAGTATGTGAACTGCTTGCAGAATCTATGAAAATGGGAATCATTTTAAATAAATAAGAGGGATCATACAAAATGCATGTTACTTTTTATTTTTGTACTGTCCTGAATAAGATATTTTACTTTTTTTTTTTTTTACATATAGTCCACACGACAAAAAAATAGCTGAATTTATTAAAATGACCCAGATCAAAAGTTTATGAACCATTGATTCTCAGTGCTGTGTGTCGTTCCCTGGATGATCCATGGCATTTTTTTTTTTTTTTTGTGATGGTTATTCTTGAGTCCCTTGTTTGTTGTTTGTCCTGAGCAGCTAAACTGCCCAATGTTCTTCACATTCTAAAAAATGCTGGGTTAAAAATAACCCAAGTTGGGTTGAAAATGGACTAACCCAGCAATTGGGTGGTTTTAAGGAAACATTTAACCCAACCGCTGGGTTAAAACAACCCAATTGCTGGGTTAGTCTATTTTCAACCCAACTTGGGTTATTTTTAACCCAGCATTTTTTAGAGTGCAGAAAATTCCTCCAGGTCCTGCACATTCTTCAGTTTTCCAGCATCTTTTGCATATTTGAACCCTCTCCAGCAATGACTGTACGATTTTAAGATCCATCTTTTCACAATGAGGACAAGTGAGGGACTCAAACACAACTATTAAAAACGGTTCACACATTCACTGATGCTCCAGAAGGAAACACAATGCATTAAGACCCGGGGGGTGAAAACCTATTGGGTTGTTAAGACTGACGTCACGCAGCAGAGCTTCCGGGTCCAAACGCTTTGCACATTGCACATCTCATACCACAAGAAAAACAACAAACGGTGCTAATATACACACAATGTGGTATAATACTACAAATAAAATTATAATCATAACCTTTATCTCCATACCAACATTTCAGATAGCCAGACAATGATTCTTTTATAAATTGTTAAAAATATTAATGTCTGTGACGCTGTGAGCACAGAGACTGTTGTGTAGACTGTAAGTATTTAAAATGTTTAACTTTTTAAAATGTTTGATGTTTAATATGAATAAATAACGCTCATAAACTGCCGTCGATGGCATTCTCAAATGAGTTGAGGCTTGGACCCAGAAATGGCGTTCCTTATGTCACGACTTAACAAGTGAATTTGAAATTGAATTTGAAAATCAAGGTAAATTGTACTTAATTTGTCTTCCGGGAAACATGTAAGTATCTTCTGTTGCTTCTGAAGGGCAGTACTAAATGAAAAAAAAATTATATTTAAACAAAACAAGAAAAATTTGGACATATTCATCCTGTTCAAAGGTTTTCACCCCCACCCCCCCAGCATTGTGTTTCCTTCTGGAGCATCATCACCTTTTTTAATAGTTGTGTTTGAGTCCCTCACTTGTCCAAAGATGGATCTCAAAATCATACAGTCCCTGCTGGAGAGGGTTCAAATATGCAAAAGATGCTGGAAACCTGAAGAATATGCAGGACCTGGAGGATTTTTCTGAAGAACATTGGGCAGTTTAACTGCTCAGGACAAACAAGGGACTCAAGAACAACCATCACAAAACAAAAAAAGAGCCATCGATCATCCAGGGAACGACACACAGCACTGAGAATCAATGGTTCATAAACTTTTGATCCAGGTCATTTTAATAAATTCAGCTATTTTTTTCGTCTTGTGGACTATATGTAAAAAAAAAAATTTTTTTAAATATCTTATTCGGGACAGTACTAAATAAAAAATAACATGCATTTTGTATGATCCCTCTTATTTAGTTAAAATGATTCCCATTTTCACAGATTCTGCAAGCGGTTCACATATTTTTTCTTGCCACTGTATACAGTATGTTTTCATCTGGGGACATTTGCAGTTGAAAAAAGGTACTAAATCGCAATAGCCTATATCACAATATATATTTTTTGCATTGTATTCAGCATATCACAATAATATCGTATTGTGTCTCAAGAATTGTGATAATATCGTGTCGTGGGGGTTCTGGTGTTTCCTACCCATAATACTGCAGTGGCTCAATTCAGAATAGCATTCAAATATAAAGATATAAAAAGATATGTTGGTATGCTATTTTAAATTCAAGTCACTTGGTTCATTTTGAATGAATCAATATTTCAAATAAATCGGTTGACTGAATAAATCAAGAACCAAACAAATTAATCAAGGTCACCAACTACCAGAGTAACTGTAACCAGCAGAAAGAGTCACTGAAAAAATCCTCACCACTAATGCACAGAATTACAACGAGACGATCTGAAGTGCAATCTTCCTCGGTCAATCAAATTCAAGAATGAGAATTTCGATAGACAATTTTGATTGGATAAGCCGCGATCGGAGCAGTTTATAGTCAACATTAACACACCTTGGTTGAGTTCTATATTCATCCACAGTTGCTGTTTCTTGGACCCCCGTAAACAGCCTACATTTTTAATTGCAAATATTTACTGAAAATATGTGGTATTGTTATTTATTCAATTTTATTAAACCAATAAAGCACTTATCACATGACAGTGATATTACCACAGTTGAGGATTAGCCTAACAACACTCATACCTGTGTTGAAATCACTTCAAAGTAACTGAATCATGTGTACTACCACAATTCTACAATATCTTCCTCTGCCCTCAGCCATGCTAGTGCTGCGATAAAGAGGCCTCGGTCATTTAGCAATGTGCAATGGCTTTTTAACTCGAGGCGATGGAGATGTCACATGCAGCAAGGTGCCAGGAATATGGTGCTGCCAACACCTGTCGTTTCTGAAGAAGGTAATGTTGCTAATAGTGGCTCTGCTTCTAATAGACTGCATCTGCAGCACACACGCCCACACACACAAACGTGTGTATGTGTTTGACACTCGAGAACACACACACACACATTGTGTGCTTATAAGAGAACAGAAGACTACATATGTCATCCTCACTTACTTCAGGAGTTCATTATGAAACTGCTCCCAGGTGGGCCGCTGTATTTTGCCTCTTTCTCTTATCATTTTGGAAGGCCCATATAAGTCAACTAGCACAACTGGCTGGTGTTTCTGGTTGCAATTAACCTTCAATTTTGGATTGTTCATTTAAAGTGGAAGAAATTCGGATTATATAAAAACAACTAAATGCAGGTCATTCGCAGGTTGCTTTTGTTTGAGCAGCCTGGTGTCACTTCTGGGCGGTGTTTTATTATTTATATACTAATATATATTATGATTTCTATACTTAAATTAACTTTTAATATATCTAGGGGTATGATTCTCGCTTTGGGTGCGAGACGTCCCGGGTTAATATCCCGGACGAGCCCCCATTTTTTAGGCCCCCGTGGCTCAAAAGGGACGTAACAAAAATAGGGACACACAAGAAAGCCAAAATAGAATGCAAAATTTATTAACAAAATAAAACTATATATAAAAAAACAGTATACAGTGTAACAGTCAGGAGTCAGTGGTGTGAAGTGTAATGAATGGATAGAAGGGTAATGTGCTGTAGTAGTGTTGGATGTACCAAAGAAACAAGTTTAAAGGAAACCAAACGCAAACGAAATCAAGTCCAATCTGCAGCCCTCCTGGCCTTTACATCATGCTCCTTTTAACAAGGCCCGACAGGAAGTCAGCAACAGGTGTGCTGAAAGAAACCATAGATCTACATAATAAAGGCTAGATGTCTCGTCCGCACTGCTGGCCAATGGAGGTCGACGTCCACACCTGGCGGCCATCTTGTCACAGTCAGCTCGCTCACTCGTAACATGGTGTTTTAATGGTGCTTGTACTTTTTAAATAACCATAACTTGCTCAATTTTCTACCGATTTTCAAACTGTTTGGTTTGTAATAAATGTCAGAGATGTAGTTATGACACTGCATACTTCTGAATAATTATTAATTATTTGTTCAAGCATCCAGAATTATAGCCATGGTAATAATGTTTGTAAGAAACCAAACCATGTGTAAATCCGTAAAGATTTCAGCAAGATAAGAGTATTTGTGTTTGTGCAGATCACTCACCTTACATCAGGTACCACAGAGCCCGACAGAAAGCTTGCCTGTGACAAGATGGCCACGGTGATGACGTTAGAGACTCCGCCATAAGACATATATACTGTATATATATATATATATACTGTATATATATATATATATATATGTATATATATATATATATATATATATATATATATATATATATATATATATATATGTATATCGTCGCTGTCCGATGAAAACCACGTATGTCCATTTTGCCGATTTTGAGATTTTTCGACGGATTGAATGTCCAGGTTCATTTCCGTATACAGTATGCTTCACATATCTAAATGGCCAATGAAAAGTTGTGAAATCATGTCATCTGATTTTCACGTATATCCATTTGGTGTCAATCACGCCGCGTATCTCCCGTCCTGTGGAAGCATCTCACCGGTCTCGTGAAACATAGCCTGGTGAGACAATGACTTTCCTTCATCGAGGTAAACGTTTCCCCCCTGACGCCAGACGTACGTCTAGGAGTGACAAAATTACGGTAGGACTGTACAAACAAAGTATCTGTCATTCTATCTGTCATCTAGCATTACCATGTCAGTGTATTGATTCATTGTCCCTTCATAGTTTGCAAGAGACATTTAATAAATGTATAATTAATATTAAATAAACTAAGCGTATTTAATAAACTAAGACGTAGGCTATTTAATAAACTGAGCGTATTCCTCTGTCAATATGAAACGCGACTTGGCCATTCTAATTAATGATCGGAAGAACGCGTATCGACCACCGTTACTGTAAAATATGCACGTATGTCCATTTAAACTAAATTTTGGTCAAATGTGGATTATATCATTACACTGGCAAGAATATGGTTACATGTAAAGATGCCGTACCAAGTATGACAACGCTACATTCAACTGCTTTTGAAATACGGTGTTTTTTTCACTTCCTGAAAAGTAACCGTTTTGGACATATGTGAGTTTCATCGGGCAGCGACGATATATATATATATATATATATATATATATATATATATATATATATATATATATATATATATATATATATATATATATATATATATATATAATTAGCTTATAATATACACTCACCTAAAGGATTATTAGGAACACCTGTTCAATTTCTCATTAATGCAATTATCTAATCAACCAATCACATGGTAGTTGCTTCAATGCATTTAGGGGTGTGGTCCTGGTCAAGACAATCTCCTGAACTCCAAACTGAATGTCAGAATGGGAAAGAAAGGTGATTTAAGCAATTTTGAGCGTGGCATGGTTGTTGGTGCCAGACGGGCCGGTCTGAGTATTTCACAATCTGCTCAGTTACTGGGATTTTCACACACAACCATTTCTAGGGTTTACAAAGAATGGTGTGAAAAGGGAAAAACATCCAGTATGCGGCAGTCCTGTGGGCGAAAATGCCTTGTTGATGCTAGAGGTCAGAGGAGAATGGGCCGACTGATTCAAGCTGATAGAAGAGCAACTTTGACTGAAATAACTACTCGTTACAACCGAGGTATGCAGCAAAGCATTTGTGAAGCCACAACAAGCACAACCTTGAGGCGGATGGACTACAACAGCAGAAGACCCCACCAGGTACCACTCATCTCCACTACAAATAGGAAAAAGAGGCTACAATTTGCACGAGCTCACCAAAATTGGACAGTTGAAGACTGGAAAAATGTTGCCTGGTCTGATGAGTCTCGATTTCTGTTGAGACATTCAGATGGTAGAGTCAGAATTTGGCGTAAACAGAATGAGAACATGGATCCATCATGCCTTGTTACCACTGTGCAGGCTGGTAGTGGTGGTGTAATGGTGTGGGGGATGTTTTCTTGGCACACTTTAGGCCCCTTAGTGCCAATTGGGCATCGTTTAAATGCCACGGCCTACCTGAGCATTGTTTCTGACCAAGTCCTTCCCTTTATGACCACCATGTACCCATCCTCTGATGGCTACTTCCAGCAGGATAATGCACCATGTCACAAAGCTCGAATCATTTCAAATTGGTTTCTTGTACATGACAATGAGTTCACTGTACTAAAATAGCCCCCACAGTCACCAGATCTCAACCCAATATAGCATCTTTGGGATGTGGTGGAACGGCAGCTTCGTGCCCTGGATGTGCATCCCACAAATCTCCATCAACTGCAAGATGCTATCCTATCAATATGGGCCAACATTTTCTAAAGACTGCTTTCAGCACCTTGTTGAATCAATGCCATGTAGAATTAAGGCAGTTCTGAAGGTGAAAGGGGGTCAAACACAGTATTAGTATGGTGTTCCTAATAATCCTTTAGTTGAGTGTATATCAGCTTTATTTTAATTAAAAAAATTTAAATTTTAGTTAACAACAACACTAATACCAACACTGCTTCTGGGTTTTTCAGTGGTGTGATTTTAAGGTGGGATTACCTGTTTCAAACAATGGAAGATGCAATTTGAATACAGTTGTATTTGAGCTAATCATTTGAACACAATGGCATATGCCTGCCTCCTGAGCAAAACATTGACGAATAGTCGTCACCATCGCACCATAGGCCCTGCCCATTGGCGTTCAGCCGCTAACGGCTGAAACTTACCAACACCAGATGTTAGCGGCGCATCAAAAGCTAATAAAACCCATTATAATCACGGACGCTGTCCACACTGGATACAGTGTACAGATGTGCGTTCAGTTTCTGAAATACTACACACACTTGAGTCTGTCGACAACATGATAAATGGAACATTTACATTAATTCATTTAGCAGACGCTTTTATCCAAAGCGACTTACAACTGAGGGAACAGTGAAAGAACGTTTGCTCTGACATGTTCAGTTTAAACAGCTTGTTTGTGTCTCTGCATCGGGAACAAGTGGATGGTTTATTTTAATGGTGTCACAGATCGTGTCAGAGGATTATCTGTTTGTCCGGAGCATTTTGTTTTTTAATTGAGGGACAGTGTAATAGAATGGTGCAGGTATGACGTTACTTTTTAGGCCAACCGGCAGTTAGCATCACACTGGTTCCCTCGATAAAAACCCAATAGGATTTTTCCATAGGCTTTTGGATTATCGCAAAAAACAAGTTCTGTGATCAACAAAAGTTTATGAAACTTACACCTTTTGTCCATCCAGATAATTTTCACAGATGAACACAACTTTTATGAATTTTGAAGCCTAAATGCAGTCGCCAGGAGTAAAAAGCTAAAGGTAGGCTATAAACGAACTACACCAGTCAAATTCAACGTCACCATCTAAGCTTCCGACAACTCTTTCAGTTTTTATCACTTACTCTCGTGCAATAGTGAGTGGGCAATGATACGTGTAAAAAACGTCCTGAAAAGCAGTGTTGTGCCAGTTCACAGCTTTTCTGAACTAGTTCAAGTTCAGTTCATACATGCTCAAAGTGAACAGTTCACGTTCAAAGTTCACAATTTTAATTCTGAACTAGTTCAAAGTTCAGTTCATTTTACTTTTTTCGTGAGATATTCAAATAAATACTTTTTTTTTCACACTACGAGCTAGAAATCACTATACGTTCTTTGAAGCTGCTCATTGTAGACATTTGCTCATGACACTGCAATTGTGGGTTTCTTACCAGGTGATGAAACTTGCAGCAGTACAGACAAGGTAGACCAGTTCTATACTTAGTGCAATGAAATCTACCAGCATTTAATTAAAAAAAGAATATATAATATGAAATATGTATATATTATTTGATATATATGATATTATATATACATATGTGTGTGTATGAAATGAGCAAAACTCTTGAATGAAGGTAATGAAGGCAAAACTCAAAGGCACAAAAAACTTTATTTTGTCTTGGTTTGCAAGAGTGTAAAATTGTTTTAAATGTTCATAAGGAGAATCGGTGTCCGTCTCCGTGCCATCACTTCCACTAGCCTCCTCTCTCTCTCTCTCTCTCTCTCTCTCTCTCTCTCTCTCTCTCTCTCTCTCTCTCTCTCTCTCTCTCTCTCCTCTAGCCCTCCGCGCTCTCGTCGTTGCCTGCTACGCGGCGTTGCTATGCCTACCCCGCTCTGCTGCAATTCATCACGGGTAACGTTGTGCGGAAGCCAGTATGCTATTCAACTATTCTCAGCCGGACACTACGTTGCCCGCAATGCATTGCGCACACAATGTCAAAACCATTTCTGTCTGGTGATACATGATTTAAGCGGCACCAGCGAGAATACAGGAGGGAGGAACTTTCTCTCGTTGCGTTTCAAAAGAGAAAACAGATGTCACTCAGTTTTCAATGGAAAACAAATTCCAACGTTCATTTACAGTGATGTCTGCCGTTCATGACACATAATGTGAACTAATTCACGTTCAAGTTCTTTATTAAAAAATGTGTTGCGTTCAGTTCAACGTTCACGAAAAAATGAGCGTGTTCAATGAACGCGTTCTTTTGAACTCGTTCACGCACAACACTGCTGAAAAGTGAAGCCAAAACGTTTTGATCGTCGCATCCGTCTTTTCACATTTATTGCAATACAGTACATAACACAAATGTAATAGCATGTCATAAAAACAAGATGACAACATTAGTTATAACCATAAATAAACTAAACTATACCTGTTCTATCTCCATGCAGCATATATTCTCTGGCTCAGGCATTTTACAACAGTTCCCACATGAGCGATTTATAGATTATCATGGCAGAATATGCTAATAAATGACTTGAAGATATTTAACTCCCCATCAGCTACATAAATTCATCAACTAAGCATTCAGAAACGTCCTGTTGCATTCTACATGTTGTCACTTCTTCTTGAGTCTCTCCATCATTGTCCGACTCTGGTTTGAACATAAAAGGCTGAACAGTTTCTGGCATTTTCAGTGCGTGTCTGCGAGGTAATCTGAGCTGCTAACATGAGCTCTTGAAGCTCCGCCCTCTTCATGAAAGGGGGCCGGAGCAGCAGCTCATTTGCATTTAAAGGGACATGCACAAAAATTGTGTTTTTGCTCACCCTCAAAAAGTGACAATTTTAACATGCTATAAAAAATTATCTGTGGGGTATTTTGAGCTAAAACTTCACATACACACTCAGACATAAGAGACTTATTTTACATCTGGTAAAAAGGGGCATTATAGGACTCCTTTAAAAAACAGACCCAAACTAAATGGTCTGTGGTGTGGAAGTTCATTTAACGCTTTTGATATCCGTCCAAATATAGTGTGTCACTGGTAAAACATCAACTATAATATAATGAAATACAAATTGTCATAAATATTTCTTTATGTTTTTAGGCATGAACAGTATAACTAAGTCTTTAATGTATGTTGTCATAAGATTCTGCTGTGAATGTTTTTAAGAATCCTATAGGATAAAAGTCACAATTTTGTAGGGCACACAGTGCAATTATGCAGGAATGATGAATACCATGTTTCTGGGAAAGAGCCACATATTATCAGTCAACATAGTTGAGATTATTTGACTTCTTGTACATTTGTACATTGTTTTTCCAATCCATCAAATTCACATAATCATGAGACGATTTACCTTGCCGCTCAGCTTTTTGATCAATGGTCTTAATGTGAGAATTAAAGATGTTTTATGTGGATTACACATATTGCAATCATCCATTCCAAAGCAACATCTTCCCGTTTCATGGCTCCCTCCCATTTTCCACTGGTTCATTCAAAGGGCATCCGTGCCGAGTGTCTTCATGCAAGAATTTTCCTCATTTCAACCAATTCTGACAATCCAGGGCTCTGGGCGCTCTTCGTTTCTCTCTCTCTCTATCTTACATCCCTTCCCCCACATCCCTGACCAGTCTTTCATCCTCCCCTGAACAGTGTGAAAGGTCTTCTATCCATTACCTGCACTTTCATTTGAGGCTGTGCTAAAAGTGAAATGACAGATGTTGAGGGTAGAGGTTTATTTTGGGGAAGAGCAGAGGTGGCCAAAATTAGGGAAAATATTTTGCCAGCCTTCTGCCTCAAATGCCGGCTAAACATGAAGAAGGATGCCACAAGTGCAGGGTTTATTTTTAAGCTGATTATTTTTGTGTGACCGAATTAGACTGAGATTAAAAACAAAGAGCCTTCAATAAAGGCAAATGCTTTGGGAAGCCATTATCTTATGGCCCGTCACAATACACAAAATTACCTAGAAGTGAAATTTTGCGCTAAAAAGATTGGGCCACACATTTTCCACGTATTGTGGGTTACGGCTCAACAAGTTTGAACATATAATTATATACGTCAATTCGCAGATGCTTTTAGGCAAAATACGACTCAAAGGCTGTTTGTTAGTGTAGAAGTTGGGTCATGTTGTTGTATGGTAGTGACCGAAATAAGGACCCCGGTGGAGACGAGATGAATATTTTAAGGTATATGTTTTTCTTTGGTCTGAACTATAATGTACAGTTAGAAGTGCTGAGGTTATGTGGTGGTTAAACTGAGGCGGGAGCCGTCACTGTGTGATAGGTATACATTATTAAAATCCCCAGGTCAGAGCAAACTCACATCCTGTCAGATGAAGAAGAAAGCTGCAGTGATGCCTTCGACTCCGGTTTGAACTCTCACAGAGGGTACAAACCATTACAGGTTCAATAGTTCTCTCCTTTGTTTCCTCTGTTGTCAATTTACCTCTTGCGATGGTATGTTACAAGCAGCCTTTAAACTGCGGAGAGAACTCTGTGTGAATTAGTGCATTCAGAACGAAGGAGAAAAGTCACCTCGCCATGCATAATTCTCTATGTTTCATTATTAATCACCTTAACAAACACGAAGGGTTGAAACTGAGCACATTACCCTGCTCTTAAGAGTTTATATTTCTTATTCATAAACTAAATCTAAAATTCAAACTTACCACTGAATGCATCTAATGCCCAAACACATATAGTTGACACGTAAGGCAGAGATGAAGCCGCTTTCAACTAAAAATGGAAAACTTTTTATGCGTTTTGGACTTTCATTTACACGACAACTGCGTTGTGCGGGCATGAAAACACACTTTTGAAAATGGGTTTCAGAGTGCAAGTTTTTGAAAACGATACTGTTATTGTCTCTGTGTAAACTACAAAAACACAAATTTGTGAAAACAGTGACATCATGGACACACGACTGTGAGGTAATATTTAATACAATTGTTTCATTCTTTGAGGTGAACAAACTGGATTTAGGACGTATTAAAGGGTTAGTTCACCCAAACATTTTAATAATGTAATTTATTACTCACCCTCATGCCGTTCCACACCTGTAAGGCCTCCGTTCATCTTCGGAACACAAATGAAGATATTTTTGTGGAAATCCGATGGCTCAGTGGGGCCTGCATAGCCAGCAATGACATTTCCTCTCTCAAGACCCAGTAATGGACTAAAAACATATTTAAATCAGTTCATGTGAGTACAGTGGTTCAATATTAATAATATAAAGAGAATATTTTTGGTGCGGCAAAAAAACACACGAAATAACCGATTTCAAAACACTGCTTCATGAAGATTCGAACCGTTATGAATCAGCGTGTGGAATCATGATTCATGCGCTGGCAATGGCAGGCAGTATACATGGCCGGTCTGCTCGTTTGGCAGCTGTGCCTCCACAGCTGAGATCGCTACATTGCCTTATTCACCAAAGCCTCTTGTGTGCAAAATGAAGTGGTGAGTTAAAAGAGACCATGGATTCTACCATGGCTATTATTAGGGGTACGTCAGTGCTAGGAAGATGAATGTGTATTTAAACTGGGTCATTTATGTAGTAGAAATGTGAAAATATTTTTTAAATTTGGTGCCTTCTAGACTGAGAAAATATAGAAAATGTATTTTTTTTCTCATGTGGATGAAAGACAACATCTCCCAGAATGCACTTGCTTCGCTGCTCAACGAGGCCACTCCCAAAGCCATGGCTACTGGTTATCACTTGCCCACCATGACACCGCCCCAACCTTTGTTTTGATTTTCATAGTAATAAAATAATTTTGTTCAGTTAGAAAACAGACACTACAATTAAAAACTGAATGTGTCTTTTCAATAAAGTGTGAGTGAGCCGAACGAAAGGCACGGCAGAAACGCAGCAGGAGTCAGATTTCATTAATCACGAGAGCTGAGCAGAGCTGAGGTAAGCCCCAGTCATTCATGACGCGTGTCCAGTTTGGCGCGTTATCAGATCACATATGGAAGCTTAACTTTCATAGGAATTTATTGAAAAGTTGAAACACTCACTTTGCTCCGCACCGCTCCGTTATTAATGCCAGATCCGAGTGGCCATGCGCATTTACATTCTGTGAGTGAGATCTCTCCCCTGTGGGCGGGTTGACTCCTACTACTGGCTGTAGTCTTTAGCCTCTGGCCAAGAAATCCTCAGATGACACAAAATGATGATATTTGTGTCATCGGAGGATTTTTTCCAGAAATAAAATGCATAATTCTCTTGTCTCAGGGGGGTATGAGGGGGAAAGTATGATATTTCGAATATACTACCGGGTTTCTACTGATACAAAGCTTAATGCTAATGGCTGAAGTAACCCTTTAACTTTATTCGTTGTACTTCCAGTTTACAACACCGACTTTTCCGCCAGTTTTTGTCAGATATGTCAGCTCAATATAATGACTTGCTTATCCACAATGACATTAGATGTAAAGGCTTAGTAAAGGAAATGCACAAAAAAATGGTGTACTTCGATTACTTATGAATGGGAGAAAGTGCAACTGCCAATATGGCGAATAAGCTCCGCCTTCCAAATGAAAGAGCCAATCGTTGATTAGCAAAGTCATCTCCTAACTGCAGCTGCCATTAGAAGCTCCGGCTGCTATAGAAACAGGCACATGCGCATTAGCTTTGTCCAGGCGGAAAAATTACGTTTTTTGTCATGATTCGAGCGTTTAAAAACAAGATTTACGAGACAGTTGTTGTCAGAGTTCATTGGTGATTTCAAATATTTAATCGTAAGCTTGGCGAACAGTTTTGGAGAATTTGATGTTTCCCCATTCAAAGAGATAGGAACTGCACTTGCATGCCTGAGAGGTGTTTCAAAGATGGCCGCTGAATGAAATTAATTGTCTTAAAGGGACTTTGGTAGTAGGCGCTTAGTTTTTCTTTACAAAGTGGCATCGCCATCTCCTGGCAGCAGAATACATCGTTTTTAATCGTTTTTGCATATCCGTGTGAACAGGGATCGTTTTGGCAACGTCGTCATCTGTACCCGAAAAACGCAAAGGACACTGTAGTGTAAAAGTGCCCTTATTCACCCCTCATGTCATTCCAAACCTGTATGAGTTTCGTTCTTCTGTGGAACACAAAAGAAGATACTTTGAAGAATGTCTCAGTGTTTTTGTCGGTAATGTGTAGGGTACAACGGGGCTCAAGGCGCCCCAGGGTAAAAGGTGCCTTTTATTTCATTTTCCTCTAAACCACTAGATGGCACAAAAACTTAAACATCCGCTTTTCAAGACGCACGTGGAAATTTAGCGGATCCTTGACAGGCAGCAGCGCGAAGTTGATTCTGCTGTAATTTGATCCAATATTGGATTTTTTTTAATTTTTTTTAATGTTTGTAGATTTAAGGAGCAAATGAAAATCATTTTGTGACAAATGTCTTTGTCAGTTTTGAAGATTTTCATTTTTGTTCAAGGTAATTAAAGTTTCTCAACAGTAACAGTTTTTCAATAATGGAAGAATATGTAAAAGTATGGTATTTGGGGTAAAAAGTGCCCCTGCTGTTAAGGTGAAAGGCACAAAATTGAACTTTTCCATTTGTTGACATGACATGGTAAGTTTCAGATGGTAAATATCATATATTAAGTTGGGCGTCCACCTTAGCGATAATCACTACATTTATAATGAAACCATCATATTTAAAAATATGATATTAATCATAGCATATAATAAAATATAATTTATTGTTACTACTGGGATCTCCTTCAGTGCTTTCAGAATTTTTACTTTTTAAAATAATTTTGTTTTTGTATTTTTAAAATGTATTTTTATATTAACATATTTTACTGACAGTATATTTATTGAACAAAAATTAATGATCAAATTAATTATTAATCAAAATAATCAAAATAAGCAGAAAATGGTACAAACTTTGCTAAAGTGATTGTTTTGAACAAGTATTGACTTAGAAATTATTAAAAACATTTTAGTTTAGCTAAAATATTTGTATCAATACTGTGTGCCTTTTGCCCCATTCTGGAGAGCCTTTTACCCCGCCACCTCATATAAGATTTTTAAACAAACCACTTTTATAATTTATTTGCACACAAAATCTCTTGTTCATTAAATGTTCAATACAAAAAAAAATCTGAAATAATACACTATGGGAATAGAAAAAACATTTTTTTCCTTAAGGTGAGCCTTTAGACTCGTTGTACCCAAAATCAATGGGGTTCAGAGTAGTTTGGACCTCATCTTTCTTCAAAATATCTTCTTTTAGAGTTCATACTCTGAAATCCCCGGTGTACACAGAACGATATGCCATAAATTATTTTGTTTGTTTATACAGCTACAGTATGTCATAACATACATCTGGACACAACAAATGCATGGTGTTTCAGTCTTCCTTTATACTGGATGTACATCTTAGTGCACTGCCTGTCAGTATACCTTTAGTGCAAGCAAGATCAGTGTCACATCGGAGCTTTAAACCTATTGAGAATCACTATTTTAAACAGAGCATTTACTTCAGGGCATGAACTTTGCAATCTAAAGAAACACTTTGGCAGTGTGCTGTAAAAGCAGAAGGAATCCCCACGAGGAAGAGGAAAGAGGAAGTGAGGGCATGTAGCATATTAAAAGCATGCTCTTAGTGCACTGGCAGCACACGGCATTAACTTGGGAAGTTAATGTTCATGATATCATTTTTGTATGCAGTGCGGGTCAATGCACATTTTAATGGCAGGCAGACTTAGATATCATTGGAAATGACATTTTTCCTCTCTCTGCTGTCATCCATGTTTAATTCACCACTGCCTTGCCTTGCGCTGTCAAGTCACTCCACTTTTTTTTTTTTTTTTTCATAGACAGATGTAAACCATAAACACAGTCTCGATTTGAAATCTGCTTTAAAATGATATATTAAATCATTCACAACTGTTGTTAATTGTCCCACCTTTTACATGGAATGTTATTTGAACATGATAGTTTGAACTCCAAAAAGCACCATAAAATACCAATAAAGTAGTCCAGACAACTTCTACACTATTTCCCAAGTCCTTATTCACTCCACTAACAGCTCTCAAATCAAATATGACACTTGTGACACCGTTTGAACATTACTAACATCAAACATCATTGACGCTTGTGTATTTCCCTGCTTTAAGAATCATGTGGACTTCTTTTACATGATGAACGTGATTTCACCAAGTACATGTTCCTGGATCAACATCTTTGTTGATCCTGGAACAACGTTCCAATCAACCAATCAGATTTGAGGGACAAGTTTACAGTTTATGTCAAGTTTAGGCTTACATCAGTGTTATTCACCTATCATTTCCCTCTGATTTTAGGGATAACTTTTGGTTAGGGATAGGGGTTAGGACTGAATTTTGCCTTACATTTTTAAGTAATCAGCTTGGATGTTTAAGTCATTTTGATTTAAATTGCATTAAACTGACTTTAAAAATGAGTTGAATCTTTGAATGAAAAATGCCTAACTTATTTTGATTGAGTTAAAGCAATGTAAAAACATATGTTGTCATAACTTATTTATCATATATATTTTCACTGTGTATGTTGATCCAGGAACATGTCTTACTTGCCAAAATTATGTTATCGTTAACATATATATCGTTAAGAAATTTGGGGTTGGTAATATTTTTAAATATTTTTAAGTCTATAATATAGTCCATTATATAAGGTATGGGGAAAATTCCAATAGTTTTTAATGTGTTTTTTTCCTTCTTAGTATACCCAGAATTTGGGGATCAGAGCAATTTTTAAATGGTGAGCAAGAGACTTATTTGATGAAGAATTCAGTGAAACTGTCATATTGTGAAATATGATTACAATTTAGAATAGCTGTTCTAATATCATTCCAATATGCTGATTTGCTGTTCAAGAACAATTCTTATTATCAATGTTAAAGGAACACGCCGAATTTTGGAGAGCAAATGGGTGGAGCGTACATGTAGCTCCTCCCCACTATAGAACTCCAGAGAGGAGGGGCGAATGTAATTTGTGCCTAATGGGTGGAGCTAGAATATCCAACCACACCCTAACCCTACCCACAACGCTATCCCTCCACCCCATTGGAGCTCCAGAGAGGAGGAGCTGAATGTCATTTGACTCAGCAGTGAGTACCACTTGAACTTTTTGGGACTTTAGCTTATTCACCATATCCCCCAGAGTTAGATAAGTCCATACATACCATTCTCATCTCCGTGCGTGCCATAACTCTGTCTGACGCACCCACCGCTAGCCTAGCTTAGCACAAAGACTGGAGGTAAACGGCTCCAGCTAGCCTACTGCTCAAAAAGAGACAATGATATTACGCAGCGCCTGAAAATAGTCCCCAGCACGCTATCTGGGCAAGCAGGTTGTCACGTTGGTTATGTTGACGGAAGTTAGCCTATTTTCAGGCGCTGCGTAATATCATTGCGCTGCTGCACCCATGGTACGGCAGCAAAGTTCCATAATTATTACGCAGGAATGAGAGTATAGTTCCTAGCCTCGCTCTAGAAAATCGCAACTTTTCATTTTCCATCGGTCTTAGTACACAATGTAACTATGCACATCACAACATGTAAAAAGGAAAATGTTGGCGTTATTTTGTCACTTATTGAGCTGTAGGCTAGCCGGAGCCATTTACCTCCAGTCTTTGTGCTAAGCTAGGCTAGCGGTGGGTGCGTCAGACAGAGTTATGGCACGCACGGAGATGAGAATGGTACTTATGGACTTGTCTAACTCTGGGGGATACGGTGAATAAGATAAAATCCCAAAAAGTCGGCGTGTTCCTTTAAAACCGGAATACATTTTTTGATGAATAGAAAGTACAGCATTTATCTGAAACAGAAATATTTTGTAATAATAAAATGTCTTTATTGTTACTTTTGATCAATGTAATGCATCTATGCTGAATACAAGTATTTCTTTCATTTTTACTAAATGTACTACTTTTTTGTATCCAGTAATCGATTTAAACTTTAATTTTATGGAACTATCCCTTTAAGTGACAAATGTGCATCAGTAGGACACTTTCTTTGGTACACATAGGCTCCTCTTTTCTGCTACATAGTGCTTTTTATAAAAGCTAGCACTATATTTTTTGCATAGTAAGGGGTTGTCAAAAGGGGCTAAAATACAAGTTACGAAAAAGTAGAACAGCAGACAAAGGACGGTAAGACGATAAGAAACATGCCCTACTCTACAACTCCAAATCCTCTGAATCAGATGGAATGTCAACTCACATAAACATAATCAAATCAGCACAAACAAACAAACAAAATATTGCTACGCTCATGTGATATGGTAATGTGCGTGCCTGAAAAATCTACAAATCAAAGCGGGCATTTGTAATTCTTGTAACACGACAGAAGCGCTCGCCCTTGTCTCGGAGTAGGACGCAGCTGAGGATGCCCTGCTTCCAATGTCCTCAGCCTGGTGAACAGTCAGGGCGAGGTTATATAGCGCCGCTAAACCCTCAGAGCCTGAGTGGCGGGTCAACGTCAATCAGTCTAATATCAGCTGACACACTGGTGAGGGTGGTGACAGGGCAAGGTTATGTGTCACCCATTGCTCCGAGCTACCACGGAGTCCAGTATAGCCTGTGAACCTACCTCTAGGGTAAAGAGACCGTCCAACTGGGGCTCCATGGGCGCCGTGGGGCCAAATACGACTTGGTCATCACCTGCGGCGTATCCTCTGGACGGCTGGAGTCAGTGTATAACTTCCCCATGACCCTAAGGACGCCCATCCCGCCGACAGCTCAGCTCCACATGTTCAACGGGGACCAAATGAAAAGAGTTTAATTTGACAAAGAGAGCATGATCTTCAGAACTCTCATTCTAGCCCTTAACCCATTGAATGGTTTCTATGTCAACACCATTAACCTTGGGCCTTGAAGTACACTTGTCAATCAAATTCGCTTATGATGATGGCACACGCACCTTTCTCGAGGGAACGGGTGGCTGTTTGTGGGATTATGGGTTCTGACATTAAAGACTTGTGGTTTGAAGTCGGGAACAGACGGATAGATAGACAGACGGAAGGACGGACGGACGGACGGCAGAACCTTCATCCGGGCTGAAAGTGTTTAGTCTGTCGCAAGGCCTTTAATCTTCCTTTGGATATCATGTGATGGATCGTGCGGAGAGGCCTCCTCAGAGTTACGAATCACATTCACCTGGGTAGCTGACATTTAATCAATAAACTCCTGACCTGTTGCCATAACCTAGAGCCACGAGGATTAATTTTGTTTCCCCACACTGCCTCCGCTGACCCCCCGCAGACATAACGACTGGCCTCACGCTGATCGCCAAATCACCTATGCCAGAAACATGGACACGGACATGCAGCGAGCATAAACAAACAATAACAGTTTTCCCTCTTAAATAGGCCTACATGATTTTCAAAGTGTTTCTTTAATCGGCTGAAGTCTATCTTTGAGTTGTGGAGGTCTGTTAAAACCAGGTTTATGGAGATTCAGAGTTAGTCATAAATAAGGACGATAGCCGACATATAGGGCCTAGAATTTGGATCAAATTTATACAGGCATCGATATCTGCAATATGTACAACATAAAATAATGGATTTGTTTTGTGTGAGTATTTTTTTTTTTACCTTTAAACTCTCCTTTTATAGTATGTTGGAAATATATATTTGATATACAAAGGACTATGCTGCCATCTATAGGTGGAAACAGATGAAAATGAAAATAGGCACTCAAATACAATACAATTGTTGTGGTCTGTCAGGTTTTTCAGTCAAATAAGGCTGTTACATAATGGTTTATGGACAATTACAAATATTTATGCATATTATATTATTAAGTGTTTATTGAATTGCCTTGAATCAGTGACAAATTAAACCATTTTAAAAATCAATAGGAATGCATTTTGATGTGAAACATGGTAAGCAACGGTAACTATTCATGCATAATATATAATATTTACATGTAACATATGTACTTATTCCAACATAAATTATTAAAACATATATTAATATATTACATTACAATACAATATATTTAGTAGCCTATATAATATATATTACTAAAATTACAAAATGTAAATTATATAGTATATGCAAAATGTAAATTATATAGTATATGTGTGTACATGCATGTATATATTTAAGATTTTTTTATTTATTTATATATTATATAAATTATATAAACATATATACGGTATATACATGCAAATATTTCTTACATTTATACATGAATGAGTGTGTATTTACATAATAATTATACACAATACACACACATATATTATGTAAATATATATATATTTAAGAAATATTTGCATGTATATACCGTATATATGTTTATATAATTTATATTATATATAAATATAAAATTTATATTACATATATATATATATATATATATATACATTAGTGCTGTCAAATTGATTAATCGCAATTAATTTAAGAAATATTTGCATATAAACATATACAGTATATACATGCAAATATTTCTTAAATATATACATGAATGAGTGCGTATTTATATATTCATAATAATTATACACAGTACACACACATATATTATGTAAACACAAACTTTTATTTTGAATGCGATTGCGATTAATCGTTTTGACAGCACATATATATATATAATATAAATTATATAAACATATATACAGTATATACATGCAAATATTTCTTAAATATATACATGAATGAGTGTATTTATAGATATATAATAATTATACATAGTACACACACATATATTATGTAAACAAACTTATTTTGGATGTGATTAATTGCGATTAATCGATTTGACAGCACTAATGTATATATATATTTATATATATATATATTATATAAACATACACAGTATATACATCCAAATATTTCGTAAATGTATACATGAATGGGTGTGTATTTATATATACATAATAATTATACACAGTACACACACATATTATGTAAACACACTCTTATTTTGGATGCGATTAATCGATTTGACAGCCTTAATGTATATATATATTTATATATATATAATATATAAACATACACAGTATATACATGCAAATATTTCGTAAATGTATACATGAATGGGTGTGTATTTATATATACATAATAATTATACACAGTACACACACATATTATGTAAACACACTCTTATTTTGGATGCGATTAATATATATATATATATATATATATATATATATATATATATATATATATATATATATATATATATATATATATATATATATATATATATATATATATATATATATATATATATCATTTACATTTTGCAATTTTAGTAATATATTGTATACTAAATATATTGTATTGTAATGTAAGCATTGTCATTTAAGTATGTGTGTGTGTGTGTGTGTGTGTGTGTGTGTGTGTGTGTGTGTGTGTGTGTGTGCGTGTGTGTGTGTGTGGGCATGTTTTCGTGAAATATCAGGACACAAATGTGTATAATGACATGGGTATGACATAGGTATTACAAAAAGAGGGTGAAATATGAGGACGTTCCCCATGTCCTCACTTTTCAAAATGCTTATAAATCATACAGAACAAGTTTTTTTTTCACAGAAAGTGAACTGCACAGTCTCCTGTGAGGGCTAGGTTTAGGGGCAGGGGCAGTGTAAGGGGATAGAAAATACGGTTTGTACGGTATAAAAACCATTACACCTATGGAATGTCCTCACATTTCACAAAAACAAACATGTGTGTGTGTGTGTGTGTGTGTGTGTGTGTGTAGGTAGTTAAGCAGATACATATAATAGACAATATAGTACTGTATATATATCATGATTGCGATTCTGTTGGTCTTCTACCATACTATCCGCAAATTATTCATTGTTACATTGCATCTGACCTTCCTCTCTTACTCTCTGCGTCTCTCTCCATCTTTTTGTTCTCTCTCTGTCAGTTTGACATGCTGCTCAGTGGCCCAGAAACACAGCATGTTATGCCACTCTGTTGCACCGTGTTCAGAGTTGCACCCTGCATCTGAATGTGATGTAAATGATATGATGTGCTGCTCTGTGCTAATTTTTGTTTTGTCACATTTGCTCCTGCTCCCCCTTCAGGGAGGTTGTTGTATTGGACTAAGATGTTGTCAAGACGCTAAAAAAAAAAGTGTCCAGCTGCTATCTGTTGCCTTAAATCAGTGACGAATTAAATCAAATTGAAATACAATTGCTAAGCATCTACTTGACATAAAACTAACTTATGGTAAGCAAATGTTTTTCGGGTCAGAAGGAAGTGTTGGAATTCTCACAGCACGTTATGTAAAAATAGGTCAGCTGTAGTTAAGTGCTGCGTTTACTGTTTATTTGCAGTACCATATGGGGTCAACTGAAGGGCAGTTAATTGCTCATTTTGGAAGGGCATTTACTTGTAAGTGGATGGTAAAATGTAAAATATATATGACACACTATATATAAAAATAATTTTACTTATTTTTAAAAGCTCAAGTGGCTCACACGAGCTATATATAAATCATGGGGTCAGTTAAATGTCAACAGTTCATAGGAGTGGAAAGCAGTAAAATATGCAACACTTCAATTAGCTCAGGCTCCACTGCAGTCGTGCCTACATTAGCACGCTACACTTCAAAACACATGCTAAACACACACGCTAACATATAGAAACGGCAAAGAAAAATATGGTGACCGTTTGCTTTCGCCAAGAAACGAAGGTCAATAAACTCCGTGGAGATGAACAATACAGATATGATGGATGTTTCAGGGCGTGAAATTGGAGACTAGCGCTGACCCAGATAACAGCTTGTATGCTCATCAGATCATGTCGTCTGTGTAATCTGCCACTGAGAATGCACATATGCCCAGTTCTTGGAAGGATTGCACTGGGAAGGTTAACTGTGCTGTGGTGCATGTATGGCTATGGCATATTCGCTTGTAATTTCAGCAGTGAGCAGTTATATAATTACTAAAAGACCTGAAAACATGGAAAATTTCATTAAATGGATTGCAAGTATGACTTAAGTCATAGTGAGACTTGACGGAATTGCAGGATTTCTTATTTTTATTATCGAAAAGTAAAAATGACTTAATATCTTGTTGATATTAATGTTAATAATAATAATGTAATAATGTTAATACATTGCGAATTCTTACGCTCATCTCTTTGATCTGAAGTTTTGCTTTGACTGTTTACATTGCTGCTGTGATCTTATCATTATAATTTAGTCTGCACATTGTGCACATAATCATGACAGGCATTTGCTCATACACAGTAATGTGTAATGTTAATCAACACTGAATTTCACAAATTAATTCAGATTTGACAGTTTACACCTGGGTTGCGTGACCATGTAGGATATCAAATCCTGGACCATAAGTCGTCTAAATTGGATTTGAAAAGATCTGACTTTTTCACACAGCTCAACATCAGTGTCACATGTAGGGAAACAAGTTTTTTTGATTGTGTGTGAAAAAAGTCTCTCATCAAGGCTGTATTTAATTGATCAAAAATACAGTAAAAACTGCAAACTAGTATTACAATTTAAAATAACTGTTTTATATTTTAATTTATTAATTTTTTTTATTTATTCCTGTCTTGGTAAAGCTGAATTACTCCAGTCTTCAGTGTCACATGATCCTTCAGAAATCATTCTAATATGCTGATTTGGTGCTCAAGAATAATTTCGTATTATTATTAATAATGAAATTATTAACAGTTGTGCTGCTTAAAGGGGACCTATTATGTGCCTTTTTACAAGATGTAATATAAGTCTCATTTGCCCCTAGAATGTGTCTGCAAAGTTAAATTCAAAATACCCCACAGATTATTTATTATACCATGTTGTAAATGCCCATTTTTGAGTGGAAGGAAAAACATGCTGTTTTTGAGCATGTATCTTTACATTTACATTTACATTTATGCATTTAGCAGACGCTTTTATCCAAAATGCATCTTTAAATGCAAATGAGCTGCTGCTTCCCACCCTGCTTTCCAGAAGAGGGCGGAGCCTGTGCAGGCCAAAAAACTAAAACATCTGTTTGGTTTTGATTATCATCTCTATCGCAGTCACGCTCATATGACATTGCAGTTCTTCATCATCATGAAAGTTTATTATCTTGTGCATTTTAAAGCCCTATCAGTCTAAACTTCTGATAGTTTTCTAAACGCGCACATCCGAAGCACGAACACAGAACGCTGGATGTTAATATAGTAAAACTGCGCTTAAACTGTCAAATACACACAAAGTTATGCCAAAAACACACAAAGTTCACATAAACACAGTCAGTTATGTCTGTGAACGTAAACGGCAAATTGCATGTGGATATTAGATCTGTGTATTAAAGTGAAAGCAGCGTAATATACAGTTCCTACTGCTAAATATGTTGTTAATATTAATCAAACAACAAAAGAAAAACAGAAAATCACTCACTGCTCTTGTCTTGATTTAATAACTTTAGTTAGAATACATTTCTTACTTGAATGCTGCTGTTAAATTCTCTGGGCGAGGAGATAAACATGGCTGACTGTGTACAGCTCACTCAGGGTGGGATCTATGCTAATAGGGCGGAGTCAGTCAGCAGTCATGGGCGGGGCCTAAGCATAAATGATGTCACATTGCATTATTCTGTGACACTTTTAATGACTTATGGGGATTAAAAAAAGAGGAGTGGGTGGACTTTTTAGCATTATAGGGTAATTGTGTACACACACTGTCAACACATATTTATGTTTAAGCACCATGTTAAAGTGAATTTTGCATAATAGGTCCCCTTTAATGTTTTTGTGGAAACTGTGCAATAGGATTTTTTGATGAATAAAAAGTTCAAAGAACAGCCTTTATATATATATATATATATATATATATATATATATATATATATGAGACATTTGTCAGTCCTCTCTAAGCCCGACTAGTCTACTAATATATATATATATGACCCCACAATGGCAACCAGAGGGCATTAGTAGACTAGTCGGGCTTAGAGAGGACTGACAAATGTCTCAGGGCTCCCTACATCAGTGTTCAAATGTGGATCAACTACGGCAGGCTCATGTCCTCCATCATAAACCGCTGAGCCTGAGCGTTGACCTGTGCTTTAGCAGGAGTGACTAAGGCGACCTGAAGCACATCAGAAGCACCTCAATAGCACCGCATGTTCTTACACAGCCCTGCCATGGTAATTGACTCCTGGACCAGGTCGGACAAGTTCCTCTGATGCTGACAAAGAATATTCTGACAAAGGAGGTGAATGAGGGACATGGACCTTTGGCAAATAGAGGTTTAAAACGCATTACTGTGAACCATCCTTGAGCAAATTGGTTTGAAATTACTGAAGATATTTGGCGCCATCTCGAGGTCAAACTGAGAAATGCTGCCTGGTTGAAAAGATGCTTAGGCACTGCCAGCACATTTATTGCAGGGTGATCTAGGGTGTAACGATACCCATCATGTCACGATTCGATACATATCATGATAATGAACTCACGATATAGTATTGCGATACTTCAGTCTCCAAGACATATGGTAAAAGGTTAACAAAAATGTATTGTTGAAATGTATGCATATCAGTTGATACATATGTCATACTTATAGATTTTTGTATCATATATTCTTCTTATTTATTAAAAGGAAGGATAGTTGAAAAAAAATACATCTCCATACTGTATATCTTCTTTTGGGTTGCACAGAATGTAAAAAAAAAAGAAAGAAATGATAATGAATTGATTAAAAGTGACATTAAAGACATTTAAATTGTTAAAAAATAATTCTAGCCTATTTCAAATCATTGCTGTACTTTTGAACTGTCCAGCTATTCATCAAAGTTGCGTGTTTCACAAAAAATTATTAGCTGTTTTCAACATGTAGAAATATTTTTGAGTAATAAGAAAGAAAGAAAGAAAGAAAGAAAGAAAGAAAGAAAGAAAGAAAGAAAGAAAGAAAGAAAGAAAGAAAGAAAGAAAGAGGCCTATATATAGTAGTAACAGTTGTTGAAAAAATGCCATAAAAAATGCATATCCACTCCTCGTAAGTGATAGACACCAGTGTATCACAACTAGGCTACACCTTTAGGTCTCACCTTCTGTGAATTACTACATCCTGTCGGTCGTGACACGTAAGACACTCCGTGTTCTCAACCACACTTAACATTGAGAGAAACTTTGTAGTCTTGGGAAACCAGTTGTCAATCCAGGTAATCCACCATGTCACTTTCATATAATACATGTTAAACGCCTGACACCAGATTTTGAAACAAAGGTGTCTATTATCTGCAAAAAAGTATCGCTCACGCAACCACTTATGTAACAGAACTCCCCTTCTTCTACGAGCTGATTGGCTGGAGGATCTGTCAATCAACACCAAATCCCTCACCAGCACTATCAAACTCGGTTGCGGTATGAAGTTCCTAAAATGACACTTTGGGGTATTTTTGTCGGCACGATGTTGCTGTTTTTGTCTAGAAAGGTGAGTGTTATTCAGATTCACATCAATAATGGGGAAAATTATGGAAAAAGCAGACTTTAACTTCGAAGTTGATACCATAAAATTAACTGCACATTACGAGTGTCGGCTACTGTAACCTTTATAAGTGTTTACTGTACACATACTCCATTTTATTCTTTACAAATGTAAGGTATGCTTTGTTTATTTTTGCGTTGTGTTCTGTGCAGTTTGAGGGGGGAAAGTTTTCAGACAATGTCATTTAATGTAACGGTGTTATGGACTGATCCGCTGTTGTTCCAGTTAAAGATAATAACCAGCTCCCAGCTTATTTTCCTGAAGTAGCACCACTGAATAGTAGCCTAGGTGTATACTTCTGAGCATTAACGTACTGTTTTGTGTTGTTTACATTCTTCAGTATGTGTCTCACTTTAGTTTCTAACTTTGCTAGAAACTTTTTATTAAAATAAAATGTATCTCTGCTTGCTATTATGAACTGACTGCAGAAGTTGTTTCTCTGGAATGGTTATTCAAATAATATGTTGGTGCTTGGTTCTTCAACTATGGGCACTTTTGGTCTTGTAGAAAATATATTTAATCTAAATAAAAAAAACACCCTAAATATGTCATTTTAGTTACTATCAATTTCCAACAATGTACATGGAACACAGGAGATTTATTTTCTGTCATGAACATTCCCACACTGTAATTTCCATCACAGTTTAAATAATTTGTTGAGTTTAATAGCATTATATATATATATATATATATATATATATATATATATATATATATATATATATATATATATATATATATATATATATATATATATATATATATATATATATATATATAGAAAGTGATGGAAATTACATTTTAATAAGTCTTTATAAGGCTAAATGTATTGCCTTTATATGTATCCTAAATACACTATAATAGTTTCATGCCTTTTGCAAAATTTGAAAAAATGACTGGAAACGATTGGAAACGGTGTGCAATAATAGTATTTGTTTACAAGTGATATTCACATTTTTTGGATTGAGGTTCTGGGACAATAAAGTATATAAAAATATAATTCATGAAAATATGGAAAATGTTTCCAATAAAGTTTTAATGTGACCTTCAACAAAATCAGTTTTAATATAAATCTCTCATAATAAATTAATTACTTATGAGCCTTAAAGGGCTCAGAGTTGAAGAACACTTCCAATACCGACCGTTCAGAAGTTTGGGGTAGTACGATTTTTAATCTTTTTGAAAGAAGTATTTTATGGCTGCTTATATTTGATCAAAAATCAAAATGTAGTAACAGTATTGTGAAACATTATTACAATTGTTATTATACATTGTCAAATGATCCTTCAGAAATCATTCTAATATGCTGATTTGGTAGAAGTTATTTTTTTAATGATTCTCATGTTCAAAACACGTTTTTCACGTCTTTTTTAACATTGTAAATGTCTTCACTGTAACTTTTGATCATTTTAATCCATCCTTGTTTAATAAAATGTTCATTTCTTTCAAAAAAATAAATAAATAAAATGTGTGTGTAAATGTAAGGCCATATGTATTCTTTCAGGAATCTGTCTAGTTGCAGTGATGAGGCGTGGAGATCCTCTCCCTCAAGCCTTTCAGGCTCCAGTGGACGTACATGCCAGTGCGGATGGCCAAGTGTACATGTTCAGACACAGACAAGATGAACCGGAAGCGTCATCGGAGGATGAGGAATTCAATGTCATGGAGCTCCGGCCACGGAGCAGAGAGTCGTCCTCACGGGAGAGAGAAAGAGTGGGAGAAATGCTTTTGCTAGAACGGGACATTTCCCATGAGGACAATCTCAACAAACTGGCCCTTCAGTATGGATGCAAGGTATCTAGTTCGATTGTGTAGGTCCCTCTCATATTCATCAACATTTATACTGTGCATCTTGCATGATTTGGGCCCTTAATCATAATCATCCTCTATGGTTTCAGGTGGCTGACATAAAAAGAGTGAACAACCTTTTTCAAGAGCAGGACATGTATGCACTGAAGTCCATCAAAATCCCTGTAAAGAAGCATGGCCTGCTAACCGAGGCCAACTCTGAGCTCAGGAACCCCCAGCACAGACCTTCCCATGATGCAGCATCATCAAACAGCGTTGAAGCGAGCGTCTCGGGAAGACCTCAGGTGCAGGAGTACACCAATTACCTTAAGGAGGTGGACAGTGACATTGAGCGTCTAATCCAAAACACAGACCCCACAGACGAGGCGTTTTCTGGTGATTCCTGGTTATCCAGACGATGGGGATGGAGAAGCCAGCGCTTGCGCAGCTATGGCGCAGACTGGGGGATCCAGTGGTGGAACGCTGTAGTTGCCATGTTACTCATTGGCATTGTCCTACCAATATTCTATGTAGTATATTTTAAAACTCAAGAGAGTGTTGAATCTGTAGTGGACAATGGAGTGGTCAACATATCTGTACCTACCTCAAACAGTACAGGGGTGAGCGTCAGCTCAGTGAACCCCGAGAATACATTGGAAAACCACCTTGAGAAAAAGCAAGTATAACAATGGAAAATATTGTATGCGTGTGAAGCCTATCATTTTCTTTGGTATTTTACAGATAAACTTAGTATTACAAGTTGACTACGTCTACAAGTCTTTGTAGACACTAATATTATGGTAGATTCACTTAAATGAATTGATCACCCATAACAAAATGGAAAGTTTTGGGTTTGAAAGACTAATATCGCACACTATCCCAATTCGTTTGCATGAAAAAAAGAGCAAACAGCGCATCATTCAAAAGTTTGGAGCGACATGAGGGTGAGCAAATGATGACAGAAGGGGCTTTAATTTCATTTGCATGAAGGTACATTTAAAGAGACAATTTAAAATGATATTACAAACCGAGTGTTAGTCTGTTTACACTATACTGAAACTGTTATTGGTTTCATGGGTGCTTTTATTTAAATTAATTATGAAATGGCTATAGCAGTTTTTGTTTGTGGAGAAGTCATTATGAAACGTATCTTATCTTTTCTCATAAGATCATACCGTGTGCCTTTGTAAATCAGTGCTTGATGAAATGAATACAAAGAAGAAAAAGCTAAACAATGCTTGATTATTATACAAAATTTGAGACTAAATGGTATTTTATGCTCATTTGTATCTTTTTTTTTTTTTATGGAAAAGCACTACAGTGCCAGCAGTGCCAAATAATGGATGTGTATTCAATAACTGTTTGTTAAGTCATTAGAAGTGCAATAAAAACAAGAGCAAAGCTCATGGGCTGATAGACACATTTTGACCTTTGAATTGTGACATTAAAACATTTCAATCGCGAGTACTGATTTGTGTATATTGCGTGGGGATGGCCAGTGGGTGAGTGAATAAATTTTTTTTTTAAATAAAACAAATAAGGAAAAGTTTTGTATTGGGTTCTAATGGTCAGATCTTAAGGTAAAGTATGCTCAGAGCTGGGGAGTAACTGATTACATGTAATCGGGATTACATAATTAGATTCCAAAAATTAAGTACTTAGTAATTCGATTATATTACGTTGTATTTAGACTACAGTTACTTTTTTTACTGACTGATTGCATGTTATTCTAACAATGGCAGTCATATTCATAATTCATTGATTCATAATTCTTTATTAATCTTTTAAATTTTCCTTTCTAAAAACGCCCACTGCTTGAGTCAGAAAGTCTTCCAGGTTTGTGGAATTAGACACACAGACCAGCCACAAGTCATGTGACTATCACTGAAAATCGCAATTGATCACTGGATGAACAGAAATCATTTAACTTTTATCAAGTTATTTTCTCAACATTGCATAGTGATTAACACATTAATTATTTTGTCTTTCAAACACATTGAAATGTACAAATTCACGTCATTTAATATTTACATGCAATGCAGGGATTCCAAAACTTTTTTGTTGGCTGAAATTTCTTTGACCTAATATATTTACTTGAAGTAACTCCTGAGATTTTAATTTGTAAATTAGGTCAGTAATAAAATTGTCAATAAAAATAATAATACAATTAAGTTCACGGTTCTCTGATGTTGGTTAATGGTCACATCACACATTTTTTTGGTAGTGTTTTTAGTTAAAAAATGTTTTAAAAACAATATTTCTGATTTAATTACTTAATAGCTGTTCATTAAACTCACGCATTCCTGCAGTTCCATCACAAATATTTATAATATTTAGTGCACTTCAACTTCATATTGTTAATAACAAAGAATTGAATATATTTTTATATCATTTTTTTATTTTATTTTTTAGTATGGTACAAGATTATCTACTCAAATCAATGTGATAAACAAGTTCAAAGGTAATCTAAAAGTAATCCAAAAGTAGTCAGATTATATTACCTTAACCCTCCTATATCTTTGTGGTCAATTTGACCCCATTCAATGTTTAACGTCTGTAAAAACACGATTGACATCCTTTTTTTGCTTTAGATTGAATTACTTTTCCTAATTTAATGGGGACAACTCTGTAAACATAAAATTAACATGATGATATTATTCCAATGTCCTGTACACATTTTGTTGCATCTGTGCTCCTTGGGTCATTTGACCCCAGGCTCTTTTAGATGTATAAAACATAAGAAATATAAAAAAATGTACACCCTTTTGTTAAGGTTGTTTTATTGAGGTCACTATAACATGCTATAATTGTATATATTCAATGTAAGATTCAAACAACTTCCCTCTGATTTAGGGCTCTAATCTAACCTAACCAAACCATACCTGTAGTATTGCGAGAACCACTAGTAGTTCACGTTATTATGGTCCTGCCCCACCACGTGAATGACAGGGTAGCCATAGTGCTGCTAATGTCATCAAAATGGTTTCAGGCCCCACCAGATATGCTGTCAGACATAAATGACCTGAGACATAAACTTTTGTAAAAAAAAAAATCATATTCTGGAGGTTTAAATTGCTGGGGTCAGATTGACCCCAGAGGGTAACAAATGTTACTAGATTTGAGGGTAACAGGAGGGTTAAATATGTAATGTAATGGAATACGTTACTAGCTACAATTTTTGTCCTGTACTTTGTAATCAGTAACCGATTACAATCTACCCAGCTTTCGCCTTTATGGTTGAATAAGGAAAAATGTGTTTTCAAATGGCATCTGTAATTCAGTTGTAGATCATTTACCAATTTAAAATGTTCCTTGTGTCCCTCCGAGTAATGTTTTGTCTAACGTTGCTTAGGGTCAGGGTTGTAAACAGAAGGAAAAAAGGGATATATTTTGGAATTGTGCCACAAAAAGCAGCCTAATGTTTTATGTAAAGTATCTTTAGGATTTTGCGTGTTTGAAGTTTTAGTAAGCTGTACAATCCCAATATACCAAGTGTTTCAACTTCTCGTTATTGTGGACACCATTTGGAGGCAAAAAGCACACTATTGGTGGTGAATTAAGGAAAAACAATTATGTATGGCTGTGATTTACCATTATTTACAGATTTATACCTTCGAGCCATGGTATTCTCAGGATAATGTTGTAATTATACACAAAGTTTGTACAAAGCTTCATTAAGGAAAAGTGTTGCAGAGACTGTGATTGTTGAACAGATTCTCCCAGAGCGTCCTAGAGCGCTAAAAATGTGGGTTAGACAGAAGAGGCCATTCTATTTGAGAGTGTACGTCAATGGAGATGTCTCTGCGTGGAATAATATTCTTTTGTGTGACTGGGTGCTGATCTTCAACATGTTCTGCATTACATTCATTCTGGAGCAGGGGCGGATCTAGAAAATGATTTATGGGGTGAAAATTATTTCTTGGAATGAGGACTGTGAGGGGTGGCAACAACAAAGCAAACAAGCGTTCAATCATCTATACTTCATCTATACTATAATTAAATACAAAGTATGGCCGCAAGCGGCAGTCATCAGAGTCTAAGCACCAATGGCCCATGTGGATGATTAGCAATCAGACTGAAATTAATCTTATGATGTGGTTTTTATAGAAAAGTCCAACTTGAATCCTCACTGGAGGTTGGGGTTTGAAACAGGTTACAGCAACACAGGTGTCAACAACTTTCAAAAGAAATCACTTAATGTTAGTCAAAAATCTCTAAGAAATGTTCACTGTCGTAAGGCATGTGATCATGATATATGCGGTGTGGACTCATCAACATTTAAGTGTGTCATAGGATGTCATTTCCATTTCAGACTAATGTAAAGATATCATTTGCATCTTAAAACTTAATCTGAAGCATTAACCACTAACCTAGGGTTAGTTCACCCAAAAATGAAATTCTGTCATTAATTACTTACCCTCATGTCGTTCGACAACCGTAAGACCTTTGTTCATCTTCGGAACACAAATTAAGATATTTTTGATGAAATCCGATGGCTCAGAAAGGCCTCCATTGGCGACTGACGCTAGGGGTTGCAGCCTTTAGGCTCCTTGTTAGTGCGTCCAACTCTCATGCCGGCAGACCCGGGTTCGAGTCCCACTTGGAGCGGGCGGTTCGAACAGGAGGGGTTACATTGGTGCGGTGACCCGGATGGCAGTGAGGTTTAGGGGGGTGAGTGTAACGGAGGCCAGCTAGTAGTTGCTGTCCGAGTAAACCTCACTCCTCTGATCTCAAGAAACACTCTAGCGACTGACATAGAATATGACGTTGAGCCGGCGTTCTCATAGATATGTATACGTTGAATTCTACATTGATTGTGCTTTAGGTCTTGGCGTAGTGCTCAAAATGGTGCTAAAGTGTGCATTTCTTGGATTGCAGCCTTTAGCCTCTTTGTTAGAGCATGTGTATCCGACTCTCATGCCGGCGGTCCAGGGTTCGAGTCCCGCTTGGTGTGGGCGGTTCGAAAATATCTTCATATTCTCGCGCATGTGCGTCATATTCTCGCACATGCGTCATGGTGCTTCGTGAGTTCACGTCAGAGGCCCAGATGGAAGACAAGAACTTTTTGAATTAAGTCGTTATTTAGATTTTTTTTTTGCACACAAAAACTATTCTCGTCGCTTCATAAAATTATTGTACCACTGTACCATTGTACAGTGTAATTATTGTAACCACTGTAGTGAGATGGACTTTTTAACAACGTCTTTAGTACCTTTTATGGGTCTTGAGAGAGGAAATGTCATTTCTGCCAACTGAGGCCTTTCTGAGCCATCGGATTTCAACAAAAATATCTTCATTTGTGTTCTTCAGGTCTTACGGGTGTCGAACGACATGAGGGTAAGTAATTCAAGACAGAATTTTCATTTTGGGTGAACTAACCCTTTAAGGCCCTTTTCATGTATTTAATTTCATTCTTTTATTTCTATAATATGTGTAGCTTGCAGTTTAAGTGTTTGTTTATTCATGCCACAAAAAGTCTTTATAGAAATAATGTGTTGAAAAAGACCAACAAAAAAAAAATGGAGAGCAATAATCATGTCTGGCAACTTGAAATAATTGGTGTCTATTAAAGTTATTATAAACATTTAAGGATCTATAAGCTTTTCACAGATTTCTATGTACACAATTTTTTATAAACCTGTATTGTCAGTACACCATAGTTATACAAATGAACTGAATAAATGCATTTCCATTCAAAGGGATGGTAACTGATAAACAATAAGCTTAAAAGATTCCTTCCTTTGGCTCCTTCTAGTGGACAACATCAATATCACAAACTTCATCTTTAATTTGAAATTACTGATATTTTAGAATTTGCAGTTAGCATTATACATTTATTCCAATTCGCCTTCGGTGCATGGACCCCGAATAACAAAATATCAATATCCAGGGCGCCAAGAAAAAAAAAAAAGAAAAAAAAAAAAATCCATATTTAACACTTTATAAAGTAAACTTTCGGCCGACCTGTTCAATCTATGGAAAAATTGTTGAAAGTTCCTCTGCCGATCGATAGACTAACACGAGCAGGTAGGCTCGTCATGACGTCACGGTCGCATCTTGAGTTTCACTTTCAACATTCAACACTTTTCCACATAAAGCAGTCGGTCGAAAGTTTACTTGATAAAGTTTTAAATATGGATATTTCATTTGTTCTAACACAAACGCGTCGATTCGCTTCAGAAGACCTTTGTTAACACCCCGGAGCCGCGTGGAGCACGTTATTTGATGGACAGATGCACTTTTTATGGACTTCAAAAACAGAGCAACTATAAATCCAATTCTAATGCTTGGATTAGCCTGGACTTTTGTAATATAACTCCGATTTTATTCGTCTGAAAGAAGAATGTCATATACACCTAGGATGACTTGAGGGTTAGTAAATTATGGGCTAATTTTAATTTTTGGGTGAACTATCCCTTTAAAATTCGTTACAGAATTCACTGCTTCGTGATTACATTTATATTTTATGCTGGGATAAATCTTGGTGGAAATGCTTTTTCTGGAGTAAGTTATTTTTGGAGTCTGCTTCCAAAGAAATACCTGTTTTATGTGAGGAGTGAAAAAAGGAGCAGTTTCTGCGTCAGGTAGGATTCATTTATGGCACTAGCCGCACGCACATTCATTTCATCCGTAAACTGTCAACTGAATGCGATCGCCAGTTAGTGGATGTGACGTCCATACATTTGTGTGGTCTTATTACATTCATCTGTCATTTTTTTTTAACTTGTTTTAGAGGAACTGGCTTGCAAACAAACATTGTCGTGTTTGGGCCTTATCTAGCAAGGAATAGGCCACCAACAAATTGTCTCTGCCCACAGCAGCTATTTTTCCATACAACATGTGTTTCTAATCTTTTTGCACGCCTATTCCAAGTCTTCTTTCATCGTCCTGTTTTCTTTCTCTTTCCACATTAGTGTGGTTAGTATAGTGGGTTAGTATTGAGATCTAGTATTTTATTGAGAGAGTTTTTTAATCAATATTTTGTTTTTATTTATAGGCCATCTACTATTTTAATTTAATTTGAAAGTTTTAGTAACTTTGTGTTTTTGTCATCTTAATCAGTTTTTTTTATCATGTCTATATAAAGTTATTTTCTTTTTTCTGTTTTAGTTTATTTTAGTACATCAAGTTGATGAAAAAAGTTCCCACTTCAGCTAGCCAAAATAAAGCTTTTATTTCAGTTAATTTTATTTCTTAATATATTTTTTTTTACGATTTGAGTTGTTAACTATAATAACCTTGGTGTGGACCCAGTGATTTTTCACCACTAAAAATAACCCTGAAATGTACTTTTTTTTCTCTCCCTTAATAGGTTAGAGTAATAGGTTACTCGTCAATCTGTTTTTGTTCATATCAATACAAAACTTCAGGCAGGTAATACGGATAAAATAAAATGTAAAAAAAAGAAATGTTTTATTTGTTCAAATATGGTACTTTAATGAAATATCCTGAGTGAAACAGTCAACATGGGTTTGCTTTTATTGCATTAAAAATCAAAAGAACAGGAAGAAAGGAAAAAAATGGTATCGTTAGCATTTGTTCAACAGCTGCTTAGACTCATTCCCATGTGATCTCGCAACCTGAAAGCTTCATCTCACAGGCACAGCTCACAGAAACAGGCACTGCTGTGATCCTGCTCCAGGCCCCACAGCTTTGGCCCTGTGCCTTCTCTCCGTCTGTGTCTGGGCTGCTGCTGCACAGACTGGGGCCGAGAGAGGACCACCCCTTTCTTTGTCTGCAAACCCAAACCGCAGTTATTACGCAAACACTCCCAGAGCAAGTTCTGATGTGATCTGTTTGATTTCTGCATGATCCAAGATCTATCTTAGATTTTGAATATTGGTTATACTTACAGTATCATACAGAGAGACTTGTGAGCAATAATTGAAAAGGCTGAGAACCTACCTTTGTGTGTATTCGGAGTCCTGAAAGAATCTGTAAATCTATTAAAAACATGCGTGCACTCTTAAAAATAAAGATTTTTTATCGGCATTGATGGTTCCATGAAGAACCTTTAACATACATGGAATTTTTCCAATGGCCATAAGCTTCTTTATATAGTAAAAAAAGGATCTGTAGACTATTAAAAAGCTCTAGAAAATGGTTCTTTTTTGAAGAAACAATGTTCGGTGAATAGTTTCTTTGGAAAACGGATAATGGTTCTTTTTTAAAAGTCTAGAATATTTGATTGGCATAGATAAATGCACACGGGATTGGGCCTGTGTGAGGAATCTTGTTTTTAAGCTTCCGGGAATAGTTCAAGTAGCCATATGTGTGTGTTGTGTTGTGCTTTGTTTTCTTATGGTCAATCTTGTGTTCTTGTGGGACAAATCAGTCAATCCGAAGCATGCACCGAGTAAAAAACAGTGAAGAGATTCAAGCTCTGTGGCTTTAAAGACTTTGCTCACTTGTGCGGTTGGCAGAATGCCGTGTGGCCACAAAACAGCCCTAATCCTTTTTCCAAGGCGCTTTCAACACTCATCTTCCTGGCAGTTTAGCCTCAAACTCATTTGTCTGCATGCAAATGAGTTGGTTTGAGGGCATTGTGTGCGATGTCCACCAGAGGGCAGCCTTCTCCTATGTTGCAGATATAAAGCATTCCATGTACAGTTGTTGTTTTTTATTTACAGTACAGTAGTCCCATGAAACTTTATTGCGCATAGCAATTTTAGACTTGGTTTATGGGACTGCATATGGTGGTTATATAAACATACACACACACACACATGTGTATTATGTTAAATACCCTATGCTCATGGTGCATGTTGTAGCTTTAATCCAGGTGCTGATTTATTGTAAATTACTATGCATGTATATATGTGTGTGTTGGATAAGTTTGGTTACTACAGGAGCTGGAGAGAATAGGGGTTTTTCCTCTCCCAGGGGGATTGAGCAGACACAGGGTAATTTGTAGTGATATTTCCAGCAGGGTTCGTTTGCAGGTGGCTGAGAGCACAGGGCGTGGTGAGGAATGAGAGAAGCAATTTGCTGTCTGAAGGCTGTGAATATGAGCATTGTTGCACAGCAGCAGGTCGGGTCGTGAGGCGAAGGGCTTCGAGATCAGGGCAATTTCATAGCAGGAAAGGTGGCAGAGTGAGAGAGATCAAAACAAGAGGGACGAGTGATCCCTCTTTGCAGACAAAAGTATTCATATTGTATGCGACTAAACATGGATCATTTTGAAATTATATTATGTCTAAAATTCTGTGAGCTTTTTTGTCGTTTATATGACGAGATACTGCATTAAATACTGACATAAGAAAAGAATACATTCTTCTTGTATGAGCACCTGAGTTAAACATGCTCAAAGAATTGACCGTGTACTTAACTTTTCAATGTTGATTTAAATTTTGATACATTTTATGTTCATTTAAATAGATTACTTCACCTAAAAATAAATATCTTTTTCTCATCCTCACAGTGATTAATAAAACACAGAAGGATAAATTTATCAGAATGTCCAATCTGCTATTTTTCATACAAGGAATGTGACTGGTGACCATAACTGTCAAGGGAAGATTTTCAGTTCATAGCAATTTGACATTAACACAGTGCATATGGATTCTTTTTATGGTGATTTATTTATTTATTCATTTTTTGAAGCTTAAAAGCCCCTGATACCAATCCACTTTCACTGGAACTTCTCTTTTTATGTTCCACAAAATAAATCTTACAGATTTGGAGTGACCTGAGAGAGTCAGTGATAACAGATGAGTGAACTACCCCTTTAAGTCAGTACCAATAAGGAGAACCAGGACAGGGACAGTAGTTGCCAAACTGGGAGGGGCAATGTAAAAAAGGGGGCGTGGCAAGGGATAGCACAGTCTGCAGATTGTTATCCAAAAGAAACCTCTTCAGGGTGATAAAAGACCCCACTAAAAATGTATCCCGCTTGTTATGCGGCTGCTTGCCACAGAAGTAAATAATTAAACACAAAATATTTTTTTGACATATTTTATTACCTCAAGATCTCGGAGTACCCGCTTGAGTGGTCTGTTATCAGTTATAGAGGATGTTGTGCAATACGGCTAGATAGCGCTATTTAAGAATCAGAATTAAAGGGATACTTCACCCAAATATTTTAATTACCCCATGATTCCCTCACCCTCAAGCCATTCTAGATGTATATGATGTTCTTCTTTCAGATGAATGCAATCGGAGTTATATAAAAAAAATGTCCTGGCTAATCCATGCTTTATAATGGCAGCCCAAAATTTGAAGCCCAAAAAAGTGCATCCATCCATTATAAAAGTAATCCATACAGCTCTGGGGGGGGGGGGGGGGGGTTAATAAATACCTTCTGAAGTGAATCGGTGGCTTTACCGCCTTCCGTATTCAACTTACAAAGAAAGTGTAACGCCTCACGCAGATCAAAACGTTTATGCTACGTCCGACGTCATATGTCGTGTCAGTTAAGATTTTTTAGTTGAATACGGAAGGCGGTCTGGTGGAAGATGTATAGATTATAAAGTTTTAAATATGGATGTTTTTCTTACACGAATGCATCACTTTGCTTCAGAAGGCCTTTATTAATCCCCCGGAGCCATGTGGAGTACGTTTATGATGGATGGATGCATTTTTTGGGCTTCAAATTTTGGCCTGCCATTATAAAGCTTGGATTAGCCAGGACATGTTTTAATATAACTCTGATTGTATTCGTCTAAAAAAAGAATGTCATATGGAACTAGGATGGCTTGAGTAAATCATGGGGTAATTTTCATTTTTGGGTGAACTATCCCTTTAAGTTTAGCAGGGAGTCGAACGGCTGAAGTATGGACAAGTTTGTGGAAGAACTGCCAGTGCCAGGTAAACGTAAAGAAGACGAATCTACTTCAAACGTCACAACTAAAACAACATGCCTGAAAATACAAGACGCGTCTGAAATGAGGCTACAAAAGCAAATCAAACCCATTATAATCAGTGATGCTGTCTACACTGGACGTGGCAGGACCCGACAAATCCCCGACAGTAAACTGATGACACGTTTGATTTCTGACTAGTAGTGGGAAGTTTGGATCATTTTACTGACTCGGATCTTTGAATCTTGTTCAGCAAAATGAACAAATCTTTTTTCAAGTCATTTCGTTTATTTCAGCAGAATCTAATTAAAATGTTACATGCTAAATTTTTCAACACATTTAGTACTTTTGGAATAAAAAATAAACTATAAGCTTAAGCAGCCATGGCCAAACTTTGAGAAAGAAATGATTAATTAATTGCTTAGCTTGCTTCAGTCTACATGCAGTCTGTTAGTTCACCTCACCTCCCGATCAAATCGTTCTTTCTTTTGTCACTTCACATTTAATCACGTCTGTTCCCTGGAAAGTTTAGTTCACCTCTCATGTCTTGGGTATGAGCCGTTCCGTCATCATGTCTGATCTGGGCCGTGACACCCCCATAAGCAATACATGTGTCCGGAAACAGAATTGATTAGTTCACCAGTCTCGAGTCATTTGTTCATCAAGTCCCAGACCCATATGCAAGGCTATACAGTCAACGGAAACAGAAAAGATTAGTTCATCTCTCGAGTCTTCTCGTTCAAGTCGTTTGTTCTTTTTTCACGTGACCGCTTCCCTGTTCAGTGTCTCGCAACATATACAACATTACAGTCGTGTTATTGACTGCATGTTGTAATATATTTATTATTATAAAATCATCAGAAGATATGTGCAATAAACAGTTGTTATGCCTATCCGTTCTGAACAACCCAATGTGTCCAGGCTTCATAGGAAAATCAATTAAACTACCTAAAAAAACATAACTAAACCAACATTAAAAAAACTACTCACTTGTTTGTAAGGAATTGTGAATTAAAGGAACTGTATGTAAGAAATGTATTTCAATTAATCATAAAATGGCCCTGAAATGTCACTAGACATTAAGAAATCATGTTAATTTCAAATACTTATATCACTGACAACGGTTGTCCGGCCAAGATATTGTCATTTTAAAAGTGAAGTTGCAGCCCTCAACTGATGTTGATGTTGACGTGTTGTGTTTTGGCCTGAAGCGCCACCCTCCACCTGTCTACCAATCACGAAGTCAGTAGTGTTTCTGCATTCGGGTTGCCAGCTCTGCTCTAGTTACCACAGCTGCAGCTACAAACTTTTTGGATAAACAATGTCTAACTTTACGAAACCTAAACGACCTCGTTATGAATCAGAAAAACGTCGTGACAGTGTCCGAAATAAAACAAGGATTTGTATAAGAGATGCCTTTGAAAGATGGAGACGGCTGAAAACAGAGAATAATTTGAAGACTGATGCCAACGTTGCTAATTTTCTCCTGGACAGGTAAGGTTCATCTATGTTTGGCTAACTTGTACTTAATGTAAATGGACATTTCAAATATTCATGACAGTCGAACAAAGTTATGCATGTTCGTGCAAAGTAACGTTAGGTTAGCGCAGATGGAGGAGGTGGGTCATTGAATTGAAAAGGTAACGTTAAGGAATTGTTTGGTAAATAAAAACGGCGAGTCGTCATTGCTAACATTAGTAATGCATTATCAGAGCCCGTTTCTCTGTCATTATGCTGGGACGCTGAGGAAAACAACATTAGCACTCCTATTATGGCACTGTGAAAACGTATTTGAGACAGTAGCCTAACGTTACCTCAGTAAAAATTATTCCTCATTCGTTCTTCGCATATATTTTTAATGTGGGAATGTACTGTCACATACGAGCGTTCATATTTACGATTATATTTGGCTAATCGCCATTAGTAAATTTTTGCGATTCATAATTACTTCACAAAACATCGCTCTTGAAGCATAAACATAATTAACAGAAAGAAAAAAAAAACTTACTGTGTAGGACTCGTCACTTGCCATTGAAAGCTCCGTGTAGCAGCCTACGTTCCTGCAGCCTATCTGGCAGCCTCGAGTCAGGGGGAGGGGTAGAGGGGATACACCGCTCTACAGTAATTTGAAAGTGATTGCAGTACCAGTTTTGGCCACAGTCCTACATACAGCTCCTTTAACCATAGACTGTAAAGGAATGAACTAATTTCTGTATCCAACATGGCTGTCAGGTCATGTGACAAAAGAACGAGACTCGCTAGATTAACTGTTTCTGCATTCAGCCTATGGGGACCTGAACTAACGATTTGAACGAGAAGACGCGGAAGATTAACTAATCTTTTCTGTTTCCAGTGACTGTATAGCCTTGCAAATGGGTATGGGACTTGATGAACGAATGACAACCCGAAGACTCGAGACTGGTGAACTAATCAATTCTGTTTCCTTTACAGAACATATTGGATGTTGCGCATGCGCAGTCAACACAAAATGAACGAATTGCTCTCCGAGACAACCTGTTGTTCTCGAGTCATATTAAATTTATTTCTGACACAAAAAGACAAATGGAATTGCAACGTTCACCATGTCACATCCAGTAAAGCTGGGCTTGTTAGACAACACAGGGCCATTAAGTCAAAAAGGTTAAGAAACACTGCTTTAAAGTCTAAATCACCTTTTCTCTCCAAGCTTTAAGTTCCTGTAGAAATATGTGCACACACAACAAAGGGCAATTTGTCTGGTGCTTTGTTTTAGTAACTGAAATGCTTTTGTAGACATGAGAATCAATGAGAGTCAGAACGAAGGTCATATCATCAGACGCTCAAGCATGTAGTTGGCAGTTTTATTCCAAGAGGAATTATGGTAATCTTTGAGGCTTTGGTGCCGATACAAATAGCAGTTCAACTCTTTAAATCCCCTGCCAAAAGTCTCCTACATGGCTTAGGTCATACCAGAGGAAAGAGAACTGCGAGGAAACACACATGGATCAAGGGGAGAAATAGGGTAGTTTGATTTCTTTAGTGAATATGCATTCTTGGCAACATGTTCCATCTTTTTCTCTTCTAACTGCCATGGTGCATTGCAATTTGTCTGAAGAAAATACCTGAGTAAGCTTTAAAATGCAATAAGTAAGGTGTGAAGAGAAGAAAACCACAGCAAAGCTTACAGTCGCGTGTGTGTGGTCAGACATGTGTTGCTCTTTCGGTGATGGTGAGCATCTCATTCTCAGTGTCTCTTGGGAATTCTTTTTATGGAAAATCAGCAGAAGACACAGCTGGCTGAAGAATGTGATGTGCTGTCAGTCAAGTCCGGGCTCCTGTGTGGGTGGGAGTTTTTCTTACTCCCCCCACTGTGTGGGGAACCAATGGCATGGCACCTGTTTTACATTCCTCCAGGAGGCCTTGGGTTCTGGAAAGCTGGGGCTGATTCCAGCAAAAGCTGCTCAGGCATGGCATATGGAATAAAGCAGTCAATCTGTGCAGCACATTTCTTTGTAGGCATGTCTCCTGTGTATTCTTTGTGACAAATGTAGATAATGCTCTTGAACTAATAGCAGTACAAAATGACTGTTCGGTACATATTTTGAAGTCACGGTTTGGTATGTTGTCAGAAAATAATGTTTGGTACAAATACATATACTGTTACACCCCTGTTATCTATTTGCATTGTTCCAGACACAATTATCTGAGTGGTGCAGAGTAGAAGTGGTGGGGTTGTATGATTTTTGCCTGAAGCGAGCAGTAACTGTGGTGAAAATCACGTTTTTAGTGTTGTTTACATGTCTACGTGGTGCTTTTAATGTTTTGAGACAAACCATGTGCAAATTCACCAGTCAACACCATTGCTGAGTATTTTCTCATTAACCACAGTGTACCAAAATGTGATTTGAAACCGCCCCGTTTCCGTCACAAACATACTTTTCCTATCATTGCTGCTGATTTTTACAAGGCAGCTGTCTGACTCTGAGATGTCAAGCCAAAGGCCAATCATATTAATTTAACGTAATGTGTCTAACGTTGTAGAGAGTGATGCAAAAAACCGTATTACCATTCTGATACATCTACTTGTAGACAACCCTGAACTCGCTCTTTCTCTTCTTCTGAATCAGTTTCTGGTCCAAACAAATGGCTGAATTTAAACAATATTTCCACTTGCCATTGTGTAGCATACAGTGAAGAGTGGATTAGGTATAGTCTGAGCTGTTGTGATTGAGTGGAGGCTGGGACTAATTTTTATATTTATGGATCCGCGTACTAAATGGAGAGATACATTCAAGCTTGTAGGTGTGTTTGACTTGAAGCGGTGCTGCGCAGACCAATTGATGTATGACATCAAAATACCGCATCGAGCCATCTGCTCTCTAATCGCTCTCACGGTACTTTGTCATTCACTGATCAGTCTGCCAGAGATGGTCTTGTTATTGGGAGATATGAGGGTCCGTGGCTCTACCATTGGAGAAAGCGTAACGGCTAACTTGGATCACATGTGCCTTGATAACCAATCACATTACAGCCTCAATGAATTGAGGCAATCAAAAGGTGTGTTCGACATTGGCAGCGGCTGGATGTAACTGATCGGCAAGAGTTGCCGCTTGCAGTCAGGGAGGAGCTGAAAACGAAGACGTGAAGTCGGACACTTTCTGCTTTCCGCAGTGACGCTAATGCTGTACTTGCATACTTTATCACAGCTGAAGTGATATAATGCAATATTTGTCAAATACACAGACGTTCCAGAGACATTTTTCATGTAATACTTTATGCAGGCTACTTCTTAATACAGCGTCTGTTTATCATGGTTTCTGCAGGTTTCACCAAGTCAAATTTAAGACTTTTGAATACCTTTTAAGACCATTATGAATTAAATTTAAGACCTATATCACGCAATAAAAAAATGTCACAAAATGACCTGCAAAGCAAAATAATTCATTTATTAGTTTTAGTAAACTTGCAATTTCTTCATAGCTCAATCCCACCAGGATTGAAAAAAAAAAATTCACAAAAAAAAAGTTACTGATTTTGTGGTGGTCATTTCCAGAAATGTGCATGTTTTTTTTTTCAAAACTAAGATGCCACATTCAACATATTACTATGTTAGATGCACAATAGTCACACATGACAATAAAAGGTCCATGTGGTGTGCTACTTTAATGTGGTGTGCTACTTGCTTTAACATGATTGCTCAAAGTGGGAAATACGACCAAAATCTTACAAGTAAATCACCCACATCAATAAGCAATTGCTTACCGTAATATACGTAAAAAGTTCTCAAAGTAATCAAGTAAAGGGTGTGTATTTGTGTGAATTTAATCATATTTGTGTATAATGTGTGTATTGAATCGTTCAGGGGCAATAAGCCTAGAAATAGAAGACATTCGTGCAAGCGCTGACAGGCGGCAAATGCGTGCACATAATCTACAGTCAGAATGACATCGGTCAGTAACGAGTTCGTGGTTTAACTCTTTTTTTTTTTACTGCTATCAGGCATATCATACTTTTATTTGCTCATTATGCGAGATGGCAGGTGAGAGATTCGTCTTCGCTTTCCCGATCGCGGAACTATACGAACTGGAGAACTGTTTGCTGAAGAATAAAATCCGTTTGATGTGACTGTGGTACAATCCGAAAGAGTGCGAAATAACACAGAAGCGTATTGGCTGCAATAAGATGCATGTTGGTCTGATTTGTAGTTGTAATAAAGCGAACTATAGTTGGACTAGCAAAAGAAAGAACTACAACACCCCGGACAAAACACACTAAAGCGTTGCGGGAGCATTTCAATGAGGTAGCATTACATGGACGTAGGAAAATTAAGACCTGTTTAAAATGATTTAAGACCTAAAACTCAATACTTCAGCGAATTTAAGGCCCAATCCCATTTCTACCCCTTAGCCCTTCTCTTTCCCCTACCCCTTCGTTTTGCGCGTTCACGTGAAGGGGTAGGGGTGTCTCGATTATTTTTTTGGCTGGAGTGGTAGGGGTAAGAAACGAAGATTTTTCAGGACCACACTTCGAACGAAGGGGTATGGGGAGTTTCCCTCCACCGGCTACCGTGCTGCTAGAATGTGTGTATGTTGCCACTCGGGAACGATCACTTGCGTGTCGCCTGGCTGCCGTTTCTCCGTAGCTTGCTAAACTCACTATTTGGGTGATTTGAACACATATTAATGTGTGATAAAAAATATATATCTGGTCATCCTTCATAACGCAGTCGATATTTACAATACATATCATCTGTAAACTCTCACGTTACCAAGGCAACGACTGACTTGACGTATAACGTATGAACATTATCGTAGCACCACAGTAGATAACGAAACCATATCCGTACTGGCCGGCTCGGATCAGCACGGAATGGAACGGTTAATAAACAAAGAGAACAGTTTGGTCCAATGGAAAAGCGGCTTCAGTAGTCTTGTATGTTCTGTATCATTCTGTATCATCTTAGGAAACTCTGGCTCATATGTTTTTGAACTGAAATGTCACAGGATTTTATAATAAAAGAAACGGGGTATGATGACGTGTAATGGTATAGTAGTGGTGTCCCATTTCTTAGGGGAAGATTTTCCCCCCTATGCCTTGGCACTCTGTTTTAAGGGGCAAGGGGAACAGGTAGGTGTAGGGGTAAGGGAAGGCAAAGGGGTATAAAATAGAATTGGGATTGGGCCTAAGACTTATTAAGGCCTAGAATTTTGATTTAGAAATTTTAGACTTTTTAAGACCCCGCGGGAACCCTATACAAGAGTAAAGTTTAACATAACATAAGCCTATACTATTTAAATACCATTGAAGAAGGGGCCACGTTTTTTATCGGTTTTATTTGAATAAACATGACTAGGGATGTTTCGATTCAGTCGGAGCCGGTTGAAAATCGATTCAAATGTGTGACTATTCAAGTCGTCGAGATGTTAAACAAATCGCGATACACATATTAAACAGCCTCACTTTACAGTTACGATTGCAACAAGCAAGCTGTAGCTAGTGTTACGGACTGTGCGTGCACACTGGTGCGAAGAAGAGTGAAATAAGCAAATATTTTCCGTTCATTCATATGGAAGTTGCATATGCCAAAATTTGCCGATTGCAATGGAGATCACAAGGTGCATCAGTGTTTTCACAGCGAAAGATAGACTGTTTTCTGCCATAGTAAATGAATTCCAGGCCCTTCCTCATCAAGAGAAAGACCATCGCGAGACTGAAGGAGAAATCTGTGCTGTTGCAGAACCAGGTGTTGTATTTATTTTACTATCTTTGTCTAAATGTGTACATTTATTTGAATGGCATAATTATCTAAATGTGTTCTGTTTTTCTAACTCTTGCAAGTGTAATAATATAAAATGCAATTAAAATCTTGCCTTTATAACAATGTGAAACCCCTGTCACTGTTGTAATTAAATATTACCTAGTCTTTTTATTTCTGCTATTCCTGAGGGTGAAGAAGCTGAAACAACCTCCTCCCAAGAAAACAACATTGGAAAATCTCCTTGAAGGGACTTGTTGAGGATTTGTTTTTAAAATTTCAATTGAGTTATTAATTGACATAAAATATATATTTACATTTTAGAAAGAAATATGCAGAATGTTGTCTGAGAAATAAAAGGACACTTTTATTTTATAATTTGTGAGAAAATCATATCGTGAAATTAATATCGTGAATCATATCGCATCGTGAGTTGAATGAATCATTACATCCCTTAACATGACACAATATAAATACATGAAAAGAGGTTTTACTGTTATAAAAACACAGATTTGTGAGCATTAGTGGAGCCAATTGTGAAACAGCTATGTCGCCATAAGAGCTTGTGCAGCCACCCTGGAGAAGCTGTGCAGAATAAACCAGCTAGCTGCTCTCGAATCGCGCTTGGGGTACTTTAATGGTATACGTCACAGTCATGTGCCGTTGGAACTGTCTCGAGCCTGACAAAATTTCTAACCGGCATGCCCTGCTTTAAGTCAATCGGTCTGTGCAGCACTACATGAAGTCGAACAAGCCCTAATCACGGCTGCGGATACCATAGAAATGAATGAGAAGTGCCGTAAAACGAATCACACCTGTCACGCATTTGTCAGTGACTTCTCTTATAAAACATTTTTCCTCAGAAAAGCAGTATATTCAGCGGAGTAAAGCCTCTCCTCCATTGACATCCATTCCAAAAAATGGCCTCTTCCCTGCGTACCGCAGAGTTAGCACTAGCAGGCTTTACACTTTTTTCGGCTAAGGTTGCAGGCTTTGGGGTTTGCTCCGCACCACTTCAAGTCAAACACACCGGCCTCCTTGTTGTGTTTAATGCTCTGTTGATGACGCAAGACACATGTTCACTTCATTAGGTGCCCTTGAAGCCATTCAGCAGAGGTGACAAGCTCACAGAGTTAATCCACAGGTGTAAAGGACATCAAACGGTGCCGCCGTAAGAAGTGGATTTAAACCGTGAGAGTCTCTATCTATACCAGACTCAGTTTTTTGTCTGCAGGCTTAGATTTAAATGGACTCCGCTTACTTGCAAATCCTCGCCAAGGGCACTGCGTAACTTTGCATTGTTGTAGAAGTAGGTGTTTGATAATTGCTAAAAAGATGACCGTAACTTGTGCATGGTGTCTCATCCAAACAAACTGTGGTTAGCCTGAAGCCTTCCTCGTATATTGTGTACAAAAGCCCATTCAAGCAATAAAATCCCTAGTGGCTTTTACATACAGCTAATTTAAAGTATATACTATACTGTTATTATAGTACAATCCCTTAAGTACATGAACAAAGGAAAACAAAATATAACCATGGCCAGAGAACTATTAAGCTGATTTAGCAGTTTTCTTTATGTAAACCCAAAATGGCAGTTTTTCCTCTAACATTGTACCCACATGACAAATCGCATTAGTGGAACTCAGTTCTTTTGCAGACTTCAGCTGTTTCTCTTGTGCTGCCTTGGGTTTTGTGCTGCAACTTTTAATTTGTAATTTATTCAGTTTTGATTGCTATATTTTCTCTCACTGTAACGGGCCCCATTTTGTAATGTGCTCACATCCTCAAGGCAGTATTACTGTACTGCTCTGCAGCTGTGTGCAAGACCGTCAGGATATGACTGAGCCAGCGTTGGAAATATTACAAGCTGCTCGTGGAATGTCTGACACTGGAAGCGCTCCATCTGCTTGTGGGGCAGCAGTCGTCCTTCTGCTCTACAGGAAAAACCTCTACCGTGACTATTTGATAGCTGTTCAACCTTATTTAAGGTCGATTCTCAATAAGTCTGACTTTTCAGATGAAACCACAGAGCTTGTTCACACCCAGTGTAAAATACTGTATGCAAATTCATGTTTTTATTTGCCATGTTCAGATGCCAAACAAAAATTATTTAACCTATAACCCCCTACTTAAATTGTACTTATTGAGAATATATTACACTTAAGAATAAAGATTCTTCAAAGGCTCTTTGCTGTACTTTAAGATAAAAAAAAAAAATCATTTTTCGCTGTATTGAGTTCTTGAGTTGACTTTATGGAAATTAGAAAATATTTATTAATAAAGCACCAGTAGAATGATTTTTTTCTAAAGAGCTACGAAATTAGAATATCGCACTGGAATTTTTATTTATTTGTTAGTTGACTACACTCTAAGAAAATTCAGTAAAAATAGGGCCCAATGTACTGTTAATTTTCCGTATTTATTTTGGTGTTTTACCCATATATTGAATGAGTTCACCCAAAAACTTAAATTAACCAATGACAATGAGGTTCATTCTCGTGTTACGTAGCACGTTTGAGCTTTGGCAAGAACCAATGAGGTTCATTCTCGTGTAACACAGCACGTTTGAGCTTCAGCAAGAACCAATGAGGTTCATTCTCGTGTAACACAGCACGTTTGAGCTTCAGCAAGAACCAATGAGGTTCATTCTCGTGTTACGCAGCATGTTTGAGCTTTGGCAAAAACCAATGAGGTTCATTCTCGTGTTATGCAGCACGTTTGAGCTTCAGCAAGAACCAATGAGGTTCATTCTCGTGTAACGCAGCACGTTTGAGCTTCAGCAAGAACCAATGAGGTTCATTCTCGTGTTACGCAGCACGTTTGAGCTTCAGCAAGAACCAATGAGGTTCATTCTCGTGTAACGCAGCACGTTTGAGCTTCAGCAAGAACCAATGAGGTTCATTCTCGTGTTACGCAGCAAGTTTGAGCTTTGGCAAGAACCAATGAGGTTCATTCTTGTGTTACGCAGCACGTTTGAGATTCAGCAAGAACCAATGAGGTTCATTCTCGTGTTACGCAGCACGTTTGAGCTTCAGCAAGAACCAATGAGGTTCATTCTTGTGTTACGCAGCACGTTTGAGATTCAGCAAGAACCAATGAGGTTCATTCTCGTGTTACGCAGCACGTTTGAGCTTCAGCAAGAACCAATGAGGTTCATTCTTGTGTTACGCAGCACGTTTGAGCTTCGGCAAGAACCAATGAGGTTCATTCTTGTGTTACGCAGCACGTTTGAGCTTCAGCAAGAACCAATGAGGATCATTCTTGTGTTACGCAGCACGTTTGAGCTTCAGCAAGAACCAATGAGGTTCATTCTCGTGTTACGCAGCAAGTTTGAGCTTCAGCAAGAACCAATGAGGTTCATTCTCATGTTATGCAGCGAGTTTGAGCTTCAGCAAGAGCCAATGAGCTTCATTCTCGTGTTACGCAGCATGTTTGAGCTTCAGCAAGAACCAATGAGGTTCATTCTCGTGTTACGCAGCGAGTTTGAGCTTCAGCAAGAGCCAATGAGGTTCATTCTCGTGTAACGCAGCGAGTTTGAGCTTCAGCAAGAACCAATGAGGTTCATTCTCGTGTTACGCAGCACGTTTGAGCTTCAGCAAGAACCAATGAGGTTCATTCTCGTGTAACGCAGCACGTTTGAGCTTCAGCAAGAACCAATGAGGTTCATTCTCGTGTTACGCAGCACGTTTGAGCTTCAGCAAGAACCAATGAGGTTCATTCTCATGTTACGCAGCACGTTTGAGCTTCAACAAGAACCAATGAGGTTCATTCTCGTGTTACGCAGCACGTTTCAGCAAGAGCCAATGAGGTTTGTTTTGGTGTTTATATGTGAATACAAGCCTAAATTCAAGTGTCTTCAGAAAAAAATTCAGACTAAACCGTTCATGTCATATGGATTAATATTACAATCTCTTCATGAACTTACTTTTTGTCGGATCAAAGTGATAGTTGCGTAGCTGTCAACGGAGGGACAGAAAGCTCTCAGATTTGATTAAAAATACTTTCATTTTTGTATCGAGGATGAACGAACCTCTTACGGTTTTGGAATGATATGTGGGTGAGTAAATTATGACAATTTTTTCATTTTGGGGTGAACTAACCCTCTAAAGGAAATGTCCGTAAACGTAACAAATAATGCCCTGGCAGAAAATTATCAATATATTTTTGGCTTTTCTATGGATTTGTTTAGTTTTCCTACAAAAGTTTTACCTGAATTTGATATTTCTAAAAATATTTAGTGTAATAATGCTGATTGTATGTTGTCAGATATCTTTGCTTAACAACATAACTCACTGGCAATATAAGGGTAATTTTTGTGGCATCTGTGCAAAAACCTTGTTGGGTGGACCACATGTTTTTTTTTTTTTTTTTTTTTTTGCTGACGTGGTCATTCCTTGATTCTAACAGACTCTCATGTATTCTTTCAAGAGCATGGTGATGAACAATTGGATTTCTATTGATCCTGTGCTATGTGCAAAACAGCTGTGTCAGGCCAGGTGCAGTCAGTTCATTTATTCTGTCTGAGGAACAATTTATACCATAATTCCTGCTGGATAAATTTGAGTTCTTGGCTGCCAAGGAAAACCAGATGAAAGCTGTTAATGCAGGGTGGCTTTGGAAACAAAAACGCCTCTCCATAAAGGTGTGGATTTTTTTTTTTTTTTTTTCCTTCAGTTTCAGCTCTCTTTCATGCTTATTTTCCTTGTCAGGCTCACAGCTGGACAGATGCTTCAAGTCACACCTCACCCTTCAGTCACAGAAAATACATATTCTCTTTGTGATATTTTCCAGATTTCACTTTTGAAGAATGCTAAATTATGACAGACTCATAATTACATTGAAAAGTAAGTAGAGGGAATAATATTCAATTACAAAGACAGACCGAAAGAGATGGAATTCAATGTTTGCTCAGTGTGCTGTAAAACAGCTCAGCTTTAATTTACAAGTTCATTAATTCACAAGGAGCAAATCAAGTTTTGTTTTTTTCAGTTTAATCATGTTTACTTAAGTGTATTGGGTAACACTTTACTATAGTAACTTTTCATTAATTAACAATAATTTATGTCTTAGGTATTAACATATTAACAGAATTTACACGTTTCAAATAAATGCTAACTTTTGATGATTGTAAATGTTTTTACTTTATTTTTTATTACAGTTTTTCTCAGTCGCTTTGGTACATTTCCCGAATCATCCTCGACATTTGCAAAATAGTAAGTGCATTTCTCAAAACAATTCGTACAAATAGCAAAACACCATGGATTACCTGCAAAAGCCAGTCTCTTGCTCAAAATCCTTAGTTCATCTCTCAAAAGTAAATATATGTGTCAATGAACATGTCAGTGCCATCAGATTGACAAGTCCTTGTGTCATTGTGTACGGATAAGACGGTCAAATTGCTTAGTCATGTTGTCAATATAACTGTACTCCGGAAGGATGTTCTGATGTAAATATGGCTAAAGTTTTGATGACAATTATTGTAAATTGTAGGTTACACCTTAGTGTATGTGGGAGTTTGATTGCAAGAGACTGGACAAGATTCACATTTACGCTTTTACTGTTTGTACTGTAATTTGTTGACAGACCATGTCATTGTGATACAGAAAGGAAAAGATAGCACTGCATAGCACAAAGAAAAAAAAGAAAGAAATGTGAACGTCTAATGGAAATGTATAGAAATATGCTTGACATATTATGACAACTTGTTCAACCATTTTGCATGTAAAGACTTATGCTATGAACTAATGGCTAAATGTTGTGGGGGGTGAGACTATTCAACAGAGACCCATTATAATACATTTTGATCAACATGACGTAAGCAATTGATAATGTAGGAAACAGCAGAGAATTGTACATAATCATTTGCATGGATGTACCAAAGCATTTGCAACTTGTTCAAAGAAATGAGAAACTGCTTTTTTGATGTGCACAAGTGACACAATGATGTGAAGATTGAACAGGTAGTTTTGAGAATTTCAATTCTGATCTGAGAAATGTACCAAAGCGACTGAGAAAAACTGTAAGTGAATGCAGACATTGTGAGCATAAGAGATGTCTTTCAAAAACATTTAAAAAATCTTACCGACCTCAATCTTTTGAAAGGTAATACAAGATATCCATTCATATTACTGTAATTTACGCAACATTAACCAAGATTATTAAATGCATTGTTTGTTCATGATAGATAGATAGACAGTCCAATCGAACAGACGAGCTACTGTCAAATTGCTCAAGAAATTAATGCTGGTTCTGATAGAAAGGTGTCAGAATACACAGTGTATCACAAATTGTTTGCGTATGGGGCAGTCAGGGTGCCCATGCTGACCCCTGTCCACCGCCGAAAGCACCAACAGTGGGCATGTCAGCATCAGAACTGGACCACGGACCAAAACAAGAAGGTGGCCTGGTTTAATGAATCATGTTTTCTTTTACATCATGTTGTGGATGGCCGGGTGTGTGTGCGTCACTCACCTGGGAAACACATGGCACCAGGATGCACTATGGGAAGAAGGCAAGCTGGCGGAGGCAGTGTGATGCTTTGGGCAATGTTCTGCTGGGAAACCTTGGGTCCTGCCATCCATGTGGACGTTACTTTAACACGTACCACCTACCTAAGCATTGTTGCAGACCATGTACACCCTTTCATGGAAACGGTATTCCCTGGTGGCTGTGGCCTCTTTCTGCAGGATAATGCGCCCTGCCACAAAGCAAAAATGGTTCAGGAATGATTTGAGGAGCACAACAGCAAGTTTGAGGTGTTGACTTGGCCTCCAAATCTCAATCCAATCGAGCATCTGTGGGATGCGCTGAACAAACAAGTCTGATCCATGGAGGCCCCACCTCGCAACTTACAGGACTTGAAGGATCTGCTGCTAACATCTTGGTTCCAGATACCACAGCACACCTTCACCGTCTAGTGGAGTTCATGCCTCGATGGGTCAGGGCTGTTTTGGCTGCAAAAGGGGGACCAAAACAATATTAGGATCGGGATAGATAGATAGATAGATAGATAGATAGATAGATAGATAGATAGATAGATAGATAGATAGATAGATAGATAGATAGATAGATAGATAGATAGATAGATAGATAGATAGATAGATAGATAACAAAGTACAAGGGAAATTCATTTTCAGAAAAAGTTTAATCAGTTCTAATTCAGCCAAATTGAGCACTACATGGGGTAAATAGCATAACAAGTTCCCATAAGCACAGTCCCAGCTGTGAGAGGAACGCAGCAATTTGTTAAGAAGATGACATGGTTAATGAGAACCACTTGCTGCTGGACTCCATAAATTTTAGAGGGGTGGTAGACAGGGGAGGGGGGAGTTTAACTCATCCTCTGGAAAACATTCGTTGCACGTCACGCTGACAGCCGCTGAATTTCCTGCAATCCTATATGTACCCACACAGCTGTGAAGCAAATGTTACCCAGAGCCTGTTGTCTTAGGGCAGTTTTTAAAAAGATATATTTTGTGTGTGAGTGCAAATGAAATGTGTGTATTGTTTATCATTTTACATTTTTTTTGGTGGATGTAGTGTATATTTCTGTATCACGTTGCATGTAGAAGCTTGTGTTTGTGAAGCAATACGTCTCTCTTTAGTGGCCATGATGGAAAAGGCAGAAGTGTGAGCGATCCTAATCACAGCAAACTCAATCTTAATCAGTGTGGCCAACAATAGCTTTCATACACTGTGATTTCTCTTTCTTACTCACTTTTCTTTGTCTTACTTTGTCTTTTGTGTTTACATGCGAGACAGCCGCATACTGAGCTCGTGGAGCTCGGCATCACATTCACAGGTTTTTCCCACAGTTGCACAAATGGGTCAATGACGTGTCCATGAAAAGGAAAAAGACAGATCTTTTAAAACTCTAGTTTAATATATCTGTCAAGTTCTTAGAAATGTACTATTTGTATTCGTATTGGTTTCTTGTAGTTTTGAAAAACTTTCATACAAGGAACGTTTAACTTTAATGACTCGAAAATTACAAAAAAATAAATAAAATCTGTAAAAAACAGGGCACAATGTACTGTATTAATTTGACGGAATTTCAATTTCATATTTATTTTTATGGGTGTGTATTTTGAACTTCATCGCGTTGTGTTTTAGGGCTAAAGGAAATGTCCGTAAAATGACTGGATAATATCCTGGTAATTTTCTGCCAGTACATTATCTGTTTTTTTTCCGGATTTGTTTTATTTTTATTTTTTACAGCGTATGTAAACATCAGTGTACACCTCTTTAACACTAAGCATTTTTTTTTTTTTAAAGGGCTCTACATGTATTTTCAAGGTTATTAATTCAATACATAATACATATTCAATACATATTCATAAATATCTCTACATTTTTGGGAAGTCACACCACGTGATATTTTATAACCAGAACGAACTTTGCCTTGTCATAAAAAGTCAAATTATCTGATATTTTAAGAGACTTGATCTTGACAGTTATTTTATGTCATTTTTACAGTCAGTTTATGTTTTTTTTTCCACCTTGCTGTTGGTTGGACCACATGCATTTGATTTGATTTTGTATCTATCTTTGGTTTATTTATCTGTTTATTTGAAATAATGAAAAACTATGCCAAACTATGTTTTCAAAAATTTTCTTTTGTCATTTTCGTTAGTTTTTTATTATTTCTATTTAAATATATATATATATATATTTTTTTTTTTTAATTTTAGTAATTTTGATGCTTTAATTTTTTTTGTGTTATTTTAAGTTAGTTGCCAAGGCAACATTTAATTTAGCTTTCCTATCACGTTTATTTATCATCAAAGATTAGGTATCATTTGAAAGCATAAAAATCCAAAATTCATCCAGCGAAATCCATTTTGAAATCGGACATTGTGTTACCATGAAAACTGTAAAAATCCTCGTAGTGGGCTCCTCTCCTTCGTGGGTGCTGTCACTTTCATATTACAAATGTTATATTAAATATATATATATATATATATATATATATATATATATATATATATATATATATATATATATATATATTTTTTTTTTTTTTTTTTTTTTTTTATCAAAACACATCATCAGAAAGGACAGAGACTCAAGGTTCCATATTTGGTGACAATATTGTGATAGAAATGTATTAATTTGTTACACGAGAACACACAAAAAATTTTTTTAATGAAAAATGTGAGTCACCCGGTGGCTATTTTTGGTATAGTGCCGAAACACAAATCTCATAGGAACTTAAATTTGTGATATCAACTTCAAATTTGGAACACAACTTGGTTAGACTTATGGCTTTGATTTTATAGCATTTTTGCAGTAAAAATGATTAGTTTTAGTTAATGACAACAACACTGCATAACAGCATGGTTGTATTGAATCATCCTAAAACGTTTATTCAAGTCATAGTATGTGTTTTTAACGTATTTTTGAATAAATGACAAAAAATTAGTTTCACATCACTGACCGTGGACAACCACCCAACATACGCCACATAAGACAATTCTGCCCTTTCGCTGGCTACATTATTACTCTCTGATCCCGCACAAGCCGACATTATGGTGCAGATAAGTGCACAAAGCAGCGGTGACATGAGAGGCCAAACATGGAAGAGGTTATCAGCGACGGACATGATAGATGGATTAGCCACTCTGAGGATGGACACAGGATCCAGGCGTCTGTCTCTCAACATTGCCACGGAGATGGTCCACAGTCAGGCCTGTTTGGGGCCTCTGAACTGAGATCAGATAAACACTCTGCTGATGGGAACTTTACTGGCTTTGCTGAAAACCAACTGGACGTTTTCTTGAGCAAGCGTGTGTTTGCACAGCCATGTTCAGCAGACACAGCCTGTCATGTCGTGCTAACCGGTGAATGGGGGCTCTGTTTCTTGCAGTTTGTACATTCAGTCAGTCTTCGCTGGCCCTCTGGCAGTAGTGGAACTGGCTTGAGCCTTCAGACTATCATTCACTGTTATTTGTCTTAAACATTCCTCTTAAAACATTGGCACACACTAAAGCTCTGTTTCAAAACCTAGTGAGTTGCCTCCAGCCTGCATACGCATGAATTCAACAGGCATGAAACCTCACAGGTGACTGATTTGGAATGTTCTACATAGGCAGAAACCCTCTGTGAGAGGAACAATGCAATGCTCATGGTTCTATTCTGTGGCTTCAATGTCTTGATTTTGGTTTTGGGGTCTGCTAGAATAGGTTTTCATGCTTGAATGTTAAAAAAAATAATAATTAAATATATTTTACATTGTTGCAGCACCTCTCTTCCTAGTCTGTCAGTAACGCTCAGTTTAGTTCCTGTCTCTGTGAAGCCACTCCTTCCAAAAATCACAGTGTGCTCTGATTGATTGGTAGGCTAGACCAGTGTGCTGTGATTGGTCAAACACTTTGAACGTGTTTTAGAAATGTCACATACATTACCATAACCGCGAGTTTCACACAACTAACGCAACTCAACCAGGCCTCGCCCCTTTTTTAGCGTTTGCCTTGGGTGAGAATGATTTAACCTTTTGAGTGGTACGGTCCCACATATGGGATTTTTTTTGTCTGTGGCCCTGAGAGTATGGTACCACATATGCGATTTAGAATGTTCAGTCACGTCTATAGACTGTAAAAAAAATATGGACATAGTGACTTCACCATAGGATTCTGAAGAGCAGTTTTGAAGCGTAAAGTAGGGTCGACCTGGCCGTTGCCATCTTGGCAGCGCGTCATCGCACATCACTCCCGGATAACAGAAAATGGGCAAAGAGGCGGGACGTGGGTGGAGCTGAGGTGACGTGATGACTAACAGACAGCAGACAAACGGCAATCCACCTGTCACTCAAAGTGGCCACGCCCTTAATTATGCAGAACTTTAAGGCTTTATATAATGTAAACGAATGAGTTATGAAAAAATTCACCCCCCTCACAGTTGTCACGAAGGGCAAAATTAGATATATAGACCAAACCCACAATTTGTACCAGGCTGTAAACATGTTTTTTTCTGCTGTAAAGTTGGGCATTTTAACATGGGGCTCAATCATAGACTGTAAAAAAATATGGACGTAGTGTTCGTGACGTCACCCATAGGATTCTGATGAGCCGTTCTGAAGTGCAAAGTATGGACGAGATGGCCGTTGCCATCTTGGCAGCACGTCATCACGCGTCACTCCCGGATAACAGCAAATGGGCAAAAAGGCGGGACGTGGGCGGAGCTGAAGTGACGTGATGACTAACAGACAGCAGATAGATGGCTATCCACCTGTCACTCGAAGTGGCCACGCCCTTAATTATGCAGAACTTTAATGCTTTATATAATGTAAACGAATGAGTTATAAAAAAATTCACCCCCCTCACAGTTGTCATGAAGGGCAAAATTAGCCGTATAGACCAAAACCACAATTTGTACCAGGCTGTAAACATCTTTTATTCTGCTGTAAAGTTGGCCATTTTAACATGGGGCTCAATGAGATTCTGCTCCCTTCTGGAGCCTGTCCCTAGCGGCCAGTCGATGAATTGCAGTTTATGGCACTTCCGTATTGGCTTCAAGAGAAACTGCGAGAGGTTGCCGCTTGGGCTCAATGGGATTCTGCTCTCTTCTGGAGCCTGTCCCTAGTGGCCAGTCGATGAATTGCAGTTTAAGTCACTTCCGTATTGGCTTCAAGAGAAACTGCGGGAGGTTGCCGCTTGGTCACGTCACATAACTGCCAGATTCAAACTGTGCTTTTGCGCTTTGGCTGGCGCTGCAGCAGACACATATGCACTCAGAGCTTGTCATATATCACAACTATGCAATGTTTTCAACCACATAATGTTTATTGTAGGTTTAAAACATTTAAATACACATTAGTACTTGTTAAACAATACATTTAGAGTTTTTAAAATACACACAGGTGTCTATGGAAGTAGCAATAACAATCCATTCAAATATAATTTACAGACGTGTTTTATTCATATCAGATACACATAGTGTAAGTAACTATAAAGTTTACTCTTTTCTTCTCCCAAGTCACCGGCCACTTACATGTATTTTGAGAGAAACTGATGTAAGTCCGACTGACAGGAGTCTCTGAACTGCGACGCAAACAAACATGGCGGCGCCCATCTCACGTTGGAGATCAAGATCATTTATAAAGGTTTTAAATGACAAAACACACTCACTTACACATATTTGAGAATCGGAATATCAGATAATTGATGACATGGTACGCAAGTTTGTGAATATTTTAAATTAAAAAAAGGAAAAACGGAATAAAAGCAATACATCTGTCATACAGCACTATTTTGGCTGCGGTGAGTCACGTGACAAGCATGGCGTGAAAGAAACACTGCACGCCTGTAGACTGAACATGTAATACCAAAGAAGTCCCTTTAAGACAAGTAATTTCCCTCGGCGGCCATCTTTAAAACGCCTCTCGGGCATGCAAATGCAGCTCCTATCTCTTTGAATGGGGAAACATCAAATTCTCCAAAATTGTTTGCCAAGCTTACGATTAAATTTAATATTTGAAAACACCAATGAAATCTGACATCAATAAATTTTGTTTCTAAACGCTCAAATCATGACCAAAAAAATAAAATGTTCAGCCTGGAGAAAGCTAATGTGCATGCGCAATCCTAAACGCGCATCTCGGAGCACTGCCTGTTTCTATAGCAACCGGAGCTTCTGGCAGCTGCAGTGATGCGATGACTTTACTAATCAACGATTGGCTCTTTCATTTAGAAGGCGGGGCTTATTTGCCATATTAGGCATTGCACTCTCCCATTCATAAGTAATCACAGTGCAATATCTTCCTATAAAGTCTTTGGTAATACGCATGCGCATATAACGGTGTAGTTTTCAAAAAGTTGCACTTTTGCATTTTCAGGCGCTGTTTTGTAAAAAGTTTAGTGTTTTTAGTTGAAAACGGAGTTTTGCAAATCGAAGCATTTCATGGAGTTCTGATAAAATAACTCCCTTTGGACTGACTTTGTGCTTTGTAACTTTGCCAACATTTTTCATGCTCAGACAGCAACATTACACACTAAAGAAAGGTGAAAATGTAAAAAAGCATAATAAAACTATAGTTTAGGGATAGTTTTCAGGTGAATAATACAGGCAGCTCGAGGTCCGGACCTCAGTAGGCCTATTTTTCCGAGGTGTAAATAATAAAGGTTGAGAAATAATTGCCTAATATAGTATTAACTCTACTTTAGAGCTGCAAGAATATTGCACAGCACATTAGATCTTCTTATCGGAGTTGCCTTAGTGGTCTATCACTGCTCGTCAATGTCAAAATATTTGAAATTACCAATCAAATCAAAATAGGCGGGCTTTCAGTCATAAAGTGCAAGATAAGATGTAAGTAGCTAAACAAGACATTTCATATTTGACAGCTGTTTTAGGATAGAAATGTTAAACGACATTAAATGACCACCAAAAATAATCAGGCAAACTTAATCAACTTTTGTCTAATTTCACCATTGTATTGAAAATAGGCCTAATTTACATGATTCATGTAATGTATAGTAACTGTCAATGTGAGGGAGCAAGGAACAATAAAGCCATTTTCATTATATTAGGCATATGAAATGTGTACATATTTTGAATGAATTTATTAAGCTTGGTTACCTAGCTTTCCTGGGAGCCTTCAGTAAATTCAAATGAGTACATATTTTGAATGAATTTAATAAACTTGGTTACTTAGCTTTCCTGGGAGCCTTCAGTAAATTCACTTATCTAAGAAAATTATTCATAAAACATAAATATCAGTTGACCCTATATGTTTAATTTCTTTTCTTCACTGACACAGACGAAAATGAAAAGACTATATCAGTCAAAGCTCAGCTTTAGGAGTGGAAGATAAGGAGACAGAGAAAGAGCAGGTATTGACAAAAAAATCATGGTTCTAAAGTTATTTCTTATCCTTTTATTGACCTTCAAACACCTTAGAATGCACATATGTGCCTACAACCCTGCTGCTGGGTATTGAAACATGGCATGTTCTTGAATTTGACAAAATGAACATTAGTATTGAATTACATTTGTGTTTGTTCATCTTTTTTTTTTTTGCAATGTGAAACACGGTACAGTTTATTCTAACTTGCCCTAGTAGTACCTAACCTGACTCCCTGATTCAAACACTTTCACCATCTCTGCAGAATCCTAAGAAGTGGCGAAGAAAATGTAATCCTAAATCCCACGAGAGGCCTGCTGCTTCAAGCTTTCGTGATACATTTTTCTCACGTCATGTCTCGGCTAATTTCTGGCTGATGAATGCCTGAAGTGCTCCGTTCACAGCTCTGGAGAGGAGAAGAGAGGATAGGAGAGAGGGGAGACGACCAGATGCTCACTCTTACACCCATAGCTTCCTCATTACAGCCATCTGCCTGTCCTCCAGGCCACTGCAGTGACTGAGGCCTGGCTGGTGTGAAGCCCCTCTCAGCACTGCAATGAGTGAGTGAGAACAGGCTGCTAGAGATAAGGACATGAGTCCGGTGGAAGCAATGTGATAGCATGAATGTGCTTAACTCACACACTCTCTCTCTCTCTGTTTTCACCTTTTTATCTTTGGTCTGCTTACTTTCTCTTTCATTTCTTTTCATGCGTATTTCTGTGTATGTCTTTGCCTATCGCTGTGTGTGTGTGTGTGTGTGTGTGTGTGTGTGTGTGCACATATGTCTTTATGTGGAAGGTGATGAGTGAGAACCAGGCCCATGGGAGATCACGTCACTTCAGAGATAGCCACTATTGCCTAGCAACAGGCCCCTTAGGCCCAGAGAAGGAACTGAGAAGGGAAAGTCGATCCGCTTTTTAAAAATGATAATAATGGATCTTTTCAAATAGGGAGACAAATGGATTAACCCTCATAATGCTAAAACCCATGTTAGCCTGCTTTAATTAGTATTCGTGAATGGTGACAAACTGAGTTTGGAGATTAGCCAAATGACATTTTAAATACCCAAATGAGCATATGGGTCATTTTGCTCATTTTGTTTTGACTGGAAATATGAATTTGTTCAAAAATGCATTAAAATGCCATTCATACATACAATGTCTTCATTACACTTGCTATATGTTTTTTTTTTTGCTGTATGAAGAATTTGAATACACCGATCATGCATGACATTATTGTGTTTTCCCCCTTTTCCTGACCCATCAAGGCATGGACTCCACTAGACCTCTGAAGGCACCAAGATGTTAGCAGCAGTAACATCCACATGGATGGCAGGACCCAAGGTTTCCCAGCAGAACATTGCCCAACGCATCACACTGCCTCCGCCGGCTTGCCTTCTTCCCATATTGCATCCTGGTGCCATGTGATCCCCAGGTAAGCAACGCACACGCACCCGGCAATCAGAGATGTAAAGAGTACCTGAAAACCACACTTGAGTAAAAGTACAGATTCCTTACAGAGACAATTACTCCAATACAAGTTACAAGTCACCAATTCCAATACGACTTGAGTATAAGTCTTAGAGGATCTAATTTTAACAGTACTTAAGTATTTTACTCGTACTGAATGTAGGCTCAAAGATGCACTAGTGCTCAACACCTAAGAGACGTGCCAGGGAAAAAAAGAAACTATTGATTTGTAAGATTAGAAATCATTTTTCTTTTCTAAAATCAAAAATAAAACTGAACACCTCAATATTGCAATAAATCAAGGTCAACACAACAGCATCTTAAACATCACAAGTCTCAGAAAACCAATATCCTTCAAAAAGGTCTCGTCAATATGGAGTATAAATAAAATAATGTTAAGTAAAATTAAGGTCCCGTCCACACGGAAATGCGTTTAGCTGTATATGTAAACATTTTGTATCGTATCAGCGTTTCGTCCACACGGATCCGGTGTTTTGGGAGCCTGAAACTGGTATTTTTTTAAACCGGGTCCCAGAGTGGATAAATCTGAAACAGACACCCTTGCGTTTTCGTGTGTACAGCCAATCCATATATTTTACGGTGATGTCATTACACCACATCCTACGGTAAAGACTAGAAGGGATACAGCTACGGGCACTGGGCATGTGCACATCAATATCGCGCCATTTAATTACTGTATTTGCATTAGTGTAAGGGTAGGTTTAGGGTTGGGGTAGGTGTAGGCATTAATAAAACAAAATCTGGTAAGTAGCAAATTTATTTATTGCTGTTTTATCGTGAGATTTTGCCTCACTTCCACCCAAGGGGGTAATCCAGCCCCCGGAGAGTGTACATTCCATAGGGGCAGCCATTACTAACCAAGCCATCACCTGCTGTTAGCATTCCATTGACTCCCATTCATTTTGGCCTCACTTTGACAGTGAATATCTTTACATCTGAGGCGTTTGAAGACTCCATTCGTCCATTGTTTATTTCTAAACAAACACGACAATGTATAAAAGGCTCCTTTACCTTGTGTCTTACACTATCGCCCCGTTGAAGCTGTTTTTGTAAAATATAGGCTAACGATTGCGTCATAACCACGCGACTGTGTAGACCCGAGGAGAAGCTCGTAGGCAAGCTTGTGAGTCTATGAGACAATCGGGGGGACGTGGAGGCATAAACGCCGATAGAGATGTTGCAGATCCTGCTTCATTCATCAATAGTTGCTCCTGCTCACTCTCTCTGTCTCTGCAAGATTCGGTGATTCAGATTTGACTTTGCACAACTATTAGAAGACTTGCCACTGTTGGACAGGCTGATCACGTCACATCTACGTCGTCAAGCTCAGTCTGAGGCTGCGCAGTACGCTCAGCCATCAGGAAGTGAGTGCTTCTATCTGACTTCAATTTTCTCCGTTGAAGTCTATGGGGTCGCTCTGTTCATTTCTTTTACTGTCTATGCTTCCACCCCTTCTAGCCAGAACTCTTCTTCTCCATTTTTAGTGTATTTCTGTGGCAGAATAACAGCGGCACATACTGGCCTGGCATGTATACTACATCGTTTTGAGTCAGTTTCAGCGGTTTCGTGTGTATGCAAATATTTCTTGAGACCAGGGGAAAAAAAGGTTGGATACGGAAAGATCTGGCTTCTTGTGGATGTGGCCTAAATAGTCAAAGTCTACTTGCACTGAATGTGCTAGTTTTGGATTCATCACCGGCTGCAGTCATGACCTCATTTCATAAATCAAACACCTGCGATTCAGCAACTACCTGATAATGCACACGCATTCACGAAAAGTAGCCTCATTGACAAGTTTTGGTGAGTAAAGGCAAAACACAAGATATAGTATAGTAAACCTGGCGAATGCGATTTTGCTTCTTTATAGCAGAAACATACTGCTGCAGAAAAAGTTAGGTGCCTTGCAAAATGTAAAGTGTAACTGCATTACTCATCACAAATGTATTGGAGTAAAAAGTACATTTGAACCAGAATTAACTTCATGAGCAATTTGAGCTAGAGTAGCTCGTCTGTATGATCGGACCACACGGGCCAGCCTTCACTCCCCACGTGCATCAATGAGCCTTGGCTGCCCATGACCCTGTCGCTTTATTATATTATATTGTGGTGACCCACAAAGAGGACTGTTAGAGACATTCACTAAGGGACTGTATCTTTAAGGGAGAAGGAGAAGATTAGGCGGTTCCGTTGAAACGTTTGTTGTGTTTTGATCTCACTCGCTGTTCAGTTCTGAGTTAAATAATAAGTGGAGAATAAAGCTGACTCGACGCATCTCCGTCTCTTGTCTCCTCCTTTATTGCACTCCACATTTGGTGACCCCGACGCGAGTTTGATACGGCTGAATTATGTCACACAACGACGGTGGTGAGAATGCTGCGGCTGCAGTGCCGTTCGCTGTTAGCGGCGCGGCTAATGTCGGCGCGGCTAATGTCGGCGCGGCTAATGTCGGCGCGATCTATGCGGCCACCATCAAATTACCGGACTTTTGGCAGCACAATCCACGGCCGTGGTTTCAACACATTGAGGCTCAGTTCCAGCTGAGAGGAATAACACAGGATGTTACGAAGTATTTCCATGTGGTAGCGGCATTAGATGCCTCGACGACAGCCAGAGCTATGGCACTGTTAGAGGCTCCTCCAGCTGACGGCAAGTACAACGCACTCAAAACATTCCTGTTGAGCCTCTTTGAACTGTCGGAGCTGGAGAAAGCAGATCGCCTGTTGTCCCTGAATGGCCTTGGCGATAGCAAGCCGTCCGAGTTAATGGAGAGGATGCTGGCTGTACTGGGCGCGGCGGATCCATCATTCCTTTTCGCCCACATTTTTCTGCGGCAGCTTCCAGCACCCGTGCGCACCGCACTGGCCAGTTCCTCCCTCCCTTCCTCCAGAGACTACCGAGCGCTGGCGGTGGAGGCAGACAGGATTTTCCTCGCCAACCGGCAGCAGTTTGTCCATGCGCTGTTGCCCCCCCAGCACACGTCTGCCCCGCCTCAACCCCTTGTGGACGACCTGGACACCGCAGCTGCAGCGTGAGGACGGGTGGTGTTACTACCACTCCAGGTTTGGGGCCAAAGCCAAGCAGTGTCGCCAGCCTTGCAGTTTTAGAGCCCAGGGAAAAGCCAGGGCCGGCGCTCATTAGCAGCTATGGGCGCTGGCCGTGACTGCAAGCTGTTATACATCACTGACACCTTGTCCGGCCGGCGGCTGCTGGTCGATTCGGGGGCTCAGCGCAGCATCCTGCCAGCAAAGCCTGTGGACACCATGGCTGGCGGGCATGGCCCGCCGATGGACGGCGCCAATGGCACACCCATTCGTACTTATGGCACAAGGTATGTGGAAGTGTGTTTCGGCGGGCGGCGTCTCGGCTGGGACTTCGTAATAGCCGCCGTGTCTACATCTCTCCTGGGGGCGGATTTCCTCTGCGCTTACAGACTGTTGGTGGATGTTACGAACTGCCGCTTGATCGACGCCCTCTCTTTTGCTTCGTACCCCAGCACGCTGGGAGGGGTAGGGGCGCTTTGTCTGTCAAACACGCTTGCCACCGGGGACCTGTATCAACGCCTGCTGGCTGAGTTCCCTGACATCACCACGCCCACGTTTTCATCGGCGGTGGCTAAGCATGGCATAGAGCATTACATCACCACGGCTGGCCCCCCGGTCTATGCACGGGCCCGGCGCCTCGACTCTGGCAAGCTCGCGATCGCCAAGGAGGAGTTCACCACCATGGAGCACCTCGGCATTGTGCGCCGCTCCAACAGCCCGTGGGCTTCTCCTCTGCACATGGTGACCAAAGCGGATGGCGGTTGGCGTCCCTGTGGTGATTTCCGTCGCCTTAACAACGCCACCACCCCCGATCGGTACCCAGTGCCGCACATTCAAGATTTCTCCGCCCACCTAGCCGGCGCCACCATTTTTTCAAAGGTGGACCTGGTGCGCGGTTACCACCAGGTGCCTGTCCACCCGCAGGATGTCCCCAAGACAGCAGTCATCACACCCTTTGGCCTTTTCGAATTCCTAAGGATGCCTTTCGGCCTCAAGGGGGCAGCACAGACGTTTCAGCGCCTCATGGACTCTGTGCTGCGGGACATGCCTTTCCTGTTTGTTTATTTGGACGACATTCTCGTGGCCAGCGCGTCCGCAGACGACCACCTGACGCATCTCCGGCAGTTGTTCGGCCGGCTCAGTGAGCACGGTCTCATCATCAACCCGGCCAAGTGCGAGTTTGGCCGGTCGTCCATCACGTTCCTCGGCCACCACGTCACCCCGCAGGGGGCCGTCCCCCTCCCTGCCAAGGTGGACGCCGTAGCCAGTTTCCCACGCCCACACACTGTTAAGTCCCTGCAGGAGTTTCTGGGCATGGTGAACTTCTACAACCGTTTCCTCCCCCATGTGGCCCAACTCATGCGACCCTTGTACGACGCCTTACGGGGTGGAAGGCCGGCGAGCGTGTTGGACTGGTCTCCGGGGATGTATGATGCTTTTGAGGCTGCCAAAAACGCGCTGGCCAACGCTGCACTGCTGGCACACCCGTCTCCGACCGCCCCAGTTGCTCTTACGACGGACGCCTCTGATTATGCCGTGGGGGCTGTGTGTGAACAGTGGGTGGGCGGAGCCTGGCAGCCGCTGGCCTTTTTTAGCAGGCAACTCCGTGACAATGAGAGGAAATACAGCACCTTTGACAGGGAGCTCCTAGGTCTGTTCCTCGCCACCCGTCATTTCCGTTTCCTGTTGGAGGGCCGGCGGTTCACAGCTTTCGTTGACCACAAGCCGCTGACGTTTGCCATGGCCAAGTCTTCGGAGCCATGGTCTGGTCGACAGCAGCGCCAGCTCTCTGCCATCTCGGAGTACACCACTGACATTCAGCACGTGGCAGGCAAAGACAATTTCATCGCCGACTGCCTCTCCCGGGCGGTCACTGGGTCCGTCCATTTAGGCCTCGACTACGCAGCCATGGCTGAGGACCAGACCACGGACTCTGAGGTGCAAGCCTACAGGACGGCCCACACAGCGCTGCTCATAGAAGAGGTGGTGTTTGACACTGCCAACGCTACACTCCTCTGCGAGGTCTCCACCGGCCAACCACGCCCCATGGTACCTGCTGGCTGGAGGCACAAGGTTTTCGACGCTATCCACGGCCTTTCCCACCCGGGGGTGAAGGCCTCTACCAAGTTGGTGGGGGCCAAGTTCGTCTGGCCAGGCCTGCGGAGGGACGTTAGGGCCTGGGCTGCTGCCTGTGTGGCGTGCCAGCGCGCAAAGGTGACGCGTCATACCAAGGCCCCCTTGGCACCCTTCAAAGTACCAGAGAGACGGTTCGATCATGTGAATGTGGACCTGGTGGGCCCACTTCCCCCCTCCCGTGGTTATACCTACCTCCTCACCATGGTGGACAGGACCACTAGGTGGCCAGAAGTGGTTCCCCTGTCATCCACTACATCAGTCAAAGAGGCCCGGGCATTTATCACGGCTTGGGTGGCCCGTTTCGGCACACCGTCCGACCTCTCCTCGGACCGAGGTCCGCAGTTTACATCGGAGCTTTGGACGGCAGTAGCCGAGGTCCTGGGGGTGAAAGTCCACCGTATCACAGCCTATAACCCACAGAGTAACGGACTTTGCGAGCGTTTTCATCGTGACATGAAGGCCCAAGGAGGATCTTCAAGCCTCATCAGCCGAGCTGGTGTACGGCCAGCCTCTGTGCGTCCCTTTGGAGTTTCTTCCAGAGGCCACAGCCCCGTGGTCGGTTGCCTCCCATCGTGCCGTGTCCCGGGATATTGCAGACGCTTTTGTGCCCATTCCGACATCTCACCATGGCCTCCCCCAGTCCTACGTGCCCAAGGATTTACCGTCGGCCAAGTATGTTTTCATCCGCCACGATGGCCATCGTACCCCGCTGCAGCCCCCCTACGATGGGCCTTTCCGTGTACTGGTCGGAGGGTCTAAGAATTTCCTTGTGGATATGGGGGGCAGGCCTGGGCGGGTGGCTATAGACCGGCTCAAGCCTGCTCATGTGGATATTGGTGAACCGCTTCAGCTGGCCCAGCCCCCACGGCGAGGCGCCAGGTCCGCCCCCCTAGACGTTGACTCTTGTAGGGACTGTTAGGAGCTGGACTGTTCTGTTTTGCACTAGTGAATAGTGTTCGATCTGGCCCTGTTTTTATAGGTGAATTCTGGGGGGGGGCCTGTGTGGTGACCCACAAAGAGGACTGTTAGAGACATTCACTAAGGGACTGTACCTTTAAGGGAGAAGGAGAAGATTAGGCGGTTCTGGTTGAAACGTTTGTTGTGATGTTTTGATCTCACTCGCTGTTCAGTTCTGAGTTAAATAATAAGTGGAGTATAAAGCTGACTCGACGCATCTCTGTCTCTTGTCTCCTCCTTTATTGCACTCTACAATATTATATTATATTATATTATGTTATATTATATTATATTATATTATATTATATTATATTATATTATATTATATTATATTATATTATATTATATTATATTATATTATATTATATTATATTAATTATATTATATTATATTATATTATATTATATTATATTAAGATATTAATTGTAAGAATGAATATATTCATGTTTAATAATGATTAGTACATACACTCAAAAAAATTTACTTTCACTGTTGTTAGTTGCGCTCAAATCATCCTTGTTCACATTACAATGTAACAATGTAACTAAATTTACTTAGATTTACTGAGTTGCTTCTACTAAAAATGAGTATTATCAGCTTTTTTTAATAAGTGTTTGTTCGGTCAACTTAACATTGCTGAGTGAAACGAACAAACTGGGCAGTGGATCTGTAGTTCCCGGCATGCTTTGCAAGGGCAGATATAACTGCACATATAAATATTATGTAACAGTGACATATTCAAATGGTTTGTTTTTACTTAAAGAAATTTTGTCAGCTTTACTTGACTTTCTTTTGTTCATATAACTAAATTGTTATTTGTAAAAATGACTCAATATAGTTGCGTGGAACCACTTGACGCAGCTTTTTTAAGTAAATTCAACAAATAATGTTTTTGAGTGTACATCATAAATGATTAATGATGAAGTTACGAGAAAGAAGAGTATGTTATTACTTTAAGACTTTTCTTGAAAACGATCAAAGTTTTTCAAAACCATATGAAGAACTAAGATCTTGGCTTTATTGTATACACTCTTATTTGTTGTTGACACCATTTTATTGTAAATATATATATATATATATATATATATATATATATATATATATATATATATATATATATATATATATATTTATATATATTTATATATAGTATACAGTATAATAAAATCAGTTAAAATAAGGAGCTTTATCTATTGAGGTAATGGTGCTATCCTCTGTAAATTTGGTATATGTCCATGTACGTTTCTCTTCCCGTCCTCGCAACAGCCATTATTCAAATCCTTCCTCAAATCTCACTTATCCTTAACAGTCCCTCAGTACTGTTAAAACCTGCTCACACCCAAACTGTTTAACTGTCAAGCTCTAAAAGAAATCCTTTTTTTTTTCCATGTCCTTGCGAATGAAAAATAGAAAAACATCCATATTCATGAAGATCGCAAATGGTGATGCAGTGGCCTCTCAGAATATCAATGTAGCCTATGCAACAGTAGTAGCCTATCTCTGCATGAGTAACAGATAGATTTGCTTCAAAATGTGTTTTCAGTATGTATAAACTGCTGTTTTTGTGCGGTACCGAATGTGATGTTTTTGAAGCATTTGAATGGTTTATAATGGTGCAATTATGGTGTGCACTGTTTTTGTGCGTTTTTTTCGCCATCTGCGCAACATATTTTCTTTACGCCAATTTCTAGCCAAACAAATGCGTTACAAGCAGGCGAGAGAGATCCTGAGCTCATTTTATCCGTGTAATGAGACAAATGATTGTCTTCCCGCTAGACAGTGTGGAGGACGTCTGCGGACACGGCAGGTGCAGCTGCGCCTGAAATTGCTTTGTTTAAACTTGTCAGGTCAAAATGGAGATTTTAGAAAGGTTGCATCCCGAGGCAAGTGCAAGTGGGCTCCACGGAAGTGCTGCAAAGAGATTGTACATGTGGTGTGTGTGTATGTGAAATCAGAGCTGGTGTGTTTGACCCGAGCCTAGGATGAAAATAGCACAAAGACTGTGGCACAACAGTCTAATCAACTGAGCTTTTAATAATTTAGTGTGTTATCTTCATACGCCATGGGCTCTGATGTAGAACGCTGAGTTGTTTGTTTATCCATGTCCTTGCCTCCTTGGCTGTTAGAAAGAGGTCTGGAAGAAACACGTTTGCTGGGAACATTTTAAGTTACGTTTCTGTGGTAAACAACTCATGGCAAACAACAAATGATTTATAACTGAAGTCATGTAATTGATACCAGAAATAATTGTAATTAATTACAGGCTTATTTCATTACAACATTCAACTCTTTTGCTGAAACTCAGGCTATATTAAAACAACTCACTCAGCGACTTCATACTAACTTTGAAATGTGTCATATCTGCAAACGCAGGCAACAGCTTTTTAAAACATATATAGAAGGTACAAACTATACTTTCCATTCTAGAACATTTACACGTGCTGGACTATACTGCACGTGGTTGCTGAAAAACAAACATTTGCATTGCACAAGGTTAACATACCTCCATGCAAATCTTTGCCTTTGGCAAATCTTTCAACAATGATGATTTTATTTGAATTCCCACAGGAGCAAAACTCCAGCATTCTGACGGCAGCTTATGAATGTTTACAGTTTAGAGAGGAGACGGTTCCTATTAGTCACATTTACAGTTTAAAGCAGAGTGAGCCAAACTATTTTGGCCAGAGATTACCATGACAAGTACATTTATCAATCATGACATTATAGAAATAATAAATTAAATAAGATCTTAATGTAGATTTTGTTATTTTTTTGTTGTTGTTAATGTTCCAGAAATCTCCAATCATCTTTTTTTTTTGGAATACAAAGCTGAGAAAATCGGCAATCGAAACATAGATGGAGTAGATCGCATCCATCAACACCCCCAAAGCTGGCACATTTCTTTGTGGGTTCGACATTTAAATGTTATTTTAGGAAGTTTTGATTTATATGCTGTTGAATGTTTGATGATTATGTTAGCTTACATGTGCGTAAGCAATGCTTCTATTGCTTGTTTCTGCATTTTCTTTTCCTGTGTTTTTATGCGGAGATTCTGAACTCTTTCATAAGATGCGTAAAGGGCTATCGCCTCCTACTGTTTAATATTGAAATCATGGATTGATCGAAAATTATGTCAAATGGCGAGGAAGCATTTTGTCAAAAATTACAGAAAATTCCATCAGTGGCAGGGAAGCGTTGTCATAAATGATGGAAAATTCCACCAATGGCATTGAAGCGCTGTGTCATAAATGACATAAAATTTCTGGCAATGGCAGGGAAGCGCTATGCCATAAAGAATGGAAAATTCTGCCATTGGCAGTGAAGCGCTGTGTCATAAATGATGGAAAATTCCGCCAATGGCAGGGAAGCGCTGTCATAAATGATGGAAAATTCCACCAATGGCATTGAAGCACTGTGTCATAAATTACATAAAATTTCTGCCAATGGCAGGGAAGCGTTATGCCATAAAGAATGGAAAATTCTGCCATTGGCAGTGAAGCGCTGTGTCATAAATGATGGAAAATTCCGCCAATGGCAGGGAATTGCTGTGTCATAAATTACGGAAAATTCCACAAATGGCAGAGAAAGGCCCGTGTCATAAATGATGGAAAATTCCGTCAATGGCAGGGAAGCGCTGTGTCATAAATTACGGAAAATTACGCCAATGGCAGAGAAAGGCCCGTGTCATAAATGATGGAAAATTCCGCCAATGGCAGGGAATTGCTGTGTCATGAATTACGGAAAAATCCGCCAATGGCAGGGAAGCGCTGTTTCATAAATGACGGAAAATTCCGCCACTGGTGGGGAAGCGATGTGTCATAAATGACATAAAATTCCGCCACTGGTGGGGAAGCGATGTGTCATAAATGACATAAAATTCCGCCAATGGTGGGGAAGCGATGTGTCATAAATGACAGAAAATTCCGCCAATGGCAGGGGAGCGCTGTGTCATGAATTACGGAAAAATCCGCCAATGGCGGGGAAGAGCTGTGTCATAAATGACGGAAAATTCTGCCAATGGCAGGGAAGCACTGTGTCATAAATGACGGAAAATTCCGCCAATGGCAGGGAAGCGCTGTGTCATAAATGACGGAAAATTCCGCCAATGGCAGGGAAGCGCTGTGTCATAAATGACGGAAAAATCCGCCAATGGCAGAGAAGCGCTGTGTCATAAATGACGGAAAAATCCGCCAATGGCAGGGAAGCGCTGTCATAAATGACAGAAAATTCCGCCAATGGCAGGGAAGCGCTGTGTCATAAATTACGGAAAATTCCGCCACTGGTGGGGAAGCGATGTGTCATAAATGACATAAAATTCCGCCACTGGTGGGGAAGCGATGTGTCATAAATGACATAAAATTCCGCCAATGGTGGGGAAGCGATGTGTCATAAATGACAGAAAATTCCGCCAATGGCAGGGGAGCGCTGTGTCATGAATTACGGAAAAATCCGCCAATGGCGGGGAAGAGCTGTGTCATAAATGACGGAAAATTCTGCCAATGGCAGGGAAGCACTGTGTCATAAATGACGGAAAATTCCGCCAATGGCAGGGAAGCGCTGTGTCATAAATGACGGAAAATTCCGCCAATGGCAGGGAAGCGCTGTGTCATAAATGACGGAAAAATCCGCCAATGGCAGAGAAGCGCTGTGTCATAAATGACGGAAAAATCCGCCAATGGCAGGGAAGCGCTGTCATAAATGACAGAAAATTCCGCCAATGGCAGGGAAGCGCTGTGTCATAAATTACGGAAAATTCCGCCACTGGTGGGGAAGCGATGTGTCATAAATGACGGAAAATTCCGCCACTGGTGGGGAAGCGCTGTGTCATGAATTACGGAAAATAATTACGCTGATTAAGAGAATGACTTTAACAGTGTAGCACAAGAAGCGGCTCTGATGCTGCTTTGGTTCTGTCTAAAGGAAATGCAGCATCAGAGCAGCTTTTAACTGTCACTGTCATGGCAGAGTATGTGTTTTATGATCAATTAAATGATATAAAATTCATCTTTATATGTTGATTTCCTACTTTAATATTTCAAACATTAATTTCATGACATTATTATATGTAAATGCATGTATGCTGCCTCTTTGCAACATTAAGCGGTCTGTTTAAATGCACCTTTGTGTGGTTTATATGCCACTTTAGATGCGGCTTCTGTACTTCAGTATAGAAGTTTAGCATGCATGAACAACCAAAACCGGCATGTCCAAATGACCTTGTAATGTTCAGAAATACTGGAAGTAAAGTTTACACGTACTTCTTTTCAAACCTGTGCAATAGGAAGAGCAAATGAGGTATCGTGTGCCTCATTCTTACATCTGTGAATAAGAGCTAGTAGAGGTATGCTGCCTTGGGCTGTTTTTTTACTCTGTTATAAAGTTGCTATTGTGAGTTTTTTGGACTGAGATGCCTGATAGAGGACGAGCACAATACAACCTCTCTCTCTCTCTCTCTCTCTCTCTCTCTCTCTCTCTCTCTCCTTGGAAATCTTTGTACATTTTCCAAAAGGTATAGTGTTGCAATAAATTGGTTCACTCAGACAACACAATCAAGTTAGATAGACCACATAATTAGCTTTTTATGCTGTGTTTAATTACTCGTCTTTATTGTGAAAGGTTATCTGTGTGACTAATGGAGAACGGGATCCATAAATGGATCTATTTCACGGGCTTCTATGAGGACTCTGTCTTTTTCTCTTAATATTACTGGCTATTATCATTTAGCAGGCTCTGTGACAGTTAACAGAAACTTACAAATCTACATTGTTTTGGCAAAATTGGTTTCCCTCTTTTGAGCCATTCCAGTCACATTGCTCATTAAATAGGTATTAAGAATGTATGTTTCTTTCTTTGAATGTGTATGTGTAACAGAGAAAATACGTTTTAGACGAATTGCAGTTTAACTCAAACAAATGGTTGGTTCTTTGTGTTTTGACACAAACCATTTCCCGCAGGATTTTATTTTTACACAGAATGCCGCTGTCTCTGCCTTACAATAGGATTACAAGTCAATGCAGGAATGATGATAAGACTTGAATTTTGTTTCGAAGCTGCCAACTCTCATATTCCCTGAGTATTGTGAGTGTTTTTAAAAAGAGCAATACTACAGGTGTTGGTTTGATTGATGCATTGTGTTTGGGGTGGACAGCAGTAATATGAACAGTCTGAGTTGTGCTTATGAGATCAGTACAGTAAATCAGTAAGCGGAGCAGAGAACTCCTGCGAGAGAGCGGAGCCGTCCAAGCCACAAAATTACAGTATCTTAGCTTGTGGCCGCGGGAATGTGCTCAACGGTTTTCTAATGAGGACTTTAGACATGTTGTCCCAGACCGCAGACGAGTGCTGCAGTGACCAGCAGAGGGCAATATGTGTACTGAAGCTATGCGACCATAACTGCCTTCTGATCCATTATGTAGGCCTAACACATATGAATATTAATGCATCGCTTGAAAATGTACCACATACCTAATACGTTGATTTATATGCAGTTTAAGAATGCTGATGGATTCGAGAAAAAATTATAGTGAGACCATGTGCATAAGCTGTTAGTTTTCTAAAATAAACAACATGGATCTTCATTGAGATATCTTATTTCCATGAAGTTAGGTTGAACTAATGAGGAATGGGACTGTGGGTCCAATGGGGTTATGAATTCAGTTCTGCCCAAACGGCAGAAATATCGATGTAGCTTGAAACTCTGAATCTGTAACCAAAGAGACATTTGCAAAATGTGTGTTTTAATCCTTAGTTTTGCATCAGTATAGGAAAAACACATATAGTTTATATAACCTGGTTTCATTCACATTGTCAATGTTTCATATTCCAGTTGAGACTTGCTCCCTTTTAATTAATCCACTGGGAAAATATAATCTTGAAATTCAGATATTACCTTCAGTAGATCTATCCATCCATCTATCATCTGTCCATTCGTCTGTCTGTCAGTTATCCATCCATCCATTGGTAACACTTTACAACAAGGTTCATTAGTTAACATTAGTTAACTACATTAGTTAACATGAACTAATAATGAACTGCACTTATAAAGCATTTATTTATCTTTGTTAATGTTAATTTCAACATTTATTAATTAATTATTCAAATCTTGCTAACATTAGTTAATGCACTGTGAACTAACATGAACAAACCATGAACAGCTGTATTTTTATGAGCTAACGTTAACAAAGATTAACGAATGCTGAACAGAGGTGTTGTTCATGGTTAGTTCATGTTAAAGCTACACTATGTAACTTTTCCGTCCACTAGAGGTTGCCTGTTCAAAACAAAGGCGTAGTTTGATGACGCCACGTTTGAGCGCAGAATCTTGGGACATGTGGTCTTAACCTCACAGCCGGTGGAAAAGAGTCAGGATAGGACTCGGGCAGAAATCATGTTCATGGATGCGATTATTAACATTACTGTAGTCTGAAGCAGAGCAGGACCGAGTGTTGTGGAGCTGAGCAAGGCCGCAGGAGCGATTGAAGAGCGGGACTGTTATTATGGCATAGTCGCCGGCGGGACTTTTATTATGACACGGTTGCTGGCGCCACTTCCTCTTTTCCAGTCATGAATATGAGGAAACGCAACTCTGTTTATCGTATTAGATATATCTGAGTGTGTTGAAAAGGAAGTTATGACGTTCGCTCGGCGGCTGCTATGACACTTGTTCACACTGCAGTGAGAGTAAAGTGTTTCACTGAATAAAACCGGAAACCGAGGGTGACGCAGATATGACGCAATCGACAGGCGACTCCCTCACACGCATAGCTCACACGTCCCGGTTCCTTGGTTAAAATAGCAATTTCTCACGATTTACAAATAGTTGGAAACATTTGGGATATTCTAAGTACTAAACTGAACAAAATATATAACACTGGCCTAGTGGTTTCTGGATATTTTACTGCAAAAATCCTACACAGTTCACCTTTAACTAATGCATTAACTAATGTTAACTTATACAACTTTATTGTAAAGTGTTACCCATCCATCTACACTGTAAAAAAAATCCCTGTCAAATTTACGGTAAAAAACCGGCAGCTGTGGTTACCAGAACTTTACCGTAAAAAATACGGCAGTAACATTTTAGGTTTTTAGGGACAGCACCATATAATTTAAAGGTTTATAATGTAATAATTACAGTTAAATTTTTTTATTTATTTTACAGTTCAAAACCGTATAATTTAAAGGTTTATATTGTAATGATTATGTTTACACTGCAAACAATTTACGGTAAAAAATATATATTTCATTAACTGAAATAATGTTAAATTACCAACCTATTGAAATACTAATATCTGTTATGTACCTTCGATATATACGGACAACCACCAATCACAGTGGTGATGAGAATCACGTGATGAATCAAAGCTCATCACAAGCAGCTTTTAATAGGACAATACTAATATATAGAAGGTGCTCAGTGTCATTCACACAAACACTAAACACCATCATCGTAAAACACATGAAATTTAAAAAATGCAATAAACATTAATTTAACAACATCAGATGTAACATAAAACCCTAATGTACATAACTGATTAGAAAAAACAAAGAAACATAGTTATTGCAATGAAAATACATCAAATGCGAAGTGTCACGTAGGGAAGTCTTGGAATGTCAATTTACGGGTTTTCACTGTAAATTACACAATTACTTGTTCTTTTTCACTTCCAAAAACTGTAAATTGAACAGTATTTTACTGTAAAATGAAATGAAATTTAAGGTTAGATCTATTACAGTTATTCACCGTATATAGTACGGAAACTTTCTGTTAACCAATTAACTGTTTTTCACCGTAGCATTTTTACAGTAAAATACCGTTAAAATCACAATCATTTTTTACAGTGTATCATCTGTCCATCCATCCATTCAAATAAACGGTTAATTTATCCTGTTTTTTCATATAGTAAGGGGATTTAAATAAAGTAACACGAAACTTAAAAATAACCAATTTAAACCATGGTAGAGGCCAGATATGTGAGGTGGGCTACCAAATTCTAAAATGTATATACATGTATTTGTATCTACATGTCACTGTGTGTGTATTGTTGTGGGATATTCCAGTGGATGCGCAGAAGCTAAAGCATTACGAGCAATGTGTGTGAGTGTGTCTGCACAAATTTATCTAAGAGCCGGCATATTCACTTATCATATACAAAATGTAAATATAATAAGCCATACAGCAGATATCAGATGTCTTGTGGTTGTTGTGGTGGTGTGTGATTATGCCAGTGCATGCATATGTGTTCATGTGTGTTTGTCTGAGTTAAAACAGCTGCTTCTACAGACCTGCTTCCAGCTGCTTCCAAATTGGTCTGCCATTAAGTTATTATCTGTTTATGGCTCTATGACCAGGCCCGCCTCTGGCGGTACTATCCCCCGTACAGTGGAATGGGTAGAGATGGGTTTTCGGGTCTGGTGTGATAATTGTTCATGTCATACTCATAAAGGCTGGGTACCATAAAGGCTTGGACTAACCTCATGTACATTCACTGTGGAGCCCCTGGGCTGCATTGCTTGTGTTTTTGACGTTTTAATGTCTTGTTTCCTCTATACGTTCATACCAAGACCATCATATGATTAAAAAAAAGGTATCAATAAAGTAATAAAATGTTTATCAGGTAGATTGCAGACACATGCAGCATAGCCTAGAAGCACAGATCTGGTATTTCGACATGTCTGATTTGGTGCCCAGTTTAGACATAACTGACTGTTAGGCCTAATACCTTTTTATACAATCTACTGATCTGATGTACTACTTATTTGTATTATGTTTTTGCTGTTTAAACGCATGCAACAAGATCTGGGCAGAGTTTCTCAAAAGCATTGTGAGCAAAGTTGATCTTAGAGACCATAATGGATCTACGATCTACTTAGGCTTATGATGCTTTTGAGAAACTCAGCCCTGACCTGTGTGAAAAGTAAAAAAATATCATCATGAATGTATAAATGCGGCCATATTGTCTTCTGTATTCTTGATGCTAAGAGACCACTTAACATTGATTTCTCAATGATAATTCTCAGATATATGTATAGTCAAAGTTATTGTGTCTATAGGCTACGTTCACAATGTCAGATTTTGGGATTGACAACCGCATCTACTTACAGATGTCCAAATGTCCCATTCATATTACATTAGCATCTCGAATATTGTCTGTATGAACGTGCAATGGGACTCAAGCCTGTATTCTTTTACCACATTGATTAATGATGGAACGTTACTTTTAATTGGTACCAAGTAAACCAAAATTACAACCACTTTGACTTTTTTTTTCTTGTGATATTTTGCCATTCCACATAATCAGAACCAAAGGTGAAGCAGTGAAAGTGCCTACTGCAGTAACTGGATGGTCTGACTTGGGAATTGTGTTTAAGTGGCGGTCTGTGTGCTGGCTGCAAGCTACAACATCACAACCACAATGAATTGCAAACATATAGTGGTAATTCATCTCAGACTTTACAATGAAAGACAAGACAGGATATGAACTCCGTTCAAAACCTACAAATTTATGACCATTCCATTCACTGGCAGATACAGGCTGCGTTTTGGAGACACTCCTTCCCCTTTTTTTAGTACTGGCTTGCATTGTGTTTGTTTGAGTCAGCCATGTACTGTGGAATTCATGTCATTGAACCACTTTAAACCAGCGTTATCTGCTTTTTATAACCTTTCTGTACTGCAATCTAGCCTGTCAAGCTACAGATCTAAAATGATTCCAAAATCAACTTTTCACCCCTCCACAAAGAGCTGAATTGAAGAATCTGCAGGTAAACAAATAGCTTGATGTTACTTGACCTTGATTTCATGCCTTTCCAATTCCTCCAGATACGAGCATTTTAGTCGCGCAGCTTTGGCAGTACGCAACTGAGAGCAATCTGCCCGCTGTCACTGTGGCGTAAGGTGAACATTCATAAGGCAAGTCATTTTCAGAAACAGTGACAGACAGGCCATTTTAGATACAGATAGACAGGAGTACATTTTCTGGACACCCTCTAGTGAACTGTCTTATCATGGCATGCAGCTGGCAGATTAGTTCACTAATGCAATCCTAATTAAATGATTTATGAAATGTCTACCTTGTGTATGACATGTCTTGGGAGTCCCAGGGTAAACTGTAATCGGCTGAAACCATGTAGAGAATTAATGCAATTCTTTGAGAACGAGAGAATGAAGATTGCTGCTCAAACAGTGTGTGGAAATTGAGTGCATAAAGAATGTATTTCTGCATAGTGCCTTTCTGTATCCTGTCTCATGTACCTGTGCATGCTTTACTACTATGAAGCATGCTTCAAGGTCAAAGGTTCACGGTTCTGCTTTCATTTCAATTAACTTTCATAAAGAACTGTGGAAACACATCATCTGTCAATTAGCGCAAGTCTGTATCTCACCAAGCCGGCAATTTGCTCAGTGAAAAATGTTCATTTTAGCCTCTGTGCCGAGCTGTCATGGCAGTCCATGGGGAAGCTCTGCAGCTCTGAGACAGATTGGGGGTAATCAGTCCCGTACCACCACGGATAACCCTATCCCTTACTTCATCCTGCTGGAAGAAACTAGGGAGGCGGCATTTTCAAATGCTGCTGGCATTTCTTATCTGCCATCTGTTTACAGAGAGGTAATAGAAAATACAGATTTCAATCACAAGGGCCATGTGCAAGATTGGTTTACGCTCAACTGGTTGCCTACAGATAGCAATAGAGATATGTGGTTTTTTGGCATATTCAAAACCGGTCCTATCAGATGAGGACTGTTGAGGATTAAATTAAGATTTTCAAGTGTGAAATACCTTCAACACTAGAGTATGAAGAGAATATGGTTGTGAGTGGAAACTACAGTATGCATGTTGAAATTGGTAGTTTAGCCTTCAGCAAGAAGCATTCCTTTGTCAAAGTAAAAAAAATAAATTACATGGGAATTACATTTTTGATACTTTTGGAATAAAAGGCCATCTCCTTTGTCTTGCTTTGGCTAATTTCATAGCTAGCATAGCATTTAATGTATCCTAAATATAATTAAATAATAATTTACCGTTTAGCATAAAATGACAAAATAAAAGCTTGAATGGAAATTACATAAAAATATTCTGCTCACAAGTTCTTTTCCCAACCCACACATCATATTTCATCTAAGACCCTGTTTAAACTTGGTAATAAGATGCGTTTTGGTCGATTGGATCACAAGTAGACAAGGGAGACATACCTGTTTTACACCTGGTATTTTAATTTGTCACTTCTGTCCACGTTCAACCACTTCTGTCCTGATTTTTTCGAGGGTGGGTAAATGTATGGGCTTTTTCAAATCTTTCCGATCTAGGGGACGAAATAAGCTCATGCTATTTACTAGGGATGCCACAATTCTCGATATAATATCGAACCGTTCGGTACGACATCCACGGTTCAATACACACTCAGGTTTGCATTTATTTAACTAATAATTAAATAATCTTACTGCACTAATACTGTCAAATGCACACATGGTTAACATAAACCCAGTTGGTTATGTCTAAAGTTAAAGTAAAATCGGATGAGTGCCTGTATAGATGCGTGCAGGTCTTAAAGTGATAGCAGCGCAGCCTAAAGTGAACATGCTGTGCTTAAAGGGACATTTCACCTCAAAATTAAAATTCTGTCATTATTTACTCACTCTAATGTTGTTCCAAACCTGTATTCATTTCTTCTGTTGAACACAGAAGAAGATATTTTGATGAATGTTGGTAACCAGACAATTGACAGTAGCCATTGACTGCCATAGTATTTTTCCTACAATGGAAGTCGATGGGGACTTCTTTAAATATATATTTTATTGTCAACAGAAGAAAGAACTTTATTCAGGTTTAAAACAACTTGAGCGTGAGTAAATCGATGACAGAATTTTAATTTTTGAGTGAACTATCCCTTTAATAAAACAACAAAAGACAAAGAAAATCACTCACTGCTCTTGACTGAAAAACTTTAATACAGTAACTTTAATAAGAATCAATGTATATTTTATAGTGAAGCCTATGTAGTGTTTTATTTTTACATTTATTCATTCAATTTCATACTTGAATGCTGAGCAGCCAGTGTTGATCTTTATATATATTTATTTTATATCATACAATACATAGGAATGTGTACATGGTTTTCTTTCTATTAAGTAAAATAAATCAAGAGTATTGCTATAAAAATAGTATTTTTTCTCCTTAACCTCTTGCTGTTAGAATTACAAAAAACACTGATGTGACAAGCCATCAGAACCGAACCGAACTGAAAACTGTGGTTAAAAAACCGAGGTATGTATTGAACCGTGGACTAACTGTATTGTTGCATCCCTACTATTTACATATGAACATGCCCGGAGACGACGGAAAAACAGAGAGCCGTAGCTTTCGTTTCTGCGTTCAGCGGCAAGAAATCAGGAAAGATGAGAGAACATTGTGCTTGGTATGTTTTTCATCTTTAAACAAAATCTGGGTCTTCAGGTGACAAAGTTTCAATCTGGCTAGCGCGCTTCCCATAATGTTTACGCGTTAGGTCAGTAAGCGAGCAAGAGTAGGCGGTCTTTTGTGGCTGGTTCGACCACATGAGCGTTAATATTGTGAAAGCAATCCGGTCGAATGCGTTTTCGACTCTGGAAGTGCTCGAAAGTGAACAAGCTCAAAAAGTTTTAGACCCAGTTTACACCTGTATTTAGTATCGTCCACTTGTGATCCGATTGACCAAAACGCATCTTAAAACCAGGTGTAAACAAGGCTAAAGCTTGGTACACTAATCTTGGTGCACTAGCTTTTGATTAAACTTTATTAGGGGCAAAATAACTTCTTGTGGTGGAAATAACACTGCTGGACAATATACAATATAACCAGAAAAAAGTTGAAATGTTTGGGGAAAAAAACACCCTTAAATAATTTTTGTATATAGGTTCTTCTACAAAAAAGCATGCGTATCTTAATATTTTGTCCTTTCATCCAAAAGAAGTAATTAACTAAAGATTGTTCGTGGAGCCTGTAGAGTTTTGATATTTGTTTTACTAGTACATTCCATGCATGCAATGGCACGTTTGAATTGTAAGAGTAGCACACGTGACCAAATCCCTGTTCAGATGGGACAAATGGGACAGGGTGGAGTAATTTGCTTACAAATGTACCTTTTTTTTAAACAATGGTTTGGAAAACGAGCATCAGTCCTTTACTTCCTGCCAAGTAGCCTGCTGCAACAAATCACCAGCCCTCCAGTGGTGGAGCTGTCTTTGTGAAAAAGCTATTTTACCGCAGAGAGTAATTGCCTCTCAAATGAAAATGCACCTGTAATGCATGCTGCTAAATGTATTGCCTTTCTGTTGGCAGCATTTTTACAGCAACTCTGTCAGAGCTGAAATTGCTCAGCATCATCAACTTTCATAGTGCTGTGGAAGTGCGCTGGCTGAAAGCAGTAACTCAAGGGAAGTCTACCTGCCTGCTGTGTTAACAGTCAGCCAGCCGCACATTTATCTCTACTGCACGCAGACAAAGAGGAGTTGGAATCTCTTGGTTGTAGCGTGGTGGTGGTCTGAGCTATTTAGTACACAGACTGTATATTACATTCAAGAGAGGCTCTGCCGTGGCGGTTCTGTGTAAAATGTCTCGATGAAAGTGGGAGGCATCAGATGGAGCATAAAGGGAAATCAGTCACCTTGTTAGTTGGAAAGTATATCTTTTCCCACATGTACATAGGCCAGAAGATTGAGTTGCCATGTCAAGATAGCTCGATACCTATGAAATAACATAGATTTTATTGTTATATTATTATTATACTGATGTATTTCAGCTAAATAATTAGATATTTTTGTTCTTATTCATTTATTATCAATTGAGCGGTTTAGTCAAAATTTTCTGAAGAGACTTGATCACTTTACATGATGAACAGATTAAATGTAGACTTTTATTCACATTTTAACATTGATCAGCGAACATAAACAGAAGCCCAAACGTGCTGCATAACACAAGAATGAACCTCATTGGTTCTCGCACATCAAGCTTTCGTTTACCACTACTGATGTGCAGAGGTGGACAGTAACGAAGTACATTTACTTGAGTACTGTACTTAAGTACACTTTTTGAGTATCTGTACTTTACTGAAGTATTATTTTTTAGGGAAACTTTTACTTTAACTTCACTACATTTGAAAGATAAATATCGTACTTTTTACTCCACTACATTTCTATCAAGGTCCTCAAAGTCAAAAGTCATTTCTGTAGCAGCTTTGCAAGTCAGAGGATGATTTTTTTTCTTCTTTAAGCAAAATGTAAATGTCTGGGAGAAAGAGAAGCATAGACATATGGAAGAATCTGAAGTCTGTTTTTTTGTGCCTCTGAGATGCCAGAGCACGAGCACTGAATAGAGCTTTCTTTTGGGGGTTTTTCGCATTTAAACAGACCAATACACACAAAATGTCAATTTTCATTTTGGAAAGTATTCACATAAACAAAGTTGATTATGTCTTAAGTGAACGTAACAGTTGGGGGAATATCGGATGTGTATCAGTGTGTAGGATTTGTGCATTCTGCCTTAAAGTGACAGCAGCTTTGTAAAAAGCTTTGTAACTTTTAAGTATTTAAATTAGCTCAAGGTGGTCGTATGGAGCATCACAGACTGGCTTAAACCACCATGGCATAGCGTGCATTTATACAACAATGCAACAATAATAAAATAATGCATTGACATAAAAAAGGAAATTTACTTTTGATACTTAAGTACTTTTAAAAGCAAGTACTTCTATACTTTTACTTAAGTAAAAATAGTTTTTAACAACTTTCACTTGTAACGGAGTTGTGTACTTTGTCCACCTCTGCTGATGTGTGAGTTGATGAATGTTTGTTCATCAAAATGCAATCTATTCATCATATAAAGCGATCATGTGTCTTCAGAAATGTTTGGACTAAACGGCTCAATTCATTTTGATTAGTTTTACGATCTCTTTATGAACTTTTTGTAGCACCAAAGTGGTAGTTGCGTAGCTGTGACTGGAGGGACAAGTGAGAATTCAGGCCATGCTCAACATTAGGCCCACAAACTAATCTAAAGACTCGCGAACAATGATATCTCTACAGCGCCAACAGATAGAGTACATTGTACTGTATTCTTTCAAAGCCCAGAAGCTTTTTTCCTGAGCTTATCTGCACCATGTTTTTATTTAAAGGTTACATTGCCACCTTTTCAGAGATATCTACTCCAAACATTTCCTCTGTGAAACATTACTCCTCACACTCATTGTTATCATGGGCCTCGTGAGAGGAGATCAATGAGGTTTGGGTTTGTATTTAATACTGCCTCTGTAGGAACGGTTAGATGGCCTTTGATAGGTAATAGATCAGACCATATTGAATGACCTAAGACGCAGATTATCTCAGAAGCAGTCGGAGATCGATTATTGTGTGTATGTGTGTGTGTGTGTGTGGGACAGGTAACAACAGCTCTGCAGACCCTAAAAGTTATAGTATTGTATTGTATTTGCATATTATATTGCATTCTATTTATGTAAACTGTCAGTTGCTTGACAGACTTTCAGATGTTTTAAGATCAGCCATAACATGTTCAAACATGTTAATTTATGAGGGTATTAATGGTGCAAGTTAAAACAGACCGGTCTCCATATTATACATAACTTACTTTTAGATCCATCTGAATTTACAAGCAGGGATGAATAAATATTGCAAATGAATGGAAGTATTTGTTGCTCAGCAGGAACATGCGAAACAGCTCAAGTAGAAATGAGAAACACCGTGCACCAGAACCTTGTCTTGACATGTCACTGGATATCAACACCACGATGAAGAAACCCTTTATTAAGATATTGTTTGATCAAGTTGTTTCCCCCTTCTACCCAATGGAGATTGTTTTCATTACCCCTTTTACTTGGTGTGTGGTCTCAAAGATTTTTTTAATTAACATCTTGAAATTTGGAATACATTACTTGCACAAGGACTAATATACAAGGTTTACTGAGAATAAAAGGTAGCGTCAATGGAAAAAAAACATTTTTTTTTTACATTTGACTCATGTTTTCTTTCTTTTCATGCCATAACCATCCTTCAACACCTTGCAGAGTCTTCGAAAGAATACTAATCACAAAGACTCGACATCAGGGCTATAAAACAACACAGATATGTCACTTCCTCCATGTTGATATGGTGAGACTTGAGAGGTATATAATTCATGCCAGATATAAAGCTCAAATTCCCATATATCATTTTATGCAAACCCTCTATCTGTCAACATAGGCTTTTTCCATCGTTTTTTTTATTTTTTATTATTATAATAAGAGGTTTCTTGGATCTGATTGAAAAACTATGCAATCTTTAATCCTCTGATTTTTACACCGCTATTTATTTTTGTGAAGGTTCAGTCACTGGAATGAGGACTACAGTCCTACAAGGCAAATTGTCATATTAAATCTGCTCAGCTGGTGGTGGAGCTCTGGATGACGCCCCAGAACCGCATGCCACAGGGATTTCAACCGTTCCAAGAATGCACACATGCTGTCTTGGGGTGCATTTGCAGTGACAAACCCTCCAATGGAGCAGTCCTTTCTGTGTGCCAAATAACAGGGGATTTATACCTCTGTAACTCATCACCAGCCCAGAGCTCAGACACACAGACTTAGGGATTCAGAGTTCACTGGGCAGGGATGAGACAGCGGTCTGCATTCATTTACAAGATTTGCACATGCACAGTTGTAAAGACTCTCAGATGAGCAAGAACAATGGCTGACAGTAAGCCCCGAAGCTACTCTGAGAGGAACTGTAATTAGATCATAAGTATTCCATGCCTTTTTGGTATATTTGGAATGGCGGTATCAAAAAGGCATGTGGTTTTCTGAGACCCATGTCATAGTAGTCTAACAAGGGATTGATTATCATTCCATATATACTGTATACAAATGAATAAACACACATTTAAATATATATATATATATATTTATTTTTGTTCACACCTTACAAATCTATAATTATTTATATATACATATATATATTATATAATATTAATTATATTTTATCCATCATTTGAATCCATTGTGATAATGAGCGACTACAGTGGCTTCAAGAATATTTGGACACTATATGCTCTATTTACAGTATGAATGTCATTGCATTATATAGCAATTATTAGTTACACTTTCACTTTAGACATTCTACTAACTATAAGTAATTTTGCAACTACAGTAGACTGTTAGGTTCAGGTTAGTAGGATAAATTGACTTGCAGTTGCAAAGTTACTTATAGTCAGTAGAATGTCTGTTGGGGAGCATCAAAATAAAGTGTTGGCATATATTAAGCAGACAGTCTACTAATATTGTAATGAATGGTACATCCCTACTTGCAACATGTAGTTGCAAGTAGGGATGTCCCATCAAGTTTTTTTATTTGATCCAGTCTGAGTCATTTGATATTGAGTATCTTCCAATACAGAGTCCTGATCCAATACTGGTATTTTCCTTGAGCTAGCTGCAAACTCCAATTAGTTATTCAAATCAATAGAGTGTATACAGGGACATACAGTGTGTTCCTCCGGGGCTCAAATGTAAAATAGGGGCATCTATCACTAAGCAGTAATTCCAATACAACAATTACTATAGTAATTGTAGTGCGTGACACGATAGAACAGACCTCATTGGTTCTTGAGCGTCACGCTAACACGTTTGTGCACCCTTGTGCAGAGTCTTTATTGACCCGGAATGTAATTCACTACCCTCCCCCTCATTCATTTTTTTAAGTTAGACATCAACCTTCTTAGTATTCCACAATCCATTCATTATAAACTATATAAAAATCAGTTTTACAAATTATTTTTTGTTAAAAGTATATGGGGTCGCTAGCGACCTGAGGTATGTAATAGTGTATGCTTTTTTTTCTGTACCACGATAATTGAATCTCTGATGACTCAAGTTGGCAATGTCTGATACACTTTGATAACGTTATATTTCACTCATAATTTCTGCAGGCATAAATCAAATATTAGTGTCACTGTCACTTGATGGTGAAGAAGCTGTCAGCGATCAAAATGTTGATTTTGAAGTCATTGAGATTTAAGAATAGTCGTGAATCGTGAATATGAGCCAGATGTTGAATGTACTGGGAAATGAGCTCTGACAACGTGATGACGGTAAAAAGCATCTGCTCTGAGTCTGAACCCTTCCAAGCTCCAAAAGATTAAAAAGTAGGCTTTATTTTATTCTCTTGCAATTGCTATTAAAATATCTGGAGAGTTTTATACTACTGCAGCAGTTAGAGATCCATCCATGTTAGATTGTAGAGCCGGGTTGCTAAAGACCCATATTTGTATTAATGCATTTTTAAGGGTTAATGGCGGTTAGCAAGCCTAATTGAAGGTGCAATATTCCACCAACTTCACAACAACTGCCTGACAGCTGATGTAAAATAAAGGATCAGGCTTATAGGATAGCGGATACAGATCAGTTAAAACGTTCTTAATCGGCTCGGGACATCACAAAGTTACTTAGAATGTCTAAAGTGGACTATTGAAATAAAGTATATACACTGTAAATAAAATGTGTTGGTTTAACTTAAAAAGGTAAGTAACCTGGTCACCTTAATTTTGCGGAAATTGAAGGAAATTGGTTTAATAAATAGCAACATAGAAAAGTATTATTGTATCTGAACCACATAAATTCAAAAAATGTTGTGATAAATCATGAAAATAGCACAATTTGGCATGTTTTACTGCATTGTTACAAATAAAACACAATTACGCAATGTGCTTACAAAATCTTTTAATAATATTTGAATAAAGGGTGATGTCGATTCTCAAAAACGTTCATTGTATTAACTAAAACATTTTATTTCAATGAACTCAAAATTTTAAGGCAACCGGGTAACTTACTTTTTAAATATTTTTTTACATTGTACTTAAATGTATAATTACACAGTAACAAGGACACCTTTAAAGCTACACTATGTAACTTTTCCGTCCACTAGAGGTCGCCTGTTCAAAACAAAGGCGTAGTTTGATGACGGCACGTTTGAGCGCAGAATCTCGGGACATGTGGTCTTCACCTCACAGCCGGTGGAAAACAGTCAGGATAGGACTCGGGCAGAAATCATGTTCATGGATGCGATTATTGACATTACTGTAGTCTGAAGCAGAGCAGGAGCGAGTGTTGTGGAGCTGAGCAAGGCCGCAGGAGCGATTGAAGAGCGGGACTGTTATTATGGCATAGTCGCTGGCGGGACTTTTATTATGACACGGTTGCCGGCGCTACTTCCTCTTTTCCAGTCATGAGTCTGAGGTAACGCAACTCTGTTTATCGTATTAGATATATCTGAGTGTGTTGAAAAGGAAGTTATGACGTTCGCTCGGCGGCTGCTATGACACTTGTTCACACTGCAGTGAGAGTAAAGTGTTTCACTGAATAAAACCGGAGACCGAGGGTGACGCAGATATGACGCAATCCACAGGCGACTCCCTCACACTCATAGCTCACACGTCCCGGTTCCTTGGTTAAAATAGCAATTTTCTCACGATTTACAAATAGTTTAAAACATTTGGGATATTCTAAGTACTCAACTGAACAAAATATATAACACTGGCCTAGTGGTTTCTGGATATTTTACTGCAAAAATCCTACATAGTTCACCTTTAAATAAAATGTAACCGAATGAAAAAAAAAAAGATGTACTCAAGATAGTTTGCAGTCTTTGTGGAATTTAGCTGTGCTTGATGAACTACATCTGTGTGTGGTGAACTCATCTTCACAGAAACTACTTCTGAGAAAAGGTCTAGCATACATTTTTTTTGCAGATGCGACAGGGTTTGATATTCTTTTTATTACTGAATGCAATGCTTTGATAGTCATATATTTTTAAGCATGTCTTAGCTGTCCAAAAGTGTCCAAATACTTTTTGGGGCCATTATAACTCAAATAAAGGTCTCAAATGTTGGCTCAAATTTGCTCAAATGAAGGACTTCAAATGAAGCAGAGAGTGTTGTGCATTCTCAACACAAGACACTCTGGGCAAAATGTGTTAGTGTTTAATTACATCATTCTTATCAACGTGATTTATGCACTTTTAATTATCTCCTGGTTTGGCCTCCCCTAGCATGAGAGAGAAAACGGTATTTATTTTTGGAATATTTTGTGCTTTCATGCAGCTTTTCATTCTCTTTTACACGCTAGAACAGGGAGATGACTGTTTGTAAGTTTATTGCATGTGGCCTGGGTGAAAAACGTCCCTTTTAACTAGACAATTTTGAAAAGCATGTGAAAAACAGACATATTTCCTTGGTTATAAGCCTCAGTATAATTCTCATGACTATGGCTAAGATGAGGCAGAGAATTATGCCTAATAAACCTCAATCTCACTCTATATTCTCTCTTTCAGATCCTTTATTCTTGGAGTACAGCAGCAATTTGAGGTGGTGTAGCCTAAAAGCAATATACAGTCTTGACCAACCAATCTCAAGGAACATGAGAGTGTATACTTGATAGGCTGAACACACATCAAGCGATAGATAATGTCTTTGTCACCCATGTTCCAGCTTTGAGCTTTAGTGAAAACTCCTGCTGTGTGCAACTTGGAGCGAATGCATATTTTATCAAGGCTTCACACCATGTGTGTTGTGTTTACGACTCCTTGCAGGCTAGACAGTCCTCTGAGCTTTTATTTCTCTGCTGTGCATTATTTAGAATTCTGACAGAGTTTGTTTTCAAGTTTGTCCAAGGATGGCTCTCCATTCCCTTACGGTGTCTCTGCTAATACGGAGCAGCTTGCCAGAGTGTGGCTTGCTGGAGCTGTGCGTGCGTTCACCATGTTCTGCTTTTTGAAATATAGCTTTAATAAAAAACTGTGTGATGGGAGGATTCTGAGGTCGACCTCTGTGTGTGGCCACCTCTGATCTCTGCTGAGGCTCATTGGGTTCGGATTCGTAATCTGCTGAGGTGTGGGTGATGGCTATGGAGCAGGCACATGCCAGACTAAACTCCCTGCTTTCTTGGCCTGTGTATGGGAGCTGAATATTGAAGCCATAAAATCAGCCTATAGGAACAACACTGGAAGGATTGAGCTTCAGGGCTCTGTATTAATGATGTGTCGATATGCCTGTACAGTGTTGGGAAAAGTTACTTTTAAAAGTAATGTGCTACAATATTGCGTTACTCCCTAAAAAAGTAACTAATTGCGTTACTTTTTATGGAAAGTTATACATTGTTACTTTTGCGTTACTTTTTCCACGTGGACTCTCCTTGCTTGTTTGTTTTTTAATAACAAACCAAAAAACACAAAAGTTCTATTTTTGCAAACGTAATGGCACTTTCACACCAAAAGTGAAATGAATAAGCTTCATGCTGAAGAAAATGCAAATGTACACCTGTACAAGAGGGCGCAGCTCAAACAAACCTTTCAGCTGTGCTGCCTTTCTGGATTACAGAAGAATTAGACGCAGGAGAAGAAAGTTCAACACTCGTACTTCAGCAATAATAATAAAACAATATACATAAGGTTGAATATGATATATGATATGGTAAAAGGTATGGTCAAATTGGATCATCAAAGGTCAGCAGCAAAGACGTTCATTATTAAAGTGAAATTAAATACATAAAGTATATTTGTGTTATTTAGCATATTTAATTATTGCAGGTTTGCGAATATTTTGAGTTTGCTTTTCACCGTTTTTATTCATTTTGAAGAATTCTGAATCTGTTTTTGGGCCAGTGAGATGGTAAGTTCACGATCACATTTAGTCCATGTTCACACAACGCCTCTGCACTTACTACTGATTTGTCTCAACATGGGGACAGGAGTGCAGTCAGTCAATACATGGCAAAACAAAGTAACATGCGTTACTTATTTGAAAAAGTAACTAAGATATTTATGTAATGTGTTACTTTACTAGATACATGAAAAAGTATTCAGATTACGTAACTCACGTTACTTGTAATGCATTACCCTGAGCACTGTGCGTGTATATTGTTCGTGAGGCAAGCACTGTATTTCACATGATTTTGCAATGTTCCTCCAGTCTAGAAATGCTTCAATGCACTATAGAGGGACAATCAGTATTGTATTATATTGCAGATTATAAAAGATAGTTGTGATACTGGCTGCTGATTGGTTAATACATTGTCACTGTCCACAATATAATGCTTAAATGTATGTATGTTACATATATTAATGGAAGTTTGTCTCTTAATTATTAGGAATGCGTAATATATCGGTACACACACAAAAAAATGTAAGCCTTTTTTAAAGATTTTTATTGAATAATTGATTATGGATTGTTAAATTATGTTTTTAAAATACGTAAGGATTATTCAATTCAATTTGATGAAATTTTACTATTAATTAAATTGCGTAAATATTGGTTATTGTAAGATATTGCACACTGTAAGATCTAATTAGTTAGACCTACTTTAAAAAAGCATGCAAACCGATTGCCTTTTTTTTTTTAAAGTAACGTGAAATAGGAATAGTATGTTGTAATAAATGCTTAGTTCACTTACACAAGAGTTCCAATAACTAAAAAAATAAAACTTGATCTTTTACTTTAGATTTACTCTTGACTTAGTATAGCTACCATTGTTACCATTGTTGTGTTTTACATGCTGAATGTTGAAGTCTGTCTGTGACTCAAGCATGATCAACTGCAAAATATTAAAGGGATTATATCAGCCCAATTAACAGTTTCACAGGTGTTTATGACATAAGCATTAGCAATACAATTGTAAACGATCATTATAGGACATAAAGGGAAACATTACATAGGTTCATTTTAAAAGGTGACCTTAATTTCTGACTAAATCATTAACTATAGTTAATTATTCAGTCAGAAGCTAGGTCAACTTTTAAAAGCAACCTGTTTATTACTTATCTTCCTGTGAAACCAAATAACTGTATTTTCTTGTTGCATCGCTGCATCAATAGAAAGAGAGTAATAATAATATTAATGTTCCTAGTGCCCATCCAACGGGAACACTGATCACCATAATGGTGAGGTGTTTTTTTTTTGCTTGACAAAATGACACTCAAACCAATCCATTAATCTTAACTTGGGTTTTCTGAGTAAACAAGGAATGGTATGTGAATAGTACAGATTAATAGATTTTTACAATTAAGTTAAGACATTAAGTAAAGTTAACTAAAAAGTGTCATTTTACAGTGCAGTTACAGTTTAAAGATTAAAGTGAAGAAGAAAAAAAAAACATTTACAATTTAATATATATAAAGGCATTCAAGGCAGTATATTATTAATAGCCAATATAGTCACAGCCTCTTTTTTTACCATTGCTTAACAGATTTAAAATGTTAAATTCTGACGGAATGTCTCTTTTTTTAATTTGTAGAAGTAAGGAGTTATATGCCAGTTTAGAGATGATGTAAAACATTTCAGCATCATTAAAAACACTTCCAGTATTTTAAAAAACAAGATTTGTTTTCTAATTGTTTTAGTGAAAAAGTAAAGCGCTTGAAGCATTTTCTTAGGGATACATGCTGAGGAAACACAGCTGGAAATGGAGGGCTTGTTAAAAACCAGTTTGGGTTATATTAGCCTGTGCCCTTCCCCATGCAATGAGAAGTATGCAAAGCGCTCTGGCAGAATAATGTATCATGTCTAAAGTCGGAGCATTTGAAGCACATGTTACCAATTTAAAGGAAACATTCTAGAATCATCCATGGGCCTGAATACAAATGAGTTGTGCACCATAATGTTGAAACAGACAAACACACAGCAACCATTAAGGTAATTGTTGTGCAAAATGACATTGCTTGGTGAATTATATGTGGTAATTTGAACGCAGTAGCAATTGCTTTGCTGTACTAGTACATCCTCATTGATAAAGTTATTGACATACAGTTAAGTTGATGGGTAAGTTTTTGGTAACTGTTCAATGTCTTGTTACTCAGTCACTCATATTGTTATGCAGCTGGGATACTGCCAGCATTAGTAATCCAATGTAATATTTTCCTCAACCTCACCAACACCAATGTGCACAGAATTTGAATTGCATTGACAGTATGTCATACTGAAACATTTTATGTTCAGTATAACACGTTTTCAAGGTGATTGCTCTTTTTGATTTTCTTCAGAAAGGTCATGTTTATTCAATTCTCCTCAGGCATAATCTGAGACGAACACGTCTTGAGGTTAAAAACATTTATCCAAGGAACATTCTCTCAGTGCTTTACCATTCATTTTGGGATGACATTTTAATGTTGTCTTCTCTGAAGTGCACAGCAGAATATCAAAGATTCGTCTGTTTTAAAGAGTTGACACTGTGAAGGCTGCAAGAGCTTTACTGGGTAGCTCAAATGAAGCAGGGGAGAGAAGTCTCTATTCGCTAAAATAATAGATAGGGAGCCCATTTATTTTTATGGCCAATAAAAGGAAATAATTTTCAGTGCTACAGCCCCATGGTGAGCTAAACTTCCTTTTTTGGTGTATTTTGTTTTCATTAAGGGTCAAGTGTCAAACCCATGCAATATATTTATCCCATAATGCGGTTCCTGTTCAAAAGCCTCAATTTAGGCCTGGAGATGGGACAAAAACTCACTCTACCATAAATACTGAAAAGGCCTTTGCTCTTGCTAAGCCACCTGGCTACTTTAAAGAGCTAAATTCTGCAGCAAATTATAATAGATTTCATTAATACGCTGTACTGGGTCACCAAACTTCTTCCATATAATGCTTATAGCTGCAATTGTCTAAAATATACAGTACTGTCAATTCAGGTCAAGGTTATATAGAAGATACTGTAATAAAAAAAAAAGCCTTATCCAGACATTCGTTTCCAGTCACTGTGAAAAAGTAGCCGACCTTGGCGCAAGGGCAGGCACAGAACTGTGAGCAGTGAACACTTTTGTCTCCTGTTTCTCTGGAGATTCAGGCAGTCCATCACTGTCATAAGCTCATTATTGATTAGAGCGGCTTCTGTTGATGTGTTCACAAACTAGCCTGTCTGTCCCTCAGTGCTTCTGTGCCACACTGTCTTTATCAAGCAGTGAAAGTTTATCAAGTGTGTCACTGATAAATGTAATCGTTGGAATGTAATTAAAAGGGTTTTTTTTCCCCCTTCAGTTTCATCAATCGCCTTGTCTTTCTAAACATATATCTTATGTATGCGAATATTATGTATTCATTTTCATGTCATTTATTTATTCTAAATTCCAAATAAATGTTTTATTTTATTTTTTAAACAATTTTTAAAACAAAAAGGATTTTCTAAGTCCACGATTTTTTTTTTCTATTTTTTGATTGTATTTTTACACAAAACAAATGTAAAGAGAACAAAGTGTTTGTTTTATTAAGTAACTGGCATAGACTCTAAAAAATGCTGGGTTAAAAATAACCCAAGTTGGGTTGAAAATGGACTAACCCAGCAATTGGGTTGTTTTAACCCAGCGGTTGGGTTAAATGTTTGCTTAAAACAACCCAATTGCTGGGTTAGTCCATTTTCAACCCAACTTGGGTTATTTTTAACCCAGCATTTTTTAGAGTGTTAAAGAGGTTCTTCGCAGCTGGCAAAATGGACTTGCGATAAAACCTGGATGCCTAAAAAGGGTTTTTTTTTATAATGGGGCTACCTGACTAGACAGAAAACACAGAAAATGGCTGGTAGGAAAACGTCAACACCCATAATGCACTGGGCAATGCACTAGGAAATACTTCTTATCAAACTTTTATTCATAATGGTGTCGACTTGTATTGTTCCAGGGTGCAGAATTCCAAGAGTAAATGTTTAGTGGGAGTGAGTTACTTTCGGAATAAGAAGAGAACCTAGCGACAGGAAAACTTACGAACACCTTGTTTTAGGCCGTTCTGTCAAGTCCTGTTCCTGGAGCAAAACTCCATCATCTACAGGTGAGAAAGCTGTAATATTGCTGTTTAAACGGTGGACATAGTATGGTACAATTTTTAGTAGGTGCGTTTACATGGAGTATTTAAAAGTCCAATCCGAATGAAAATGCTCCGTGTAAACACCCTTAACCGGAATAAAAAGGCCCAAACCAATTGAAATATTAATTCTACTTTTTAAAATGAAGGATGGTTAGCAGTATATGCAACAACAGTAGGAAACTGTGTATTCGTGCAGTGTACGCATGTCAAAAGATCAAATCCAATTTTAAGCTTGTGAGATATAAATGCACACCTGATAACTTTATTTCAGTCAGGTCCACTTACGTCAAAAACACCATGGAAAACTGTGTCATCTTTTTTATTGGCCTATTTTGCAATTTACATTTGGCGATATGACTTCTAAGTTCTAAATTCCCCATCCTTTTCATGAGCTCAGTGAAAAGCCAAGACAGGGAACAGCAGCTCCTGGGGACAACCTCCCATTTTTTTAAAATGGGAGGGCAGCGTAAATCTCCCATTGAGACCAGAGCATGCATCAATGACAACAGAATGACATTGATTAAGTTAAACACCTTTTAAGGAGGAGCTGGGGTGGAGGTGGGTTGCAAAGCAGCGTGCAGTGGAAGCAGCCAAGCAGGCAGACTGAACTGAAGCTGCGCTTAAGTAAGGCGCCCTGTTTGAGAGTTGCCAATTGAGTGCATAGGAATCGGATCAGCTGATATGGGCGGGGTTGGAATTTTTCCAAGCAGCTGATAGTGTAGCTTGACTACGTGGCCTACCTGAACTAACGCAGGATGCTTGATTTTGCGTTCATGTAAACACTATTTTCGGATTCATCAGAATGACTTCATTCTACCCTTACAATAACTGTTCTGTTAATAACCTTCTTCCGATCTGACTGTTCATGGGCCGGGATAAAAAATGCAGAAGTATAATCTGTAGTATTCAAAAAAGCCCTGAAGCTGTCCAAAGTCGGCCGGATCACAACAAATAAACGTGAATTTTTCGGAGTAACACGGAGAACAAGTAAACATTGTTAACATACGGAGAGGTGGTGGTCCAATGAGTTAAACCACTTAACTGATATGCAGAAGGTTGTTGGTTCGATCCCAGTGGTCACCACCAGTGTGTCCTTGAGCAAGGCACTTTACTCCACGTTGCTCCAGGGGGATTGTCCCATGTAATAAGTGCACTGTAAGTCGCTTTGGATAAGAGCGTCTGCCAAAATGCATACATGTAAATGTAAACTTGCATATATTACCATTTACACTTTAAGTGTCATTTTCCCGTTGAAATGAGGAGGTTTTGTTGGTGTGGGCACTCAGGGAGTGTGCCCAGGCAGGAGCCAGGATTGCTTTTCCATCCTAACCCTTTAAACACAGCCTCAAGCTTTGTACAAACAGCAGCAGGAAATTGCTGCAAATTGTGCACACCAGTGTGGGTATAATCCACCATTTCCCACTGCCACAGAAGGCAACGTTTTCCCCCTTCCATCCTCTACAAAATCTGCTCATGTTTGTGGAGAACTCCCCCTGCTATCCTGCAACCTTTAGCATACCCTCCCAACCATCACCACAGAAGTCTGTTTAATTAGTCTACATCTCCAGAGGCCCAGAGCCCCCTGCAACCCCAGCAAGCCTTGCTGTTCCTCCTCTGAACAAACCTTGAGGCAATGTTTGTTTTTCTCTGATTGACTTGTTGTGCCGTAATTATCACTAAGTGCTTTAGCTACAATTAAAACCCCCTGCACCAGTTTTCTCATTTGCTTGCTCATTTTAAGAGAACATTCACTGTGCAGTTAAGATTAGCGAACCGCATCCAAGCTCAATATCCTTAAAAGTTACCATTTTACTTGGACACTTGCAAATTGCTTAAGGAAAAAATGTCTAATGTTTTACAATGATATACTTTAATCATATATAAGGTAGGAAACACTTTACAATGGGGTTCGAGTTGTTAACATTAGCTGCTGCAAGAACTAACAATGAAAAATTCTTCTAAAGCATTATTAATCTTAGTGTTTAGTTACTAATATATTGCTAAAATTGTTTCTGTTTATTTAATAGACCTGAGTTAACAATAAATTATTATATCTATTTATACAGTTCTTTCTGGTACTCGAATCTGATTGGCTGAGAGCTGTGCAATATTCTCCCAGTATCAGCACTCTAACCGTTTCACAGTTACTTCGCTTGCAGCATTTCTCACAGAGAGTGTCATGGCAGACGAGCAAACCTACATCATTTTACAAATACTACTGTTATTGTGTCACGGAATGTAGTTTTAAGAGTTTTTTAGGTGAGAATGTAGTTATTTAGACCTCAAATATGTGACTCATGCGCCTGTTTTACAATTAGTTTAAAAGCTTTTGCAGATGCGAGCTCCAGGCCGTCAGCGGCCTTTCAGCGTCTTGTGTACCCGCAGAGAACAGATTCATCTCGGCCCGGCCTTCTGGAATTTGCCGCTGGCTCTAACTCTATGTAGATAGTGGTTAAACATGAGATATTAATTTGAGGAATATCAAACGGGCAATGTTTGGTTTTATTAATCTATTACTTGTTCTAGAGCAAACCGATTTGGGTTAAGGGGAATATTATGGAATATAAGTTTCATAACTTTATATTTATGCTATATTTAACTTGAATCCTGTACCAGAACGCTGCTTTTGTATGTTTGACTGAATGTTTTGCTTGTGTTTATTTCCTATTGTCTTTAGTAATGGCTATTGTTGTTAATTTAAATATTATTGTCCAATAAATATTTTATATAAATAATTTATTATAAATAATAATAAATAAGACTTTATGAGTGGCTGGTTGTAAACAAGGAAGTTGTTTTAGCGCTGTCTTGGGAAATCTTTTAAAAGGACAAATACATATACATATACATTTTGCTTTCCTCAGCGGACATTCAAATTGATTTTTTATAATGGATATAATATTATGGACATCGACCTGAAGAATGAATACTATATAAGATGCAGGTAATACACTTCTCAATCTCTCTCTCTCTCTCTCTCTCTCTCTCTCTCTCTCTCTCTCTCTCTCTCTCTCTCTCTCTCTCTCTCTCTCTCTCTCTCTCTCTCTCTCTCTCTCTCTCTCTCATAATACCATAATACTCTACTCTACATAATACAATAAGCTTCAATGAACTGACTAAATGTTACTAGTTCTAAAGTGATGTTTTAGGATTAGTAACGGAGGCTTGAATTGCGGAGGCGTAGTTGAATCCGTGGCGGAAGGAAGTAGTTCCGCACAAAAGAGGGTTTTTAAGACACTCCATTGTTGTTTCTTATTTGTTTACTCACTTGTGCCGTTGAACTGTTGTATAAACGCAATATCACACTCATAGTCGTGCGATATGGCTGTATATCCAACCCGATCTCACAGCAATTCGTTCAAATTTTAGGTGGCTAATTCGTACAACCTCACTCGTACGAATTCGGAAAATATTTGCTTAATCGTACGTATTTGACGAGTTGTCATATTCGTATGAATTCGTACGAATGACCTACCTCAAACCCGCCCCTAAACCTACTCGTCACTGGGGTTTAGACAAAACGTACAAATTCGTATCAGTGAGCATTCGTATCACAAACTCGTACGAATTAGCCACCTCGTAAAATACGTACGAATTGGCCGTGAGATCCATTGGTATATCAGCCCGCTGTGATTACCTACAGCTGAATCACAGCTGTGCTGGTTGTTATATTGGTGAAAAATAACAACTAGTTTCCACTTTCAGTGCATCAACTCACTCGTTTATTATTTCCTCACAGTGTCATAATGCGCAACGTAAAACAGGCATCCTTAATAGCAGAACTAAAACTGTATGTATTACGTGAACACAACATTTCCCCCCCCCCTCAAAATGTTCAAACGTGAAAGGTAGCAACAAAGTCTTTGAAGTGCCCGGGGCGCGTACGAACCCTGACAGGGCGGGGCTCAGGAACAAGGGGCCCTGGCAGCGAGGCTGAAGCAGCAGCGGTGTCCTGAGCGGCCGGACCAGCTTGAACGAGAGGTGTCGCAATGGGATCCGGCACATGAGGGGCCGACTCCGTTTCTGGGTTGCTCTGCTCCACCCCTGCCAGGTGAGGGTGGTAAAAAGGGGAGGGCACTCTGCGCAGGCAGCTAGCGTGCCAACGGGAACCATCAGTCAGCTGATATGAAGCTGGGCCGAGCTGCCGACTGACCTGGTACGGAACCGACCAGAATGATGACAGCTTGTTAGCTCTATGGGGCCGACGGGCTCTGACCCAGTCTGACACTCTGATAGCAGGCCACTTAGCCTTGTGCTTCTCATCGAACCTCCGCTTCATGGAACTCTGTTGTTTCTTGACGTGAGCCTTTACTGCTGCTGAGCATGGCCGTGGGCCCACGGCCATTGGTGGACGGAGTCTTGACAGAGGAAGCACAAGCTCCCTTTTCAGCATGAGTGCGGCAGGGGAGACCCCTGTTGTAGAGTGGGCCGTTGCTCTGTAGTGGAGGAGGGTCTGTGACAGTGCGGCCATCAGGGAGTATCCCTCAGACATGTGAGCACGCAGTCCATTTTTCAGGGATTGGTTGAATCTTTCCACCCCTCCGTTGGCTTGGGGGTGATAGACGGAGGTTCGGATATGGGTAACACCCTTGTTGGCGAGGAAGGTGGTGAACTCCAAGGACAGAAACTGAGGACCATTGTCCGTGGTAATTGCACGAGGCAAACCCCAGCGGGAAAACAGCTGGTCGAGAAAGTTGACCACAGCAGCAGAGGTAACCGTACCCATGGGAGCCACCTCAGGCCACTTGGAGTGCAGGTCGTAGACCACCACGAGGAACCGCTGATGGTGTGGCACATTGTACAGCTCACCACAGATATCCAGCTGCAAGTGGTCCCACGGTGCAGACGGCCAGTCTACTGGCTGTAGTGGAGTTGAAGTGGGTGGCCCAGTCTTCCCACTGGTGAGGCACGCTGCACAGGAGCGGATAAGTCCCTCCAGGTCGCGGTCCATGGCGGGCCACCACACGACGTCACGGCACCGTTGTTTGGCTTTGACGATACCGAGGTGTCCCTGATGTGCCATTTGCAAGACACGCCCTCTGAGGGCCACTGGGATGACAGCACAGAGGCCACGAGCGATGCAGGCCTCACCCCAGCATGACAGTTCATGCTTCACTCGATAGTATGACTCCAGTTCTGGTGGGACGCGGGCAGGCCAACCCTGTCTGATATAGTCGCGAAGCATGCTGAAGACTGGCTCGGCAGCTGAGGCGGACTCCAGGTCACGGAGGGAGACTGTGTCCTTCAGTGGTGAGTGGACCAGGTGTACTACCTCCTCCTCATCCTCTGGAGAAGCAGCAGAGCACTGAGTGGCGGCAGGGCGGGATAGAAAATCTGCTACAACATTAGTCTTGCCAGGCGTGAATTGTAACTGAAAGTCATACTGCTGTAGGCGGTCTGACCATCTGTAGAGGCGAAGGGGTCTGTGTCCTCCGCCCGAAGTGGACATCAGGGCTGTCAGAGCCTGGTGGTCTGTCCGTAGGGTAAAAGACCGTCCATATAGGTACAAATGCCACCTCTCACACGCCCAAATGCAAGCGAGGGCCTCCCTCTCACCCACTGAGTATTTCTGTTCGGTGGGGCTGAGCGCCCGGGAGGCGAAGGCTACGGGCCTCTCCGCGCCGTTATGGAGCTGTGACAGAACGGCGCCCAGAGCCACAGCAGATGCATCACAGGTCACGAATGTGGGGCAGTCAAGCTGGAAGTGTGCCAGAATTGGAGACGTGGTGAGGAGACGCTTCAGTTCGTCAAACCCTGCCTGGCATTCAGAAGTCCAGGTCCAGGGAGCATCCTGCCTGAGCAGCATCCTCAGCGGGGCCGTGACAGAGGAGTACTGCGGCAGGAAACGCATGTAGTAGGCTGTCATCCCCAAGAATGAAGCCAGCTGTGAGGCTGTCGTGGGGTTGGGGACTGCGCTGATGGCAGCCACATTCGACTGGAGAGGGGAGATACCATCTGCTGACACACGGAACCCGACAAAGTCAATGGCCGGTGCCGAGAATGTACACTTTTCAGTGTTCAAGGTGACATGGTGGCGGCTGAGGGAGTCAAAGACCTGTTCCAGGCGGGCATTGTGTGTTTCAACATCTGGTCCGTGTACCACAATGTCATCCAAATAGGCCACGGTACCGGGGCAGCTGGCGAGGATTGTGGACATGATCTTCTGGAAACAGCTTGGTGCTGAACTGAGTCCAAAAGGCATCCTCGTATAGCGGTACAGGCCAGTATGTGTGATAAAAGCCGTCAGGTTCCGACTCTCCGGGTGCAGAGGGATTTGCAAGTAGCCCTGACGTAAGTCCAACTTAGAAAAGACCCGAGAGCCGTAGAAGTGGGTTGTGAGCTCTTCTGTCGTCGGAAGAGGGTACTTGTCCGGCACCACTGCCTTATTGACCTGTCGAAGGTCGACGCAGACTCTCAGTCCGCCTGACTTTTTTCTGGCGATGACAAGGTTGGACACCCACGGAGAGGCGTCAATCGGTTCTATGATGCCATCAGCCTGGAGGCGTTGGAGCTCCTGTGTAACGCCGTCCCGCAGAGCCAGGGGAACACGCCGAAGGGGCTGGACCACGGGAGGCACGCTGTGGTCCAGGAGTGGTTTGTGTGTGAATGAGGTGAGACACCCAAGGCCATTGAACAGTTCAGGCCGGCTTTGTTGCCAAGGGGAACCCACTTGTAATATTCGTGTTCCGTTGTTGTCCTGTAGGGTAAAACCAAGGCTGAGAAAGAGGTCAAGGCCCATGATGTTCTCACCGTGGCGTGTAATGTGGAATGGGAAGCGGTCCACAGTTGTAGAGGTGTAGCGAACGGCAAGGTAAAGTAGGCCAACAACATCGATTTTGCTGCGACCGTAGCCACAGAGAGCAGTGGATGGGGGCTGCAGCTGTCTATTTGGGAAGAGTAGGTTACAGGTGTCAGCATTCAGCAGTGACACCTTGGCCCCAGTGTCGAGGAGAAGAGGAACACAGCAGCCATCCAGGTATACGGGACACCTGGAGAAGGTCCCTGGGTGGGGGCCAATGGTGCGCACTGGCACCACCGGGTCATGTGACTGTTCAGTGTAGTCAGATGGAGCGGACCGGCACCATTTAGCAAAGTGATTAGGTTTCCGACAGCGTCTGCATGTTTGGCCCCTAGCAGGGCAGTCCTGAGCCCTTGTGGCATGACGGGTGGAGCCACAATTCCCACAGCGTCTCTGCTGGCGTGTTTGCTGTGGGCGCGCGACCTGTACAGCAGCAGGGTCAGCCAGGTTGTCTGAGCTTGATAACTGTTGCACTGGCTGTTCAATAACGGCAGAATGAGACCTGTTTTCTGCTATTTTAGCAGCACATTGAGTTGCTGCCTCCACTTGTAAGGCGAATGTTAATGCATCCTCAAGTGATAGTGTTGCATCTTTGAGTAACAACTCCTCCTGGACTCTGGGATTAGACGTTTTTTCAATGAGCTGATCTCGAATAAGTTCATCTCTCATGACGCCGAAATTACAGCGCTGTGCTAAAGCTTTTAAATCTGCTACAAACTGTCTAGCGGACTCACCAGGGCGCTGACATCTTTGTCTGAATTCCAGCCGCTGAAAGAGGATGTTCTGTGACTTCACAAAATGTCCAGTCAAAGCCGTAATTACAGCATCGTAAGTGTCCAGAGTACCATCGAGCGTGTTGAAAATTCTGTTCCCCTCCGCTCCCAGCAAGTGCAGTAGGATAGCGCGCTTCCTCGCGCTAGTGGCATTATCCAATCCAATGGCTAAAAGATACAGTTCAAAAGACGTTCTCCACTGATTCCAAGGAACGACAGGTTCGCCAGGGAGGGGCAGAAAATAGTCCGGAGGTGGAAGAGAAAAAACCGGGGCATCAGCCATCCTCGTCGCCAATGTTATATTGGTGAAAAATAACAACTAGTTTCCACTTTCAGTGCATCAACTCACTCGTTTATTATTTCCGGAACCCACACAACAGCGCGCACCTACGGTGGCCTCACAGTGTCATAATGCGCAACGTAAAACAGGCATCCTTAATAGCAGAACTAAAACTGTATGTATTACGTGAACACAACACTGGTATACTGTCATATCGCATGGCTACTCGTGTGATATTGCTCATCTATCCTGCATAGTAATATGATGTTTATAGATTGTCTAATATACAGTATATTGTGTAATAATATAACATAAACACACTTGTGGTTTACAGGGACTCTTTATAGGCGTAATGGTTCATATACATATTATATGCAATTTTCTGTTAACATGAAGATCACTGTGACTGTGTCTGTCCTCAAGATGAAATGTGAATAATTGTTCTTGAATGGTTGGATGGTGGTGATTCATTTTCAGGAATGTTGAGGTAAGGTTACAGTCCAGCATGTTCAGGTCGAATTAGCGAGAGTGTCATGGTTCCTCCATGAGCTTGTAAGGCAGTTATGAAAGGCAAAGAACCCAGAGAGATCAAAGGGCAACGCATGCTCACGCCCCACGGTCCTCTGAATGGAGATGAGACGTTTTTGAAAAATGCATTGCCTTTGAAGGGTGTTGTTACCTGGGTTACCGTTTTCTTTCGTTGCATAGCATTTTGGAATTTAGTTTGGCATGGAAGTGAGCGGATTTGGCAATGGAAGAATGAAGAACTTTAAAAAAAGAAGGAAGTGAAATGAAAAGCATGAAGATGTAATGCTGGCCTAGTGCAGAGCTGTGAGGAGGACAGCCTTCAAACACTCAGTATGTTGAAGTACTATTGGTTAATCATACAACTTTACATAAGTTGTACAGTTTCTGTCAGTTCTGGACAGTCAGAAAACACCTCAAAATGATCGATGGGCCTCAGTCATGAAACACGAGCAGAATGGATTACTGTGAAAACCGGTTATACGTTTATTCTTACGTAAAATTGTCACATTCAATGCGGCTGTTTACACAAAAATTTATTTCTTCTTGTTTCATGAATGAGACCCATTGGTTTAGAAAAATAATAATAATGGGATTTTTTTAAATTTCACAATCAATTTAAATAATTATGTAAATAAGTGAATTTAAGTTTAAATGACATACACAGCCAAGTTGATTGATCTTAAAAATTTAAGGCAGCAAGGTTTTTTTTATTTTTTTAAATAACATTACTGGTGTGAATCTTGAGACAAAACAATGGCAGTGACATATTTTAAGAGGTTCGTGCAAGTTGCTTTCAGTTAAAACAGTTGAAACATGCATTTTAGTCTGGGACTAACTTAAAGGGATAGTTCACCCAAAAATTGCACAGACAACTTCAAATTAATCCATGCGGCTCGTGACGACACATTAATGTCTTAAGACACGAAACGATCGGTTTGTGCAATAAACCGAACAGTATTTATATAATTTTTAACCTCAAATACAACACCATGTTTTAGGAAGGTGCGGCTGAGCCTTAACTTTTACAAAGAATATCTCTTTGGGTTTGAGACTTTGAGCTTCATAACTCTGCAGATCTTACACATGCACAAACAGCTACATAACGCACTAAAGAGAAAGGAAAACAACAAAAAATCTCATCATATGACCCCTTTAAGTTAATTTGGATTTTACAAAGTAATCTTTAACCCTTAAACTCATACCTCGGGTCTTTAGTGACCCAGGACATCATTCACCGTACCATTCTCATTTATTTTTTGAAGTCAAACATCAACCTTTTTAGTATTCATCCATCAATTAATTATAAACAATATAACAAGAAAACAAAAATACAATTATAAAATAATGCCTGTTTTCCCATTCTGTTTTTTTTTTGTAAATATTGTATAGGGTTGTTAACGACCCAAAATGTGTAACACTGTAAGTATATTTTTTCTGCAATAATTGAATTGAAACAATAATTTAATCTTTGATGTCTGAATACAAACTTATGGAGTGTCTTCTCCGGGTAGGGAATGAGTCCTTGCCCCAAGTGAAGGAGTTCAAGTACCTCGGGGTCTTGTTCACGAGTGAGGGGACAATGGAGCAGGAGATTGGCCAGAGAATCGGAGCAGTGTGGGCGGCACTGCAGTCGCTTTACCGCACTGCTGTGATGAAAAGAGAGCTGAGCCAGAAGGCAAAGCTCTCGATCTACCGGTCAATTTTCTTTCATACCTTCACCAATGGTCATGAAGGCTGGGTCATGACCAAAAGAACTAGATTGCGGATACAAGCAGCCAAATTGGTTGCTGGAGGGTGGCTGGTGTCTTGCTTAGATATAGGGTGATAATTTCGGCCATCCATGAGGAACTTGGAGTAGAGTCCCTGCTTCTTTGCTTTGAAAGGAGCCAGTTGAGGTGGTTCCCCACGGAGGTTTTCCAGGCACGTCCAGCTGGGAGGAGGCCTCAGGGAGAAATTGTATCTTCACACTGGCCTGGGAATGCCTCGGGATCCCCCAGTCAGAGCTAGTTAATGTGGCTCGGGAAAGGGAATTTTGGGGTCCCTTGCTAGAGCTGCTGCCCCCGCGACCCGACCCTGGATAAGCGGTTGAAGATGAATGGATGGATGGATGTCTGAATAAGTGCAATTCACCTTTATTCCACAAGGTGGCAATGTCTTATACACAATGATGAAGTGAGGTTTCACTCATAGTTACCGCAGGCAGAAAACAAAAGAATATGAAGTATCATCATCAAAACTTGAAATGGCTCATCGATTTAATGCAGAGCAAGTACTGAACGAAATCAAATATTAGTATCACTGTCATTCGATGGTGGATCTAGTGAAGAAGCTGTCAGTGCTGATGTTTAAAATGATTGTTTTGAGAATGTGTGAGATGGCGAATATGATGCTGAATGTACTGGGGAATGAGTTTTATATTATTGCAGAAGTTAGAGATCCGTCCGTGTTATATATAGATTTGGGTTGTTAAAGACCCAAATTTGTAATAATGATTGGCATTCATGCATTCAAGGGTTAAAATACATCCTGAATAAGGGACATTACTTTATTGCTAAATAATTGCTTTCTGAGTTTAATCAAAGGTGTATGATTCTTGAAAATGGTGAATCTTAAACATGCATTTCAACTATGTGATTATATTATTGAAGAAGAAGAAGAAGAAGATCATGAGCCAGAGACTGTTCCTTTTTTATTAATACAAGAATATATTTGCCATCAAGCAGTGAACATGCTGTTTTTCATATTTTTTCATTTATTTCATTTTGTACAGCAGTTGTCCACTTCAGTACGTAATTCTTCCTGAATGACAGAGAACCCATCCCAGATGGTCTTTAATATTAATGTTGCTTTATTTTGCACAATGCTCCATTGATTTTTGTTTTTGTTTAGCTTTGTGTGCTTTCAAGGCACTGAAGCAGGGATCTCCCAGTGGAATCAGCGTTACTTAAAAAAGCAGCCCATGGCGATGTTCATCGACAGAGAGCGGCTCACAGGCAGGACACATTATTTGACTTTCCTCTAGTTTAAATGCCTTCAGCTCAAATTAACACCACACCAACTCTGCCTGACAATTCCTGACCTTAAGGAGGTACATTTATTAGCCTAGCTTTCTCATTCAATGAAACTGATACTGATTTGAACACAAGCCAACAGGCATATGCTTGAAAATAATTAGAGTGGCAAATTTATCCTGTGTGATATTATGGTTGTCTTTTTCTTCTAGTAACTACATATCCCCTGATATTTGTTGTTGCTGAACGTTCTTCCATAAGGAAATTTTGTCACTGCAGACAAATATTATCTGCTTTCAGCTTGGGCACGGTGAGAAAAAAGACAACATGAAAACATAACCTCATCTTTTCAAGTGAAGCAAAGCAGTATGACTCACAAGGACAGCTTAAATTACACCTCAGGTTTGGAGAGCAATTCAATAGGAAGTGAATCAATCTGAGGATGAATTGTCTCACCACATCCTGAGCAGCAGACACCTGATCTAGCCAGAGGGAGGCTGCAGTAATGTGCCGGTAATACTGTCAACGCAAGACAGCTGCACATCTTCATATACGCTCACGCCGTCACTGTGGGAACAGCCGAATACATTGAGCACAGATCGGGTCATTTCACAAACGTGCCTTTTTTATTACCTGTCTGAATTCACAATCCACTGAGGATTTAATCTGTTGTAATCATTGTGTCTGCGAACAATAAAAGCAGAATAATCTCATACTGAAACATCATTACTAAAAGATAATGTGTTCCCTTGAAATTTCACATCAGCATTAATCCTTAACTTAAAGTGACTTATTGAAGAGCCTCAGCAAGGGGCTGCTATTTTAACTTGGTTGAGCAAATGTCCAAATGCAATATGAACATCTACTAAATGTGGTTTTAACAATGGATAGAGTCAACTCAAAGATGGCAAAAATGAAGTAAAGTCATAAAACAGACTATGATTTTGCATGCAATTTAGTAAGTTAAAAATGAAATGCCATAAAGACTCTTGATTTTATGTCCATCATTTTTGTGGAGAAAAAATTGCCGGATTTCCAGATCATTGTATGCTTCTTTTGTTGTATGTGTCAAAGTCATTTTTAGTTTGGATCTCTTTGTTTCTGGTGAATCTTCTTAGACTTCTCAATTGAGCCATTTATGCAGCTTCGTTTCAGTAACTGGACTGAACGGACTGAAGATGGATAAAACATTGTGTACCTTGAGTGTGTCAAGGTAGAACTTTAAAAGCTTTTATTTCAAAAGTGTACGGAAAATCCATGATACGGCGTCTCTAAATCATGAGGAATTTCTGTGGCGATCACCTTCTGTCAAGAGATCAGCCTGTACCAGACTGCAAAAGAAGATTGTGTAGAAAGACACAATGTCTAGATGAAGCGTAATGGTTTGTCTGTCAAGCATGGCATGCGTATGGCTTTGGATTTTACCCGGTTCACTTCATTGAAGCATTCTGTGTACTGTGTTTAGAAATGCCTAAAACCCATAAAACAACATCATACGGCATAATTGCCAGAGAAATGTTTTGTCCTAGCCTAATTTTGCCACTATTAGTTATTTATTGTGCTGTTAATTGTTTAAATGTGCTGATTTCTCCTTTTTTGATTACATTTTTAATAATGAACATTGTAATTATAATCTTGTCTAAACTTATTGGTAGCATTTAAAGGGTTAGTTCACCCCAAAATGAAAGTTTTCTCATTAATTACTCACCCTCATGTTGTTCCCAGGCCTTCATTCATCTTCGGAACACAAATGAAGATATTTTTAATGAAATCCGAGAGCTTTCTAATTGACTCCTCCATAGACAGCAATTGAATGAACACTTTCAAGGCTACAGTGGTGCAACCTTAATTTTATGAAGCGACGAGAATACATTTTGTGTGCAAAAAACAAACAAAAATAACGACTTTATTCAACAAATTCTTCACGTCTGTGTCAGTCTCCTACACAGTTTACGTTGGTCAGCTCCTGTGTCGTCATCACACGCATGCGCCGTGGTGCTCACATGAACAGCTTCGGCCAATGGTAAGCCGGTGTTTTGGTGTAGCTCTGACGTAACTCAGAAGCACTGGACTGACACAGACGTGAAGAAATTGTTGAATAAAGTCGTTATTTTCGTTTGATTTTTGAGCACAAAATGTATTCTCATCGCTTCATAAAATTAAGGTTGAACCACTGGAGTCACATGGGCTATTTTATCGATGTCTTTACATCTGGACCTTGAAAGTGTTAATTAAATTGCTGTCTATGGAGGGGTTAGAGAGCTCTCGGATTTCATCAAAAATATCTTCATTTGTGTTCCGAAGATGAACGAATGTCTTATGGGTTTGGAACGACTTGAGTGTTAGTAATTAATGACAGAATTTTCATTTTTGGGTGAACTTACTCTTTAAAATGGTTGATAATAGCTTTGACTTCATTGTAATATCAACGATTCTGGATGATGATGTCATCACTAGAGTGCCAGCCTACTATTCTGTATTTGGTGTTTGTACTGATTTTATGATAAGTTTATTATTTCTTGCATGTTAATGATGTATATGTGTTTATGGACAATACCAACATCAATTGTTCAACTTGTTGAATGTTGTGTAAGTTACTCTAGCACAGGGCTGTCCAAAGTCGGTCCTGGAGGGCCATGTCCTGCAGAGTTTAGCTCCAACTTGCCTCAACACACTTGTCTGGAAGTTTGTAGGGGAGAGCGGGGCACAACCTAACGCTTTTTGACTTTCTCAGTTTGTGTAAATCCACTTGGGGTTCAGAGTATTTATTGTTTCCCACATTAATTGCACACATGTCTAGTACAATTATGTGGTTTTGTTTCATTAATACAGTGTATACTTTTTTCTTGATTTACCCCAAAAGAATGGAAGTGAAATGTGACAACATGCCCCGTAGGTGGGGTACATTGTAACATGTGGTGGGGCACAATGTAACATGACCAAATAACAGATTAAAATGTTACCTGATATAATCAAAAAAATATACAAGACAAAATAAAATATTTTGGCAACAAAATACAATTATTAACTATTTAAAATAAAATAATGGCTTTTTTTAATCATTAAAAATATAAGCATTTTTGAGTTTGACTACAAACACATCGCTAAATACAGCACAGCATAGTTTAAAACATAATGATGTTCAGTGATATCTTCCAGAGATTTTTTTAATTTTGGCGCTATTTTTTTCTCTAAATAATGTTGATATGGCAACTAGTAGCCTAAATACAATAAGTTTTGTCATTCTGGCATGTGTGAAAAGGGTTAAAACATGCGTGTTACAACTAACCCCGCGTTAGGTTGTGCCCCGCTCTCCCCTATGCCTAATAAGACACTGATTAGCTGGTTCAGGTGTGTTTAATTGGGGTTGGAGCTAAACTCTGCAGGACAGTGGCCCTCCAGGAGCAGGATTGGACACCCCTGCTCTAGCACATGTTAGATCTGACCTGTCTGATGTAGTGTTTTGGGGGGTTGGGCTCTGGTAGTGCGCGTAGCCAAATTTTCCAAAATACATGAGTGATATGATGTTTTATTTTGTGTTTGTTGTGCTTGTTTGTGTTATGGTGATTATTTGAGTAGGAAATTAGTTTTTGAACGTGTATTTATAGTATTTAGTTGTGCTGTGGAATTCTTTGATGGGAAAAGAACTAATAAACAGCCAATATCCTAGTTACAAGCAACTAGTTAATAGTGAGAATTGGACCCTAAACTAAAGTGTTACCACCTTCCTAACTCCTCCCTGGCCTCACAACTCACTACATGACAAATTATTTATCAGTTAATGTTTTATGTTTAGCATGCAAATATTATATTTTAAAAAATTATTGAGCAATTCTTGCATATTAGAATGATTTCTGAAGGATCATGTGAAACTGAAGACTGGAGTCATGGCCACAGGAATACATTTTAAAGTTTTTTTTTTAAATATTTCACAATATTACTGTTGTTTTTAATCAAATAACTACAGTCTTGATCAGCGTAAGAGATCTTCAGAAATATTAAGAAATCTTACTGACCCCAAACTTTTGAACGTTAGTGTATGTATGTATATACGTGTGCTCTCAGCTTACATGAAATATATTTCAGAAAGGAATTTAGAGTTCTTTAACAGCTGGTTCACATCAGGACCTTTTAGAAGCACTGCTCACTGTCCCCAGAATGAAATGTAAAGAACCTGAATTGAGTTAAATCCAAACTGCAACTCTATCAAGACTACAGTTTCACATGAAAAACTCTCAAAGCTGAAATGATCAAACATCTGCAAACACTTTTCCTGCTATAATGTTTAACTGAAAAGTCTTATGAAGCTGTTCAGGCATATTGTACGTAAATCATAATCTTTAGCTCATTCATGTTTATAATTTTCATGTGATAATGGCTTAAGTCTGCAATAGAGAGACAACTGTATTTGCAGACAGCAACAGAGTGTCGAGATTCAGATATATACTTCTTCCTTTCTCTCTCTCTCTCTGTCTCTCTCTCTCTCGCTTTAATATCTGCAGAATGAACACCAGAGAGGCTTTCCACCTACATTTTCTACATAATAACAGCTTGCCCAAAATGACTCTCTTCACCATTATGACTTCACTGCGATATTCTTCCAATTACATTACAACTGTCAAGACAGTGACAGGTTTCAGGATCGTGAGTAGTACAACTGATATATGTGATTTAAACGAATACATTTCATGTTGTGTTGGATTATATGAATGTAGGAGACTCACGAACACCCCTTTGAGACATTTGCTGCATTAACTGAGGTTAGATTGTGTTGTAGAGGAAGGATGAACGATGGCTTTCTCTCCAGGGACACCACGAGTATCCGCAGATAGCAGGCTAGGTTGATATAAAGCTTTATGAAATGTCATTTGTCACCATGCTACCCTGAACACTCTTCGCTGAGGCTGCTGGGCCTGAGCTGGACAGCAGATAGGTCTTAAAACTGATGGGCCTTGTCACACCGGCGGAAGGGGTCTTAAATGAAAGTGTGACGCTCTCCGCTTCTCTTGCACACATAATTTATTTGGTTACCCTGGAGCAGAGACTGTAATAGGATCCAAAAGAGTGTAATAATAAATGTGGGCCTACCCAAAGATCAGGTTAATAGATGCAGCTTTTTTTTAGCAATAAACACATGGCAACCATTGTTTTTCCTTATCTGATTATGCCTCTTACTCAAAGAAAATTATGTAAAAAAATTCACTCTGAGAGGGAGAGAGAACGAGAATGAGAGAGTCCTTTTGGGAACATCATTTTAAGTCATATTTGGATATGCTGTTCTTCTGACCATTACACATTGACACTGGCAGCTGAGACATGTACCAGGAGTTTCAGTCTCTAAGCTGCCCAGTCCCACCACGGTAATTGTGAGCTCCCAAGAGGGATTTGCATTTGGGAAATCAAATCGGAGATCTTACTGTAAACTCTGCGTACATTCCTCAAGCCATGTGAAACGGCTTCTATCCATGCAGATACAAGATAATTAAAGAAATTGTTCACTTCCAGAAGAACTTCATCCATTCCAATGACATTTTGCTCTCTCTCATTGCCTGGACCATTTTTGCTCATGCTAAACATGGAATGTAATACGTGGTCAGTGTCTCTACAGTTACACCAAATATGTTTAATAAATATTAATAAATGGACAGACATATCTTGAAAGGATAGTCACTGACAAGTTTGTCAGGTTGTTGCATCATTCTTATTTTCAATGGCCCTACATTGGTGAGTCAATCTGATTTAATTTTGATGTGGTGTACTTAGTTAAACCACACATTTTTTCATTGAATTGTAGAATACAATTCTTTTGAGGTGACTTCTACTTCACAATAATTGCACACTATGTTTATTTAATTAGTTTATAGAATAGAATGTGTGGGCCAATTAACACCACTGTAAGTGGCATTTAAACCATTACCATGCCTTTTAGCGCAATGCTAAATTTGTTAAAAATGTGTGAACTGTTTAGAGTTGATTTTCCCAGTAACAAATTAAGTCTAGTTGCTTGCATGCAGAAATCAAGATCCCATTGAGATCCAATTACAATGTCTTTTAGACCAATCATTAATGTGAGTTTAGGAAAATATGTAGTGTTTGTTGGGCTCATAAAGCCCACCCCAAGCATTTCTTAATCTCTAAATGATGAAAACACACACAAAACATCTTTAGAGTCAATGTGTGGAAAGAAACATCCTCAGCTGAGATCTGTATTAGCTATTAGCGTTGTAAGCTGTTAGCCATAGATATATACATAGATTCCTCATTAGCGGCTGTTTCTAGGGGCTGCGATACGCAAGCCATCCACCATATTGCAATGGTCAAAGCTGGTCTGTGAACACTCGAGAGTAAATTGACTGCGTCTGCAACCGTAGTTAGACACATATATGATTATCTATATCTGCAATAGACTTCAGCAGATAATTTTGCCAAACTAACACAATACAAGAAGAAGTAGACATTAGCTAACACGACATTAAAACGCTACTACAGTTTAAAAACCTTTAATATTGAGTTAATACATATAAAATACAAACCAACACATTCTCAACTGTGAAAGGTTATCCCATTTCTTTGCGAATTAAAATCTCAGTGGTTTTTACAATCAGAAGCTGTGCAATGTTTTGGCATCATTGATTCTTACTGTGAGTGACGACACGTTGGCCATTCCAAGATGGTGGGTGTGCTGACGTGTCTGGAATGGTCGAATGTGGCATCTACGTATGCTATTAGCCATAATCAAACAGTTGTTAGATCTTACAATACAGAAGAATATATTAGGCTGTAATTGATTGTAACACACATGAAAAACCTGTTTAGTTTGGTAAAAGTAATGAGTGAAAGGAAAATAAATATGTATGTAATTCTATGTTGTAACCTGTATAGCTCTAAATAGGCTTTATGGGGTGCATTCCCTAGTTGTAAGAGTATAAGAGTATATTTAGTCCTAATGACTTACTTTTATTAGGTTTTGCATTTGGATATACATTTAGACATGATCAAAGAATACTTCATCATGGCTGATTTGATTGTTCCCGCCCAAAAAATTGCTCTGTACTTTCCATTCATTTAATCACAAAGTGTGACTTTTAAACCATTTTAGTCTTTTGTAATGTCCAGGATTTTTATGTGTGTGTGTTTATAGTTCAGGTAAACCCCACAAAGATGGAAATATCCAAAATGGAAAAATCCTTGTTTTTTAAATGTTTTGGTTTCCATGAGGAAAACAGCTTATAAATCATACCAAGTGATGTTTTTAGAAATTGTAAAACTGCAGTTTTCTGTGATTGGGTAGGTTTAGGGTTAGGGGATAGAATAATGATTTTTTTCACAGTATAAAAATCTGTATGTCTATGGAAAGTCCCTATAAAACATGGAAAACCAGCATGAGTGTGTGTGTGCTCATATAGCATGTGCCACACCAAGTCACCAAGTTTTGTACATTCCCATGACTGTAATCAGGACTAAATGACCAAAGACCACCAGAGGGTTCTTTGTGAACCTCTATTTAATAATTTCAAGTGTTAAGCTACTCAAAATAAACCTTATATAATTAATTAAGCACAGTAGCTTGTAAACGTAAAAGATTCCTACCGTTTACTTCTGCTTTCTCCCATAGAAGTTACCCAACCCACCCTGGAGCACACACCCATTGGGATGTATGCCGAGCGTGGATGTCTATTTCAGTGTTAAGTGTTTCTCTCCTCCTTCTGAAAGTGAGCCTTGTGCCCCTGAGGATTTCCTCCAGTCGGCCCTGTTAATAAATAGATGACTTCAGGACCTCTCCACTGCACACACTACACTGTTTTGCACTCCAGTGCTCGACTCACTTCTGAGGAAAACACAGAACAGGTCTAATTTCAAAATCTGCTGTGATGATACGACTTCTTTTGTCCATTAAAATCAAACCAAAAATACTGCTAACACTTTAAAGTATAAGGTTCAATTTGCAAGCATTAGTTAATGCACTTTTTACAGCATTTATTAATCTAGATTAATGTTAATTTATGAATCATTGTTAATTAATGTTCTTCATAATACTCTAGCTAATATTCAATTATGCAACTTAAAATGTTAAAAAAATGTATAAGTATATGTAGAAATGTACATTAACCAGGATGAATTACTGCTGTAAAATTATTGTTAATTTTTATTTAATGGTAGTCATTGAATTAACATATATATATAACCATAAAGTGCTAAATATTTATATTGTTAGTGGGTAACAGCAAAGTCATTACATGTGTTAATATGGAGTTTAATACAATGAGATTTTATTCATTTTCTTTTATCCAAGTAATAGCTTTCTGTGTTTCGATTTAGGTGTATTTTATTGGAATAATAATAATTTAATAACTTTTCTTCATTTTTTACCAGTACCTTTCTCTTTTTAACCTGCACTTCCAGTGCAAGTAACAGCCCAGCTTTAGCCACACCTCCATGTAGCAAATTTTTTGTGTCAACAGGTGACAGTTGTGTTTTTGTTTGTGCTAACTAAACAAAAGTTTTGCAGTTGCTAGGCACACATAGGCTCTTACCGCAGACTTGTCCAATCAAAAGTTTAGATTTGTTTTTGTTGCCATGGCAACAGTTTGTCCAGACATGACTGTCTATTTTTCCTGAAAATAAGTCAGAAACTTATCAAGAGCAATTTGTTCATTGAAGGGGACCGTTTATTGCTGCTAAAACAAAATTTGTAACCATGCAGGTTTGCATATATTCCTGTTGTTCACATATGTAACCTTTAGTTAGTCTGAGGCTTTAGTTGGTTCTAATTTACATATTACAAAAACACAGTCAAAATGTTTGGATTGTTTATTTCATTCAGTGGCATTTAGCAATTTTCAGACTGCTGTTGCTAATCAGAATCAAGTATCTGAGACAGTTTAACCAATATGTGTTATACACAAACACTGCTGTTTAAATGTTTGGAGTCATCAATTTAAAAAAAAGCAATTAGCAATTACGTCTTAAATCGATCAAAAATAAAGACTTTTACTTTATTACAAATAACCCTGAAAATAAAATGTATCTCAGTTTCACAGTCCACAAAAATATCAAATAGCACAACCATTTTCAGCATTAACAATAATAAGAAATGTTTCTTGTGCATCAAATCAGCATAATAGAATGATTTCTGAAGAATCATGTGACACTGAAGACTGGAGTAATGATGCTGAAAGTAAAGGAATAGATTACATTTTTAAAATACTTTAAAATATAGTTTTTACTGCATTTTTGATCAAATAAATGCAGCCTTAGTGAGCATACGAGACTCCTTTCTTAAACATTAAACAATCTTACTGACGGCAAATTTTCAACACTCTGGGCCTCTTCAGTCAAAAATGACCTAAACATTTTACGTTTTGAAATTTTCCATTTTTTTGCTTCATCAGAATGAAAAAGTAATGCACATGATTTTTTATTTATTATTATTTTCAATGGGGAAAAATAGCTAATCAAAATTGTATGAATATTGCATAGTAGCCGATCATAAAATCCCAATTCCAAATAATAATCCAAAAATATTATTAAAAATATATATTCAGTGAGGAAAATAAGTATTTGAACACCCTGCTATTTTGCAAGTTCTCCCACTTAGAAATCATGGAGGGGTCTGAAAGTCGTAGGTGCATGTCCACTGTGAGAGACATAATCGAAAAAAAAAATCCAGAAATCACAATGTATGATTTTTTTAACTATTTATTTGTATGATACAGCTGCAAATAAGTATTTGAACACCTGAGAAAATCAATGTTAATATTTGGTACAGTAGCCTTTGTTGCAATTACAGAGGTCAAACGTTTCCTGTAGTTTTTCACCAGGTTTGCACACACTGCAGGAGGGATTTTGGCCCACTCCTCCACACAGATCTTCTCTAGATCAGTCAGGTTTCTGGCCTGTCGCTGAGAAACACAGAGTTTGAGCTCCCTCCAAAGATTCTCTATTGGGTTTAGGTCTGGAGACTGGCTAGGTCACGCCAGAACCTTGATATGCTTCTTACAGAGCCACTCCTTGGTTATCCTGGCTGTGTGCTTCAGGTCATTGTCATGTTGGAAGACCCAGCCTCAACCCATCTTCAATGCTCTAACTGAGGGAAGGAGGTTGTTCCCCAACATCTCGCAATACATGGCCCCGGTCATCCTCTCCTTAATACAGTGCAGTCGCCCTGTCCCATGTGCAGAAAAACACCCCCAAAGCATGATGCTACTAACCCCATGCTTCACAGTATGGATGGTGTTCTTAGGATGGTACTCATCATTCTTCTTCCTCCAAACATGTTTAGTGGAATTATGACCAAAACGTTCTATTTTGGTCTCATCTGACCACATGACTTTCTCCCATGACTCCTCTTGATCATCCAAATGGTCATTGGCAAACTTAAGACGGGCCTGGACATGTGCTGGTTTAAGCAGGGGAACCTTCCGTGCCATGCATGTTTTCAAACAATGACGTCTTAGTGTATTACCAACCTTGGAAACGGTGGTCCTAGCTCTTTTCAGGTCATTGACCAGCTCCTCCTGTGTAGTTCTGGGCTGATTTCTCACCTTTCTTAGGATCATTGAGACCCCACAAGGTGAGATCTTGCATGGAGCCCCAGTCCGAGGGAGATTGACAGTCATGTTTAGCTTCTTCCATTTTCTAATGATTGCTCCAACAGTGGACCTTTTTTCACCAAGCTGCTTGGAAATTTCCCCGTAGCCCTTTCCAGCCTTGTGGAGGTGTACAATTTTGTCTCTAGTGTCTTTGGACAGCTCTTTGGTCTTGGCCATGTTAGTAGTTGGATTCTTACTGATTGTATGGGGTGGACAGGTGTCTTTATGCAGCTAACGCCCTCAAACAGGTGCATCTAATTTAGGATAATAAATGGAGTGGAGGTGGACATTTTAAAGGCAGACTAACAGGTCTTTGAGGGTCAGAATTCTAGCTGATAGACAGGTGTTCAAATACTTATTTGCAGCTGTATAATACAAATAAATAGTTAAAAAATCATACATTGTGATTTTTTTTTTGATTATGTCTCTCACAGTGGACATGCACCTACGATGAAAATTTCAGACCCCTCCATGATTTCTAAGTGGGAGAACTAGCAAAATAGCAGGGTGTTCAAATACTTATTTTCCTCACAATATGTATATTACAAAAAAGTTACATTTCAACCTTTTTCAACTTCTTTTGACCATAAAGAAGTGTGACAGGTAAATTAAGAAGACCAGAGGGTTAAAGAGTAGTGTAAATATTCCAAATAAACTCTACATACATACATACTAGTTTGAGAATTGCATGTGAATTGCACAGTACACATAAACATGAAATACAATAAAACGTGCTCTACAGTTAATTGTTGAGGTGAGTGGGATGGAAAGTGTTCTTGAGTCTAGTGTTCACTGTGGTATTGCTTGACACAACCGTAGCAAAACTGCTTGCGACCACAGTAGTTGCGGTATTTAATGATAGGCTGGGTTTTAATATATATATAAAACAATGATTATCTCTTCATCACGGCACCTGTTAGTGGGTGGGATATATTTGGCAGCAAGTGAACATTTTGTCCTCAAAGTTGATGTGTTAGAAGCAGGAAATGGGCAAGCGTAAAGATTTGAGTGAGTTTCACAGGGGCCAAACGGTGATGGCTAGACTACTGGGTCAGAACATCTCCAAAACTGCAGCTCTTGTGGGATGTTCCCGATCTGCAGTGGTCAGTATCTATCAAAAGTGGTCCAAGGAAGGAACAGTGAACCAGCAACAGGGTCAAGGGCGGCCAAGGCTCATTGATGCACGTGGGGAGCAAAGGCTGGCTCATGTGGTCCGATCAAACAGACGTGCTACTGTAGCTCAGATTGCTCTAGAAGTTAATGCTGGTTCTGATAGAAAGGTGTCATAATACACTGTGCATCGCAGTTGTTTACGTAAGGGGCTGCATAGCCACAGACCAGTCAGGGTGCCCATGCTGACCCCTATCCACTGCCAAAAGCGCCAACAGTGGGCACGTGAGCATCAGAACTGGACACACGGAGCAATTGAAGAAAGTGGCCTGGTCTGATGAATCCCGTTTTCTTTTACATCACATGGACGGCCAGGTGCGTGTGCATCGCTTAACTGAGGAACACATGGCACCAGGATGCACTATGGGAAGAAAGCAAGCCGGTGGAGGCAGGGTGATGCTTTGGGAAATGTTCTGCTGGGAAACCGTGGGTCCTACCATCCATGTGGATGCTACTTTGACACGTACTACCTATCTAAGCATTGTTGGAGACCATGTACATCTTTTCATGGAAACGGTATTCCCTGGTGGCTGTGGACTCTTTCTGCAGGATAATATGCCCTGCCACAAAGCAAAAATGGTTCAGGAATGGTTTGAGGAGCACAACAACAAGTTTGAGGTATTAACTTGGCCTCCAAATTCCCCAGATCTCAAACCAATCAAGCATCTGTTGGATGTGCTGAACAAACAAGTCTGATTCATGGAGTCCAGTGGAGTCCATGCCTCGACGGGTCAGGGCAGTTTTGGTAGCAAAAGGGGGACCAACACAATATTACGTCATAATGTTATGCCTGATCGGTGTATGAGATATATATATATATATATATATATATATATATATATATATATATATATATATATATATATATATATATATATATATATATATATATATATATATATATATATATATATACAGTATATTGTGATTCAAAATATCACTACTGTAAAGCAGTCTGTTGAGCCTTTGTCTTTGGATATTATAGATCATAGAATGCTTATTTTACCACAACAACATTTTTATGTCAATGGACAAGTAAAATGACTGACTGACTCAAAAAAAAAAACAATACATAGAGTAAACAGATAAACAGTGCTCATATTAAAACTTGGCAAAATATTACTTTGTATGTTTCTATCAGGAAGAAACACCTGGTTAGTCCTATGGGGATGTGCAAGTTATTGCACTTCCTAAATTAATATTCCACACACATGCTGGGTTGTGCTATTGTGTGTGAATAAATTCTACTACCCACATCATGATACCTTGTGGGATTGAGTCTGTATGTTGCTCAAATCCAAAACAATACATTTTGCACTTGCTGCACAGCTTACCACCTCAAGTAATCATCCAGTTTCAAAATTAAGTTAGGTATACATAAAATATTGTAGGTAATATCATCTGCAAAATCCTTTGTTTTCTTGTTTTTCTACCCAGATGCTTGTCACAGAGATGTTCAGGGCCACAGTCTGTGATCAGCCAATCAAAGCATATTCTGGAGGTCAGATCAGCAGAAACAAAAGTGGACATTTTAAAACATGAAGGGATAACAGACAGGTTGAGAGACAGATAAACACAACACCCCCAGCATTTTACACAATGATATAGAAAGAGAAAATAGCTTCATTGAAATTCAGTGTAACGTTGAGATTGCTTACAGCAGCTGAAGAGGTCATGGCAAGGTTATGCGAAGATCTTTCTTTCTTTTTTCTTCTATAGAGGTTTCTCATGTCAATACTGTATGGATAGATACTGGGGACTTTATCTGTAATCTTGCCCGGTGTTAATAGTACAAAAACTGGAATCCTGAAATGTATAAGTCATAGCCCAGAAATGTTTTCTTCACTTATTAATTAAATGGGATAAATTAATGCCTGAAGTCTAAAAGAAAGATATATTTCATATACCATCTACTTTTGGTGACCATCACTCTTCTAGTAAGCACCTGCCCTTTAAAAAGGCCAGTGTGAAATTCATCTAAGACCCTCTTATTGAAAGAAGGACCCTATGAAAGAGGTTTCCGTTGAAGAGCGTAACCCAAACAGAGTAAGGTCAGACTGCAAAACTGCATTTCTGTAAATGTCAAAAGTCCACTATGGCTGGACTGGATGGAAACGATCACAGAAGCAGCAACCCCAATATCTTCAGCTAACAAAGGCTTCAGTTATTTCATGGAATAATAGTCCTGTCTCTGAAAACTTTTGGAAATAATTTGTAACTCGGCACTGTTTATTAACAGGCAAACGTATGCCATTAATTTGACTGATGCTCATCATGCGCTTTATACAACGCTGATGCTTTCAAGATGATGTAAAAGGCAACACAGCTGACACTTGATATTCAGACTGAAGTTGGGTGTGCATTTGGCTATGAGCTTCCATAGAAATGAGTATCACATGTAGAAGCAATTATGTAAGATTAGTCATATCATATTTATACACATTTATATTTGTTTTTACATTAAAAACACATGAAATTGAACGTAAAGGGTTAGTTCACCCAAAAATTAAAATTAGCCCATGATTTACTCACCCTCAAGCCATCCTTGGTGTATATGACATTTTTCTTTCAGACAAAGTTACATTAAAAAAGTCCTGGTTAATCCAAGCTTTATAATGGCGGTGAATGTTGGTCTGTTTTAGAAGTCCATAAAAGTGCATCTGTCCGTCATATAACTGCTCCACACGGCTCAGGGGGGTTAATAAAGGCCTTCTGAAGCCAATCGATGCGTTTGTGTAAGAAAAATATCCATGTTTCAAACTTTATAAAGTAAATTATCTAGCTTCCGGCCAATCGCCTTCCGTATTCAACTTACGGAAAAAGTGTTGTGCCTCTCGCACAGTTCAAAATTTGCACAACATTGCACACCAGTTACTCTCAGCGATTTAGCATTAAAGGGTTAGTTCACCCAAAAATGAAAATTCTGTCATTAATTACTTACCCTCATGTTGTTTGACACCCGTAAGACCTCCGTTCGTCTTCGGAACACAAATGAAGATATTTTAGTTGAAATCTGATGGCTCTGAAAGGCCTCCATTGGCACAATGCACGGTTCACTCTCAAGACCCTTAAAAGGTACTAAAGACGTCGTTACAGTCCATCTCACTACAGTGGTTCTACAATAACTTTATGAATCGGCGAGAATAGTTTTTGTGCGCAAAAAACCCCCCTAAATAACGACTTATATAGTGATGACGATTTGAAAACACGGCCTCATGAATCTTCGAAGCGCTATGAATCAGCTGAAATCTGCTGAAATTTGGCGATCCAAACTGCTCATTCGACTCACTGATTCATAACGCTTCGAAGCTTCATGAGGCCGTGTTTTGAAATCGTCATCACTATATAAGATGAACGGAGGTCCAGTTAACAGAACCCCCCCCCCCCCCTCGATCCTTCGATGACGCAAATATCGTCATTTTGCATCATCTGAGGATTTTTTGCCCAGAGGCTAGAGACCACAGCCAGTAGAAGGAGTTACTTCCGCATGTTTTCAACCCGCCCACAGCGAATTGATCTCACTCTTTTTACAGAATGTAAATGAGCATGGCCGCTCGGATCGGGCATTAATAACGGAGCGGTGCGGAGCAAAGTGAGTGTTTCAACAATTAATTCCTATGAAAGCTTCCATATGTGATCTGAAAACGTGCTAGACTAGACGCGCCGTGAATGACAGCCGCGCTTACCTCAGCTCTGCTCAGCTCTTCGCTCTCGTGATGAATGAAATCTGACTCCTGCTGCTTTTGAGACGTGACTTTCATTCGGCTCACTCACACGTTATTGAAAAGACACGTTCAGTTTTTAATTGTAGTGTTTTTTTCTCTAACTGAACGAAATGATTGTATTACTTTGAAAAACAAAACGATGGTGGGGGTGGTGTAATGGTGGGCAAGTGATAACTAACCATGGCTTGGGAGTGGCCTCGTTGGGCAGCGAAGCAAGTGCATTCTGGGAGTTGTTGTCTTTCATCCACATGAGACAAAAATAAATTTTCTGTCTTTTCTCAGTCTAGAAGGCACCAAATTCAAAAATAATTTCCCATTTCTACTACATAAATGACCCAGTTTAAATACACATTCATCTTCCCAGCGCTGAAGTGCCCCTTTAAGCATTTTAAACTGCGAAAGCCGTTACACTATTTCCGTAAGTTGAATACGGAAAGCGATCGTCCGTAAAGCTGAATTTTCAGCATCATTACTCCAGTCTTCAGTGTTACATGATCCTTCAGAAATCATTCTAATATGATGATTTGCAGCTCGAGAAACAATTCTTATTATTATCAATGATGTTGAAAACAGCTGTGCTACTTAATATTTTTGTGGAAACCATGATACTTTTTTCCAGGATTCTTTGATGAATAGAAAGTTCAAAAGGATAGCATATTTGAAGTATTAAGCAGTTTTGTGATTGTGTCACTGTAAAAAAAATCTGTACGTAAAATGTACGGTAAAAAAACTGCAGCTGTGGTTCCCATAACTTTACCGTAAAAAATAAGGTAGCAACATTTTAGGTTTTACAGATTTAAGTTAAATGTACAGTAAATAACCGTATTTCATTAACTGAAATGATATTAAATGACCAAACTTTTGAAATTCTAATATCTGTCATGTACCTTTGATATACTGACAACCACCAATCACAGTAGTGATGAGAGTCACATGATGAATCAAAGCTCATCACAAGCAGCTTTTATGCCTGGCTCACACTACAGGAGTTTTAAAATCCTATCCGATTGTAAAATCTGGTTGCAGCACACACTTCAGGAGAATCTTTGCAGATTTTCTTCCCTCAAATCTTAAACATGCTCACACTACAAGATTTGAAATTCGTGAAGCATCACACACTACAAAATGTTATTAAGATTATCGTGCCAGAGGAAGCGCGTCACGTGATCTACGCAGCAGATCGGAATCGGGGAAAATGGATACTCCATCCATCCATCCATCTTCTTCCGCTTATCCGGGGCCGGGTCGCGGGGGCAGCAGTCTAAGCAGAGATGCCCAGACTTCCCTCTCCCTAGACACTTCCTCTAGCTCTTTCGGGGGGACACCGAGGCGTTCCAAGGCCAGCCGGGAGACATAGTCCCTCCAGCGTGTCCTCGGTCTTCCCCGGGGCCTCCTCCCGGTTGGACATGCCCGAAACACCTTCCCGGGAAGGCGTTCAGGAGGCATCCGGAACAGATGCCAGAGCCACCTCAGCTGTCCCCTCTCGATGTGGAGGAGCAGCGGCTCTACTCCGAGTTCCTCCCGAGTGACTGAGCTTCTCACCCTATCTCTAAGGGAGCGCCCAGCCACCCTGCGGAGAAAGCTCATTTCGGCCGCCTGTATCCGGGATCTTGTCCTTTCGGTCATGACCCAAAGCTCATGACCATAGGTGAGAGTAGGAACGTAGATTGACCGGTAAATCGAGAGTTTCGCCTTACGGCTTAGCTCTTTCTTCACCACGACAGACCGGTACATCGACCGCATTACTGCAGAAGCTGCACCAATCCGTCTGTCAATCTCCCGTTCCATCCTCCCCTCACTCGTGAACAAGACCCCTAGATACTCCTCCACTTGGGGCAGGAACTCTCCACCAACCTGGAGTGGGCAAGCCACCCTTTTCCGACTGAGGACCATGGCCTCGGATTTGGAGGTGTGGACTGGATACTGTAAAATGGATACTGTAAACCGAAAACTTGCTCTATCAATAATGATCGCTTGTTGTGAAAAAAAAAAAAAAAAAGCGTAAGAATAAACGAGTGTGGATGAGAAAATGGTTGGGGAGACGGGATCAACATGGACTGTCAGTTCTTCAGCGAGAAATGGAGGTAAAATTTACCTTATATTACTATCATAAGCCCTAGTATTCGCACGGGATTAGTATTATCTGGGGACCTCGTGTGATTTAGAAATTACTCCCCACATCTGAATTTTGCGTGGCGCATTCGCACGGGATAAGCAAAGCCTGTGATTTTACTCGAATTTGACTTATCTCCCGGATATGATGTCAAGACTTAATGTTTTTTTCGTTATAGATAGGCCTATAGCTGTATGAAATTATAAACAGTCGTATCAATATCATTTTGATTGTTTTATAGTAATACAAATAATAATTTAGTTAAGTTAGAGAACAGACGCTACAATTAAAAACTGAACTGAGCAATATAATATATACGGCGGAAGATTCAGTTTCAAACCTAAATGTAAAAGCGCCCATTTAAGCGAGTTTGTCGTTGTCATTTTCTGTTTTTGTGTTTTTCATTAAGAATATTAAACACACCATTCAAGAAATTTACTCCCAAATTGATGCTCATTCTAAAGTGAAAGTATAATCCGCGCGGCCGCACGGGAATTCATAACGGTGCGCATTTTATGCAGCCTAGTGCCATTCTTCGTTAAAGATAAAGATAAAAATGCACACAGGAAACAAAAACCTTGCAAAAATGATATACGATCCGCCTAAACCCGGCCAAATCACAGAGATGCCGATTCGCACGGGACTAATATTATCACAGGGCCTCGGTGTTTGGCGAAATATGGTAGGTCATTTGCGGGGGAATATTTACTTTACATATTACAGACATGGCCGATTCGGACGGGATTAAGATCACAGACATTCTCTGCAATTAATATACAAATCACCAGATGTCCCCAGATAATAGCCTACTAAACCCGTGCAAATAGGGCTATAGTGTGCTAGAATGTTTACCGTTATAATATTGCCTGCCTAGTTCAAAAGCGACAGTGTCACCTTTTACAGTGTAGATTTGTGCTGTAATATGAAAATACAATTGGTGCTAGTATAGTAGGCCATGTATTATGAAATGTGTCTACTTATAAGAAACAATGGTTTGCAGCTTTCTCTCTCTCACACACAGCGCGCGCGCACATACATAGTCGTAGACTTGTTTCCTATTGGCTATTGTGACAGTACTGACGTTATTACAATCTTGCTCATCCCGATAAATATCAAACATGTTTGATATGATCGGGGCGAGCCCGATTTGTGTGAGAGCAGATCGGGAGGGGCAAGATTTTATCTGTGAACGTCTCACATTACCAGATAATCTACGCCGAACATCGGAACCGATCGAGGTCGTGGACAAGATTTTTTCTCAGAATCTCGGGAGGGGAAAATCGGCCATAAATCGGCCTAAAACTCCTGTAGTGTGAGCCAGGCATTAGGGGGACATAACTGATTTATATGGCGCACAGTGTCATTCACACAAACACTAAACACCATCATGGTAACACACATGAAATTTAAAAAATGCAATAAACATTAATTTAACAACATTAAATGTAACATAAAACCCAAATGTACATAACTGATTAGAAAAAACTAAGAAGAATTAAGAAGAAACATAGTTATTTCAATGAATATACATAAAAAGTTTTTTTTTCACTGTAAATTACACAACTTGTTCTTTTTCACTTCCCAAAACTGTACATTTAACAGTATTTTAGGGCTGTCATTTTTGAGAAAAATCTAATTCGAACGGATATCAAATATCAAGCAATGTATTTGAATATATTCGAATATCTACGAGCGCCCAAAACAAAAGAAAGAAAACAAAAAAACAACACCCGCACCCGCAATAAAATCAGTTTAGCATATCACATTACAGAAACACTTACAAAAATGTTTATTGCCAGCATACAGAAGTTATTACACGACCATTGACACAAGGACAACTTCAGTTGGGACATTCTAAAACGCTTAACGTGGCTTAATGTACTAAGACACTAAGAGACCAAACTCAGTAAACATAATACTAATAACGTATATGCTACTATGTACAAAAAAAAGATGAGCCCAGAATATGAACGCAACGTGTTTAATTCCACGTTAAGCGTTTTTCTCCCATAGAAAACCATTAGGCTATGAGAAAACGCTTAACGTGGCTTAATGTACTAAGACAGTGTTATTAAGAGACCAAACTCAGGAAACATAACACAAATACTGTTCGATAGAACTGCGTGTGCTTGGTTTGTTACCACAGTTATCTGCGTGCTTCCTCAGCGATGAACGTCCACATTTGTGGCTATCTTTTCTTCAACTCCTCAGGATCCATCTCGACGAGTGCAGGCAGATCGCGCATGCGGTTGTGATTCTCCTGGGAGGGCGCGCGCGCTGCACGGGCACAAATAAACTAATATGGATTTTAAATTATTTTATCATCTTGAAATACAGGTGGAGAGAGCATTTTCTTGTGGTGCCCCCCTCAGCACTTGGTGCCCGATGCGCAGCGCGTGATGCGCGTAATGGGAGCGGCGGCACTGTACATGCATATATTTTGTATATATATTCGTTTGCATGTGACTGTTTAAAACCCGTGTTTAGACCCGTGTTCTCCCTTGTCCGACCCGACCCGCACCCGTATCCGACACAGTTGAGATGTTTTTCACCCGTTTCAGCAATATTCGTGGGTACCCGCACCCATGCAGGACTCTGCATGGCACTTTAAAAACCGGATAGTTTATTTATAGTTCGATTACGGATATTTCATGTCATGTTCGAATGCATATTCGAATATCGAATAAAAAGTGACAGCCCTACAGTATTTTACTGTAAAATTACATTAAATGTAGATCTTTTAGTTATTCACCGTATATAGTACGGAAACTTTCTGTTAACCAGTTAATTGTTTTTAACCGTAGCATTTTTACAGTCTTTTACCGTTAAAATCACGATAATTTTTTACTATGTGTCCTTGCTGAATAAAAGTATTAATTTCTTTCAAAATAAATCTTACAGACCCCAACCACAAACTTTTATATGGTAGTGAATATCTATATTTATATCGATTTAAATCTACATATTTCTATTTTAACTAAATAAGTTATGAAGATGGCAACAGCTGGTTTAATTTAATATTAATCAGATAAGAGAGCAATCAATAAAGAAATCTTTGAATTTATGTATGCATATAGCAGTATTTACAGCAAAACATAGGATCTTTTCGAATATTTTGATCTGCACTCGCAGCATAAAACGATCTTGTTGTACAAGGATTCTAGTCTTCTTTAAGAACGGTGAACTTTGATGAATGATAGCTGTTAACAGAGTCTGCTATGAAACAAAAAGTAATCCCCCATAGACTCTCCTAACCCTCCACCCACCCAAACCCCAATACCTCTTTCCCATTCTAATATTTCAAACCTGCAGGGGCAAGACCATTCAGGCTTCACAGCTACTTGTAGATTAATTAGGTAAGAAGTTTGTATAAGTTGACCCAGCAAATCTGTTCATGAGTAAAATACCATCATAAGTAAACATATCCACTGTGTCATAATGGAAACATGCAATTAATCCACTTCTGGCGGTACTAGAAACAAACATACCTGTGATCCCACTCTTTTGAAAACATGGTTATCACTGTTAAGTCTAGTTTGATTAATGAAAAAGGAGTCAAAGAAAAAAACTGAATCAAGATAAGTCACATATCAGAAAATACAAAGTGACTAAAGCTACAAAGAGTTTGTTTGAACAAATAGATTAAAGTATGTTCAAAGTACTGGGTGAACTGAATCTGCAATTATGTAATGCTTCGTTCTGAAGATAAAAGTAATGTTGAATGTAATGTAATTGATATGGCCATTTGTATAAGTCAACATATAAGTGAAATTATGCTGTCATATATGCGTTATTGGGATATCACCTCTAGATAATATTCCATATACAATCACCTTAAAGTTCTAAGCCGTGCAACTCTATACTCCAGTTTTTCTAAGCAGTGAAGCTAAGGATCTTTAGTTGCTTTGCCTGAAGGGCTCAATCAATCAGCGGTTATAGACGTACTGGGACACGAGAGAAAGGACTATTGGCTGGGTGTGGCCTGGCCGTCTGAGAGATGGACTACATTTGCTAGAATGGCTTTTTGTCCATGATCTACAATTCGTTTTAGTGGACAGATATTTTTAGTACCTCTGGGCTCTTTTTTAAAGTTTCTTCTGCAAATTGAAAGTTTAAAGTCCAAAGTGTCATTTAGCTTAATAGAAAATCTCTTTCTGCCCTCTGAACACTTTTGAGTTCTACCCTCTGAAAAACTTCACTCCTTCAGTAGTTGTACTTAGGATAAAGTTTAACCTGAGCTACTGACCAAAACGTTTGAGTTTTGCTTTTTGGACTGATTTTGAGGAAGACAGTTGGAAATTGTGGACCCACTTTATATTAGGTGGCCTTAACTACTATGTACTAACATTTAAATTAATAATTTGATACAATGCACTTTTACATTGTACTTACATTTTTAAAAAATACCTGCATGGAATTACATCTGTAATTAATTTCTGTAGTTACATTTATAATTACACTGTCGACCCTTCCCTTACACCTAACCCTACCCTTAAACTTACCCATACCACCACACCTGTCCCTAACTTTACCCTTAAACTTACCCATACCACCACACCTGTCCCTAACTTTACCCTTAAACTTACCCATACCACCACACCTGTCCCTAACTTTACCCTTAAACTTACCCATACCACCACACCTGTCCCTAACTTTACCCTTAAACTTACCCATACCACCACACCTGTCCCTAACTTTACCCTTACACTTACCCATGCCACCACACCTGTCCCTAACTTTACCCTTAAACTTACCCATACCACCACACCCGTCCCTAACTTTACCCTTAAACTTACCCATACCACCACACCTGTCCCTAACTTTACCCTTACACTTACCCATACCACCACACCTGTCCCTAACTTTACCCTTACACTTACCCATACCACCACACCTGTCCCTAACTTTACCCTTACACTTACCCATACCACCACACCTGTCCCTAACTTTACCCTTAAACTTACCCATACCATCACACCTGTCCCTAACTTTACCCTTAAACTTACCCATACCACCACGCCTGTCCCTAACCCTACCCTTAAACATACCCATACCACCACACCTGTCCCTAACTTTACCCTTAAACTTACCCATACCACCACACCTGTCCCTAACTTTACCCTTAAACTTACCCATACCACCACACCTGTCCCTAACTTTACCCTTAAACTTACCCATACCACCACACCTGTCCCTAACTTTACCCTTAAACTTACCCATACCACCACACCTGTCCCTAACCCTACCCTTAAACTTACCCATACCATCACACCTGTCCCTAACTCTACCCCTAAACTTACCCATACCATCACACCTGTCCCTAACTCTACCCCTAAACTTACCCATACCACCACACCTGTCCCTAACCCTACCCCTAAACTTACCCATACCACCACACTTGTCCCTAACCCTACCCTTAAACATACCCATACCACCACACCTGTCCCTAACTTTACCCTTAAACTTACCCATACCACCACACCTGTCCCTAACTTTACCCTTAAACTTACCCATACCATCACACCTGTCCCTAACTTTACCCTTAAACTTACCCATACCACCACACCTGTCCCTAACCCTACCCTTAAACTTACCCATACCATCACACCTGTCCCTAACTCTACCCCTAAACTTACCCATACCATCACACCTGTCCCTAACTCTACCCCTAAACTTACCCATACCACCACACCTGTCCCTAACCCTACCCCTAAACTTACCCATACCACCACACTTGTCCCTAACTTTACCCTTAAACTTACCCATACCACCACACCTGTCCCTAACTCTACCCCTAAACTTACCCATACCACCACACCTGTCCCTAACCCTGCCCCTAAACTTACCCATACCACCGCACCTGTCCCTAACCCTACCCCTAAACTTACCCATACCACCACACTTGTCCCTAACTTTATCCTTAAACTTACCCATACCACCACACCTGTCCCTAACCCTACCCCTAAACTTACCCATACCACCGCACCTGTCCCTAACCCTACCCCTAAACTTACCCATACCACCACACTTGTCCCTAACTTTACCCTTACACTTACCCATACCACCACACCTGTCCCTAACTTTACCCTTAAACTTACCCATACCATCACACCTGTCCCTAACTTTACCCTTAAACTTACCCATACCACCACGCCTGTCCCTAACCCTACCCTTAAACATACCCATACCACCACACCTGTCCCTAACTTTACCCTTAAACTTACCCATACCACCACACCTGTCCCTAACTTTACCCTTAAACTTACCCATACCACCACACCTGTCCCTAACTTTACCCTTAAACTTACCCATACCACCACACCTGTCCCTAACTTTACCCTTAAACTTACCCATACCATCACACCTGTCCCTAACTTTACCCTTAAACTTACCCATACCACCACACCTGTCCCTAACCCTACCCTTAAACTTACCCATACCATCACACCTGTCCCTAACTCTACCCCTAAACTTACCCATACCACCACACCTGTCCCTAACCCTACCCCTAAACTTACCCATACCACCACACTTGTCCCTAACTTTACCCTTAAACTTACCCATACCACCACACCTGTCCCTAACTCTACCCCTAAACTTACCCATACCACCACACCTGTCCCTAACCCTACCCCTAAACTTACCCATACCACCGCACCTGTCCCTAACCCTACCCCTAAACTTACCCATACCACCACACTTGTCCCTAACTTTATCCTTAAACTTACCCATACCATCACACCTGTCCCTAACCCTACCCCTAAACTTACCCATACCACCGCACCTGTCCCTAACCCTACCCCTAAACTTACCCATACCACCACACTTGTCCCTAACTTTACCCTTAAACTTACCCATACCACCACACCTGTCCCTAACTTAACCCGTATCCCACCTCAATATCAGCAAAAGTGTTTTGCAATACAATATGAACACAATAAGTACATTGAACTTATTTTTTATGTAAGTACATAGTAGTTAAGGCCACCTAATATAAAGTGGGGACGAAATTGCTAAGTTTCTAAAGTTACAAATTTGTGATAATATTTTTTTTTTTTCAATCAAATCAAATCAAATCAAATCTCTTTATTGTCACACAGCCATGTACACAAGTGCAACAGCAGGTGAAATTCTTGGTGCAGTTCCGAGCAACATAGTAGTCACGACATGACATGTACAACATTTAGAGCAGCATCAGATTACACTGATGCGCCCACAATTACTCACAGCACAGTAAACTCTACAATAAACAATAAATAATTTACACAATGTGAGTGTGGTTCTCACAGCTTTAACCAATATACACATACTTACAATATACATATACTTTAAACAATATACTTTAAACAATATACTTTAAACAATATACACACTAAAACATACATTAAACAATATACATTACGCTATAATAATAATAATAATAGTATACAATGTACAGTATACATTATTATTCACAGTAGAGATCCAATGTGCAATAGGTGCTATATGATAAATAATAAATTATATAAATGTGTATATAATGTGTGTGTATCGACAGTGGGTTGTGCTGAGTGATATTCTGTCCAGTGTGTGTTATGATCCTGATGGATCAAGAGTTCAGGAGTCTAATTGCTTGTGGGAAGAAGCTGTTCTGGAGTCGGCTGGTGCGTGTTCTGATGCTGCGGTACCGCCTGCCTGATGGCAGCAGTGAGAGCAGCCCATGGCTCGGGTGGCTAGAGTCTCTGATGATCCTCTGAGCTCTCTTCACACACCGCCTGGCGTAAATGTCCTGGAGGGAGGGAAGCTCACCTCCGATGATGCAGCTGGCCGTGCGCACTACCCTTTGCAGGGCTTTGCGGCTGCGGGCGGTACTGTTGCCGTACCAGGTGGTGATGCAGCCAGTCAGCAGGCTCTCTGTAGTGCTGGTGTAGAACCATGTGAGGATGTGGCGGTTCATTCCAAACCTCCTCAGCCGTCGCAGGAAGAAAAGGCGCTGATGAGCCTTCTTCACAACGGCCTCGGTGTGGACGGACCATGAGAGTTCCTCTGTGATGTGGACACCGAGGAACTTGAAGCTGCTGACTCTCTCCACCGGTGCTCCATCGATGGTGATGGGGCGGTGTTCTCTCTCATTCCTCCTGAAGTCGACCACCAGCTCCTTGGTCTTGCTGACGTTGAGGGAGAGGTTGTGCTCCTGACACCACCGTGTCAGAGTGTGCACCTCCTCTCTGTAGGCCGTTTCATCATTGTCAGTGATGAGACCTACCACCGTCGTATCGTCAGCAAACTTGATGATGGTGTTGGAGCTGTGGGTTGCCACACAGTCATGTGTGTACAAGGAGTACAGGAGTGGGCTGAGAACACAGCCCTGAGGGGCTCCAGTGTTGAGAGTCAGTGGTGAGGAGATGTTACTGCCCATTCTGACCACCTGGCGTCTGTTTGACAGGAAGTCCAGGATCCAGCTGCATAACAGGCTGTTTAAGCCGAGAGCCCGGAGTTTCATGTCAAGTATGGAGGGCACAATGGTGTTGAATGCTGAGCTGTAGTCTACAAACAGCATTCTCACATATGTGTTCCTCTTTTCCAGGTGGGAGAGAGCAGTGTGAATAGTGGATGAAATGGCATCATCAGTGGAGCGGTTTTTGCGGTATGCAAACTGCAGTGGGTCCAGTGAGGGGGGGAGAACAGAGCAGATGTGGTTTCTGACTAGTCTCTCAAAGCATTTGCTGATGATGGGGGTCAGAGCAACAGGACGCCAGTCGTTTAAGCAGGTGGTTTTTGCTTGCTTCGGTACAGGAACAATGGTGGACGTTTTGAAGCATGTGGGGACCACAGACAGGGAGAGGGACAGGTTAAAAATGTCCGTGAAAACTCCAGCCAGTTGGCGCGCGCACGCTCTGATGACGCGGCCCGGAATGCCGTCTGGACCCGCGGCTTTACGGACGTTCACCCGCCGGAAGGATCGGGTAACATCCGCTACAGATACGGAGAGTGCACTAACCTCTGTATCTTCAGCCACGAGCTCTCTCTCCGCGAGGGCGGTGTTAGTTCCCTCAAAGCGAGCATAGAAGGTGTTTAGCTCGTCCGGGAGAGAGGCAGCGGTGTTCACGGTGGAGTTTGTGTTCCCTTTGTAGTCCGTGATGGTGTTAATTCCCCTCCACATGCTTCTGGAGTCGGTGGTGTTGAACTGTTTTGGCACATACTTTGCAGACACTTTGCATTGATAGATCATTAATCATTTGATCAATATATCAATCCATATCAATGTATTGTTACACCCCTTTAAAATGTTCAGTTTCTTGTACAGACCAATCGTTTCACTTCATAAGAACTCAATGCACATGTATTAGTTTTGTCTTGCCTGCATATGTTTTCATACTTTCAAAGTGACTGTAGCCATTGACTTGCATAATATGAATCACTAAGGACCATGGTTTCAGCTAAAAATCTTTAATGTTCTACTGAAGAAAAAATGTCACCTACATCTTGGATGGCCTGAGGGTGAGTAATTAACAGCATATTTTCATTATTGGGTGAACTATCCATTTAACCATACCACGAAACCCTAAAGTATGACCAACATTTCTACTAATGTTTGACAAATTTCAAGTTTAGTATGAGTGACAACACTAATACTGCTGAACGAAACCTTGAAACATTGTGAATTAATACTGTTCTTAGGCAAAAACGAAACTGAGAGTGATGGTATGACCTCATACATGTTTTAAAGAATAAAAGCTGACAGTTGGCAAAGATGATAGTAGTATTTATATCATGGCCAGACCACAAACTACTACTGTCATTGCGTTATGGTTTCAATGTTAATCACACAAAATCACTTGCTTGGGCTGGCTAGAGCAAAGCATTTAGATAATTCTGGATTGCATCCATATGAAGAAAATGTGCTTTTCTGATTGGATCATGAGATCTATTCCTTCGTTTTCATGCACAAGTGCCTTCTGGAGTGTTCAAGACGATCAGCATATAATTCCTTTAAAATATTCCTTCAGCTGAAATTCAGTGAAATTTTAAGAGGATAATTTTTTAACCCAAAAGCCTCTGGGAATGATAAACAGAAGCCTGCCTTCAAATCACAGAGCAGTTGATAGTGATTGACAGGACTGCACTACAGTCGGAGGCTACATTGGCTGCGTCCGAAACCACATACTCTCTTGAGTTGGTTCTTATTTTGTATAAGTAATTACTTCATGACTGCTAAAAAATTATGTTCTATATAGTATGAATGTGTGTAGTATGAATGTAATCTGGACGTTCTACATTTGCCATGTTGTCATTATCATGTGATTATTATGTCATTATTCACAAATCCTCCCCTGTGGCCTCATGGGATAGTAAAGTGTCCATCGTATTTACACTTCAGAATCTCGGGTACTTTTGCCTACTCCAGTACCGTGAATTCGGACAGACTTCTTTTGTCAAATACTGTTTTTTGCCTTCTAAATAGTAGGGAAGTATGCGATTCCGGATGCAGCCAGTATGTTCGGAATGGAATACTAGCCTACTGCTACATGCAGTATCTGAATACTGCCTATTATTTGAAAAACATATGTGGAATTTAATGCATTATGCAGCGAGACACATTTCAAACAATATGCTATATTGTTGTCACATGACCTTATGATGTTTGTCACATAACCTCATGCAAGTTATTGTGGTGATTTTTCATTCTTTATACATAGATTATATTATATCAATAAATAAAAATGTGTAGTTCAATTTGTTGTCCTGTATAGTAGGTTATACTACACACAAACGATTTACAGAAACAGTAAGGTGGTGATATGATATTATATGATATTTGTAAACATAGCCAAAGAACAGCACAAAATGCACACAAAACCTCTCCTCTAATTGTCAACATCACTCATGTTGATCCACTTAAACTACAAAAAATATGAGTGCAATGATCTCTAAAAAGTGTTTATGTTATGGTAATAATACTAAGATTCTAATATAAGCTTTTGCTTTTGAAGAGTTTTCATTTATTTATCAGCTGGTGCACCTGTTACAGCTGGTGCAATTACTGTGCTTGGCAACCAAATGACTTCCACTTACAAATTTGATGGGTAATGCAAACTTTTATGTGCAGCTGTTAATGTCTGGCAACACTTGCATTAGTAAAATGCACTTACCATGATCTATTAAATCAAAATTTTCAAGGCACCGAGTTTGTTCTTTTTTAGAGGTCTGTAATCACAATGGCTTCTCATAGACCTTTAAACCACATATCCTCAGGTTCTTTGAAACAGGCTTGTTTTAGGAAAGGTGGCCAAAGATATCAAAAATTCAAGCGATTGTGTCTCTTTGCACAGAGAGGATTGGCATGCTGCTTAAGCCATTGTCACCTCTGCTGGAGAGCTGGATTGGAACAAGAAACACTTTCCTCCCATTTGTCCTGCTGCTGGCAAACCTTAGACGGGCCTCTTCTATGCTGCCAATGACCTTGTTAGATAGACTGCAGGTGCTCAGAGGACACGGGGTTGTTATGCCAAACCAGCTTTTTCAGATGGGGCAGGTGTGAGTGTGTGAAGATGGAACAGATGAGGGTTGTGTGTGTGTGTGTGCTGGTTTGACCTACATTATGAGGACACAAAGTCCTTATATTGGTGTGTATTCAGGTTTCAGGCCACGGCCCCTATACATTATGAGGAGATGCCGATGCCCTTGTAATTCAAAATAAAAAAAATGTAATTCAAAATGTAGAAATGCGGAAAGTTTTGTGTGATAGGTTTAGGGGTAGGAGGGGGATAGAATATACAGTATAAAAACCATTAAGTCTATGGGATGTCCCCGTAAACCAGCTATAACACGTGTTTGTGTGTATAGTATGTTCTTGTTCATTCATGTTCATGCTAAGCTATATAGCAAAGTCACAAGAAAAATTATTTTTTATATTTAAGTATTATTAATAATAATTTATAATCATTTAGTTTTTTAATGCTACATTTACATCGGAATTGTCGTAAATTCCAGTTTCCTTTTTAAAACTTGGACACAATCACACTTTTTAAGTCTTATTTATCCCTGGGAAGTTTGGGGATAATTTTGATACCTAAGTTCCCGAGTTGGGTGTGCCATAAACTTTAAACATGTTAGAGGGGAGAACGATTGCTGCTGTGACTGGCAATCTTTATTCGTTTTTTCCACAACATCTGCATTACCTTGCCTTGTTGTTAAAGTAGTTCATATTTACATATATGATGAATAATCATTTGAATTGTATTGTATGCTTTATAAACAGCACTGTAAACCTATAAAAATGGATGAAAAAAAAGTTACATCCATTTCTCTAAGCAGAACTGACTGATTTTGTAGGCTACTTGTATATTTTAATTGCCCTTAACTTGAAATATTTGAGTATGGTAACATTTAACTTCAAATGATCATGTAATCTCAGTTTAAATATTTGTAGAAGTGAAAACTTGGTTAGCTTTAACTAGCTAATTCAGTAAATGCTAACTTGCTTATTGGTAACAATGCTTTGGCAGTATTTAAGTATAGAATTGAATGAGTACAGCAATGTAGAATATTCATATAAACTCTTCTAAATTAGCAGCTAAACATTAAACACTAATACATCTCCCACTTAACATTAATCTTGCACACACACAAAAAAAAAAACATTATTTAACACTTAATTTTAGCATGTACTCTCACTTTCAAGTGCCATGGCAAAGCATGCTGGAAAATCCCAGCCCAGTTTCAGTTAAATTTAAGTTAGTCTAAATTAAAAGAAACAAGTTCATAAAACTCAAAACAATGAAACAATTTAGATTTACTTAAAATGTGTTAGTTTTGTGAACTCAAAAGAAAAAACAAGTTCTAAATACTCATGAAAGTTCATTTAATTGAACTAATGTTTAATTTTTAGTTTCCCCTACTCAAAACAATTAATTATTTTGAGCGTTAGTGTTTACAGTGAGCCTGTGTTTGACCAAAATTCTAAAATTGTCAGCACTAGATAGCTATATTTTTAGCTTTAATAATATTTTCCCAATAAATAGGCAAGAATAAACCTGGTGTCCTCCATGATTCCTGTTCTTTCCGACAACAAAACACTTGAATGCGACGAGCTTGTAACTTCAGAAGTGGGAAGTTAGAAATCTTCAATAACATGTGAAGGCAATATAATATTTAGCTTTATTTTTATTTCAGTTTTCATTTTAGTACTTCAACCTTAAGTTATTTATTTCAGTTAGTTATCAAGTTAGCTTTTCAAAATTGGTATCTGATATTTATATGAATTTTGTTTCAGCTTTATTTCAGTTAATGAAAACAACAATAAAACTCTGATTCAAAGTGATGTTATTAAATAGTTTATCAATCCGAAATTATTCGACTGTGTTGCAGATAAATATGGGAACATTATTTTATACAAATAAGGCATTTCTCTTAATTGCTTCCTCTTAACAGGATTCCACTATTGTTTGGTAATGATATTAAGAGCAACACCCCACTGTGAATAATTAAATGCTCAGTGCAAAGATAAACCAAATTAAAGAGCAACATACCCCGCATTCAACTGTAATCGATTAAGATTCTCTTTCTCACTGGATGAAAACTAATTGCATGATGAAGCGATGCAAGAATGAATGTTTACTCGTGTCTGTGGGAGATTAAAAGCTTTTATGATAATCCCTTTATTCTAGCATAGCAAAACTGTGATGCCCGATTTTTGTGCCCCGGTCTTCCTCGCTGTGTGATATGCCTGTGTGCCAGTCTAATTTGTAGGAATGCATTTGAAATAATCATCAAACCCAAAATGGTGTTTGGACACAAGGAGGGAGATGCACTGGATATAAAACAGGGATTCTGAAGGGCTCTCGTATGTGCAAGTGGAACCACTTGCATTTTCTCTAGTACCCAAACAAATAATAGAAAACGCACCCTTATTTAAGTCCATTTGCATTTCGGGCCATCTGAAGAGACCATTGAATAGGGGGATTTGAATAGGATTCGGCACTCAAGCAAATGAGTCTATGCATATTTTACCGTAGAACAATCTCTTTTTGAGCAGTCGCAAATAACCTGAGCAAAGTATCACAGAAACATTGCAATACTAGTTCTCTATAACTTTAAAGTTGGCATGAAGTGAAAATTCATCCTACCTATTTTCTAAATGCATTGATCTTATTGTGAATGATTCATTCATGCATGTTTCATTTAAACATGTAATTTTTCGCCGCTAGAGGTCACTTATTCAAAAGAAAGGCGTAGCTTGATGGCCGCATCCGCTTCTTCCGCTCATGTGTATGCAGGGTAACGCAGCGCTGTTTTATCATATTAGTTTGAGTGTGTTGAAAGTTATGTTATAATGCTACTCTGTACGTTTGCTCGGCGGAAACTGTGAGACACTTGTTGCACAATGCAGTAAGCTAGATCGATATTAGGCATGGTAAAACATGGTACTCGCAGTAAATCAAGAAAACGAGATTTAAACAATAAGACTAACTGTGTTGAGCTATATAACAATCATTAGTTTTCTGTCAATGAATGTAACCAAACAGTTGCTCACCTGTCTAATAAAATGCATAATATATATTCTACAAAATCTTGTCCTTGTTAAAACGGCTTATTTCTCTGGATTTAAACATTCTTGGAAACATTTGGGATAATGTAAGTACACAAATCAACTAAATATATAACATTGTTCTAGTGGTTTTAATCCAAAAAAATCGTACATATTGTGCCTTTAAAAGAAAATGTACCTTATTTTTTATTAAAATGTCAAAACTCGATCTTCCAGTAAAATGTCACACTTCTCTCTGATGATGTATGCCAGACTTCTCCAATCATTGCGTCTGCTTAAACCCCGCCCCTTTCTTACAATCGACCGCAAACTCGCATTCAGATCTGCCTCCATCCAGTCAACAGACAATTTTTTGTTAATTCACTTCACTCGGATGTACATAACAATATGGAATAAAAAAATCTCACACTACTTACATTGCAACTTTAATAAATAAAAAGTATTGATTATGTAACCAAACACACACAAAAAATAGGTATAGGGATTATGTTCATGACACAAAGCCATTCATAAAACAGCCTTCTGTGGCTAATTTCCCAGACATTTGTGATGTAAATGTAATAGGGGGCTGTTGTAAGTGGAACTTTTGACAGTTTCTTATAATAGTAACCATTAGCACCAACAACGAGTTCATTATGTGAGGTTAGACACCATGGAGCACAATAATGAAAGAGCTGCATGTAGTCTGCAGCCATGGCATAGAAAGACACCCCTGTATGGACACTATAGACACAGACATAAGACGAAATTAATTAATGTCTTCACTCAGACTTTCCATGTCAAACTGGCAGTTTAAAAACATGGCATATATTCAGTGCTTGCTAGGGAAGTCCAAAAACTGTATGAAGCAGAAACTCCAATAGCTCATTAGCATAATTGAGCACCAGCTGAGATAGTTGGCTCCAGAACTAATGTTTTTGACAGCAGAACTATCAGTTTATACTGTATCCCACTTCCCATTTTTAGCTACATTAACAGAGATGGATTGGGGGATATCTTTATGCTAGTCAAGAAGGTTTGTGTTATGTAGAAATAGCTTAGCCGTTAACATATTTTCACTCATCTTCACTATTGAAAATGTAGGACGGCACTTGATTTTGTCCATCTGGGATTGATTGAATCGTTGGATGGTTGTGGTTTGCCATTGCTGTTATCTCATGTGAGTCTGCGCCGAAAAACACGTAATCAGAGAAGAGAATGTCAGGACAGAACAGGAGTACTGCAACAATGGTAAGTTTATTGAAGCAACAACAGGAGAAACACAAGGCAGGTAAGTATTGACATTGTGGGTAGGATCACCAGGAGCAGACACGAACACAAGAAGATGACTTGAAGCAAATATCGAAGATAAAGCATTGGAGATCTTTCAGGTAAGGCTCACCAAGTAAGTATCCGGGTAAGCGAGTCCGTCGCTCAAGATGAGGCCAGAGTCAGACAATGGGCCTGTCCAAATACACACACTTGCGGTCTTGGCCACTTGAGAGCGTGTGCATGCAACAGGAAGTCTAGATAGCGCAATATTGTAAATATGACATAAAACACAACCCAGTCTCTTTTTGTTAAATGACAGTTTATGTATGATCAATAATAGCCATTATAAAAGTATAAGTAAAAGATATAAGAAGCTATACAAGAAATAAAGCAAACAATTCAGTCAAACATACAAAGTCAGCACTCTAGTCTACAACGGTAACGTAAAGTTAAATAGCCTAAAAATATAAAGTAATGAAACTTCACTTTGCCCTCAGCCAAAACGATTTGTCAGGGAACAAATGATAGATTCAAGAGACCAAAGGTCGGCGTTAGATATACACAAGATGAATTATATCTCATGTTTAACCACCACAGAGACATCAAAGCTAGTGGCAGACGTCAGAAGGACTACCCGAGGTAAGGCTGCTCTCATCGGAGTCAATGAGCGCTGAGCGCCCGGGGATCGACTGGATCTCACAACTCCAAAAACGGCTGATTAAATTGCCTCTTAAAATAGGTGCTCTCTTTATAAATAAACCACAGATTTGATCTTTAAACAAGTACTTTCCCGCCTGAAAAAGTCTTAAAACTACATTTCGTCACACATTAACAGTAGTATTTTTAGATTACGCCGGGTTTCTCATACGCTATTGGCGCTTGTTGGTCGTTGCGAGATGCATTCTGGGATACCTGGCTGTCTCGAGTCCACACAAGTTACCTCTCGATGCACCCTTGATAAAAGGGGCGGATCAAGAACACATCTGGGGATTTGAACTGTACTTGGCTAGATGTGAACTTTGATATGGAACAGTCCTTGGACAGCGACTGATGACGTTTCACAAGTTCACGAGAACACAAGTACAGACAAGAACGCATATTGAGAAACGGCCAATGATTTATCATTAATATACTTGTGCCCCAGTAATAAAAGGTTTAGTGACGCCCTTGCTTTTAAAGCTGTTATTGGGAGTAAAACACAAAGTAATCAAGGACACCTGCTACAGTGCATGTCTGTCTTTGGCTTTTATTTACATGTGTCCTTGTATCCCATCATCCCTTGACTCTTGTCACCTGAAACAGTCACACAGTCAGACAGACAGATTAATAATAGGACTCTCTATTTCACTCTCTTTTTCTTTTTCTCTCTAGCTCATAAACAACAGGCACAGCTGCAGGCTGTCTCATAGTTTCTCGACTGTTCCAGTAGTTTGCGGTACATTACTCTCAGGTGTTCTTTCATAAAGCAGCAGGAGTCTTGGCTTTGCTCTGACAGTCATTTGGAGCCTCCTTTCGCAGTATTTGAATCCAGGAAAGCCATTTGCTAATCTACCACACAAAAAAAGCTGTGGTGGAAATTCTGTGGTATGTTGCTGTGAACAATAATCCCCTTCTAAAATGTCAGGTAATCCACAAATTAGTTTAAAAAATATATTTTAAATTAAGCTTAATGTAGCACTTTACAATTAGAATCAATTACTTCACACACAACATGAATTAATGCAGAACAGTTCTTTATTTATTTATTTATTTTTTGCATTTTTCCATTTCATGTTTTTTACATTTAATTACATTTCACAATACTTAATTTATTACGAACAAACCTGAATTAAAGGGAATTAAAGTTCACACGGAAGTGAGTAAATTATGACAGAATTACAATATTTTTATATATTTTTTATAACAATATATGAATATGTATAATTAACTATTGGACATCAATAATAAAAATACAGCTAATTATAATAAAATATAAATATTCACTACTTTTCAAAAGTTTTTTTTATACTTCTGCTCACCAAGGCTGCATTTATTTGATCAAAACAGTAAACATTTTTATATTACAATCTAAAATAACTGTTGTAATTTTAACATATTTTAAAATGTAATTTATTCATGTAATGCAAAGTTGAATTGTCAGCATTATTACTCTTCAGTGCCACATGGTCCTTCAGAAATCCTTCTAATATGCTGATTTGGTGCTCAACAAACATTTCTTATTATCAATTTTGAAAACAGTGCTGCCTAATTTGTATCCCCTAATGTAAATGTGTAAATGTTTTTAAATGTCTTTCTTTATTGTCACTTTTGGTCAATTGAGTATTAAAAAAAAATCTTACTGACCCCAAATGTTTTAAAGGGATCCCCTGTTGTTAAGACTTGTATGGCTTAATATAACATATTTGATGTCTCTTACTGAAATATGTAGTAGAAAACCCATGAAAGATCTAGCCTGGTCCTACCAGACTCTCGTACATTTCATTTGTACAGAGAGTCTGGCCACTCTCCATTGACAAGCGTTTACTTCCTTGAAGGCGGGTACTCTGTTGAAGTTTAAAACTGTTGGATCTGCCAAGAGCCACTCTGGATCTGCCATAACCAACCGCTAATGTTTGGTCATGCGCTGTTCGCCTTTATTTCTCACATGGAAGTCCGTAAAAATAAATGTGCAGCAACCTCGTGCATTTGGAGTGTGATTTATTCACGGTGGAGGGGAGAGTTTTGTGATTGGGAACGCTCTGCTCACGTGGTCCATAACATGATTGTATACTGTAAATAAAATATCATATGCTTGGTATGATAAGAATAAATGCTGCCGTAAATAACGGCCCAATTCAAATGTTTACGTGCTTTTCTTCTTTTTATTTTTTTGAGCGTGATGAAATAAATTGCTCTTGTAAATACTTGCCAGCATTTAAAGAATTACAAGTCTAGAAATGCATCCAAATTACAGCGAAGCGCAACCTTACGGTGCTCTGCAGTGGTCAAAAAGGATATAAACAGTGAATTTTAAAGTGATATATTCTTGAAAACTAAGAGATGTGGATTCGAACAGCAATTAAATTACCACATGACCTTGGTGTTTGTCTAAAACAGTAGGTAATTCGGCCGGGGATTTTTACGCGGGTGGTGGGTGACGGACGGCAATAAAATCCCTGACTAGCCCCTGTAAATGATGACAATACCTTCCGACCCCACGAGAAACAATTACCGGGGCTTCAGCCAACTCCTTCACCACTAACGGAGCGAGCTGGAAAATCAAACTTTTCCCGAACCCTGTGGGGAGGAGGGCCACAACATCATGGCCACCAACAAAACTCAGCAAAGATTGTTCTTGCTCCGGCTTTAACTTCTGGATATTTGGCAGCGGTGCCACAACGGAATGAATGGCTTCGCTCGCATCTTTTCTCCAACGCCATTACTGAACTACAACTCAAACTAGCGCACGACCTCAACGTCATCGTTCTCAGCCACTCCCTCTGTTCGCTGATTGGACCGGTAAAAATTTGTTCGGAGAAAACCTAAGACTATACCGCAGTCGCAGACGGAGTACTGAAGGAAAATGAAAATTGAGCGGAAGTACGTTGGAGGGTGGAGCCAGGCTATGAAAGATCTACGTTATTTAAAAAATCCATTATATATTTGTACAATGGGCGGCGCCATTCTGTTTGCGTTCTATGTTGATGACGTAGAATGGCTGCACTCGGCAATCAACTGGCACTACTCGTAACTATTTTTACCACAATACATCTCGGAAAAATGTTCAGAGTTAAACAAAACCCATCAATTGCTTTGTAATTGCATTTAAAACACACATGTGCACACAAACTCATACACACACACACACACACACACAGTGACAGACTGCTCTGTCTCAAATCTGTTATGGGCTGCCCTCGTCAGTCTCCACGACAGAGGCTGAATCCGAAATCGCCCCCCCTATACCTTAAATAGGGCACTATTTGAAGGGACAGCCATTTGTAGTGGTGTCCGATACCATAGTGGACATGTTCGAGTGCATTCATTCTATCCCACATTGCACCGCAATAACAAGTGTAGGCCTACAGCCGATGAACACACAACGGCTGTCCGACTTCTTCACACACTCGTTTTCATTCCCTCCTTCAAGTGGACTGTATTACTAAAGTAGGGAATAGTGAATGAGGGTTTAGGGGATGATTTCGGATTCAGGGAGAGTGCTGACCTGCCGAATCGGAACCAGGTGACAAATTAGGCAAGTCAACTCTCATAACATTACAGCTGATTGAGCGTGTGTGTGCGCGCACAGTGAGTGCGTGGATGTGTGTGCATGTGCGTGTGCGCGTGTGTGTGCACGTGTGTTTGAGTGTGTTTTAAATCCAATTACAAAGCAATTGATGGGTTTCATTTAACTCTGAAACATTTTTCGAGTTGTGTTGTGGTAAAAATAGCTATGGGTAGCGCTCAGTGCAACCATTCTACATCATCGACCTAGAACGCAAACAAAATGGCTCCGCCCATTGTCCAAATATATAATGGATTTTTTCAATAACGTACATCTTTCATGGGTTTTCTACTACATATTTCAGTAAGAGACATAATTTATGTTATATTAAGCCATACAAGTCTTAACACCAGGGGATCCCTTTAATGGTTTTACAATCTTACATTAACCTACATTAATAAATGCTGTAAAAAAAAAAAAGTTTGTTATTGTTAGTTATGCTACCTAATGTTTAACCTAATGCCAAATGGAACCTTACCGTAAAGTGTTACCAACTTAAAACGCATTTGTGTCAAATATTATTGTTTTTTATGGAGATACAAGACTAGATAAAGACATTTAGGTTTTATCTTGCTCTCAAATCAATAAAATGATCAATAGGGGTCATACCGCTGACCTGTCCTACTGAAACAAAGGTGTTTGTCATATTATATACAGATGCCTGGTGTCGATGGCTGATGGAGTCATTAGTCACCGCTACCATTATCCACAGTTTGGATGGAGATGAATCAGCCAGTAATTAAATGCATTGCCTATTTTGACACCTGAACCAGTGTGTGTGAGTGTATGTCCTACAAACCGAAAACTACCCGTTAAAAGGTCATTCCCAAGGGTTAGCACTGTAACTATGGAAACAGAAGCCGCAGGATAAGCAGCGATCGATACGATGCAGGTCAAAGGGCGGATGTTGTTCAAAGGTAAATCTAATATACATTCCTAAACATAATGAGGGACACAGAACACTGAATTTTCTGATATACAATAAGACTAAACCAGTGTTATTGGGCGCAGTGTTACAGCTTTGAGTGACAGATAATGGTGCAGGTGTATGATAATTACAGTGTTTCTTTGTGATTTTGACACAGTTTAAATACCATAAATTGCAGTCAAGTGGATGTGATTAAATGTTCAACATAGTAGCCATAGAGCTCCTTATGTGTGTGTCAAAAGCCTCCACCCATAGCATCAATAGCATGAAATAAACACCGCTTTAGGTATCTTCGGGGCAATCTCTCTTTTTCTCAAGCAATGCGATTACACATGTCCTTGTTCCCATTGACTTGCTGGTGTACAATGTGTAAGTGATCTATGTTAATAGGATTATAGTGCAAGTGCTGTTTTTTACCGCTTCCTATGGTCACTCTCCAGATCAGCCGAAATTAGATGAGGAAAACTGCTTGTCAGCAATGCTAGGATGAATTGATCCTATTGCATGGGGCGTAATGTTGTGTTATATTAATTGTTTTTAGTAATGTTGTATTTGATGTATTGGCCTACTACCTCTGCTGTTGATTTGTATTGATTGTTAACCAGCGGTAATATTCTAGCTTTTTTTAAGCAGTGTGGTTTGCAATTAGTTTAGAAGTGTTTGTCTTACATACTGAAGACTACAGCCCTCAAGGGCAAATCTGACCATATTTAGGGACCCTTAGAGACCAGTGCGTGCAGTGGTGTTCTCATAAATCAAATGTCCCGGTTACACTTAATGTTGTCACATTTTCCTAGTTAAATAATTACATCAAAGAAAAAAAGAGAAACCAAATACAAGTCTGTTTTTTTATTGTAACTAATGTTCTTTTTATTAAAACCAAGTATATATCTCATCAAGTTAGTGTTTTAGGCATTGTAATTTACTTTTTAATTCGCATTAACACCATTATTTTGTTCCTTCAGACCAATTCACAAATGCGCACGAAAACAAGAGGTGTGATTTATTATGTGAAGCAATCATATCCAACTATAACCAATTATATCCAATCAGAGCATTGCCTCCTCTCACGTGACTTTCCCCCTTTCATTCTTAATTACATTTACATTTACATTTACATTTATGCATTTGGCAGACGCTTTTATCCAAAGCGACTTACAGTGCCCTTATTACAGGGACAATCCCCCTGGAGCAACATGGAGTAAAGTGCCTTGCTCAAGGACACACTGGTGGTGAACGCTGGGATTGAACCAGCAACCTTCTGCGTATCAGTTCAGTGGTTTAACCCACTGGACCACCATCTCACATGGTCTTCTCACATGGTCCATCCCACCATCTCACATGGTCTAATTACCCCCCACCAAACCCATTGAATGCTTTAGGAGTTCTGTGGGCTCAGGGGAGGCAAGAAACGAGTGATTTATATACTTTTTAATGTCATGTTTTGTATTATGTGCGTTATATTTTTGCAATATGGGTTATTTTCTCATCCAATTTGTCTCCCTTGCCTACTTTGAGGAAACGCCCCTGGTAGACATGGGGATGGGCTCTTTTGAGTTGAGACAGTAAGCAACCATTCAAAGCAGAATATCATATGCATAGCAATCCTCTAAAAATCATCTTGAAACTGCTAGCAACCACTTAACAATGTACTGGAAACCTTCCAGAACCCTCATATGTTATACACCCATATTTCCGTCTGAAAATGTCTTAATAATTTCCCTTACTGTCTTAATAACTTCCCTTCATAATAACATAATTCCGGACACGGTACTGGGTTTACACCCTATAGAGGTTAAAGAAATCATGGAGAGGTAATGTACTTTTACATTTACATTTATGCATTTGGTAATATAGACTACACTATCATTCAAAAATGTGGGTCAAACTGTTAAATAAATAAATAAATAATACTTTTATTCATAAAATACACATTAAATTGATTAAAAGTGACCACCAAAATTGAGCACCAAAATCCACATATGTGAATGATTTCAGAAGGATCATGTGACACTGAAAACTGGAGTAATGGCTGCTGAAAATTTAGCTTTGGCATCGCAAAAATAAATTATATTTAAAAAAAATGTTTTACAATACTACTGTTTTTACTGTATCTTTGATCAAATAAGTGCAGAGTCTAACAGAAGTCTTTCAAAACATTAATGGTAGTGTACTATAAACCTGTTGAAATTACTATTCAATGTTTTAATAAAAGCAATCATTTCATCATCTTTATTAGGAACAGCTTTATTGTTGATAATTTGATTATGGCACTGAACCCAATGAGAGGGTCAGAGCCTTGTCAAGCTGGAGCCATAATTAAAGCTGCTTTTTCATTCTCAGTACGGATGAAATGTTTTATTAAAACTCAGAGCATAAGTAATACAGTCAGTGAACCCAAAGATTATTGTAATTGAGCATGGCCAGAGCCGCTGACGGGGAAGGTGATGAGAGGAGCAGGTTATCAGAGCTGATTTATAAGTGTTTTTAGCATTCAGACTGAGCCGCATGGATCCAGACTGCAGTGGAGAAGGCGACCCCTGGTCAAGTGCCTGTGTCTGATGACTTAATTAGGGTCAGAGTCTGGGACACTAGCTGACTGAGGGGACGCGGTTAGACAATAGCAGTCTGGGATGGGCGATATCAGCATTTCATACTCTGTCTTTGTTCATGTGACAGCACCAGATATGCTTTTGTCAAGTAACAAAAATTAATGTTTTTTTTCTACCGGTTTTGTTTATAATGATTGTAATTCTTTTAAACGCCTTCATTCATTTTATTCATTTCTTATAATTCTACATTAAAACTTTTAAAACTGGTTTAACAGTAACATACTCTAAAAAAACATTTCCTTCATTTACACCCTGTGTTTGTCACTCTTTCCTTCTCTTGTCCTCTCTTTCAAATCCTCCTTCACTTACCACTTCTTCCCAAAACCACTGGTCCGAGCTCAAATACCCTACACCAAGGGAAAGGTGATAGCTGACAGTGGGAACTAATCTGTTCTATTGATCAGTCTGTCAGCCAATGACTTCATTCTGCGAAAGGCCAGGCACACATCCATTAACCCGTTATATTGACAAGAAGTAAATTTTCCAGAGAAAACCTTTACTTTTAAACTTAGTTTCCTGCCATAATGTTAAAGGTGCACTCATTACTTAGTTTTGATAATTAAAAAAGTACATAATACGTGATTCATGCAAGGTAATTCGTAATTTTCATTGAGATCAGACAGGAAACAGTAAAGGTCCCATGACATGAAAATGTCACTTTATGAGGTTTTTTAACATTAATATGAGTTCCCTTAGCCTGTCTATGGTCCCCCAGTGGCTAGAAATGGAGATAGGTGTAAGCCCTGGGTATCCTGCTCTGCCTTTGAAAATGAAATCTTCACTATATGTCGTCATACGGGGAAAGGTTACCTCCCCTTTCTCTGCTTTGGAGAAAATGGATTCAGTTTATTTTTTACATTTAATTCAGTCGCAATGTCAGCACAGGCTTTACACGTGTTGTGTAAAGGCGTGTTGCCTCCGATCTTTCGAATATTGCAATTTAATAATTGTTTAATAAATGCGGCATCCTCAATAAATCCGTCTCTGGCGTGATGACTCCGATATTTAGAATATTCCTATTTAATAATTATTTAATCGACACATCATCCTCAATAAACCCGTCTCGGCGTATATTCTTTCGAATATTCCGATCTATTATAACCTCTGACCTGTAAAGTTGCCAGAATAATAATCATACGCTGTTTGTTAATTGGCCAGAGGAGAACTGGCACCCCGACTGAGCCTGGTTTCTCCCAAGGTTTATTTTTCCCCGTTAGGTCACTTGATGGGGTTTTGGTTTCTTTGCCACTGTCGCCTTTGGCTTGGCTTGCTCAGTTGGGGACAATACATTTTTCAACTAAATATCCAAATTAATCTAATTAGTAAACTAAGTTAACCATATAAACTAAATTCCTGATCTAATTACTGATCTAATGCCCACGTTGTCACTGTGTGATAGTTGGGGTGAGCTAGATGATAGTGAAGCTGCTTTGAAAACAATCTACATTGTAAAAGGCGCTATATAAATAAAGTTGACTTGACTTGACTTGACATGTAATACGCATTTCAAATGCAAAGATGTCAGCCAATCACAACAGTGGGCGTTTCCACTGAAGTCTCACCGCAGACACGCCCCTTCAAACAGAGCATTCAAGCCAGAGGGCTAAAATCAGAATAGAAAAATGCCTTTTATTTCTAAATTATGACATTTTATTGTAAAAATCATACTAACAATATAAGTACACCTCAGGAAACATTATAAAAACTATTTTAAAAATCCATGTTGGGACTTTTTAAGAGCCATATGAAACATAGAAAGCTTTTTCCCACTCTGTTAAAGCTCTATTAAGAGAATTTAAAGTCACTATGAAATCAGAATTGACAATTCTTATATTTTTATGGAACATTGTACACTCTAAAAAAAAGGTTCTATATGGCACCAAAAATGGTTCTTCACCATATCTTAACATGTTCTGTATAGTGGTGCTATATAGCACCTTAGTCAAAGAACCGCTGAAGAACCACTGAAGAACCACTGAAGAACCACTGAAGCACCACATTTGGTGATATATAGCACTTAAAAAGGTTCCCCTATGATTACGAGCCAAGAACCATTTTTGGTGCCATATAGAACCTTTCTTTTTTAAAGTGTAGTATTTATTATTGAATGATTTATTAGTGTACATCATTATAATTCTTTACTATAAATCATAATCTTTAAATCAAAAAAATTTCCCTTCCCATTTGCAGCAACATCTCTTCTCTGATAATAAGTTTTTTTTAAGTGTTATACTTTTAAGCAATATTACACAAACATTGGAAAAAAAACATTCTGTCATACAGCATGATTGTGAGTGGTATTGCTTTCATAAAACATTTGAACATTTCCAAGCAGTTGTGTTCTGTTTCTGCTTTTGAGTTAATCAATGTTTTTAAACGAATCGATTGAGGGACCAATTCAATGACTCACACATAAAGACATTGATTAGGTTTTAGAAATAGAGGTCTGAGGTTTATCACATTTGATTCGAACTGTTATAAAGGCCACAAATGTAATACATTCTGGATTTTGGCACAATTTGTTAAAGTTGTTATGAAACAGAAGTTGCAATAGTCTTTTTTTTCGTATTGTGATGTATATCCGAGTGAAACAGCTTCTCAAACAAGAAAAAATGTGGGGCAAAATCATTGTTGTTGTTCGCTATTGGTCAATCTCATGTGAGTGACAGGTTGTCCCGCCCTCGCACCGAAAAACGTATTATTAGAGAAGCGATGTTGCTGCAAATGGGAAAGGAAATTGTTTTGATTTAAAGATTATGAGGGCACATACAAAATTATAATGATGTACACGAATAAATCATTCAATAATAAATACTACAATGTTCCATAAAAATATAAGAATTGTCCATTCTGATTTCTGTGACTTTAAATTATCTTAATAGAGCTTTAACAGAGTGGGAATAACCTTTCTATGTTTCATATGGCTCTGATCTCACTGATAATAATTAATTACATAAATCACGTATTATGTATTTTCAATTCGAAATGGTGTAATTTGACAAAAATAAAGACGTTTGCAGGATATTGCTGTTGTCGTTTAACATTTTTATCATAAAACATTTGTCAAATATTACATGTTATACTACTAAATGTTATGCTACTTACATCTTTGCACAGGCTGACAAACTGTTGGACTGTTATGTCAGCACTCTTAAGGAACAAAAATAAAAAATAAACTGATTTGGTATGAAGTAGCAGCATTTAATCCGCAGACCTCAAGCATTAAGTTGTTAGTAAGTCCACTAGAATGAAGAAATAGCAGTGAAACGACCAGTCTATCAGAAATACTGGTGTTTTTAGCATCCGCCAGTGAGGAGTATAGGCACAGTGAGCTCTGGAGTTTGGTTACTGACATCTGGGGATTGGTCACTGGCGTCTCTGGATTTGGAGATCAGAGCGAGTATCCCAGGGGACGTTGATAAAAGTCTTGACTTCAGCTTTCACACAGAATCACCACATTATGTCACTCCGCCAGCGACTTCCTCCTCCCCCTGCTCCTTCAAACGCGGAGGGAAACGGATTCAATTGTTGCCCACAAGTCTCCGCGTCATTGAATATTTATCACCTCCATGATATTGGAAAAAAGGTTCTAGAGCGGCAGCCCGCCTCAGGGGCAGGGAATTCAACACCCTATTATAGAAGAAGAGCAATATGACTGTCATCAGCTTCCCCCTGGTTGTGTTTAATTAATTATCTGTAGTCCCCCTGATCGAGCCCCTCTTTAAAAGCTTCCCTTAATCCCAAAGACACGTCTGAACACATCATCTTTTAGCTTTAAAGACTGTGCGGTAGTGCAACAGGCTTCGTTTTAATCAAATTGATATTGTACGTAAGCGTTTATAATAAGATCCGTAGCTGTATCAAGAACGAAAGACAAAGTAAATAGATTGTGTTACAGTATCCTCTCTTAAAATGACAGCTCATCCGTCTATCTCTGTATCAATCCCTCAGGCACATATCATAATACCCTTTCTGGACGCTTCACAGTCTCTTGATAAACAGGAGCTGAGCATTTGTTTTTACAGAAGGGAAATGCCCTTGTTACTGTGGTGAACCTTCCCTCTCAAAATATTCAGTCTTTATCTTATTACTTTTGGTTTTTATTGAGACTCCCATCGACGGTGCTCTAATCCGCCAGCAGTGTGCGTTTAAGTTCGAATTGCTGTGGTGTTAGAGGGATCGATTTTCTACAACAGGAACATTAGCGATTCTCGAGTTGAGGGTATTAAACTCCAATCATTGTGTTCTATTGTTTGGCATGTCATATTGATTATCTCCCAGGTTTCACTGGCACAAGTGAAATATTGGAACCTTCAACTGCCATGCACACGAAGAAGACTCTCGCCTCTGTAAATGAATAGGTATGTGCACTTGCTTAGGGACATCAGGTGGGATCGAATATCAGTTTCTGGATGATTGCAGGGAGGGATAGAAAACAAATACATAAAGGTGTTAGTGCATTTTCAGCCTATATTAATGTTAAAAAAAAAATTTAGTCTTCATATCTTGCAATTGAGACTTTTAACAACACAATGATTTTACAATTGCAACTTTGTCATAACACAGTTATGACTTTATATCCCACAATATGACTTCATATCTTGCAATTGTGGCTTTATTTCTTTGGAAGTGCAACTTTATATCTCACAATGTGACTTCATATCTTCATTTTAGCTCACAATTTAATGTTATTTATTTTTTACTCTGAGGTGTGATTAGTAGTGAGGGAAAGATATATGTGTCTCACTGAATGCACGGATAAACACCTCAGAATCCAATAAATATAAAACGAGTCTGGCTCATGTATGTTTTTTATGTCTGGAGCGAGGAAGGGCCTGAGGCACTTTCTTGTCATTGCAGAGAGTGAATTGTCAGCCTAGTGTGGAGGTCAAAAAGTGAGAAATGCAGCAACCTCACACATGAGTAGCCCACGGCTAGCCTGTCCATTCAACAGACAGCCTCTGACACCGATAACACACAACATGTTAATAAAAACCCCTGTAAAGTTCCACTGAACCAGCAAGGGCTTTGACAGGAACAGTTTTTCAATCATTAATTTTGCCCCTCTCTACTTCTACTCGTTATTTTATACCTTTTCCAGGAGAGTTTGCCTCGAGGGAAGCCTGGTGGCAAATTCCTATGGCCTGCTTCGATCTTGTCACCCGCCTGGGACACTCTGTGCATAATAAAGATAAACTTTCTTGCTCCAGCACCAATCGATATTGTAATCCACATTCACTGTGCTATCTCTCTTTCACACCAGAAAAAAAAAATGCCCCTAGACATACATACTAAAGATGTTATTCCAGAAATCTGGAGTCAAATGTAAATGTATTCTACACAGGGATCATACTCTCATTCTAACTAACTAACATTTTTAATAATAATATAATATAATTCAATATTTGTTTTGTTATTAAATTAACTTTGTTTGGGTGGGTGGGGAATGGATCATAATTAGATTTCCGTGCCCAATAATTATGTAAATACTATTTACATAACTGAGAGCATTCATCCATTTTCTTCATATCTGTATTCTACATTAGGATTCTTTATATGAATGATTGCATTTTAATTTGCGGATGTAATAATCCAAGCACACTGCGTGAGACTCAGACTCCTGGAGGATTGAAATAAATTAAAGAGATGGTGACAAGGATTTTTTATTATTGTAATATGTTCCTTGAGGTTAACTTCTAATGTTAAAGGGATAGTTCACCCAAAAAATTGTAATTGTCCCATGATTTACTGGCCCCTCAAGCAGTCCTATATGACTTTCCTCTTTCAACCAAACACAATCAGAGTTATATTAAAAAATGTCCTGGCTCTTCCAAGCTTTATAATGGGAGTGAATGATACAGTTTTTTTGCAGTACAAAAAAGTACATCCATCCCTCATAAAAGTGATCCAGGGGGGTTAATAAAGGCCTTCTGAAGCGAGCCGATGCGTTCTTGTAAGAAAAATATCCATAATTATAACTTTATAAACTATAATCACTGGCTTCCGGTTACGGCCATACACAAGTTCCGGCAGAAATGTGACCTCTGACCCGACATATGTTGCATTGACGAAGCAGAAGCTCAGATGCTAGAGAAAAACAAAACACTGATCACGAATTAGAAGTCTAAAACGAGAATTTTTTTAGAAAAATACCAGAGGAGCTTGAGTTTGTTGCCCAGCCCTATTTGTTTGAACTGCGAGAGGTTTCTACTCTCACCTAAGCTTACGCTACTCCTACATCCTACGTCATACGCCGGAGCTCAACTCTCGTGAAGAATGCGCAACGATAATTTGAATGCGCATTTGTAAACCGTATCCAGTGTAGACAGCGTCAGTGATTATAATGGGTTTTATTTGCTTTTGACGATGTGGAGTTTCAGCAGTTAAGCAACTTAATGCCAGTGGGCGGGGCCTATGGTGTGATGATGTATAACTATTCGTCTTTGTCTTTCTCTGGAAGCAGGCATATGCAAATGTACAGTATTTGCCTGAGTGACTTCACAAATCCCAAATAAGCCGTTTTTAGAGCTTGATTATATAAATGCTTTGTTTATAATGAGGAGGACGTGTAAAGCTGTGAAACCTGCAGGATGTTTTAATGGTACAAAGACCTCTTATATGTCAAAAGATCAAGGCAAATTAGATTTCCCATGTCATGACCCCTTTAACAGTGTCCCATTACTTTTCACCAGCCTAGCTAGCGCTCCATATTTTGCACAAAATTACAGATTCGATTTGATTAAATTGTATTTTTGTCATTTATAATTGTTATTGACATTATTGTATTCAATAGATTCAATCCTAAGCAGGTGTTTTCATCCATATTTAATTATTTACACCTCTTCTGTACACCGAGTTGCATCCTGGTAGGTGTTAGTGTCACTGAGTGTTGAATATTGATGAAACCGAAAGACCTGAAATGACAGTCTCTCCATGGCGGCCACCCCCTCCTCCTCCATCTCTCGGCAGGATTCAGAGAGAAGCTAATGGCCATGCAATGCCTGTCATAGTTTCAAAAGCACTGCCTTTGTTCCGGCACTGCTTGCCTCTACACCCCCCAATAGGCCCAGCCCTTACTAAAAATGTCAGCGAATATTGATTTGGTGGGGAGCAACAAAGACTTCACTAAATGATAGCTCCCTTTGTGCTGCGGCGATGAAAGGGCTAGACCTTTCTCCGGAGTGCTTCGATGATGCTTAGTCCATCAATATTTCATATCCGTCTTACACTACAAAGTGAAGACAAATTGACAGAAAGGGTTTTAATACACATCAGAAAATGTTTATTAGGCCGACATTATATATTCAATCAATTCAAGTTAAATAGACTCTCATAACAGGTGTGCTTGTTGCTACTATTTTGTTTGTTTTGTGTTTTGTTGTTATTAATACTTATTGTTTCATGAAATATAAGTACATGCACCTACACAATAAGCGTTATAAATGATACCTGATATTAAAAGGATGTAAGAGAATATGTATACAGATTTTTCTCCGTTTCCACCGACTCTTTATGTTTTTCCAGTGCAGACTTCAAAAGGCACAGAATCAGGGTTATGGGGGTTGGGTTGGGCTGTTTCATCTGTAAAAATGCAAATGAAATGTCCTCAATTCCCCATTTGGTGTTGTACGTATATAGATATTACTACCGTTACAGCAGTTTGCTGTTTAGAAGTATAGACGTTGCAAAGCAAGCTATTTGCATGTCATATAGATCAGGGAGAGAGTAATATACATACAAGGATTGTTTGTCCAGAGCCTTGTCATAAAGTTATTAAAATATATATATATATTATAAATCTAATATTTGATATTTATGTAATTTTTTTAACTATTAAATACTCAACTAAATACTAAACTAATCTACTAAACTACTACTAAATTCTCCTCCTATTTTAAATTATTTAATATTATTTAAAGCTATTTATACACACACTTAGAGACTGAACTTCAATTGCCAGGTATTAAAATAGAAGAAAATGTTTCTGTGATTGTCTTGGAGCTTGTAATGTGACAGAATGCTTCCTTTGCAATGTCTTGCATGACCAGCTTTCAATTACACCTCTGTTTGAAAATGGCAGAAAACTCATTAGAGATCAGCTGAGTGGAAATAGATGCTATCATATTAATGGAACAAGCCGTATAGCTGTCACATGGTGTCTTGGTGTTGGTTCATGTTCATTGTTCTTGGTTCATGTTTTAGTTTATCATGTTCTTGCTTTGTTTTAGTGTCTTGTTCACAGTCTTGTCATGCACTTCCTGGTTTTGTCATGTTTCAGTGTCATGTGAATCCCATGCCCTCATGTGATCTTGTGTCTTGTCCTGTCATTGGTTCATTGTCTCATCACTGTTCACAGGTGTCACTTGTCTTGTCATTAGTCTGTGTGTGTATTTTAGCCCTCATGTTTGCCATGTGTCTTTGTCTGTTATTAACGTTGTACCTGTTGGTGGTGAGTGTTCTCAAGTCTGTTATGTTTAATCAAGCCAAGTTTATTGTCAAGCCAAGTTTTGTTTGTTGTTTTGCCAAGTTTTGAGTTATGTTAGGATTTATGTTTGGATAAATAAATGCTGCACATGGGTTCTGTAACATATAGATCCACTGGAGGCAAATGTTCAGAACCCATGTGCAGCATTTATTTATCCAAACATAAATCCTAACATAACTCAAAACTTGGCAAAACAACAAACAAAACTTGGCTTGACAATAAACTTGGCTTGATTAAACATAACAGACTTGAGAACACTCACCACCAACAGGTACAACGTTAATAACAGACAAAGACACATGGCAAACATGAGGGCTAAAATACACACACAGACTAATGACAAGACAAGTGACACCTGTGAACAGTGATGAGACAATGAACCAATGACAGGACAAGACACAAGATCACATGAGGGCATGGGATTCACATGACACTGAAACATGACAAAACCAGGAAGTGCATGACAAGACTGTGAACAAGACACTAAAACAAAGCAAGAACATGATAAACTAAAACATGAACCAAGAACAATGAACATGAACCAACACCAAGACACCATGTGACAATAGCACTTGCCCAACAAGTTTTAAATCTAAAATAAAACAATTAAACTGGTTTTGGGTGTCCTTTTAGCATGACACTTTTTCTCTGAAGGTCAGCCGAGAGGATATTCATGTATTGTGCACATCACAAAATACTCTTTAAGTGCAAACATCTCAATTGTATTTAATTTATATATTTCTATATTTTTGAAAGACCAACCGTTTATCCAACACATTCTCATGAATGCGTATATATAGCAGGAATTGTATTTATCGTGTGATTTATATGGCAAAATTAGTTTTTACGTGCATATGATACGCATTGTCACCCCATTGGGTAGGTTTAGTAGTGTGGGTTATGTTATAAAGTGCGTAACATATGCACGTAAAAAGTCATTTTGGCGTGTAAATCACACGATAAATACAATTGCTGCTATAGATACGCATTTTCATGAGATCAGGCTTGTTTATCATCTTAAGAGCAAAGTAGTCAGTGTAAACCGCCTCAGGGGCCATTCACACGACACCATTTTCAACTTAAAATAGAAAACTTTTTATGCGATTTGGCCACTAATTTACATGACAACAGCGTTTTGGGGGCCTGAAAACAGGTTATTGCCTCCATGTAAACTTCAAAAAAAATTTAAAACATTGACGTCATGTGCATACGTATTACGTGTTTAGTCTATAGGTGCGTAGTATCTTTACTAAGTGACAGCGCCAACTACTGGCCTGGCAGCATAATACAGCGTTTTTAGTCGTTTTCACAGATCCGTGTGAACGGGATCATTTTCGTCTATGTGCAAAAATGCAAAGGAAAAAATTTTTCCGTCTTTAGTGCATAGTCCTGTAAACGTACCTTTAGAAAGCTGCAAGGGTGGAAAGCCTCTGGGAGTATGGATTTAGGTAATGAATAGAGACAAGTCCAACAGCAGCAATTTGTATTGGTTTAACAAGATGCATTGCACTGGGCCACTTACAGAGCCCTACATACAAACCGAAGCAATGAAGCACTAAAATTGTGGTTTGAAGAAACTATCCATAGTGCATTTGTGGGATTAGGTGACTTTACACATATATCAGGTTCTAAAATGGAGAGGATGAATGGATATATCAAACAAATAACCACATCTTCACTGATTCATTCTTCCACTTCAGACCCAAAAGTCTAATTCGTTTTGCTATATAGAAATTGAATAAGAACCTAAATCCCAGTTACAGTTACCTTTAACCCATGGGTTAGATATTATTATGTTTATATAATTTAAAATAAAACACTTCATTTGTAGCTTTCCAAACCCGACTTTTCATCCTCAAAGCAAGTTTCATTCATTTTGGTTGATTTGATTACAAAACATTAAAATTATTAAAAATTATTCTGTCATCATTTACTCATCTTCATGCCATTCCAAACACATATGCATTTCTTTCTCCTACAGAACCCAAAAGAAGATATCTTGGGGTGATCTATTCCTTTAAGAACTTTCTGTCTATATTTCACGGTAACGTTTATCAATCAAGGGCCCTATGTTAATGATCTGAGTGCATGGGCTGAAGCGCATGACGAATCCACTTTTGCTAGTTTAATGACGGAAAAACACGGTCGGCGCACCAGGCACATGGTCCAAAAGGGTTTTACCTAGTCTCTTAATGAGTCATGGGTGTGTTTTTGGTGTAACGTACAAAATACCAATCAGAGTCTCATCTCCCATTCCCTTTAAAGGCAAGTTGGGCTTGCATCATGGCGGATTCGCTATTTACATGGCAGAATTTGTGAGCGGAAAGACTGAACGCTTCTCCAGAAAGGAATCCTTTTATTTGTAATATTTGGCATGTTTGTGTGCTGCTGCGTGTCCCTGTGTGTGTAAAAAGCAGAGTGTATGTGCGTTGTGCACCCACCTATAGACGCATACTAATGTGCTCTTTAAAGCAGCACTAGGTAACTTTTCAACCTTTATAATATATTTTCAAACCTCTTGTGATGATACATCGACTTACAATAGGTTGAATGACAGAGTCTGTATCGTTTTTAATCGTACTTTTAAACTTCGGGTTTCGGGTAGTAACCCGAGAAAAAAAAGAACTACAAAATTCGACTGCTTTACGGCATATACGTCACTTCCACCACCACCCCCACTTCCTTAAATTCGGACGTGCGAGCCAAACTATTATTTGTTTGCCGAATGTTATAGTCATGGCCGAAGCAGCACAGAAAAATAAGAAAGCAAAGGTTTTGTCGGAGGAAAGCAAAAAGAGGAAATGAGAAAGTGATGGGATTAAAGGCAGGACGAGGATCAACATTGGGCAGCGTTTGCTCGTTGGCGTGAGCTGAAGGAGGAGGGGCTACATTCTTGCAAGTAAATACATATGATAAGACGTACAAAATCATATTTTAGGATACCTAACATGTCTGTGATATTGGTTTATTTGTCTTGCCTCAAGCTATAATGCAAATCGATTTTTCACATTTGCAGATTCATCTATGGTAGCTTGATATTATAATATTGACAATATATGGTGATTCCTACCACTCAAACATTGAATTGAAGTATCATATAGATTCTGTAAAACGGGACCCAATAGACTAGGCTACTATAATGACGCTGGCTTATAAACGTGAGCATCGCGATCATTTGGCGTTTGAAAAAAATAAAACCCATTAAATGATATATGACATGCTGAAACATATGCCACTGTACCTGGGATGAAGACATTTCACACGCGACGCAAGCAGAACACCTGCATGTGAACTCCATAGACAGGTGAACACCTCCTGCAGTGTTCAGGGCTATCATAGTTGTCATGTCAATAAATGCACGTGCGATGCATCCACTGATGTAGAATGACAGTTTACGACAGTAGTAAAGGACAATACTGTTTCCCGACTGTAGGGGGACCCCGAGAGCAAAAACTACCTAGTGCTGCTTTAAATAACACAAAAAATAGTGCGCTGTTGACTTTAGACCAGATTTTAGTTGCCTCAAAATAACAACGCGCCAACAATACGTCTGAACACACCTCATTTTCAGACCAGCACACTCATGGGCGAACAGATGATCACGAGTGCATTTGCAATTTAAACAATGTGGCGCTGGATGTGAAAATGATAAATGCATCGGGCTGAAACTAGCAAAAAACACTTGCATCTCTCCTAGCGTTGCATTGTGCCACGTGTATGATAGGGCCCTAACTCTTCCTCATGTTCGTTATCTTGTTCCGTTAAGTTTAATTGTCATGTTTCATTTTCCTTGTCACCATTTGCTTCTCGTTCAGTTTCTTACCATGGTTTCTTATTGAGTTACATGCCTGTTTCTTGTTCCATTGATCATTCCTTGCCTGCGACCGAAAACTTAGGCAGTTGACTTGTTAGCCTCACTGCCTTATCAGGCAATGACTTTGTAGGCAGCATTTGTGCACTAAGGTACCTCACGAAACTGATTTCAGACAGACTTCTGAGTCAGCGTAAGGGTTTAATGATCTACAACAAAAAAGAGTGAGCTTTGGTGACAACTAACCAAATATTTAATTACTACAATAGTAATTTCTCGCTAGAAATGACACCAGAAGTTGGTCAAAAACATAGATTTACACACAAACTGACCACCAACCACAACTTCAGATGCCATCGTTATATTTTGGCTCAACTCTCATAGAATGGAAAGCACAGGATTGTGGGATATCAAAGGCAGCGAAGTATACATCTATGCTCCCTTCAAAAATCGAATCAGATGAAGGTACCTCAGGAGACAGGAAGTGAAGCTAACATTGGATTTGGACATGCCTTGATGCCTTTCTACCTTGGAATGCGTCTTCCGAAGGCAGTATTTTAAAGCTTTTGGACGCAGCCCTTATGTGTATTTAAGCCCTCTGTTCTTTCTGTTCATTGTTCGGTGTCATAAACGTTTTGTGGTCCCTGTTGAAAAAAACAGCATATGCTGGTTAGGTATGTTTTGAAGCATGGCAGCTGGCTTGAGCTGGTTTAAGCAGTCATGAGCTGGTTTAAGCTGGTCGGGTGCTGGTCCTAAGAATCTAGCTCCAGCTCAGGACCAGCTTAAACCAGCTCATGACCAACTAAGGACCAGCATAAACCAGCTCAAACCAGCTGCCATGCTTCAAAACATATCCAACCAGCATATGCTGTTTTTTTCAACAGGGGTGTGTGATATTCCCAGTGTTTAAAGGGGTGATGAGTTGAGAAATCAACTTTCCTTTTAGCCTTTGATATATAAAAGTTCATCGCGATATAAGAATATCCTGTAAGTTTCGGAGCTGAAAACTTCCCTGTTAGTCAAAGAAAAGCTTTTATTGACACCAGGCCCAGAAAACACTCAATCTCAGAATATGTCGACCATTGACGTCATAGAATGCAGAAGCGCCGCCTCAAGCCCGCCCACCGACTCGTGGAGCTAAACTGGTTGCGCTACCGAGCAATAAACATGCCGGTTCCAGCTCACGTGTGTAAGACATTGCGCGTTTGTTCGCTTCATTTCACTGCGGAATCGATTGTAAACAAGATACAAGTCGAGACTGGATTTGCAGACATATTGAGATTAAAACACAATGCTGTGCCTTCTGACAGGAATGGTGCAACACACTTTTGTGAGTAAAACATGTTTTTTATATGTATTGCATTGTTACAGATCGTGTTGATTATGTGTACATGTCTAACTGAACATACATTAGCACACTGTCAGGCTGGAGAATCCTTTATTCGAGGTATTATTGGTTCATTCGTGATCAGACTCTGACTTGTAACGTTATGGGCCAGGGCTCGCAAAGCCCTGGGGCTATGTGTTTTTCAGACAGGCTACCCAAACATAAGCCCAGCCTGCCAACGGCTATCTTAAATAATGAAATAACATTCCTTTCTTGCGTGCGCACGTGTGTGTGTATGTGTATGTGTGTGTGTGTGTGTGTGTGTGTGTGTGTGTGTGTGTACGGTTCACGGTTATATTCACTGTTTGGGCCGGCCAAGTAATAAAAAAATAACATTCCAATCAATCCCGGGTGGATGAGAGATGAATTATTGTGTTTGTTTGATAAAGACATTTTGCGAGCCCTGTGAGTGATTTCCCCAGGCGCTTTCAAAATAATCCCCACATGTACTGAGGGGAGCTGAAGCTCATTATATATGCAAATCTCAACCAATCCTAGCAGTGGGCGTTTACTTCCAAGTCTTCAGTGCGGCACGCCCATAGAAACCGAGCGTTTCTTCAGAGAGCCTCAAAACCAGGGCAGAAAATAGCCTGTTACTTATTCATTATGATGTTTTTGAATGTAAAAACCACGCAAACGTCATAAGTTGACCTCAGACAACAGTATAACATTTTTTTAAAAGCCAGTTCATGACCCCTTTAATTAAAGTGTTTGTAGATCATTAATTCTGGTTCATGCTGTTTGGATTCTCCTGCAATCAAATCACATTTCAGTATGCAAATAGATTTGAGGGGATTCATTATGCAAGTAGTATGGTGATGCCATCACTGTTGGTTAGATTTAAATAGCAAATGGATAATCAAAAGGGGATTTTTAAACTGCATTCTTAAATTCTACCTGTGGGTGAAATAAATGTTTTTAAATGTGTGAATGGAGTTTGTATATTAAGCAGTTCAGGTGGGGAATAGAACAAACCCTTATCAAAATCTTTGAGAAATATCAAGAATATAAAATTGCTGAAATAAATGTATCATTTTACTGTACTGTATATTTTTCTTCCTGACTATTAATCTTAGGGAAACTCATTTTTTAAAGTTTATTTAAATTCTAAATGTAAGATCTTAGTCATGTTTTTCAAAAGCAGTGTCGCTATATCTCCATCTAATACATAATTCATGTAGTTTGTTAATGAAGTGGAATCATCTGTATGAATTTCCACATTTCTCCCTCTTATAAGCGAAGCTTAATGTTATTCACAATATCAGGTTTCAGCCAAACATATCCAATCAAATTCAATTTTACGGTAGATGTTTTTCCTTCACAAGTTGATTGCTAATCTAATTTTCTTGCATTATTCAGGAGTGTTCACACAGTGTCTTTCTCTGTATTAGTTTCTTCCTGAACGTAGACATTTAGTATCAAGCATTAATGGATGAACTAAACATTATGTCTATTGCAGACAGTGTGACGGTTGGAGAGCTGTCGGGGACAGCTAGGTGTGAGGTGAACATGAGATTCCCGTGACAGATTCAGATTCGGGCTCATCACCAGGGTGTCGTTCCACTAGAGAGATATGTCAGAATTGATTGCATCTCATTACAGGGTTCACTGTAGAAGTCTTCCCATCATTAATCTATTATTAATTTAGGTTTTATTTCATGTATAATAATCTGCTTCATGCTCTTTCGTTGAAAGAAAATATGGATGTTCAATTGATCTTGTTAGGCAATTATGATTAATATTTAATTATTATAAAAATCACATTTTGCTTTCTGCTTAAAGTTTAAAGTACAGCATTAAAACAAATTTAATTCAACTTGATTATTCAGGGGCCGTTCACGACACCATTTTCAACTGAAAACAGACAACTTTTTATGCGTTTGGCAGTTCATTACTGCCATTTTGGTGAACTGAAAACATACTTTTGAAAGTGGGTTTCAAAGTGCAAGTTTTTGAAAACGATTCCGCTATTGTCTCAGTGTAAACTACAAAAAGGCAATTTGTGAAAGCAGTGATTTCATGAGAATGAGTCTATATGCGGAGTGTTTCTTTACAAAGTGACATCGCCAACTTCTGGCCTGACTGCAGAATACAGCGTTTTTAACCATTTTCACAGATCTGTGTACATGGGGATCATTTTCTGTAGGTGAAAAATGCATTGGAAAAACTTTTCCGTCTTTGGTACATCGTTGTCATGTAAATGTAGCCTACCCTTTAAGGATTATTTCTCTTTAAAATGTAAATTACTCCACGATTTACTCGCCCTCAACTCATCGTAGGTGTATATGACTTTCTACTTTCTGATGAACACAATCAAAGATATATTAATAAATATCCTGATGTTTCCAAGCTTTATAATGGCAGTGAATGGGGCTCACGAGTTTGAAGCCCAAAAAAGTGCATCCATCCATCACAAACATAATTCTGATTCAAAGTATTTAACGGAGAAAGTATAACGCCTCTCGCAGTTCAAAACGCTTACGCTACGTCCAACGTCATACGTTGCGTCAGCTTTTTTGTAAGTTGAATACGAAAGGCGGTCTGGCGGAAGCTAGATATTTTACTTTATAAATTTTAAATATGGACATTTTTCTTATACAAACGCATCAATTTGCTTCAGAAGGCCTTTATTAACACCCTGTGTGGGGTACGTTTATGATGGATGGATGCACTTTTTTTGAGCTTCAAACTCGTGAGCCCCATTCACTGCCATTATAAAGCTTGGAAACATCAGGATATTTATTAATATAACTCTGATTGTGTTCATCAGAAAGAAGAAAGTCATATACACCTAGGATGGCTTGAGGGTGAGTAAATCATGGAGTAATTTTCATTTTAAAGTGAACTAATCCTTTAAAGGGTTATGATACCCTAAACCAAATGTTCTGAGATTTTAACAGAATTATGTGTGTTGAACATCATGGAAGACAATGTTTCTATTTCTGTTAGTTTTGAATGTGGGAGAAAACTAGTTAATTTTAAACCTTTTTGCTCTATTTTCAACTTCCTGGTTTAAATTCGTCTCATCAACGTCATAGGTTGTGACGTTTTCTCGTACTATCGCACGGCGATGACTCATCGGTGTCTCATAATTATTCATGAGAATAATTTTATCCTTTATCCTATGAGAAGACGCGTTGCTTAATTCATGACAGCATGTGCTTAATTATTCATGACAGCACGCGTTGATAGGCATTTTCCTCTGACTGGCGCTTCAAACAGTGAGATCGCATACAGTAAGTGAGAGAAGCATTAATGATCAAAAAGGAGTGTTTGTTTTTGCTTCGTTTGAGTTTCTGTGTTGCATACGTTCTCTTCAGTAGATCCTGAGTCTACGACACAAACGCGATTCATCCAGACTATGCAACCGCTCTTTACGGCCATTCAACCGATCAATCGTCTTATAAAAACTCCACAAAATAATATTGTATTTATTAAAGTTACACTGTGTGATATTTTCTCCCATCTAGAGGTGAAAAGGTATATGACCATCCAGTGAATATTAGTTTCTGTTCCTCTCAATTCCAATTTCGTTTTAACTCCTACGGTGGCCGATTTAGTCCAAGATTAACATGGCTTCCAGTTCGACCTCGTCCACATTGGACACGGTGCCAGCGAGTGTTAAAACGCGAAAGGCGAAGCTTGAATTTACAGGTATGTCCCTCTTTGGCTAATGTACTTTCAAGATAGCTGCTGGTAGAGGTGTTAGTGGGGCCAGCAGGGGGCGCTCACCCTGTGGTCTGTGTGGGTCCTAACACCCCAGTATAGTGATTGGGACTCTATACTGTAACAATCACCGTCCTTCGGATGAGACGTTAAACCGAGGTCCTGACTCTCTGTGGTCATTAAAAATCCCAGGATGTCCTTCAATAAAGAGTAGGGGTGTAACCCCGGCATCCTGGCCAAATTTGCCCATTGGCCCCTCTCCATCATGGCCTCCTAATCATCCCCATATCTACAGATTGGCTTCATCACTCTATCTCCTCTCCACCAATCAGCTGGTGTGTGGTGGGCATTCTGGCGCAATATGGCTGCCGTCGCATCATCCAGGTGGATGCTGCACATTGGTGGTGGTTGAGGAGATTCCCCCTTCTATATATAAAGCGCTTTGAGTGCCCAGAAAAGCGCTATATAAATGTAACAAATTATTATTAATTATTATCATAAGATGGAGGGGCAACATGGCGACCCGCATTTGAACCCCTCACCCATATGTATTTTCAATGGCATATTATAAACTTACGAGAATACTTTATTACTTGAAAGAAGTAAATATACATTAATGAGCACATATATTTTTGAAAGAACTAAGTGTTTTTAGCTAAGAATTTAATGTTCATATATATTTTTGATGCAGAGAACAAATTGTGCACTCTAAAAAATGCTGGGTTAAAAATAACCCAAGTTGGGTTGAAAATGGACTAACCCAGTAATTGGGTTGTTTTAAACCAGCGGTCCATTGAAGTATAGCTGTCACAATGGCAATGGCAATACATTTTTACTGGAGTAGATTACATTTACATTAAGTACTAATATACTGCCTTGTTTGCGAAACGTCTGGTTGGGCAAGACAAAGTTACAGAAATCACTGTATCATATATAGTGGCAAAGGTGTAGGGGAAAGATGCATTGCCTTAAGTTTTGACGCAAATTGACCCAAGGTTCGAATCCGCCTTTTGCCGAACTCACTCTACTCCCTTTTCCCATCACATATCAGATCGGAAAGCATTTATTTTCAATAAAAATGAAGAAAATATTAGAAAAGTGGAAATAAAGCGTCTAAAGTTTTTAATAATAGAGTGTTTATCGGTTAAGGGTAGGTAAACAGATTGGCTGGTGACTTTGAGGCGATAAAAGTGAGTGGGTCCAATATCATTGGTCATAAAAAGTGGGTGGGTCTTGTCCCACGCCGCTAAACCACACCCAGTTTTATAGCATTTTTCAAAACTGTGGTGAGAACTGACTGCTGCTGAAACAGGGGGTTTCATGACCCTTTAAAGTCAGCATGAAACAAAATTTGCGATGGTCTTTTCTTCCTTATTGTGACGTACCTGTATATCAGAGTGAGGGCAAGAAAAAAAGTAGGACGGGCCATGATTTTGTCCATTGGGAATTGATTGGATCATTGTCATTTGCTGTGATCTCATGTGAGTGACAGGTTGTCCCAAAGTAAACACGTCATCAGAGAAGAGTGTTGCAAGTGCAAGTTATTTTGACATTCTACTGAATATAAGTAACTTTACAGCTACATGTCAACTTATTCTACTAACCCAAACCCTAACACATAACCCTGACCTAACAGTCTACTACAGTCTAATACTGTCGACATGTAAAGTTACTTTTAGCTAGTAGAATAAAAAGTGTAGTAAAGTGTAAGTGTTCATGGTGACTTTAACTGAAATATTTTTAATCAAATCACAGAAAGACACCTGGCTCTTTGTCTGTTTTGACACACTTTTTCTATTCAACTAGGCCTAGGGCTGTGAAGACTGAGAGACCGGCAGTTAAAGGAAACCGTCGGAGAGAAGCAGACTGCTGAAAGCCTATTCACACTGCAGCTCGCCAGCATTAGGTTTCAGTTGTCGATGTGCCAGGGACTGCTCTAGGAGCCAGGTGGTACTGAGGGCCTCTGTAGAGGTAGATATCAGTCGAACACAAGCCTAATGAATCCTTCACTGAGCTGCTAAAATCAATGGTGCACTAAATAAATGGTGTTGTAGCACATTATGTTGGCATTAGTTTTAATTTAATGAGATGGAACAGTTGTGTACCGGTGGAATTGATCTTTTTAATTGCTCTTGAGAAATATGTTGAAATCTGAGCCTTTTTTGACACCACAAACTTTCTATATAGATCTACGTAGAACTTTAATTTGATTTAGGAAGACTTTCATGACACGACCGGGCTAGATTTCGATCGGTCAGCACTGATAGATATTCCATCTTAACCACTATAAATGAAGTCATTACCACACTGTCACGTAACTTTACGATCTTAATATGTTTAATCTTGTACCATTTTGCATAGAGCCTCTAGTATCAGAGGCAGCTCCGATGCTGCTTTGCTTCAGTTTATTTAAAATGCTGCATAAATGCAGCCATCAACTTTGACTTGTCTTTAAAAAGGTTCCTTAAAAGTGATGCCTTTCAAAATGTATGGTTATTATATAATACATTTATTCGTAAATATTTTTAATACCTTATCAACTTTTCTGCAACATTAACAAAGAGTTTCATAAAAATACAAAATTTTATTTTTTTCTCCTAAATACCTCTTAACTTAAAAAATACATTATACATTATAAAATGAACTTCAGCTAAATGTACACGTTTACAAATTAAATCATCTGTATCAAAATGAAATGAGAAAATAAATAAATATATAATAAATAATAAATAAGGGTTCATCACCAGGGTGTAATAATAATTAAAAAATTTAATAAAATAAAAAAAAATAAAAAAATAATATATATATATATATATATATATATATATATATATATATATATATATAAAATTTCAGTATTTTGGATCACATAAATTCAGCTTTTTTTGAGACTTCTTCCAAAAACATTACAAAATCATACTGACCAAATTCTGAACCATAGTTTATTTAATATAACTTATGCAAAATGTTTGATGACAATCTTTACAATCTTAAAATAATAATAAATGATATATGTAACAACATAATAATGAATTGTTCAAAATCCCTGTAGATGCTGTCCACATACTGAATGTATAATCAGACCCAAGTGATCTCAAATGCTATTTATAAAAAATAAAAAAAAAGGAATTTTTTTTTTGATAGAACTCTGGGATCTGGTGATTCATTAGGTGTGTGGACAGATCTGCTGGGGATTTCAAAAAAACAAACATTTTTAACGTGTATGAGGGACACAAATGACACCCATTCTTTATTATGACCTCATTCCTCTACCAATCTGTTAATCAATCATTCCTACATGATAGTTCCACACCTACCGACACCTACTGACTTACTGGCAAAAAGCAACAGTTTGTTTAGAGAATATCTCTGAAAACACTCTGTGCTGCACTTACAGGACTTAGAAAATTAGCACCCTGTGATTGCAGTGTTGAGCACTCTAGATCGCCTTCAGGGATATGATGTGGTGAAATTACATGGCCTTTTGTCCAACCAATCATAATTATCCATGTCAATTACATGCAGCTGCATAATCTCTTTACAAAGACACGTGAAAACCTCATATTGGCAGATTACTGTCTGACAGCCTTTCCCCTGTGCTGTGGCGTGAATGTTGTCTGACAGCCCATCAGACTGCTTTTATTGTAGCCCATCCTATGTAATTACAGGGTTTTCTCTGAGGACTAAAACAAGTGCAGTGACACTGAAGGCTGTGTGTATTTGTGTGGATATATGTAAAAAATATTTGATGTGATTTTCTCTCATGCATGCGAGACATGTCAACAAATCCCCCTGGTAGCTGCCTGCCCTGCGCTGTCTCCGGGGTGCGTCGTGTGTGATGGCGCGCAGCTGCCATGATTGGTGTTTCTCTCTGGCACCTGGAGATTCAGTGTGAAAAGATGGCAGCAGCCTGTGATTTCCTCCGCCTCACTCTTTTTGGCCACAAGTCAGTTCATGGAGCAGAACAGCTGATTTTAACATGATTTGGGTGTGATTATTTACTAAATATTGTTAAGTCTTCACTGTCAAGTGGTGCGTTCAAATTTAGATTCTTATACCTAAATTTGGATCAAACTTTTGATGCATTATTTTCTTAAAATATTGAATGTTATTTTGAACTCTTTCCCTGCCATTATTTTTTTTTAAAGGTGCAAGACAACAGCAGCATTTTTGATAATATTTACAAAACTTTCACAACCCCCAGAATATTCAAATCTATTAATATCTGAACATATAATATAATCACAAGAAATTAAGAGCCTCTGCTTTCACTCTTGCCAGCATTTTTTTTTAAGTTGCCAGCCACCGCCAGCATTTTTTATCATTTTAACAACGTTTTCATGGCCCCCAGAATATTTTGTTGTATTAGTATCTGAACATGCTATATATTAAAGAGAAAGAACAGAGCCTCTGCTTTTAAACAACAACAAAAAAAACATGTTATTCTAGCTTCATACATTCTTTTTTTTTATCAACACTTGATCGAATGTGGGTACGTTTCATAAAAAAGCAAAATTTTTAAGCAAAAAGCTGAGAAAACGTCTCGGTTACGTATGTAACCCTCGTTCCCTGAAGGAGGGAACGGAGACGTACGTCGGAACTGACCGACGAATTGGGATCTGTTTCAGAGACCAATCTACTTCGAGTGTATTAAAAACGAGCCAATGGACATTGGCATGCGGTGCACGCATTCCACGCACCGCCCCGCATTGCGGGTATAAATACGGAAGTGGAAGTACCGCATATTGTTTTCAACTGAGGAGCCGAGAAGAGTGGCTCGGGCCTTCAGCTGAAGCACAGCACCTGGCGACGGGACGTACGTCTCCGTTCCCTCCTTCAGGGAACGAGGGTTACATACGTAACCGAGACGTTCCCTTTCAGTCGGTCACGTTCGACGTACGTCGGAACTGACCGACGAATTGGGATCCCTACCAAAACGCCAGGGATGCTGGCCCTTCCAGCGCCCTGCCTGAGCTCGCTGGACCACTCCTAAGTTGGAGTGGGAGTCAGGGCTCCCGGCAGGGAAGGACAGTCACTGCTGTTCCTGCAAGACCCACTCAGCGTGACTATTGGATAACGCTGGGAAAGCGTGCCCGTCTCGGGAGATGGTACGCTGCGGAGCCACATCCTTCAATGGAAGGAGAGGTGGAAATACGCATCAGGACTAACCTAACCTAGGGTAGTGCAACTATGGAAAATCTCTGGGGTGGACCCAACCTGATCCCAGGGGGGGAAGAACACATCCCAGAGATGACAGAGCGGGCTCTGTCGAGGGAAAGACACGGGGCTAACCGAGCAGGGTAGCAGATACCGTGGAGAATACACATATGGGGTAGCCGTGAGGGGACCGCAACATATGGAACCCAGCCTACACACACGTTCCACAAGCATACGGGTGCAGGCCTGGCGCCAGACGGCCGCAACGTCTGGCACCGCAGGGGTGACGGAGGAACTCACAGGGTTAGCCGTTCCCGGGGAACACAACTGGAGCAAGAATAGACGCACGTATCCGGCCCGGAGGCGGGAGTGGCGTTGCAAGCCGACACTAGAACGGGTACTTAGCGCTACTGGCCCTGGGGGGCGAGGATGCGGGAAGATACCGGCTCTACACGGAGGCTATAAAATCTAGCGAACGTGTTAGGTGTCGCCCAGCCCGCAGCTCTACAAATGTCTGTCAGCGAGGCACCTTGAGCCAGCGCCCAGGATGAAGCAACACTCCTTGTTGAGTGAGCCCGCACCCCGAACGGGCAAGGTACGTCTTGGGACTGGTAAGCCAAGACAATGGCATCCACTATCCAGTGGGCCAACCTCTGCTTGGAGACAGCCTTTCCCTTCTGCTGACCTCCGTAACAGACGAAGAGCTGCTGTGAGGATCTGAAGCTTTGTGTCCGGTCAACGCAAGCGCGAAGAGCGCGGACGGGACATAAAGCTAGGGCTGGGTCTGCCTCCTCCGAAGGCAGCGCTTGCAGGTTCACTACCTGGTCCCGGAAGGGAGTGGTAGGAACCTTGGGCACATATCCAGGCCGGGGTCTCAGGACAACGTGAGAGTTGGCCGGCCCGAATTCTAGGCACGATTCGTCGACCGAAAGCGCATGCAGGTCCCCTACCCTCTTGATTGAGGCCAATGCGGTCAGGAGGACTGTCTTCACGGACAGGATTTTTAGCTCGACTGACTGCAAAGGCTCAAATGGAGGACCCTGGAGTGCTCTAAGCACCAGGGCTAAGTCCCAAGAGGGTAACGAGGTAGAACGAGGAGGATTTTAGTCTCCTCGCACCTCTGAGGAACCTGACGATTAAGTCGTGCCTACCTACGGATTTACCGTCTACTGCATCGTGATACGCCGCTATTGCAGCGACGTACACTTTGAGGGTGGAGGGAGACAGCCGCCGCTCCAACCCATCCTGCAGGAAGAAAAGCACGACGTAATCGAACACTTCCGGGGGTCTTCCTGGCGGGAAGAGCACCAACGACGAACAGGTTCCACTTCAGAGCATAGAGGCGCCTCGTAGAGGGGGCTCTAGCTGAAGCGATGATGTCTACCACAGCTTGCGGTAGGCCATCTAGAACCTCCGCGTCCCGTCCAGGGACCAGACATGGAGTTTCCAGAGGTCTGGACGCGGGTGCCATAGAGTGCCCCGTCCCTGAGAAAGAAGGTCTTTCCTCAGGGGAATCGGCCAGGGAGGGGCTGTCGCGAGGAGTGTGAGTTCGGGGAACCAGGTCCGGTTGGGCCAATAGGGCGCAACTAACAAGACCTGCTCCTCGTCCTCCCTGACCTTGCACAGGGTCTGTGCAAGAAGGCTCACTGGGGGAAACGCATATTTGCGTAGGTCCCGGGGCCAGCTGTGCGCCAGTGCATCTATGCCTAAGGTACCTCCGGTCAGGGAGTAGTACCACTGGCAATGGGTCGACTCCGGGGAAGCAAACAGGACTACCTGCGCAACCCCAAAGTGGTCCCATATCAGCTGGACGCTCCGGGGGTGGAGTCGCCATTCGTCCGGAGGTGTCGACTGGCCAGAGAGCTCGTCGGCTGTCTGGTTCAGCGCACCTGGAAAGTGAATAGCACGAAGTGACCTCACAAACTTCTGACTCCACAGGAGGAGATGGCGGGCGAGCCGGAGCATGCAACGGGAGCGTAGACCACCCTGACGGTTGATGTACGCAACGGCCGCAGTGCTGTCCGAACGGACCAGTACGTGTTTGCCCTGGAGTGGTTTCTTGAACCGGGCCAGGGCAAGACGTACCGCCAGAAGCTCTAGGCAATTGATATGCCAACGTAGTTGGGGTCCCGTCCACAGTCCCGAACCTACGTGCCCGTTGTACGTGGCCCCCCAACCCGTGGAAGAGGCATCCGTGAAGACCACAGCATGCCTCGACACCTGTTCTAAGGACACACCGGCCCGGAGAAACGAGGGGTCAGACCACGGGTTGAAGGTTTGGCGACAGTAAGGAGTCTCTGGGACCCGGTACTGACCGCTGTGCCACGCCCATCTCAGGAATCGGTCGAGTAACCAGCGTTGAAGCGGCCTCATATGAAGCCATCCGAGCGGCGTTACCGCGGCTGCGGATGCCATATGCCCCAGGAGCCTCTGAAAAAGTTTCAGTGGGGCCGCTGTCCTGCCATTGAACGTATTCAAGCAGTTCAACACTGACCGGACGCGCTCCGGAGTGAGGCGCGCCGTCCGGCTGACCGAATCCAGCTCCATACCAAGACAAGAGATCCTCTGCGTGGGACAGAGTTTGCTCTTCTCTCGGTTGACCCGAAGTCCCAACAGGCTGAGGTGACTGAGCACCATGTCCCTGTGTTCGCACAACTGCTCCCGAGACTGGGCGAGAATAAGCCAGTCGTCAAGATAGTTGAGTAAGCGAACGCCGCGTTCTCTGAGCGGAACAATGGCTGCCTCTACGCCTTTCGTGGAGACGCGAGGCGACAGGGACAGCCCGAAGGGCTTCAGGTCGATCGCTGCGAACCAATCTTGGGGACGGATGCACTGAAAATTGCGTTTCTGCATTAACATCTTGAACGGGAGCTTGTGCAGGGCCCGATTCAAAATGCGCAGGTCCAAGATTGGTCTTAACCCACCACCTTTCTTGGGTACAATGAAGTAGGGGCTGTAGAACCCCGACCTCATATCGGCTGGAGGAACCGGCTCGATCGCGCCCTTCGCCAGCAGGACATCGATCTCTGACCGCAAGACATGGGCATCCGAGCTCCACACTGAGGTGAAGAGGATGCCCCTGTACTTGGGAGGCCGGCGTGCGACGAATCGCATAGCCGAGTCTGATGGTACAGATGAGCCAGCATGACGGTCCGGGGAGGCCTTTTAGCCAGGCCCCCAGAGACCGAACAAGCGGGATCATCGGCACCACAGACGTACCCGGGGTGAGGCAGCGAGGTGGAGCACTCAGACCCGACTCGGGAGGCCCGGAGGCGGCCCGGAGTGTTGTCTGAGTACTCCAGGTGGGGCAGAGTGTGGGTGAGAAGGCCCGGGGGCGTCCTCGGTGCCCACACTGCTGCCCCCTGGCGAAGGGTGAGAGGGGAGGAAAGGAGTGGCAAGGCCCGGGGGCGTCGCACACTGCCAACCTGACCCTCTCAGAGCCCAGGGAGGGAGGAAACTGCTCTCAGAATGTGGGTACCGCTGGACTCCGGAGAGCCAGCGGCAGGACCGAACCGAAAAAATATTCTCCCCCCGGTCCTCCTCCGGGGGAGGGAGGGGTGCGGACACCTTCTCCCCGAGCAGCTTGCCATCTCGCTGGGCTGCCCGTTCCAGGGCCGCTCGCCCATGTGCTTGCTAGCGGACTCGCGGTATCCTGGACGGGTTGGGCACATCCCCTGCGCCCGGCCACCTGCTGCCCGGGTGGAGGCTGCTGCTTGGCTTAGCAGGGGCGGAGGCGGACGCAGGGGGGGCACCCTCGGCGACAAGCAGATGGAGGTGCTGCAGCCGACGACTGGGTGGAGGCAGCAGCTAGTCGTCGGGGCAGGATGTTTTTTTTTTTTTTTTTAAACCTCCATCCACTTCTGGGCCACCGAGAACTGCTGGGCGAGTTCTCGACAGCGTCGCCGAAGAGGCTAGCCTGACAGACAGGGGCGTTGAGGAACCGAACTCTGTCAGGCTCACGCATATCTGCCAGGTCTAGCCCCAGCTTCCTGGACCACTAACGTGGACATCGCCTGACCCAGGGAGCGTGCAGTGACTTCTGTCACCCGGAGAGCGAGGTCCATCACTGCACGCAGTTCCTGCATAACCCCTGAGTCAAGACTACCCTCGTGCATGCAGGAAAGAGGGTAGTGAGAGAGCGAAAAAATTCATACAGATTATGGCCCTTTTGGCGTTCCATATTTTGACACCGAAAGCTCCACACTGCTAAATTCTTCCAATGCACATCCAGGCAGCCACCCTGGAAGGCATGGCTGTCAACACTGAATCTGATTCAGCATGAGCACACACTATTATAGTGGGAAACTCAGCGTCATCATCTCCAGCGCATAACAGCTCTCTCTCCGATGCAGCAATTGACATCTGTCCTCTGCCAGAGCCACAAATGAAATGCTGGGTCCCCCTTCTTTTTTTTTTTTTTTTTTTAAAGGACCAGCAATCCCATCTGGGCTACCAGCAGGCATGAGAGACAGTGGGCGTGGCCGCCAGACTCGACGGCACACGGCACGCTGAACGCTCAAGCCCCTATTAAAGGGGCAGGACGAACAACGCGCCGACGTGGCCATGTCCCCATGAGAGAACATGAACCACCCACAAACAAAGTCTCAACATGCTCATGATGCGATAGAGGAGTGGGGGCCCGAAGAGATGTACCCGGCGGGGATGCCCCACTGTAATCCTCAGGTCACCAAGGCTTATTAACCAAAATAATCCTTTTCTGGAGCACCAGAAAAGAAACTAGATCAGGGAATAAGCAAAGGGACTCAACCCCGTTTGAGGTTTCATAGTCTGGACCGCGCATCTAGAGAGCGCCGAGTGACACGCTGGGTTGCCGTGGCAACCCCCGCTGTCAGCCGGCGCTCGGCGGCACACGGCGCGCTGAACGCTCAAGCCCTTACGCCGCATTCACACGGGGCTTCGGCGTCAACGCTTGACGGAGGGCGTGGCTGAAGCTTGGTGCTGACGCGACCGTCATAGTGACAACAGCTAATCACATTACTTGCCGCTTGGACCACAACACAACACAAAAAAAGCGCCTTTTTTGACAGCTAGTCTGTGAGACTATTTTGTGTATGAAAACTGATCACTTTAATATTTGATTCCTCATTTGGCTGGGGGATAGCGCCTATTTGAACCACACATGATATGATATGCTGCCTGTCATTCAATGATAAACAGAGTACACGGACGGAATACAAGCATGATACATTCCAGATTCTCCAACCGTCTCTGCCACCTCCTTCCAGGCCTGGTCTCTCCAGTTTGTGTCCCGGTATGTAAATAATGATTGGTAGTAAAGGACCGGGTGATTATCCACCGCAATTATTAGCTTTTCCTCCATTTTCGATCGTTCTTTACTCTTCATTCACTCTTCATTCACCGGTGTTTTAAACGAACGCGATTGGCTAGCGTCTGCTCTAGGATATTTGCATAGGGTGATCTGATTGGATGACGCCTGCGTTGGCGCTTGAAAAGTTGAGAAATCTTCAACTTTTGACGCTTGCAACGCCAGTGAAGCGCCGCGACGGAACCCACAATTCAGTTCGGCAACGCATGACGTCACCCATTCAAAGTAAACGAGAAGCGTTGACGCCGACGCCCCGTGTGAATGCGGCGTTACGAGAAAGGGGAGACGAACAACGCGCCGACGTGACCATGCTCTCCTGAGAGAGCATGAATCACCCACGAAAGCAATCTCACATGTTTATATGTGAGAGAGATCGTGGCCGTCAAATGAGGACAGGAAACAACCGCATCCAGAAACACACGGTTTGAATGACATCTTGAAAAAGACGCAGGGTCAAACCGTGTTGCTCTTTTAGTGATAGAGAGAAGAGAGAACCGCTCCAACAAGTGCCGAGGCACACAGGGGAATAGCCGCGGCTCACAGTGGTTTAAAGGTGCAAGCCCACTGTAAGCACTCAGAGGAAACGCCCAGCGAACCGACAGATTTCTTCTGCTCGCGACCACCGCTGTAAAGCGCCGTCACACCGACACTGGAACAGGTAAGCTGATCTTCTCGTAGAGACTCGTTTAGTTTGTGTAAACACACTCTTCGTAGGAACATGTAATGCTCGGCTCCGAAGTTGAAAGCAATATGCGGTACTTCCACTTCCGTATTTATACCCGCAATGCGGGGCGGTGCGTGGAATGCGTGCACCGCATGCCAATGTCCATTGGCTCGTTTTTAATACACTCGAAGTAGATTGGTCTCTGAAACAGATCCCAATTCGTCGGTCAGTTCCGACGTACGTCGAACGTGACCGACTGAAAGGGAATCACGTTTTTGTCAAACAGTACGTCTGGATCGGATTCAGAACGTTTATCAAAGCACAGTCCATCAACACCCCCATAGCTTCACAGTCCAATATAGCTCGTCCTGGGTCGACATTTCATGCAGTAACATTAGGAAGTTTTGATTTATATCGTCGCTGTCCGATGAAAACCACGTATGTCCTTTTTGCCGATTTTGAGATTTTTCGACGGATTGAATGTCCAGGTTCATTTCCGTATACAGTATGCTTCACATATCTAAATGGCCAATGAAAAGTTGTGAAATCATGTCATCTGATTTTCACGTATATCCATTTGGTGTCAAAGCTGTCAATCACGCCACGTATCTCTCGCCCTGTGGAAGCATCTCGCCGGTCTAGCCGGTCTCGTGAAGTTGTTTCATCGAATCTCAGCACTAGATAGCCGAAAGTACGACATTGAAGCTCTCCACAGTTTAGTTCTAATCTAGTTCTTCACAGATTAGTTTGCTTGCTAGTATGTAAATAAACTCGGTCTCATTGAGAAGATTCAGCCTTTTTTTTCTTAGTAGCATTACAGGCTATAATTTGATCAGTTTGACTGTCATGATTGTCACAAGAACATGCCTCACTCATACTGCTATCACCGCTTGCCAGAGGCTGAGAATGTCCAGCACGTATTCCTCTGTCAATATGAAACGTGACTTGGCCATTCTAATTAATGATCGGAAGAACGCGTATCGACCACCGTTACTGTAAAATATGCACGTATGTCCATTTAAACTCAATTTTGGTCAAATGTGGATTATATCATTACACTGGCAAGAATATGGTTACATGTAAAGATGGCGTACCAAGTATGACAACGCTACATTCAACTGCTTTTGAAATACGGTGTTTTTTTCAGTTCTTGAAAAGTAACACTTTTGGATATACGTGAGTTTCATCGGGCAGCCACGATATGCTGTTTAATGTTGGTGATGGTGTTATTTTACATGCATTTGATTACATATGCTATCACTTGTTTCTGCTTCTTCTTCACATGTCTTTTTAGGAGATTCTGTACTCTTTCAGAAGATGTGTAATAGCACCCCCTACTGTAAAACGGTGAAAACACAGAAAGTCTGATATTTCCTTTAATGGCGGGGAAAGAGTTAAATACTTGAATGTGTGTAAGTTTCATAAAAATATTTTTTTTTTCAAAGACTAACATCGTGTCCTAACTGCACGCAATAAGATTCCAGTGACAAGCAACTTGTCTGTCCACACTAGACGCGACGCGACTACGAAATGGGACAAATCAATCAAAACCCACAGCCAATCAGGATAGCGTGTGGGAGGGCTCTCACGGCAAGTGTACGGCAACCGAGATCAATCTTGACAGCTCTCGCAAGGAAAAATGGATACATAGTACATAGTCAAACTTACAAATAATACACAATTTAAACATTACTAAAAGTACATACTGAGTTACTAAAACAATCTTTGTCATAGAATATACTTGTCTGTTCAGAGTTTGAACGTATAAAGATCTGAGGTGAATTATCCATTATTGTTTTTAGTACGACTATGTTAAAAAGCTGGGAGCACTAAATGATATTCAAAGTCACATTACACACTTTTAACATTAAATAAAACACATAAACATTATACCTGATATTATCATTGCCATGTTTTGTGTAGTTATTCCAGCCAGGACGTTGCAGAAATAGAAACTTTCTAAAATAGAATCATCGCGTGTCGCCGTCGTGGCTGGTGGACAAAAACTCAAATTAACATGGAAAAGATACCTTTTATCATGCGTTGCGGCGTCGCATGTATTTAGGACACGGTGTAACGTGTGTAAGGAATACTTTCGTCGCTTGTTTTCACTCAAAATCCTAATTTTCCTTTTGATTGTATTGTATTAAAACTATTGTGATTCTTTATTTTGAATAGATTAATTGTTCGATTTCACCGTATTGTCTTTTGATTTAATTTACTGACATGCATGGGTTTGGAGTTACGTGAGTACTGTCTCTTTAAGAGACCCTTAACTTTGGCCGCATTCTCACCTCTCTCAGGTCACACTAAGCTCAGCCGGGATGAGGTTGTTAACCCTAATTTCTTACTAAAACAAATCCAACTGACCCCAAACTTTTGAATTGTAGTGAAAGTACATATTACATAAGTCATATGTGTGAAATGTTCTTCATATTAATATTTTACAAGCCTTGTGATTTTGATATAGTCAAATTAACCCTCAAAACTTCAATGGCTAAAACTGTGTATGTTAACTAGTGAGCTTTGTTTTGTGCCATGCTTCAGTGTTCTCATGAGGGTGGTAATTATCACTGTCTGAGTCTTTTTGAGATAACAAACATACTGAGAGGCTTGATAATTGCTCTGATTTATTACCAGTCACTGATGGACTGAGGAGTCAGTTGGTCAGCAGTCACACACCCCATAGTTATTCGCTTTTTCAACTCTCATTTTCTCTTCTTTACATTCTATGGTTTACTTTCTTTCTTTTAAGTTTGTACTTTGTAGACGAAAAAAATGTAGACTCATTTCCATTTCCAAGTTATTCGTTTCCATTTGATTTCTTTCATTCTTATTAGTCTCTCTTGTACATTAACTTATTCTCGGTTCTACTGCATTAAAAATACAACAATACAAAAAGAAAAAAATGGGTTCTTTTACTTTGTCACTTGATAATTTTTTTAAGCCATGTAAAATCTACATACAAATGTTGCTTTATCAGTAATTAATTCTTAATTCTTTCTTTCTTTCTTTCTTTCTTTCTTTCTTTCTTTCTTTCTTTCTTTCTTTCTTTCGGCATATTGTTGAGCTTTATGTTGAAAAATCCCCCATGTCTGACATTCTCTTTGCCTAACATAGTATTTTGCTCCCTTTTTGTGTGGCTTTTGTTTGCCTATGAAAAGAGACCGCTTACGAAGAAGTAATTAGGTGTATTATGTCCACAGACCTGGGCATTTGCAATCATTCTCAAGTGGAGTTCCCACCATTATTGTCGAATCTTTGTTGAACACATTGCCTTAATTGTAAATCTCATTAGAGGCTCAGCATTACACAACTGTTTGCTGTAAATGGGTGAACACGATTGTTAATAGAAACCAACACAGTTTGTAAAGTATTAGGCTCATGTAACATACTGTGTTCAGCCGTGTCCAGACAAGACATGATCTGCCAGCAGCTGACTGGGTTATTAGACTGAAAGCTTCACAAATGCTCCTGAAATTGTCTTGTCAGAGTAACAAATTACTCTGATGTTTTCTGGCCAAACTTTTGAATAGCCTTTATAATATCTGAGGCCTTCCTGATTCTTTTAAGTCTTTTAAGTGTATTTAAACGTCTTCCTTTTCCATTAAAGCACAGTATAATGAAAAAGCACACTGCAGTTTGATGAAGGATTAGAGCAAGTCTCTGTGTTTGTTTGGCCCTGCAGACCTCACAAGCGGTGGGCTCTAGAGACTCCACTGTGCTGACAAGAGTTCTCTGAAAAGAGTGCCACTATTTCATGATTACATCACATGAAATGCAAATGACCTCTCTTTACATTAATCATCAAATCGCTCTTTTTTATATATTAACCATCAAATCGCTATTTACATTAACCATCAAATCACTCTTTACATTAACCATCAAATCGTTCTTTACATTAACCATCAAATCGCTCTTTACATTAACCATCAAATCTCTCTTTACATTAACCATCAAATCGCTCTTTACATTAACCATCAAATCACTCTTTACATTAACCATCAACATCAACCATCAGATCACTCTTTACATTAACCTTCCATTAACCATCAAATCAATATTTACATTAACCATCAAATCAGTATTAATATTGACCATCAAATCACTCTTTACATTAACCATCAAATCGCTCTTTACATTAACCACCCATCAACCATCAAATCACTCTTTACATTAACCATCAAATCAGTTTTTAAATGAACTATCAAATGGCTCTTTACATTAACCATCAAATCGTTCTTTACATTAACCATCAAATCGCTCTTTACATTAACCATCAAATCGCTCTTTACATTAACCATCAAATCGCTCTTTACATTAACCATCAAATCGCTCGTTACATTAACCATCAAATCTCTCTTTACATTAACCATCAAATCGCTCGTTACATTAACCATCAAATCTCTCTTTACATTAACCATCAAATCGCTCTTTACATTAACCATCAAATCTCTCTTTACATTTACCATCAAATCACTCTTTACATTAACCATCAACATCAACCATCAGATCACTCTTTACATTTTACCATCCATTAACCATCAAATCGCTCTTTGCATTAACCATCAAATCACTCTTTACATTAACCATCAACATCAACCATCAGATCACTCTTTACATTTTACCATCCATTAACCATCAAATCGCTCTTTGTATTAACCATCAAATCACTCTTTACATTAACCATCAAATCGCTCTTTACATTAACCATCAAATCACTCTTTACATTAACCTTCCATTAACCATCAAATCAATATTTACATTAACCATCAAATCAGTATTAACATTAACCATCAAATCACTCTTTACATTAACCATCAAATCACTCTTTACATTAACCATCAAATCGCTCTTTGTATTAACCATCAAATCACTCTTTACATTAACCATCAAATCGCTCTTTACATTAACCATCAAATCACTCTTTACATTAACCTTCCATTAACCATCAAATCAATATTTACATTAACCATCAAATCAGTATTAACATTAACCATCAAATCACTCTTTACATTAACCATCAAATCACTCTTTACATTAACCATCAAATCGCTCTTTACATTAACCATCAAATCTCTCTTTACATTAACCATCAAATCGCTCTTTACATTAACCTTCAACATCAACCATCAGATCACTCTTTACATTTTACCATCCATTAACCATCAAATCGCTCTTTACATTAACCATCAAATCACTCTTTACATTAACCATCAAATCACTCTTTACATTAACCATCAAATCGCTCTTTACATTAACCATCAAATCGCTCTTTACATTAACCATCAAATCACTCTTTACATTAACCATCAAATCGTTCTTTACATTAACCATCAAATCGCTCTTTACATTAACCATCAAATCTCTCTTTACATTAACCATCAAATCGTTCTTTACATTAACCATCAAATCGCTCTTTACATTAACCATCAAATCTCTCTTTACATTAACCATCAAATCGCTCTTTAGATTAACCATCAACATCAACCATCAGATCACTCTTTACATTTTACCATCCATTAACCATCAAATCGTTCTTTACATTAACCATCAAATCACTCTTTACATTAAACATCAAATCGCAACCTTCCATTAACCATCAAATCAATATTTACATTAACCATCAAATCAGTATTAACAATTAACCATCAAATCACTCTTTACATTAACCATCAAATCGCTCTTTACATTAACCACCCATCAACCATCAAATCGCTCTTTACATTAACCACCCATCAACCATCAAATCACTCTTTACATTAACCATCAAATTGTTCCTTGTTTTTCCAGTCTTTACATTAATCATAAAATCACTCTTTACATTAACCTTCCATTAACCATCAAATCACTCTTTACATTAACCATCAAATCAGTTTTTACATGAACCATCAAATCGCTCTTTACATTATCCATCAAATCACTCTTTACATTAACCATCAAATCGTTCTTTACATTTACCATCAAATCGCTCTTTACATTAACCATCAAATCTCTCTTTACATTAACCATCAAATCGCTCTTTACATTAACCTTCAACATCAACCATCAGATCACTCTTTACATTTTACCATCCATTAACCATCAAATCGCTCTTTACATTAACCATCAAATCACTCTTTACATTAACCATCAAATCACTCTTTACATTAACCATCAAATCGCTCTTTACATTAACCATCAAATCTCTCTTTACATTAACCATCAACATCAACCATCAGATCACTCTTTACATGTTACCATCCATTAACCATCAAATCGCTCTTTACATTAACCATCAAATCACTCTTTACATTAACCATCAAATCTCTCTTTACATTAACCATCAAATCGCTCTTTACATTAACCATCAAATCTCTCTTTACATTAACCATCAAATCTCTCTTTACATTAACCATCAAATCGCTCTTTAGATTAACCATCAACATCAACCATCAGATCACTCTTTACATTTTACCATCCATTAACCATCAAATCGCTCTTTACATTAACCATCAAATCGCTCTTTACATTAACCATCAAATCACTCTTTACATTAACCATCAAATCAGTATTAACATTAACCATCAAATCACTCTTTACATTTTACCATCCATTAACCATCAAATCGCTCTTTACATTAATCATCAAATCACTCTTTACATTAACCATCAAATCACTCTTTATATTAACCACCCATCAACCATCAAATCACTCTTTACATTAACCATCAACATCAACCATCCGATCACTCTTTACATGTTACCATCCATTAATCATCAAATCGCTCTTTACATTAACCATCAAATCACTCTTTACATTAACCATCAAATCTCTCTTTACATTAACCATCAAATCGCTCTTTACATTAACCATCAAATCTCTCTTTACATTAACCTTCAACATCAACCATCAGATCACTCTTTAAATTTTACCATCCATTAACCATTAAATCGCTCTTTACATTAACCATCAAATCGCTCTTTACATTAACCATCAAATCACTCTTTACATTAACCATCAAATCTCTCTTTACATTAACCATCAAATCGCTCTTTACAGTAACCATCAAATCTCTCTTTACATTAACCATCAAATCGCTCTTTACATTAACCATTAACATCAACCATCAGATCACTCTTTACATTTTACCATCCATTAACCATCAAATCGCTCTTTACAGTAACCATCAAATCACTCTTTACATTAACCATCAAATCACTCTTTACATTAACCATCAAATCGCTCTTTACATTAACCATCAAATCGCTCTTTACATTAACCTTCCATTAACCATCAAATCAATAATTACATTAAACATCACATCGCTCTTTACATTAACCATCCATCAACCATTAAATCACTCTTTACATTAACCACCCATCAACCATCAAATCACTCTTTACATTAATCATAAAATCACTCTTTACATTAACCTTCCATTAACTATCAAATCACTCTTTACATTAACCATCAAACCACTCTTTACATTAACCATCAAATCAGTTTTTACATGAACCATCAAATCGCTCTTTACATTAACCATCAAATCGTTCTTTACATTAACCATCAAATCGTTCTTTACATTAACCATCAAATCGCTCTTTACATTAACCATCAAATCTCTCTTTACATTAACCATCAAATCGCTCTTTACATTAACCATCAAATCACTCTTTACATTAACCATCAACATCAACCATCAGATCACTCTTTACATTTTACCATCCATTAACCATCAAATTGCTCTTTACATTAACCATCAAATCACTCTTTACATTAACCATAAAATCGCTCTTTACATTAACCATCAAATCGCTCTTTACATTGACCATCAAATCGCTCTTTACATTAACCTTCCATTAACCATCAAATCAATATTTACATTAACCATCAAATCAGTATTAACATTAACCATCAATCACTCTTTACATTAACCATCAAATCGCTCTTTACATTAACCTTCCAATAACCATCAAATCGATATTTACATTAACCATCAAATCATTCTTTACATTAACCATCAAATCACTCTTTACATTAACCATCAAATCGCTCTTTACATTAACCATCCATCAACCATTAAATCACTCTTTACATTAACCACCCATCAACCATCAAATCACTCTTTACATTAATCACCCATCAACCATCAATCACTCTTTACATTAACCATCAAATCGTTCCTTGTTTTTCCACTCTTTACATTAATCATAAAATCACTCTTTACATTAACCTTCCATTAACTATCAAACCACTTTTTACATTAACCATCAAATCACTCTTTACATTAACATTGACATTTTACAATAGAGTAAAAAAGAAAATTTTAATAATATTTCACAATAATAGCCTACTGCTTTTACTGTATATTTGATCAAATACATGCAGCTTTGAGCATAAAAGATTAAAACATTAAATAAAATTTCAGACCCTAAACATTTGAGCGGTAGACTATTTTGAATAGCTTTTTTAAATATCTCCCCCATATTAAGTTTTACTGGAAAAGTTATGTTTTACAACATTAAACTGTCAGCCAGACATCTTTGATCGTGTGTGATTTAGACTGTCTAACGTAACAGTCTCTAATGAACAGTCGTCTTTAACAGCCCCAGTGGGGTACTATCATAACATGTCTGTTATTGACCATTGTTGAGTCGTGGCGCCCTACCACTAGGGCCTCTTAACTTTGTAGATAAAGGACAGTGCGAGTGACCCTGTGTGTCTGTTTGTTTCCCAATTTGTTCTGCAGGATATCTGGCTCCTGCAAGGTGCCTTTGGCCAGAGCCAGCATGGTGGCGGCGGTCTATGCCTGCTTAACTGGCTGAAAAATGAAGATTTATCTGCACATCTGCGAAGCGCTCCACAGACCCAACCATGTTGTGTATCTTAACTGCCCTCAAATAAACGGTGGGAAGCTATGAACAGGAGCAGACTGAGAATGTAGGTGGGGAGATGACCGAGTGACATAAATACAACTCTCTCTTTCTCTGTTTCATAGCTACAATGTAAGAACATTTGCCTGGCAACAACAGACAAAACCGTGACTCTTTTGCCTGTTTATTCTGTTAGTAGCAGCCTTCATTAGCCCACAGGGCCAAACCACCTCCATTTCCTGCCATTTTTGCCCCCTTTCCCTCTGCTGTGACCTCTCACACAGTGATCCCTATGAATGGACAATACTGGCCTTCACAAGGGCCTTCAGGACAGCCATGACTGCAGCTGGGATTGCTTGCCCTGCCTCGAGGGCACTCAGACAGATGAAGGGGATCTCCTGGATTCTGGGGGGCCACACAGATGTGGCAGCTCACTAAAAGCAGGCTCATTTAGGCCCTCTCGTCTTTCATATTGAGGGCATGAAAAATACTGAAATGCTTCTATATGTTTTGTAAGCAGCCATCAAAAGGTTTAGGTACAAATCATTTAGAATAATGATTTATGTTAGTTAAAGTCACAACATAAAAGATGTTTGGATTAAAATATCCAAAAACCACTAGAACAATGTTAAATTTTTAATTGACTTGTGTACTTACATTATCCCAAATTTTTCCAAGAATGTTTAAATCCAGAGAAATAAGCCATTTTAACCAGGACCGTGTCTGTACGTCGCCTATCAATGACATCATACCCGTGTTCCCCTCGATTTCTGGTTTTATTTTGTAGAAAACATGGAAACACCAAAGATGCTTTAATATATTTTCGTTTTATTAGACAGGTGAGCAACTGTTTGGATACATTCATCGACAAAAAATGAATCATTGTTATGAAGCTCAACATAGTTAGTCTTATTGTTTAAATCTAGTTTTCTTGATTTACCGTGAGTACCATGTTTTACCATGCCTAATATCGATCTTGCTTACTGCAGTGTGCAACAAGTGTCTCATATTAACCGCAGAGCGAATGCACAGAGTAGCATTATAACATATCTTTCAACACAGTCAAATGTACCGTGTATGATAAAACAATATATTACCCCACATACGCATGAGCGGAAAAAACGGAAGCCGTCGTCTGCGGCGTAATAAAAGCTCCACTGCTCTCAAGCCGTGTGTCGCGCTTGTCTCTCATTAGCAATCACGCCAGGAGCCTTGTTCCCATCCTGCTTCACACTACAGTAACATTAATAAATCTTTAATACATGAACTCATCTATGAATACGATTTCTGCTCGAGTCCCATTGAATTATTTTCTGCTGGCTATAGGTTAAGACAACAACTCCCATGATTCCGTGAAATCAAGGTGTCATCAAGCTACGCCTTTGTTTTGAATAGGCGACCTCTAGCGGCAAAAATTACATATTGTGCCTTTAAGTTCAGTTTTTGATTGGTCATTGAAATATCGAAAATGTTTTAGGTATTCATAGAGGGTGTTCATACCCCGCCATTGACGGAAATTTCCGGTTTCCTTTTTTTCTGTTATAGGGTAGGGGGCGCTATTACACATCTTCTAAAAGAGTACTAAATCTCCTGATAAAAATACATGTAAAGAAGAAGCTGAAACAAGCGATCATAAAATGCGATCTGAACTTAAAAATCGGCTTTTTTCTCAAAATGTTTTTTTTTTTTTAGGAAACTTACCCACATTCAAGTGTAAAAAAGAATGCATTAATCTAAAAAAAACAGGCTCTGTTCTTTCTTTTGCTATATTGCATGTTCAAATATTCATACAGCAAAATCAAAAACAAAACTTACAGGAATTGACCGGCTGAATTATTGAAACGGCATCCCAGGGAGGGTGCACTGTCCCTGGCATTGAATTGACTTGAATAGTGCCCCGCTGCCTGGAAGTCTGGACTTAAGAAAATAAATAAAAGATAAATTATATGCTAAACAAATAATAAATTAGTTTGTGCCGATTAAGACAGCAAGATAACAATAAAAGCAATATGCAAAACACTAATATATTATTATTATTGTTGTTATTAATAATACTTTCAGAACCCTAATTAATTATTATTATTAATAATTAATTAATTAACAAATAATAATAACAAATTGTTTATAATCTGTTGTAAATAAGAATATGAATTATACTTTAAAATTGTAATTATAGTCTTGCTTTTATTTTTAGTAGTACAATGATTATTTATTTTAAATTTTTAAACGTATTCATAAATAAAACTTTTTTTTTTTTATCTGTTAAATTAGTTGTAGTGGCAGCATTTTAATCATGCATATTAGGTTTTCATTTTTGTACAATTGAACACGGATCATTAAATTATTATTGTGACCAAAAACATAAAACAATAATAATTAAAGTGCTTATCAGGTTGCGGTTATCAGATAATTACATTTTAAAAAGTCATCTGAATTGGTATTGGTCATAAAAGCAATCTTTAGTTCACAGAGGAAATGATTTGTCATGTCCTTCAAAGTAACTTGATGGATAGCAAACATGATAATGGATTTCCTAATTGAGTGATACAGCGCTTTATGTTAGTATCTGAGGGTAATAATTTGTCACTCTTTTTCTGTATGCATATAGTCTGACTCAGTGTGTAAAGAAACAATCTGTGGTTGAGAAATCCACTCCCTGGTTGCTCTCTTTGTTGCACTTTGAGTCCACATAGGTTGAGTCCCTGGAAGGGAAATTGCTCCAGTCTTGTGGAATGAGCAAATATAAAAAAGGGGGTATGCATGTCAAATTGCCCAACACACTACCTCTTCAAGATATGTTTTGCTTTCTCTTCCCCTCCCTCATCCCTTTCTTTGAGATAGCACACAGTACAGGACTCGTGATGAAAGGCAAGGGTATTATGGGATTACTGCGGGGGCATCGTGAAAGGCCAAGGAAGCAGGCGGAGTGGTAAGTGATTCTTTTCAGTCAGTGGATTAACCCCTACAAGGTTGAAAAACCTAAACAAAGTCCCCTGTTCTGCCGTCTTTGTGGACGAAAACAGGACTCGCATAGAGGAAGTGAATATCCAAATATCAAATGTGGTTCAAATACACAGAAATTATTTATGTTTTATTTATTTAAGGCCCTGTTTGTTTTTAATCATTGTAGTGTGCATGTGTGCACTGTGCATACAGTATAAATGTTTGTGCGACCATTGCATGTGAACATGTGCGTATTGTTTCATATGGAACTGGAATATCTCCGCCAAACAGTATTTATTTGCATTATCAAATGAAGGGGAAAGCTTTGCTATTCTTCATTCGTTATTGACCAACCAGAGTAAACACAAGGGGTGTGAAGTACATACAATGTGTGTTCCGGATTGCTGATAGCTAACTGATTGTATCCTTGTGTGGGGGCCTCATGACTTCCTCTGACTCTGACTGTTTACCTCCTTCAGGGCTCTAAAAGTATCACATTTAATTCTTTAGCGGGTTACATGTGCTTCAGTGCAATGTTTAAATAATGTTTGTCCTGATATATGAGGTATTTCTTAATGTGGAGAAATAAAACATGTTAGGGTAGATCAAAAAACTTTTAGTAAGTTGACTTTTCTTTCTTCTAAAAAAAAAAATAGCAATTATATTATGTGACGATTTTATGATCTCCTATTAACATCTTTGCAAATGTATTAAAAATATAAAATTGAAAAAAATCTCATGTACATAAGTATTCTCAACCTTTGCCATGACACACAAAACTGAGCTCAGGTGCATCCTGTTTCCATTGATCATCCTTGAGATGTTTCTACAGCTTGATTGGAGTCCACCTGTGGTACATTCAATTGATTGGAAATGATTTGGAAAGGCACACACTTGTCTATATAAGGTCCCACAGTTAACAGTGCACAATCCAAACCATGAAGTCCAAGCAATTGTCTGTAGACCTCTGAGACAGGATTATATCGAGGCACAGATCTAGGGAAGGGTACAGAAAAATGTCTGCAGCATTGAAGGTCCCAATGAGCACAGTGGCCTGAATCATCCATAAATGGAAGAATTTTGGAACCACCAGGATGCTTCCTAGAGCTGGCCGACCAGCCAAACTCAAGGAGGTGACCAAGAACCCGATGGTCACTCGGACAGTGACTTTGTCCAGCATTTCTCTGTGGAGAGAGGGGAACCTTCCAGAAGAACGACCATCTCTACAGCACTCCACCAATCAGGCCTGTATGGTAGAGTGGCCAGGCGGAAGCCACTGTTCAGTAAAAGGCATGAAACAAAGATTTAACTCCTTGGCCTGAATGGCAAGCGTCATGTCTGGAGGAAACCAGGCACCGTTCATCACCTGGCCAATACCATCCCTACAGTGAAGCATGGTGGTGGCAGCATCATGCTGTGGGGATGTTTTTCAGCAGAGACTAGATCGAGGGAAAGACAAATACAGCAATGTACAGACAGAGACATCCTTGATGAAAACCTGCTCCAGACCGTTCCGGACCTCAGACTGGGGGGGGGGGGGGGGGGGGGGGTTGTTATCTTCCAACAGGACAAGGATCCTAAGCGCACAGCCAAGATAACAAAGGAGTGGCTACAGAGCAACTCTGTGAATGTCCATCCCCTGGCTCTTAATGCATTGTGTTTCCTTCTGGAGCATCAGTGAATGTCCCTCAGATACCTCAGTGTAAAAAGATGGATCTCAAAATCAAATTTCAATATGCTTCAAATATGCAAAAGATGCTGAAAAATTGAAAAATGTGCAGGATCTGGAGGATTTTTCTGAAGAACACTGGGCAGTTTAACTGCTCAAGACAAACAAGGGACTCAAGAACAACCATCACAAAACAAAAAAACAGCCGTGGGTCATCCATGTAACGACACAGTATTAAGAATCATGGGTACATACACATTTGGTCATTTTCATACGTTCAGCTATTTTTTTTGTCTTGGACTATATGTGTGAACATCTTTTATGTCAAATATCTTATTCAGGAGAGTACTAAATACAAAATAATATGCATTGTTTATAATCTCTCTTATTTTATTTTTTACAGTTATTCACATTTCCACAGATCCTGCAAGGGGTGAGTACATTTTTGAGCAAGACTGTATATATGTAAGCAAAACACTGTAGGTGACCAAATTGAGCTGTGGGCTTTTAAGGACATTAGTGTGTCATTTCTAAGGTGATTAACTAACGTAATGGATGATGTATTGAAATACATAAAACATATCATATACAAGTAGCAATAAATGCATTACTTACAACACACTTCTGTTTGAAAAGCCACTGGAACGTAGATTGGACAGTCTTTTACCTTTCCCTTTTGTGTGATTCGTAATGCCTTTAGGCGAAACTTGAATGGTGCTGATTTCTTTCTGTCTTTCTTTTTGTGTAAGTGTCAAAGTTGCAGATGATTGGTTTCGTTCGCATTGGAATATTTCAAGGCTAATTTAGCTTCCGTAATGACAAATGTTCTGGGAGTTCATTCCATAAGATCGTGTCAGAATGTTTCCATGACAATGAAAGATCCTTTCCAGCAGCATGTGGTGATGCATGTTCGTAAAATACGCAAGTATATGATGATGAAAAAGGTTATTTAGATTAGAAGGATGATTTATTGCCTTCATAACAACAGATGAATACTGTAAATACAATCTGAACATACTCTAGGACCATGTTTTCTACAGTTCACCAGTGGACCTCAAGTGGGTCGTCTGTTCTGAAAGACATAAAAGCATGAAACCATTTGCAAATGTTTGCATTTAAAAATTTAGACAAAATTGACATTTGTCTGCAGATACTGTTATTGGTTTTGCATATTGTTGGTCAGAAATGTAACCTAACGCTAATGATGATGATGAAATACTACGTTATTGTCAATTTCTGACTTGTCTAACAATAAAGTATTATATCATCATCATCAAATTTTGACTTTTTAAGTACTGATATGTAATGTATATAATGTGTGTGTGTATATATAGTAGTGGCCAAAAGTCATGTCCTGATTTGTTTTTAAAGACCCTACAAGTTCGATTAAACCATCAAAATATTTTATATATATTTTTAGAATATTTTAAATATGAGGGACTTTGTTAAGGTATTTATCTGACAAAATTATTTGGCAAAACATTATAAAGAATACAACTACAGATACAGGTTTTATTTTACTCTTGTTTTTGACACACACACACACACACACACACACACACACACACACACACAATACAGGTATTTCAATTAGAAGGATGATTTGTTGCTTTCATAACAACAGATGAATATTGTATATGCAACCTGAACATGAATTTCAAATTCAGATTTTAGAATTTCAAATTGATTTACATATGATTATTTCCTGATGGCCCTTCATTTACATATCAGTATTAGATATTAAAGACCCTATATATACCTTGGGAAGAGGATCAACGTCATTAATACACTGATCATCTTGGATAAATTGCCATAGTGATAAGCCTCCAAACAGAACATGACGTTCAACAGGAGCACACTTACCCAAATCCTCTTAAGAACTGCAGACCATGACACCTCTAAATGAGTGATCATTAGCATAATGTGCTATGCTGCTGCTTAGTGATTTCTTTTAATCAACCTCAGAGTCGATGGTAATTAGCTTCCCACTTCTAATAGATTCTGACATTCTTGAAATGTGCAGTGTAGGCCGTCATATTATCTTTCTGCCTGAATGCTGATTTGCATACAACCTTTATTTCCAAGACTGGTCACTTTTTTTGACCTGGGCTAATGGAATTTTTCATTCTCATTTGTCCATTGGCCTGTTCTACAGCCCTCTGTTACATTCTAGTGCTGGTAATAACCGTCCCTGCTTGTTGTATTCTATTAAAGAGTGATTAGGATGACATGTCAACAGGGCAGGCATGCGGTCGTCATACGATGATTGCAAATGATGGTTCCATATGAATCGCAGCCTTTTTTATACGACATTCTTTAAAGCACAAAAGAAGAAAGGTAATGCATTCACTCTCAAAACAAATTGTACAAAAGCTGTCACTGGGGCGCAGTGCCCTTTTAAAAGGTAAAATGTAGCATATTAGTACCTTAAAAGTACATATTATTAAAGTACCTTTTGAAAAGGGAACCATCAGTAAAAGCTTTTGTACACAGAGATTTTTGATGAATATGTCATGTAGCTATAAGAAGTTTCAAAAAATAAAAGCAGAAGAACCATAAAAGTATCATAAAAGTGATCATGCGCTATCTGACAAAACGTAATGCTTTAGTTAAAGCCTTTATGTATAATGAAGTATTAAATATTTTTTATGCATTAATTATGCCTTGTAATGCACCTTATAATATTGTATGCTTAATCCACAGTTATAATACATTATAATATTTATCTATTCACCTTAAATTAATATTATAATACACATTTAGACATTATAATGCATTAAAACGCATGACAAACACATAACAAGGAATCTGCAAATATTATAATGCATTTTAAAGGTATAGTTCACCCAAAAATGAAAATTATCACATGATTTACTCACCCTCAAGCCAGGTGTATATGACATTCTTCTTTCAGACGAATACAATTGGAGTTATTATTTTTAAAAATGGCAGCCCGAAATTTGAAGCCCAAAAAAGTGCATCCATCCATTATAAAAGTAGTCCATACGGTTCTGGGGGGTTAATAAAGGTCTTCTTAAGTGAATTGATTGGTTTGTGTTATAATATCCATATTTAAAACGTTATAAAGTAAAATATCTAGCTTCCGCCAGACTGCCTTCCATTGTCAATTTACGAAGAAAGTGTAACGCCTCGCCTCAAAATCGACCAAATTCAAAAAATTTAACTTGTTTTGCCTGTAGCTCGAAATTATCCCGTGCGCATTCGGACTCCTTTTGCTAGCTTGGGTCACACATGGTTCTCGACTTGAAACATAGTTCACTTGTTCTTTTCTTTGTGATAAGGATATTTGGTTTTAGTGTTTCATGGAAGAAAGAAAGTTTCATACAGGTTTAGAACAGGAGGAGGGTGAGTAAATAATGGCAGATTTTTAATTTGGGGTTGAACTGTCCCTTTAAGAGTCATTAGTATAATATTCTGTCTCCTGTCCCTCTGAGCTAAAGGCAGCCCTGAAGCTTAGCCGTCTTATGCTCATTTGTCAGAGAACTAATTTTGCTGAGCCGCCTTTGTGCTCTGAGCAATCCTGAGGATATTGTCATGCATTGTAGTTTTCAGCTCTTCTGCCAGTGCGCTGAAGCTTTGTTTCTCCACAGGACATACAGTAATTGGAGTTCTGAAAGATAATGACAAAAGATAAATCCAAAAGCATCAAAACACAGCATGAGAGACCACAGTCATGGGGGGTGGAAATAGAAAAAAAGGATAAAAATGCTGTTAAAATTCATTGGATGAGAGAATGATGAATGCATTTCACAGCACTTGCTGTCCCAAGGACAGCCAGAGGTTAGGGTGTGTGTCTGGCTCGGTGTCGGAAGTTTACATTGACATAAGGGAAGGAATGTTAGTGAAAAGAGCATTAAGGAAATCACATTTACTGGATGGTGTTGCAGGATCATTAACTTAAAAGACTGTAATTTCGGGACAATTTGCCATCTGTGTTTTAAATAACAACAAACAGAGATTCATCCAATTTTCTCAATATTTACTTTACATGCAGTTTCAAACCAATATGACTTCCACTCTCTTCTAGAACTCAAAAGAAGATTCAAAAAAGGGTAACACTATTAAAAGCATCATAAAGGTATAATCATAAAGCATCATAAATTGTATTTTGATATAATAGCTTTGTGTGATGAACAGAATGAAATTTAAAATGGTCATATCATGTATTTTTTATTCTTTTAAAATGTTCTTTGAGGTTCATTTCAAATGTTTGCACAAAAATAAAAAACGCAATTTACAGGCAAATCTTTATGAAATAATCTACTTATGTTTTGCGATGCTGCTGCTGTCAAATTTAATACAACTGACTTCTTCATCTTTCAACAAAGTTTTCTTTGCAAACTCTCCATTACACTTCCTTTACAAAACAATCTGCTGTCAAATGCTCCGAACAAACATATAAACCTCCGACTTGATCCATGACGGCATTAAAATAAGTTTAAATAGCAATAGATTTATTTACACTAAGTGAAAATAGTGATATATTCTATTTACACTATGTAAAAATAGCAGTATTTTCTTTGCAGTAAGTGTAATAGTTAGATATTTATACTTATAAATAGTGGCCGATACTATATGCACCTCAGTTTTGTTGTACATTAAACTTTATATGCAATAATAACAGAGTGAAAATGATTATAATTATTAAAATTATTTAATGAGATGCCAGAGCTCTCTGGCATCTCAGCTCCCTTTCCTCTTCTTACAATTATTAAATGGATGCCGCCTTAATGGGACAATAAAGCCCTCCCTAAACCTAACCGATAAACTTTTTAATCTTCATTTTTATTGAAAATAAATGCCTTTCCGATCTGATATGTGATGGGGAAAGGAAGTAGAGCAAGCTCAGCAAAAGGCGGATTTGAACCTTTCCTATTCTTATTCAGTCTTGTTTAGCGATACAAATATTCAAACATATTTAAAACAAGATACCATTACCTGAGAAGCAAAAACCGAACCTTCGAACCATGGATCAATTTGCGTCAAAGCTTCAGGCCATACACTTTACCCCTACACCATTCCTACAGTAAACAAATCTTCCGTAATTTTGCACAACCAGATGTCAGTGGGCAGAGTTAGTGTAAATAGCATTTGCCAACAAGGCAATGATTAAAATGGTTCTATTTGCTTTTGACGCGATGCAACGTTCACATCCAGTGTAGCAAATGTCAGCCGTTAAGTGATTGAATGCCAGTGGGCGGGGCCTGTGGTGCAATGATGTATAATATTCGTCGATGTCTTGCTCTGGAGGCAGTCATATGCAAATGTATTTGCTTGTGAGACTTCACAGATGCAATATCAAAACGAGCCATTTTTGGAGCTTTAATAAATAAATGCTTTGTTTATAATGAACATTTTGATATGAAGATTTGTAGTGAACAAATGGATTATTTGTATGATGTAAATATGATAGAGTATATGGCATACTTTTTATATTTGGGTGAACTATTCCTTCAAACCATTCGCTGTGCTCTCTCAGGTCAGTATGTGTGCATGTGAGAGCAGCTCTGACCTTTGCTGTTGGCGCATTGTCTTACAGCAACTGGAAGGTTGTAAGTGTTTATCAATGAGAACGCTTGTTTAATCGTAACCCATCCCAAATTATGATGGATGAGGTCTGCGAGAAAAACAGCAACGCTTGGCATTTGCACCGGGCTTCCAATAAAACAGATGAACGGGCAGTTTGCAAATCACTTGCAGTTTAATTATGAAGTGATTTGAACAGTACTGTGAAAAGGTCACATATTTACACCAGACAAATATAACTGCCTCCGTCTCATTGTTTATCACCCAGGCTTAACAAACTGATCACTTTTCTTACTATATATATTCAGCTCGTTTATACTAAATGTATATTCTTATTTTTCTTTATTTTTGTAAATATTGTTCAAATTGATTTTCTAATATTATACAGGAAACCTCACTACATTTGTGTTGCGTTTATTATTGAAACATTCTTGAAATTAATTCAAGACATATTTCCTGAAAGCAGTTCTTATTAAATTATTCTACAATTTAAGTATTATAAGAATGTTTAGACATTTGTTCTGGAAAATAAGACTTTTTTTGTTTGTTTGCAATGCATGCACAGTCACCTGCCCACCCAACCACCCACCCACCCACCCACACACTGTTACATGCTTGCATAAACACACTTCCCCCAAGGATATATATGTGTCTTTGTGTCAGCAGTGCCCCTCCCTGCAGCTGTGCACCTGGAGAAGCTTCCATTCCTACACTCCAGTGAACCCAGACACCTGTTCACACCTCCACACACTCCTCACACCTCAACAACCGTCTCATTCTATAGCCCCGAAAGCACATTAAGTTCCCTTATGCATATGAGAGCACAAATACTCAATGACAGCAGCAGTCAAATTCAAACAACAGGTTATGAAAGCTCAGGCACTGTCATGTGCAAAGGCCTTCACATGCATTTTTAAGGGGGAAAAAATTCTTACTTTTGCAGTTAAGTCGATTTAATCTCAGATTACACACATTGTAAGTGGCCATATGGTGAAAGTAAGATATTACACTGCACAACAGTCCTATTCTTATTCAGTCTTGTTTAGCAATACAAATATTCAAACATATTTAAAACAAGATACCAAACATGAGAAGCAAAAATGCATTAATGTGAACTATTGTCAGAACATATATCTATAACATTATTTTGTTTGTTTATTATTTAGAATATTTATATATATATATACACAGATCAGGCATAACAGGTGAAGTGAATAAAACAACAAGTGAACATTTTATTTTCAAGGGCCAAATTGTGATGGCTAGACGACAGCTCTTGTGGGGTGTTTCCGGTCTGAAGTGGTCAGTCTCTATCAAAAGTGGTCCAAGGAAGGAACAGTGGTGAACCGGGAACAGGGTCATGGGGGGCCACGGCTCATTGATGCACGTAGGGAGCGAAGGTTTGTGATCAAACAGACGAGCTACTGTAGCTCAAATTGCTCAAGAAGTTAATGCTGGTTCTGATAGAAAGGTGTCAGAATACACAGTGCATTGCAGTTTGTTGCGTATGGAGCTGCATAGCCGCAGACCAGTCAGGGTGCCCATGCTGACCCGTCCACCGCTGAAAGCACCAACAGTGGGCACGTGAGCATCAGAACTGGATTACGGAGCAATAGAAAAAGGTGGCCTGGTCTGATGAGTCAGGTTTTCTTTTACCTCACGTGGATGGCCGGGTGCATGCGGTCGCTCACCTGGGGAACACATGGCACCCTGATGCACTATGGGAAGAAGGCAAGCCAGCGGAGGCAGTGTGATGCTTTTGCCAATGTTCTGCTGGGGAATCTTGTGTCCTGCCATCCATGTGGATGTTACTTTGACACGTACCACCTACCTAAGTTTTGTTGCAGACCATGTACACGCTTACATGAAAACGGTATTTCCTGGTGGCTGTGGACTCTTTCTGCAGGATAATGTGCCCTGCCACAAAGCAAAAATGGTTCAGGAATGGTTTGAGGAGCACGAGTTTGAGGTGTTGACTTGGTCTCAAAATTCCCCAGATCCAGATACCACAGCACACCTTCAGGGGTCTAGAGGAGCCCATGCCTCGATGGGTCAGGGCTGCTTCAGCAGTAAAATATTAGGAATCCCAATATTAGGAAGGTGGTCATAATGATTTGCCTGATTAGTGTATATATACAGTGAGGAAAAGAAGTATTTGAACACCCTGCTATTTTTCAAGTTCTCCCACTTGGAAATCATGGAGGGGTCTGAAATTGTCATCGTAGGTGCATGTCCACTGTGAGAGACATAATCTAAAAAAAAATCCAGAAATCACAATATATGATTTTTTAACTATTTATTTGTATGATACAGCTGCAAATAAGTATTTGAACACCTGTCTATCAGCTAGAATTCTGACCCTCAAAGACCTGTTAGTCTGCCTTTAAAATGTCCACCTTCACTCCATTTATTATCCTAAATTAGATGCACCTGTTTGAGGTCGTTAGCTGCATAAAGACACCTGTCCACCCCATACAATCAGTAAGAATCCAACTACTAAAATGGCCAAGACCAAAGAGCTGTCCAAAGACACTAGAGACAAAATTGTACACCTCCACAAGGCTGGAAAGGGCTACGGGGAAATTGCCAAGCAGCTTGGTGAAAAAAGGTCCACTGTTGGAGCAATCATTAGAAAATGGAAGAAGCTAAACATGACTGTCAATCTCCCTCGGACTGGGGCTCCATGCAAGATCTCACCTTGTGGGGTCTCAATGATCCTAAGAAAGGTGAGAAATCAGCCCAGAACTACACGGGAGGAGCTGGTCAATGACCTGAAAAGAGCTGGGACCACCGTTTCCAAGGTTACTGTTGGTAATACACTAAGACGTCATGGTTTGAAATCATGCATGGCACGGAAGGTTCCCCTGCTTAAACCAGCACATGCCCAGGCCCGTCTTAAGTTTGCCAATGACCATTTGGATGATCCAGAGGAGTCATGGGAGAAAGTCATGTGGTCAGATGAGACCAAAATATAACTTTTTGGTCATAATTCCACTAAACGTGTTTGAAGGAAGAAGAATGATGAGTACCATCCCAAGAACACCATCCCTACTGTGAAGCATGGGAGTGGTAGCATCATGCTTTGGGGGTGTTTTTCTGCACATGGGACAGGGCGACTGCACTGTATTAAGGAGAGGCTGACCGAGGCCATGTATTGCGAGATGTTGGGGAACAACCTCCTTCCCTCAGTTAGAGCATTGAAGATGGGTCGAGGCTGGGTCTTCCAACATGACAATGACACGAAGCACACAGCCAGGATAACAAAGGAGTGGCTCTGTAAGAAGCATATCAAGGTTCTGGCGTGGCCTAGCCAGTCTCCAGACCTAAACCCAATAGAGAATCTTTGGAGGGAGCTCAAACTCTGTGTTTCTCAGCGACAGGCCAGAAACCTGACTGATCTAGAGAAGATCTGTGTGGAGGAGTGGGCCAAAATCCCTCCTGCAGTGTGTGCAAACCTGGTGAAAAACTACAGGAAACGTTTGACCTCTCTAATTGCAAAAAAAGGCTACTGTATGTATATATATATATATATATATATATATATATATATATATATATATATATATATATATATATATATATATATATATATATATATATATATATATATATATACAGATTTTCTATTATTTGTGTGAGATTTGAATACAACTGTTAATCCATTGCTCAAGTTAGTCTACTAAACTTTACAGAAAAGTGATTTAGCATACGAATGCTCCCTTGAGTGGAGCGTCTGTCTGACAGCACAAGTTTGACGGCTTGAGCTCATTTGGCTCCATTGTTTTTTTACAGCAGTTGCCACACAGTAAAGCTCCTCACCTGCCCTAGACTCTGACATGCAATGCCTTTTGTGTGACAACAGTTTTCCCACATACCACATGCTGGTAATTTTAGTCAGACAAGAGGCTGTTTTATTCCATAAGAGGCAACAGCATTTACAGAGGTTTAAAAAAAACAACATTGCTGACAGTATTCAAGGCTTTAAAAAAATGCGCCACAATGAATTTGCATTCCCTTAGGTTTACATGTCATACATCTGGTTTTGTTCATGTCATATATCTTTTCTTTCTTTCTTTGAAAGTCTTCTAAATAAAAAAAACAATAATATGAAGATCAGGTAAACATTTATAACATAAGCTTATTTTCTCAGCAGTTCTCCAAAAACATATACTGCAAATTCTCTTTCTGAGCACACTTTCGTCCATCTGAAACTTGTGGCCACATGAAAGACAAAAACTTCAAAACATCATTCACTGTTTGTTGTGACCTGAACAAATACCAAGCTTTAACACCACACAGAAGAAACAGGAGGCCCATTCTGCTAATAAACCTCTCCTGCCCAACACAGAGGTGCTAGAAGCTGCTGACAGGAACCTGTTTCACTCTGCCATATGTTTCTTCAGACCTGATCTCGAGACTTAAATAGCATTCAGGCAGACACATCTATGAGGGATCAGCGTGCCAAACAGCTACCCCAGATATTTGGATTCAACTGGGTAAAGCTCAGCCCTCAGCTAAATCAATTGTTTAATATAAGTAGGGGAGTCCAGGGCTAGTTGTCACAGAGAAAATGCAGATTTTAACCTAAAATTTTTAACCGTTTACTCGGGACAAGAGTATATTTCTTGTCGGTGTGTGTGTCTGTGTGTTCATGGTCTCCTATCCCGGTGGGGACTCATGGGGACTTGAGGAAACAAGCTTATAAATCATACAGAATTTGTTTGTTTTTTTTCTCGTTTTTTTTAATGTAAAACGGCAGAAAGTTCTGTGTGATGGGTAGGTTTAGGTAGCCTGGCCCCGTCCTCCTACGTATTTCCGCTCAATTTTCATTTTCCTTCAATACTCCATCTGGAATTGCGGTATATTCTCTGGTTTTCTCTGGTCAAATTTGAACCGGTCCAATCAGCCAACAGAGGGATTGGCTGAGAACGATGACTTTGATGTAATTCGCTAGTTTGAGATGACCAAATGGAGAGTGGCTCTGGGCAGATCCAATAGTTTTAAACTTCAACAGAGTACCCGCCTTCAAGAAAGTTAACGCTTGTCAATGGAGAGTGGCCAGACTCTTTGTACAAATGAAATGTACGAGAGTCTGGTAGAACCAGGCTAAGGTTTAGGGGTAAGGTTAGTGTAAGCGGATAGAATCGTCTCGGTTACATGTAACCCTCGTTCCCTGAAGGAGGGAACGGAGAGGTACGTCAAACGTGACCGACTGAAAGGGAATTACAGTTTGTATAAAAACGCTTGCGTCTATGGAGAGTCCCCACAATGATAGTAAACCAGACGTGTGTGTGTGTGTGTGTGTGCCCTGGTAAACCCTACATTAACCCCACAAAGATGGCAATATCTGAAATCCTTGTCCTTCTGGGGACATTTTTTGGTCCCCATGAGGAAAACAGCTCATAAATCATACTAGGTGATGTTTTTTGAAAATACAAAAATGCAGAAAGCATTTTTGTAACATTAAAAATGTCTTTTGTGATTAATTTAACGCATCCTTGTTTAATAAAAACTTCCGTTTCTTTAAAAAAAAGAAAAGACAACACACTTATGTGAGGACGATTCGTTTAGATCTGCTCTGACGGATAAATATGTATAGCCCTGTTGATTTCAAGAAGATTTGTCTGCAAGGGTACTTTTTAAATGAACAGTTACCTGACAAATATATTCTACTCAACTCTACATTTTCTTCCACTCCAGATGATTCAGGTTATACTATAAACATTTTTATTTTATTCTCTTATGAATATTTTAATTCCTTTTCCGTGTAAAGCACTTTGAATTGCCACTGTGTATGAAATGTGCTATATAAATAAACTTGCCTTGCCTTATCCCAAACTTTTAAACAGTAGTACAGTACGTTTTTGCTGATTCTTCTTTTTTAATTATTTTACTGTTAGATTTTTGCTGAAAAGTCTATATTTGTTTACTGTTTTTATGAACTGTTTCTTTATCCCTGAGGGGGAAAAAACGTTAAAATATTAGATAAATAGCAGAAAAATGTTGAAGGCCATTGATACTGACTTCAAATATGTGACCCTGGACCACAAAACCAGTCATAAGGATACATTTTCTTCTATAATTTATGACTGGTTTTGTGGTCCAGGGTCACAATATGAAATACTGACTGTCAAATACTGACTTTCAAATGTATAGTGAAAAGCACTATACAAATACATGTGAATTGGATTGAATTGAAATATTCACTGGAGTAAAAAGTGTGACAATAGCCTCAGGCTCTCCTTACTTAGAAGATACTAGTTTATCTATAATGATAATTTATTGTATCTCATGAGTTCAATCATTTAAATTTCCAAAGGGTCCAAAAGACGATGACAACAGAAATGAACGAACAAACGAATGAATGAATAAACGAATGCTTCAGTGCCATTTGTTGATACTCAAAGAAGGAACGTCCATAGAGAGCACAAGAGCGCTCTCCTTCTCTCTTCGAGTAATATAGTTTCTCACACTTGGCTGGTCATGTGTACACAGTGCTGCATATAAGACTAGCCCACCAGTATTGGGAGCCCAATTAGAGGCCTATTGTCACAGGCCGGGACTTGAGGCCTGCTTCCGTCCTTGTGTTTTTTGGCTTGCTAGTTGCCTAGCGCTGCTGCATTCACCATGCTCATTAGGAGCTCTCTGGCATCTCAGCTCCCTTTCCTCTCCTTACAATTTTAATTCCTTTTTCTCATCTCTGAATTGATGGGAAGGTCAGCTGGGGAACAATAAGGCCTAGTCGATGATTGGCGCTGGAACGAGTCCACGGTCCCTCGTTTACTTTCTAGACTCAGGTGCGGCGTACGGAGGGCTCTTAGGCACAGACGCCACATCAAAGCTAAATCAGCCAGTACCTAATTGGCAGGCTGATTTATTTTGAATTGGGCAGCCTCCTTTTGCCCTCCCGTCAGTGAATCTACCGTTTTTCCTCCCCACGGCCCCGTCGAGTATGTGACTGCGCATCCACCCTAACACATTAACGGACTAGACATGAAGCTCTCAGCACACTGCTGCCTGCCTCGTTGTAAATAAGAAGCACATCTGCTCATTAAGGTTTTCCGAAGCCCAATATTCTTCTTCTTCCAAGTGTAACGGTTGAATCCATCTAAGAGTCCCACGGTAACAGTTACTTTGTCTTTTATCAAATAGCAAGTGCTCCCCTGATAGACACTATGTTTCACACCCTCAAACATTGGAAGTGAAAAGCATTTTGTTTAGAAACGCATCATAAGTTCCTCTTTTTCGCTGTGATCCTTGGTGAGAATGCAGCATATGGATTCAGTAAATGGACATGGTGATCTTTGAAAAGAGAGGGCGGAAGAAAAGCACTAACCTTTATTAGACAGCCGTCTAATGGTGGCCCCGTGAAAAAAAAAACAAGGGGTGAATGGAGCGTGGGGTTGGCCACATGAAAGGAGAGAGAATAAAGAGAATCTTTAATGTGAGCCTGTATGTACAGCTCGCATTGACCCCCATTGTAACCAAGGAAACCGAAATGTTTCCAATGGTTGTCAGTCATTCTCTTGTGTCTTGTCTCTCCCATTCTCCCATTCTCAGACTAAAAACTCCATCCTGCTCATTAATAACTGCCCAAAAAAAAGTTTCTTAATCAATTTAGGCAGGTAAATGTAGTATTAGAGTTTTAGTGTACCATTTGAATGTCACCAAATAGATTTAAAAAAATAATTATTGTTCTTTCCAGAAAATTCTCCCTGTCTGTCAATGGCTGGAAAAAAGACAGACCCGCCCAAAAACTCACAACATCGGTTGAGCCAATGTTGATCTATGTTGCATTTTCTGCAATGTTTTGATTATCCTTTGGGTCACACTTTAGATTAGGGTCCAATTCTCACTAACTATCTTTTAACTACAACTTTTGCCTCAAAAAACTCCTAATTAATAGTTAGTAAGGTAGTTGTTAAGTTTAGGTACTGGGTAGGTTCAAGGAATGTAGAATATGGTCATGCAGAATAAGACATTAATATGTGCTTTATAAGAACTAATAAAAAGCCAATACCCTAGTAATATGCTCGCTAATAAGCAACTAGTTAATACTGAGAACTGAACCCTTTGGGCTCAGTAATATTTTGTAATGTTTTTGAAAGAAGTCTGATATGCTCTTCAAGGCTGCATAATTTGACCAAAATACAGTAAACAAATTTGCATCATTACTCCAGTCTTCAGTGTCACGTGATCCTTCAGAAATCATTCTAATATGCTGATTTGATGCTCAAGAAACATTTATTATTATTATTAATGTTGAAAACAGCTGTGCTTTATTGCTTAATTATGAATTAAGATGCAGCCTTTCTTAGTTGTCACAGCATGTTAAGCTGGGATAGGAAAAAGTATTTAGCACAAAAAAACAACACACATAAGCTTTAAATATTCATGATATGTTTCACAGTTGATTCATGTGCATTAAAAAGCGATTATGGTTAAAATCCGGAAACAGAGACGCATCAAGTCAGAACTTTTGTTTTTTGTGAAGTACAATGTAAGCAGAGCCGTTGCGGATGCCCCAATAAACAGAGCTTCGGTGAGGTAAACACATGCAAACGCAGACGCAAACACTCTCATACACCCACATGTGCAATTTGACGGCCATGTGTTCGTCCTCTCATATTTTGGCAAAACCAATTGTATTTTTTTTGTTTTTTTTGGCCTCTTTCCACTTGGGATTATTTTCCACATTGTGCACATCTGCTCAACAGTCACGTCAGCTAGAAAAGTGAATTATCGGTAAGCCTGTCAGTGTCCGTGCATAATTTGAACTTTTAGCAAATTTAGATAGGATGAAACTGGCCATATGTCAGAGCGAAGACTGGGAATAATGGGAGTGACAGTGATAGAATGAGAGGAGGCAAAGGAAACAGAAATCAAACTGAAACTGTGTTAGAATATATCCAGACTTTTGATTAAACGTTATAAATCTGATCCACATTCATCTGGCCAAGAACCGCCCAAGACAGGAAGACACATTTGGGTGATATGTTATGCAGCTAAATGCAATTTATTTTGATTTTATGTGTCATTTAGGGGTGGAGCTATCTGAAATGTATTATACCACAATGATAGACAACAGCAGCTATTAACAAAAAGTGTAAAAAAGCTAGATGCTATTTAGTGTAAATACTGTAGTGAAGATACTCTTTGCACCAAGTAGTAATAGACACTGCCCTAACAAACTAGTAAAAACAATAATATTAATAATAATAATTCTATCAGGACCACTATCGTCAAAGATGATTGACAGTTAGCATGATAAGAGCAGGGAGAGCAGCAATAAACCCCCCTAAGGTAAACAGAACAGAACAAACAATGTATGCAGATATCATTAACATAATTTGGGAATTTAGTCTGATTCAAGGGGAATCAGAATGCCAAATCCTGACTGATGAGAGGAAGAGCTGAGGATCTTTACAAATGGTTGTACAGGAAATCATGAAAAACAGCCAAAAATGTGTGACTTCTTGCTCCAAAATTAATAAGTACAAACTATTTCACAAAAACAGATGAAAATTTTGTTTTCAGATAATACAGATAATACAGTTTATTTGTCTTTTGAGAAACGAACACTCTTAGCAAGGACAAATTATCTGTTTTACAAAAATCATCAGCATTTTTTTAAATGCTGTTTTAATTTATCAAAGAATCCTGTAAACATGTCGCAGTTTCCAGCAAAACTGTTTTCACAATGATAAGAAACGTTTCTTGAGCACTAAATTGGCATATTACAATCATTTCTGAAGAATCATGTGACACTGAAGGCTGGAGTAAAAATTTTACTGGATATTTGATTAGATAAGAGACTTCTTTCAAAAACAAAAACTTTTGAACACTAGTATAACTTGCTTTTAAATCAAACAAAACTCTGAATATCAAAGATTGAATCCCAGTAATCTGCAAACTTTGACGTATCTCAAAGTTGATACCTTATTAAAATGCATGTATATTCCTGGAAGATGCGTAATATCAGCCATTTAAATTAGAGTAGTGACACTTTAGTATGGGAAACACATATGTGACCCTGGACCACAAAACCAGTCATACAACCCCAAATCAGAAAAAGTTGGGACAGTATGGAAAACGCGAAAAAAAAAGTGCTTTCTAAATTTACTTTGACTTGTATTTCATTGCAGACAATATGAACACAAAATATTTCATTTTTTGTCTGGTCAACTTCATGTCATTTGTAAATATGCATCCTTTCCTGTCATTCAGACCTGCAACACATTTCAAAAAAAGTTGGGACAGGAGCAATTTAGGGCTAGTAATGAGGTAAAATGGTTAAATAATGATGTGATTTGAAACAGGTGATGTCAACAGGTGATTGTAATTATGATTTGGTACAAAAGCAGCATCCAAGAAAGGTCTAATCCTTTAGGAGCAAAGATGGGCCGAGGATCGCCAGTTTGCCAACAAATACGTGAGAAAATTATTGAACTGTTTAAAAACAATGTTCCTCAAAGAAAGATAGGAAGAGATTTGGATATTTCGCATTCAACAGTGCATAACATAATTAAAAGATTCAAGGAATCTGGAGGAATTTCAGTGCGTAAAGGACAAGGGCCCAAGCCTAAGCTGAACAACCGTGATCTCCGATCCCTCAGGTGGCACTGCATCAAGAATCGTCATTCATCTATAAGCGATATCACCACATGGGCTCAGGACTACTTTGGCAAACCTTTGTCAAGTACCACAATACGTAGTTACATCCACAAATGTCAGTTAAAACTGTACTGTGCCAAAAGGAAGCCCTATGTTAACAGTGTCCAGAAGCGCCGTCGACTTCTCTGGGCTCGGAGGCATCTGGGATGGACCATCACACAGTGGAAACCCGTACTGATGCCCACCTTAAGACTTGTTTGCAGGAAGAATGGGACAAAATTAAACCTGAAACACTTCATCACTTGGTGTCTTCAGTCCCTAAATGTCTTTTGTGGAGTGTTGTGAAAAGGAATGGCAACATTACAAAGTGGTAAATGCTTTACTGTCCCAACTTTTTTTGAAATGTGTTGCAGGTCTGAATGACAGGAAAGGATGCATATTTACAAATGACATGAAGTTGACCAGACAAAACATGAAATATTTTGTGTTCATATTGTCTGCAATTAAATACAAGTCAAAGTAAATGTAGAAATCACTTCTTTTTTTCTTTTTTTGCGTTTTCCATACTGTCCCAACTTTTTCTGATTTGGGGTCACTTCATTTGGACAACTTTAAAGGTGATTTATTACTTATTGCTTAGGATTAAGGGATGTAGAATATGGTCATGCAGAATAACACATTAATATGTGATTTATAAGTACTAATAAACAGCCCTAGTAATATGCACGCTAATAAGCAAATTTAACCCTAAAAATAAAGTGTTACCTAGTTTACTATGCTGCAAAAGTATTCACCACTTTTGTGATATGCATCAGACACTCAGCAAGCAGACTGTGCTTGAAACATCTATTCATATTTGGTAAAACTTTTGGCTAGCCACCAAAAAGCTGAAGAGAAATTCACTTTTACTAGAATGTTCCCCAAGCTAAATATGAATGAAGGAAGGAGTAAAAGCATTTGTTTATGCTGTAACCTGTTTCACAGCGGATGGTTTTGTGTTTACGATCGTTATCATGGATGACAGCTCTTTGTCACACTCATCTTCATTCTCTGTAATGTCTACGGCTTGATCTATCACAGAACAAAAGGAGAAAGGGGAAGTGAGTCGGAGGAAAATGCAGGGCTGGAGTCCCGTGTGCCTTTTCAATGGTATTCCTGAATGAAAGAGATTACAATCTGGCAAATCCACATCTCGCCGTTATCAAGCGGGACTTATACATGTATATCTTCGCCTGGCTGCAAAAGAAGAGCAGGGCTTGTGATAAACACTCCTCCTCCTTCCCTCTCTCTCTCACTCTCTGTTTCTTTCTGTCGACAGGTGAGAAAACGCTACCTTGAACTTTGAATGATTTTGTTGAGAATTGCTGTTTTTCCCATGCAGGGTTCAAAGGCCACCCCATTCCCAGCAGTAAGTTGCTTCTTAAAACTGAAAGTCGGCATGACACAGAAGTTGCAATCGTTTTTTTCTTCCCTATTGTGATGTATATCAGAGTGAAACATCTTCTCAAACAAGAAAAATGTAAGGGGTTGTCCGTTGGGATTGATTGGATGGTTATTGCTGTGATATCATGTGAGTGACAGGTTGTCCCGTCCTCATGCTAGTAACCATATCATATTATTTGGTTAAACACTTGTAATGTCATTGCAAGAGGGAGGAGGAGTTATTTTGATTACGAGGGCACGTGACTTAAAAAAATGATAATGTGCAAAGATAAATAATTTATAATAAATACAGAAATATTCCATAAAAAATAAGAACTAAATATATATTATAACTTCTAAGAGGCCCTTTTCATGACACCATTTTTAACTAAAACATGGAAAACTTTTTATGCTTTTTGGGGCATTTTGGTAGCCTGACATCATCATACTCAGATTCTAGTCAGAATATGAGTCTGATTCTGCTTTGTGAGTCTGATATGAGTCTGATACTACTTTTCTAAAGTTTTTATTTGGTCTCTGAGTGGTGACTGAGGGTCTGTCCTAGGGATGTGTGATGTGTCACTAAACATCTTTTTTGGAGGCATCACACACCCCTAACCTGACGAGAGTGCAGTAACAGTGCTTGCTCACTTAGCCCGGCAGAGCACATGTTATCAGTATGTTTTGGAAAACTTTTTCTGGTTAGGACCATCCCTCAACCAACTCCAACCTTGGAGAGACTGTGTATCTGTGTGTGTGTGCGCAGTATTCTGTGTTACAGATCCGTATTGGAGGTGGATTACGGGGATCCTAAGAGATGGGTTGACTTGTTGTTCTGGGCAAGCTGGCGCCTGCTCCAGAGTCTGGAAGGTCACTACGTGCCTAATTCCGGGGTGAAAGCGTCAACAAGTGATATATGAACACGTGAATCTGATTAACTGACAATGTGTGGAAATTTACCATGACTCTTAATTTTCTCTGAGCCAATCAGAATCATCCACCTGGCAGTAACGACATGGCTAGACCTTGAAAACAGTATAACTGTTGAGAAATTGTATGTACGATGTGAGGCGGAGGCCTGCAAACTCCTTGAGAGACTTGAAGCTGGCTTCTGCTGATGAAACTGCAAACTATTCTTAAATTTTTCTTTAATTAATTGCACCCCTGACTCTTGGTCTTCATTTTTCACTACTGGTCCTGGGTCCTAAACTGTGACCCCAACACAACCAAACCAGGAAAGAAAATGCCTCTGCACTCAATTGGATAGACCTACAACCAATCAGAGCAACGGAGTAAGTGACGTATGTTGAGTGATGCGTAGTTGTCAACAGAACTGCACGCATGCTGGAAGTAGAAGAAGAAGATGAGTGTAAACAATCTTACCAACGATACACGGAGTACTTACCAACACGATCATCGTTTTTGAGAAAAATAGTAAAGGTGAATGCATATACGAACAAGTTCTCCTTTTAGTAAACAAATTCAACCCAAGCGCTCTTTGGTGACATGGATGGTTACGTTACTGTTGATCATCTGTCCATCATCGTATAAAGCCCGCCCTGACAATTTGATTGGTCCGAACAGCTCTGGTTCGAGCATAGTTGCTCCACAACGGATCAAGTCCAGACCTCAAATGTTGTGGGCAGGGCTATTTTTGGCTAGCATCCAGGCTAGCATTTTGGGGGCCTGAAAATGCAAGCTTTTGAAATCGGGTCTGAAGGTGCAAGTTTTTGAAAAATTATACAATTATCATATCCATGTAAACAACAAAACTGAGAATTTGTGAGAACGGTGACATCATGCGCATAAGTATTACGTGTTCAGTCTACAGGCGCGTAGTGTTTCTTTGTGTTTCTCTGAAGTGACATCGCCAACTACTGGCCTGGCATGCATATTACAGCACCTTTAATCATTTTCGCGGATCCGTGTGAACGGGGATCGTTTTGATAATGTCGTCGTCTGTAAGTGAAAAAAGAGTTTTTAGCACATCGTTGTCATGTAAACATACCCTGAAAGACAACTTGGATCATTCTCTTTCTCTTTCCACATTGCATTCCATCCTGGGCCTCCGAACCCCCTCAGCCTGCGCTCAATGAGAAATCAGCATCTCTATAAAACGCCTTTTTACGCGTGACCCACACCTCCCCCCATCCCCCCACTCCCAATAACCCCTCCTTGGCCTCCTCTCTGAAGTTGGGAATCCATAGGAGGTTTATTTGAGATGCAGCACTAAGCGTGAGAACTACTGGGTTGAGAAAATCCATCCGGCCTCTCTGAATGGACAGCATAGAAGCGTTCCGTCATTCCAAAATTCAGACATCTCCGGGGTCTTTTCTTACACGCTCCCAGCACAACTGGGTTTGTTCTCAGTCAGCTCTAACAAAACCAGCTGTCGCCCATACAAAACTGTCATTGCCGCAGTGCTGCTCTCCCCGATTGAGCCTTTTTGTGGTGTCGCTGGAGGTCCTTTGTCAACATTAGTTGTTTGTACTTGTTTCTTGATTTGAATATATTACGTGCGACAGTTTTGTGTGTATGAGTTTGCGCTTGATTGACAGAAGCGAGGAGCTGCCCGTGGAATTGAGACGCAGGGCACACATCAGATGCTTTCTGTGAGGTTAGGAGGATGCTTGGTTACTGCAGTCTTGGAATGAAAACGGGAGATGCTCGCACAATGAGACCCAGCAGTTTTATTCACTTCTCCTTTCATTTGGATTTTCTACCATGATCTCAGTGTCTGTGTGAGACCCCGCTAGAATACCATTAGAGAAAACCAGCAAAAATAGCAAGGAGGACAAAGTTGTTGTTGTTTTCCAAAACTAAGCTCTGTGACCCACAATAAAGTCCAATTTAGCCATCACATATATGAATAATGCATCGTGGATTTTATTAATTAAGTCAGTTTGTAGTATTGTTTTTGCCTGGTTAAATTATTCATGTAAATGCATTAGAATTTCAAATTGTATATGATCACGGCACCTTTGGGTAGCAACACAAATTGCATTATTAGTGCATAAATGTGCTTTTGGACCTTTTCTCTCATCTGACTATTTGATTAGACCTGCAAGTCCCTTTGACTAGAGCAGGAGTGCATGTATTAACCTATCCACCGGTACTGTAATTCATAAAGTATGTTTTGAACTAAATGCTTGGGCTTTTTTCCAAGCAGACTGTTTTGTGCCGGGGAAAGCAAAGGGCTTCTTACCAAATAACCTTCAGTACCATATTTATACCATATACATACCATTATTAATGTATTTGTGGGGGTTAAAACAACCCAAATGCTGGGTTAAAACAACCCAATTGCTGGGTTAGTCCATTTTCAACCCAACTTGGCCAACTTTAACCCAGCCTTTTTTGGAGTGTATTGTTTATTAATAATGCTGTTTTCTTTTATATGTGGCAGCTCTTTGTTCTTTCGGTGTTTTACATTTTCCTTCATGTTTTCCTGTTTTTGATCTTCTTCAAATCCACTCATTATCAGTTATGTTGTATTGCTTGTCATTGTTTTTTTTCCTTCTCGCTTTTCATGGAGTAGTAGTATGGCTATAGGAGTTGATTATTGTTGATTAAGTTTCATTTTTAAAGAATGAATGAACAAAAGAATAAGCATTCAGAATCAAAGGTGTTGCTGGATTAAAACCCATAAGGCATCTCCTCCACTGCTCCTTTGAGATGACTCGAGACATTTACCGGAACATTGCCAGAGAGATTTATAGCATTCCTTCCCCTTACAGACACAACTCATCCTTGAGCAATGCCCCAGTCTTTCTTATATGCCCATCTATTTCAGCTCTGATGGCCACCTTTTTTCCCATAAGGACAGTTTTGTGAACGAAGCAGTCCGGTGTGGATAGCCTGCATTTAACGTGTTTGAGAAATATATTAAAATTGATATGACAGTAATCCTCTCAACAATGTACCGTCTTTTACCCCCCCTCCCTACCGTTTTTTTCCGCAGAATGTGCTCAGACATGCCAGTCAGATGGCAGACTTGCGGAAAATGTGGAAAAGCTACTCCCATACGCACTGTCCCACTTCTCCCTGCATAACTCCTGATCCTTCATTAAACATTTCATGGCTGACAGATAGTAAAGCTCTTTTCACTGCCACAATGTCAGAGCAAAACTACACTGAAGTGCTTTTTATCTGTAGATCTTTATAGTAATGATGCATTATGCAAGGATAGAATTTTTTTATTTAACTCTTTCTTGCCATCGTTTTTTTTTTTAAGATGTCAGCCACCGCCAGAGTTTTTGATCATTTTCACTAAATTTCCGTTGCCCCCAGAATATTTTGTTGAATGAATACAAAAAAAACATTTTATTCTAGCGTAATGCATTATTTTGATCAATGCTTGAACACTTGAAAATTTCATTTTGAGCAAAAAGCTGAGGAAAAAATGCATTTTTGTCAAAGACTACATCCAGATGGGATTCAGAACGATGAACAAAACACAGATGGAGTAAATCAAGTCCAGCAACACCCCCAAAGCTTCACCGTCCTATAGCCCGTCCTAGGTCGACATTTAATTTGTTTAAGGAATACGCCACTATTTTTGAAAATAGGCTCATTTTCCAACTCCCCTAAAGTTAAACAGTTGAGTTGAATCGGTTGCACTTTTAGCATAGCTTAGCATAGATCATTGAATCTGATTAGACCATTAGCATCTCGCTCAAAACAATGACCAGAGTTTTGATATTTTTCCTATTTAAAACTTGACTCTTCTGTAGTTACATCGTGTACTAAGACCGACGGAAAATTAAAAGTTGCGATTTTCTAGGCCGATATGGCTAGGAACTATACTCTCATTCCTATCGAGGAACTTTACTGCCGTACCAGGCGCAGTGATATTATAATATTTGATATATGATATTTGAACCAGAATACACTGAATATGAGCTTTTGGAACGTGAAAGGCAAGAAAGTGTGGCAGAACAGACAGAAGGGAGTAGAAGAGCAGATTCGAACCTGTACAACGCACAGAACCATGGCTAATCGCACCGGTAAATCCACTACCTTTACCTAGCTGGGGTCTATTTTCAGGCGCTGCGTAATATCATTGCGCCGCTGCACCCATGGTATGGCAGCAAAGTTCCTTGATTATTACGCAGGAATGAGAGTGTAGTTCTGAGCCATATCGGCCTAGAAAATCGCAACTTTTTATTTTCCGTCGGTCTTAGTACACGATGTAACTACAGAAGAGTCAAGTTCTAAATAGGAAAAATATCGAAACTTTGGTCATTGTTTTGAGCGAGATGGTAACGGACTAATCAGATTCAATGATCTATGCTAATAGTGCAACCGCCAGACCCGGAGATTGGCTGAATGGATTTGAAAATGGTAAAACTCAACTGTTTAACTCTAGGAGAGTTGGAAAATGAGCCTATTTTGAAAAATAGTGGAGTGTTCCTTTAATGTTTGGCAGTTTTTCAATTTATATGCTGTTTAATGTTGACGATCACGTTATTTTACATATGCATATGATTATATATGATATCGCTTGTTTCTGCTTCTTCTTCACATGTATTTTGATCAGGAGATTCTGTACTCTTTCAGATGTTATAGCCTATTGTATAACAGTGAAAACGTGGGAAGCTGGAAATTTACGTCGATGGCGGGAAAAGAATTGAGGATGTATCTGAGTGTGTACTGAAAACCTTTCTTACTGGAATACCTATGAAATTATTGCATTATTAGAAATAAATAAGCATGAAGGTAACTTTCGTTGCGATAACTTACAAATTATATACGTTTATAGTCTATTCACCACCAATTCGATCAACTACAATTGATACAGCATATATCCAATGAACCATATCCAGTTTTACTACTGCATTTATTTTCAAAAGGAAGAGACAGTAATTATTCATTCTCAGAGACGTTGGACTTTTTCATCTTTTTTGAGCAAGCAAATTGAAAGATGCAGCTGTCATGCTTTTGTTATCACTGGTAAAATGAGCATTACTATGCTGAATAAACCCTTAGTTCTGATGTGATGCACATCAGACATGAATATCATTTGGCCAAAACACATTTTAATCTGTCACAGCAGATTCTCAGAAAGAAAACGATGTTCTTCCGCCATGCCTAAAAACACACACATTGCCAAAGTGAACACTCGTGATGCATGCCAAAATAGACATTTTTCATCCACAAAATTCCACATGCAGCCAAGTTAGGATGTATTTCCCTTAAATTATGCAGAGTTTGGCATTTGAATATGTATGCAAGGTTTGTTTTGATTCAAACTGAGGGTGTGTTTGATGGCCAGGGATTGCATTGACTACAGCAGGAGGGCGATTGTAAAGGGTGTTGTAAAGGGCAGAGGTGAGGCTTGTCTGAGGCGAGACAGATGTGTTCATATCAGAGGAACAGAGCTGACAGGTGACTGGAGTGATCTGAGAACAGCTGCCACAGTGTGGTAATGGAAAAGGATCCAGGCTGCTAATGACCAACATTATAATTCATGATGCACAAAAAAACAAAACCATTCATTTTAAGGCATCCAATATCATACTGCAGTGCAGCACACAAGTAATCCTAAACATAAACAGATCATTATCAGTCTGCTGCAGTGAGTTTCTGATGCTACCTGAGATGAGAATGTGGTCACCGTGATGCATATTTTGTTGATCCTGGAACAACATTCCTCTCCAAAAATGTTGTTCTAACCCTATCCCTCCCCATAACTTATCCCTGAAATCAGATAGAAATGATAGGTGAATAACACTGATGTAGAAGCACCTAACCTTGGTTATAAACCTAAACTTGACATAAAGTTCAATTACCCGGAACAATTTGTCCCAAATTATCTGTCATATTTTTTAAACTTCATTGTTGATTTGAATAGCAAACAACTCTTACTGCATGCACCGCAGCAGACTTTTAGGTTGAAATAAAATGCTGCATGAACTCAACCAATCAGCATGTTCAGAGCACCCAAGTCCCACCCCTGAATGTTCCTGAACTTTGAAAAAGTACTACCTCGCGAGCAGGGCCGTTTTGAGGGGGACATTTTTACCTGGAACTTCATTTAGACCCCGGTTCCTGCCGTCGAAACACACCAAGTACCACCCCGAAAGTCTCTAGTTCCTGGGGAAAGTTCCTGCGGTGGAAACGCGGCTAAAGATGTTGAACCAGGAACATGTTATACTTGGTGAAATCCTGTTCACCATGAGAATACATCATCTGCCCTGTGTAAGTTTCTTTAGTACATGTTTTAAGCTCATTTGATTTTGCTCCGCATTACAGTGTCAATTACTAAAGGTCAAGGAATGGTAAGTTTAGACAACGTCATCCAATCTTTAATACAATATCATGATGTGACGTCTTGCACTATTTAATCCTTCCTGACCATAGCAATACTTCTGTGAAATATAGATATGCTTTAGTATACTTTTAAAAAGAGTACTTATTATTATGGATATAATGTACTTTAAAAGAATATACTTAAAGGGATAGTTCACCCAAAAATGAAAATTCTGTCATTATTTACTCACCCTCAAGTTGTTCCAAACCTGTATGAGTTTCTTTGTTCTGCTGAACACAAAAGAAGATATTTGGAAGAATGTGTGCAACAAAGCAGATAGAGCAACCATTGACTACCATAGTAGAGGAATAAATACTATGGTAGTCAATGGTTGCTCTATCTGCTTTAACACAAGTTACTACAACATACTACCAAAATTATAATATAATTATAATGAAAATAATGAAAACAATCAAGTATCAAAATAAGTCTACTTCTTTAAAGAACAACAAAAGATTTTTACAACATAATGATTTAAAATATGCTTTAAAGTAACTTTAAATTTGACATAATTACAAAATGGAAATTCTGTCATCATTTACTCTCCCTCAAATTGATCCAAACCTGCATGAGTTTCTTTCTTCTGCTGAACACAAAAGAAGATATTTTGAAGAATGCGGTTAACCAAACAGTTGACAGTAGCCATAGACTTCCATAGAAAGGGGGGGGGGGGGTACTTGGTAAGACTGTTTGGTTACACACATTCTTCAAAATCTTTCAACAGGAGAAAGAAATTCAAACAAGTTTGGAATAACTTGAGGGTGAGTAAATTATGACAATTGTTCATGAAAGGACTTTTTTATGTCATGAAAGTACTCTTTTTAAGTACAATTTTAATATATATATATATATATATATATATATATATATATATATATATATATATATATATATATATATATATATATATATATATATATATATATATATATATATATATATATATATATATATATATATATATATATATATATATATATATATATATATATATATATATATATATGACCTAAAGGTTTGAAGTGCATTACAAGTGCACATATAATTAAGCACACTTTTTCTCAAGGGTATGTATACGCTAACATTAAAATAAATCTATTTAAGACACTTTTATTAATTATGTTAAGGTAGCTGCAATAACGATAAGTTGTATGACTATAGTCTGATTTGAACAATAGAATAATTGAAAACTGTTCTGTAATCATGGCTTCAATACCACAAATGATAATTAGACCATTAGACTTGTATACGCTTTGAATTTATTTACTTTTATACAACTTCTGTCTCTGTAAGCGCTTGCAACAGACTAAATGGGACTATAGTTTATATCATACATATACACTGATCAGACATAACATTATGAATATTGTGTTGGTCCCACTTTTGCTGCCAAAACAGCCCTGACCCGTCGAGGCATGGACTCCACTTGACCCCTGAAGGTGTGCTGTGGTATTTGGCACCAAGATGTAAGCAGCATATCCTTTAAGTTTCAAGGTTTTTGGGCGCATTATCCTTCTGAAAGAGGCCACAGCATTTTGAGCTACAGTAGCTCGTCTGTTTGATCGGACTACAAGGGCCAGCCTTCGCTCCCCACGTGCATGAATGAGCCTTGGCCGTTCATGACCCTGTCTCTGGTTCACCACTGTTCCTTCCTTGGAGCACTTTTGATAGATACTGACCACTTCAGACCGGGAACACCTCACAAGAGCTGCAGTTTTGGAGATGCTCTGACCCAGTCGTCTAGCAATCACGATTTAGCCCTTGTCAAACTCGCTCAAATCCTTACCCTTGCCAATTTTCCCTGCTTCTAACACATCAACCTTGAGGACACCACTAACAGGCGCCGTGATGAAGAGATAATCAGTGTTATTCACTTCACCTGTCATAATGTTATGCCTGATCGCTGTATAATCTCAACTGTCCTGTCCTAAATAATGTATAGCTTTATTAGTGTGGTATCGAGTACAGTACTCTCAGCTCCATTTAATACATTTGACCACATTTACATTAGTTTAGCAGATTTTTCCACAAAAACTCAGTGCTAAAATACAAATTCTGACTGGGCCTTGTCATTTGTCAGTTTGAAAGAATCTATGCGTCTTACCAGCCAGTGCCTGTTTTTATATTCGGGTCACAATTTCATAACTTCCTCAGACATATAGGATCATATTTCACGAGACAGAGGCTGTCGAGAGGAAGTCTTGCCTCTTGACACATCATAACTTCTAGAAACTTTATGGTGAATGATCATTGTTCTTTTATGTGTCAGCTGCATTGCAGTACTCTTACCCTCTCACTTGACTCTTCCCTGTTAATGTAGATGACAAAACGTCTCTCTCACACTTTCCATGTGACTGCATTACAGCAAGTATCGCGGCCATTTGTGTGTGTGTGGGTGGGTGTGATGAGCTAGGTCAGTGTTTGCATGTGAATATGTGTGTGCTTGAAAATGTGTAAGACCTTGTCTCTTCTCATTAACTGGATCCATAACCTGCTCTAGTGGAACAAATGGGGTTGTAGTTTCAACTTGCCCCACTGACAAATGACTTATTCTCCCCATCCACTGCCTCCTGCCTGCCTAAGGTGCTGAAGTGACAATGATGCAGGTATTCTGTGTCTCAGCCAGAACTGCTTTGAGGTTTTCAGAAGGTTTGCAAGCATGGACACCCCCAGGTGCATTTATGTCTACACACACACACACACACACACACACACAAAATAAACACACAATGTCAAGACTAAAGAGTGATATCGTCTTTTAACAGCTGCACTGCAGTAACACCTCCCTCAGGTTCACAGACCCGAAGAACAACAAATAAACACACATGTGCGCATACACAAAGCACGCATACTTAACATATCCGATTGCAATCCAGGCCCATTTAGCCATCAGATATTCATTTAACAATAAAGGAAAGCGTAGTGTGTGAAATAGCATTGTGTTTTGGAGAATTTCCTAAATCTCCGAGGAGTTTTGTGTTTGTTCTCTGACCTCTCGCCCTTAATCTCCCTCTCGTCAACCCAGATTTGCTGCTTTTGACACTTTACGCTTTGCAGTAGCACAAATTCAGCAGACAAGCTGACAAACCAGGTCAAGGTGTAAAGCGAGCTCGCACCTGTGGCTCTTTTGTTCCTTCAGCATGTCTCAGTATAAATCTGCTCAGACCTTTGCTCTAGCTTTGTCATTCTTACGGCTCCTCTGAATAATTGAAAATATTTGATTATTTAAATATCACACATTCTCTCACTGTTAAAGACCACTCATGCAGATACATGCTGCAATATGCATTTTCTAAATATCGTATTTAGTCTTATTTTTTTCATTTCTGCATCCTTAGAACCAGTGTTGGGGAAAGTTACTTTTAAAAGTAATGCATTACAATATTGCATTACTCCCTTAAAAGTAACTGTGTTACTTAGTAACTTATGGAAAGTAATGTATTATTACATTTGAGTTAGTTTCTCACCTGGCCTGGGCTTGCTTGTTTAACAAACTAAAAAATAAATAATTCACACTATATCATATATGTGCGTAATTTAACATATTTAAGTACTGCAGGTTATTCTCAGTTCTTTTGTTGAAAATTAAAAAGCGTTACTTTACTGAAAAGTAATCGAATTACGTAACTCGCCTCACGTTACCCAGAACAAGAGAATATATTTATATTCTACTCTCATTGGCAAACGTTTTTTTCCAGAAAAAACAAAAACTTTGTTGGATGAGTGCTTGAAACTAGAAATAAAATTAAATACAGACAAAAAAAATACTGCAAAAGTGACTCCTTAATGAGAGATATTTTTAGCAAGTAAACCGCCTTTTAGTATGATTATTAAAAACGTCCACCCTCAGGTCATTGTACACATCTTTTTGAAATATTTACAGATTTTTATAAAGTAAATGTAAGCATACATTTTATAATGGTAGTAATATTTCAAGATGAATACTTGCAGGGCTGAAGCAACTTAGGTTTACATGATTATCCATATATCATTTTTAAACAAATCATGTTAAAATGTGAGTATAATATGTGGTTTATAAGTACTAATAAACCGCCAATATCCTATTATGCAAATAAGCAACAAGTTAATAGTGAGACTTCAGTCCTAAACTATAGTGATAACGAATTTAAATATCATCTTACTAAGACATACTATTGGAAAATATAGTGTTATTCATATACATTTTATTCTAGTCAGAATATGAGTCTGATACTGCTCCATTGTGCTGTGATTATGAGGCGTGCCGAACCAGGAAAGAAAATGCCTCTGCACTCAATTGGATAGACCTACAACCAATCAGAGCAACGGAGCAACACATAGTTGTCAACAGAACTCAACTGCACGCACGCTGAAAGAAGTAGAAGAAGAAGATGAGTGTAAACAATCTTTTGCCAGTGTTGTAAAAAAGAATTTAAGGATACAGAGAGTACTTACCAACACGATCATCATTTCTGAGAGAAATAAAGGTGAATGCATATACGAACAAGTTCTCCGTTTAGGATTAGAATGAATTCAACCCAAACCCTATTTGGTGACATGGATGGTTACGTTACTGTTGATCGTCTGTTCATCATCGTATAAAGCCCGCCCTGACAATTTGATTGGTTTGAAAAGCTCTGGTTCGAGTAGTTGCCCCACAACGGATCAAGTCCAGACCGAACTTCCCGATCTCAAATGTTGTGGGCGGGACTAAGTTTGGCTGGCATCCAGGCTATTCAAGTCTGCTATAGTGTTATGAATTTCGTTTGACTTTTTTGGTCATATAAATACCAGCAACTGCACCAAATTGCATATTTTTTGCTCGGTTTGGGCAAGTTTTTTTTCTCCTTGAGTATGAGCTCCATATTATCTGATGTATTAAATATGATGCTCAACAAAAGTCTAAAGGTTCAAAAAACTACTCTCAAAAATTAAACAAGAAAGACACATAAAAGAAAGCTATAAAAACTGGCAATAAGATTCTCTTTCATAAACTGTATATCTTGAAGTGTATTTTGTCTCCCTGCAATGGCAGATTTTTTCACTTGTTTTTAGCTTGTGTATACTTCAAACAACTGGGGAAAACTGCCAAAATACACATATTAAAAATCCATTCTCTTTCAACTAATCTTAATATCTTATGCAGTATTGCTTCTCAGTGAAAAGTATCTTAATTTAAGACTTTTTAGACATTTTAGCTGGAAAGTGTGACTTTTTTTAATGTATGGATGCACATTGTTGCTATGCTTGTTGCACATCAACCTTCCGGCCCACCTCACCTCACCCCGCCCCGCCCCGCCCAGCCCAGTACCCTCAGTACCTCCATGTTGTCAGAAGATATCCCCACTGTAACCTAAGATTCCGTACCTGCCACAGTGTTACCGCTGAACAAAGAAAAAAAGAGAAAAAAGAAAATACACGCCAAGGCTTGTTCTGCAAGCCTGCTATTCTGACACACACAAAGACAGCACTCATCCAGGCTTTGTGTTAAGGATTACTAGAGCAGATATGATAAATCCAACCAAACTGAGATTAGGCCTTCTGTCTTTCCCAGACTCATCGGCCTGTTTACAGGTATTGCCCTGTCACTTTTTGTCTTAACCTTATAAAAAGAGACTAGAGCCATTTCTCACCGTGGACAATCATAGGGGGGCTGTGAAAAGGATATGGACATTAAATCATTCTGCTAAAGTGGCGGAGGGTTGAACTGATGACATGCACTGTTGGTGGGCGGGGCTGAGAAAATACATAATGTGCAACTACTGACTTGTCATATTAGTTTCTTTTGAATGATTGTGTCTTGTTCAAATAGAAACGGACTCTCCCTAGATTGAGGCCCTTTAGAAATATGAGTTTATGTTATTGTAAAAAAAAAAAGTGTAGTTTAAACCTCAAAAGGATTAGGTGAATGCAGTATTCATTTCAAACCGGTATAAATGTAATGCTCAATAAATGTAACATCAGTAATAACTTAATGCTCAATGCTCACAGTAGTCACAGCAGGTGCAAACACAATTCAATCCTCTACTTCCTTCAGTTTTAGTAGCAGTAAACGTATTTAGGAAAAAATGCATTTTGAGGGAGTTATGTAAAAAAAAAAAATAATAATAATTAAAGGCCGGGGCAATTCTAGGATTTTCATTTTAGAGGGGGTCAGCCCCCAGTGAGGGTATGAAAGAAAATGGTAACACTTTAGTTTAGGGTCCAATTCTCACTATTAACTAGTAGCTTATTAGTATGCATATTAGGATATTGGCTGTTTATTATTACTTATACTTATAAAGTAAATATTAATGCCTTATTCTGCATGACCATATTGTACATCCCTTAATCATACAATGTAGGCAGGTTTATAATCACTGAGATCCCAAATGTGAGGTTAGGGGGGTTTGGGGGGCATGGCCCCTCGAGAAAATTTTGATTTCTATGATCTACATATGTGCATTTTAAGATGTTCTGAACACAAAAAAATTTGATAACAATAGCTTGAAAACCATGTCCGTGGGCAGATACGACTAATAAAGTTTTTCCATTGTTGTCAGTGAAGAAAGTAAACATATGTTTAACTGATATTTATATGTTTTATGAATCATTTTTTTAGACATGTTAATTTACTGAAGGCTACCAGGAAAGCTAGGTAACTAAATGTATTATTATTGTATATGAATTCACAATATGCACACACACATGGAATTATTAATTTACAATATGCATACATTTATTACTAATATTACTTTGTTAATATTTATTGTTTGTTAATTATATTATAAATGACATTACATTGGCCTATTTCAAATCAAAATGGCGAAATTGGACAAAAGTTTATTAATTTGCCTGAATATTTTTGTCGTTTGTTTAACATTTCTGACTTAAAGAAGCAGCTGTCAAGTATGAAATGTTTTGTTTAGCTACTTACATATCTCGCATTTGACGTCGAGTCGCGCTGCTAAAATCACGCTCAGCCTCAGCAGCTTCTGTGTGAGCATAAAGCCTGCCTATTCTGGTTTTCTCAAATATTTTGACATTGACGAGCAGTGACAGATCAATGACAGATCAACGCACACACATCTGCTTCTGATGTGCACTCTGTTCGCCGCCGCTGCGGATTGAAGAACACGCTGATTAATGCAGATTAAAAGACGGGACAAAGCCGAAGCCTCCCACCAGTTTCATATGATTGAAAGGTTAATCACAATTTTTTTTAGGGGGGCTGGACAGAAGACTGAAGCCCCCCTAAAAAGGGCCTACACTCTAAAAAAAAAAGGTTCTATATGGCACCAAAAATGTTTTTTGGCTCGTAATCATAGGGGAACCTTTTTAAGTGCTATATAGCACCAATTCTGGTGCTTCAGTGGTTCTTCAGCAGTTCTTCAGAGGTTCTTCACCGGTTCTTTGACTAAGGTGCTATATAGCACCATATACAGAACATGTTAAGATATGGTGCTATGTAGCACCAAAAGTGGTTCCTCTATGATTACGATTTTTGGTGCCATATAGAACCTTTTTTTTTTTTTAGAGGGTAGTGACGCCCATGATTAAAGGGATAGTTGACTAAAAATGAAAATTCTGTCATCATTTACCATCACCTTAGAAAGAAAAGTCACACCTGTGGAACAACATGGGGGTGAGTAAATGATGACAGAATTTTGCAAATGACAATTTTGCATTTCGTTTGAACTATCCCTTTAAGTAATATTATTTGCAATAAATCAAATCATCTTAAATGTGTAATGCTCCTTCAATAGTTGCTTTTGGGCTTGCTTTTCCAAAAATGGTAAAATATTAAATAGAACGCTACTGCAGTATTTTACATATTTAAAGGAGTTTAAAGAATATTATGATTCACTACTGTTCAAAAGTAAATAGAATTTTTATTCATATTTTTATTCAGCAAGGATGCATTAAATTGATCAAAAGTGACAGTAATTTCAAATAAATGCTGCTCTTTTGAACTTTCAGTTTATCAAAAAATTCTGGGGGAAAAATGATCACTGATTCCTGTTTTCTACAATAATTGAAAAAATATATATTTTTAATTGTAATTGTATTTCACAATATTACTAAATATTAGCATAAGAGACTTCTTTCATTAAATCTTACATCAGACTTTGTCATAATAACCACAATAATGACTCTGGCACACTAACCAACACCATTTTGGAGGAAAATGGGTATCAGTCAGTGGAGGTAAGCGCTGTCTATAGACTATGTTCAGACTGTCATTCCAAATCCGATTTTTGTGCATATCTGATTGAAATCAGATCAGATTTAGCAAGTGTGAAAAGCCAAAAATCACATGAAATGCGACATTCATATGTGGTTTAAAATCTTATTCAAATCACATTTTTGGAAATCCGTTTCAGTCTGACCACTCTGATCAGATTTTGCGTGGTTTGTGTATCTTTCTCACGCCACGTGAAGCATAATCGTCAGACGTTGTTATAGGAAACCCTTTAAGACAGGTCCTTTCGCTCGACGGCCATCTTGGAAACGCCATCTTGGAAGCTCCTATCTCGTTGAATGGAGAAACATCAAATTCTCCAAAACAATTCGCCAAGCTAACGATTAAATTTCATGTTTGAAATAACCAAGGAAATCTGACAACAACTGTCTCATAAATTTTGTAAATGCTTGAATCGGGACAAAAAATTGCATTTTTAAGCCTGAACAAAGCTAATGCATATGCGCAATCTTAATGCGCATCTCAGAACACTGCCTGTTTCTATAGCAACCGGCTTCTGGCAGCTGCAGGGACGCAATGACTTTACTAATCAACGATTGGCTCTTTCATTTAGAAGGGGGGACTTATTCCGCCATATTGGGCATTTTAACATGGGGCTCAATGAGATTCTGCTCCCTTCTGGAGCCTGTCCCTAGTGGCCAGTCAATGAATTGCAGTTTAAATCACTTCCGTATTGGCTTCAAGAGAAACTGCGGGAGGTTGCCGCTACCGAACCAGGAAAGACCTCAATTGGATAGACCTACAACCAATCAGAGCAACGGTGCGGCGCAGAATGTTAGTTGTCAAATGTCAACAGAACATGGTTTTCCCGTGGGCTGTTTTTCCATGTCCACAGGTTGAAGCGACCCCAATTATGTGATATTTAGACCCAGGAATGTGAATTTTAGCAGGCAACCCTGCCAAAAAAACACACATTTTACCCCCACAAATGCCATTTTTTCCTGAGAAACCCCCTGAGAAGCTATTGGGCTTGTTTTGGGCTAGTTTTGAGTAGCAGTTGGGTGGGTTTTGTTGTGAAAACTTGGCAACCCTGTCGCACAAACGCTGGAAGAAGTAGAATCTTTACGATCTTTGCCGGTGTTGAAAAATAAATTAAGGAGACACAGAGTAGGCCTACTTACCAACACGATCATCATTTCTGAGAGAAATAGTAAAGGTGAATGCATATGCGAACAAGTTCTCCGTTTAGGATTAGAACGAATTCAACCCAAATGCTCTTTGGTGACGTGATGATGACGTGACTGTTGATCATCTGTCCATCATCGTATAAAGCCCGCCCTGACAATTTAATTGGTCCGAACTTCTGTTCGGGCATAGTTGCTCCACAACGGATCAAGTCCAGACCGAACTTCCTGACGTCAAATGTTGTGGGCGGGGCTAAGTTCGGCTGGCATCCAGGCTACCATCTTCCTATATATAAGCAGAAAATGACAATAGCCTATAGCAGAGACATATTTTGAAACTGGCGGAAACAACAGCACGGAATAAAGCCGCTCATACCAGCCTCCTGCGGTTCAGAAGACGCAGTAGTCCAGTGCGAGGCAGCTGCACAATGTGATGTTATAAATAAGACAACATCTGTATTGCAAACCCCTCTATGTTGGTGTTGTCGTTGCTGTTTTTGGCTTATGCCTACCAACGCAACGTCATTGCCGTAGTAACCAATGCAGATATTGTGGGGAAAAAACGAAAGAGCTGCATGGACACACAAATTGGATCTGAACAGTTGCGATACACAGTGTGGATGACAAATATTTTAGATCAGATTCCAGTTGGTTACACAAATAATCGGATTTGGACTGACAGTGTGTACATAGCCATAATCTGCCTCCCAATGTCAGAACTGTCAAATCCAACGTTAGATTTTTTTTTTTTCACACACCTCCAGATGACCTTGTATGTATCTCTGGGGTTACATTACCACACTATGAGGATGTGACTACTATTGGATAAGAATGTGTTTTTGCCGTTATCAATGTAATATTTGCTTTCCTGCGCTTCTTAACAGACTTCGTTGTAAGCGCTTGTTCCAAATTATTAGCTTAATTCAGCTAAATACAACAGCCAGTTTGACTATAGTGAAATTCCAGGTGTCACCTCCTCTTTGTTCACACCACATGGACTATCATTTCAAATTAGACTTACTGCACTATCTATAGTCTGGATAATAGAGGCGATTATCAGATAAAGGCCTACAGAGCTCACCATCTTATTGCTGTGCAGGGTTCATTTCCTTCAAGGCGCTTCTTTCAGACACATGGTGCTTTCATTTGCAGAGGGAGGGCCGGTCCACATGATTTATATCCCAGGTGTCTGACAAAGCACATCTTGCCGTCTTTCCACTGTTTGAGAGAGGTGGGGTATCACATGGGCTGGGGGTGAATAAAAGAAATAGTGAAGTTACGATTACACACTTGGTTACACTCTAAAAAAAAAAAGGTTCCAAAGGGCCCCCTTTTTGAGATTCGCATTGATGAATAGTCATTTTTTGGGGGGTTACCTAAAGAACCTTTTAGTGAAGGCATATTTGTAAACATTTTAATAATCTAAAAGCCTTGTTTTATGTGTTTGTCAGTGCTTGAGTTTGCCTTTGAGTTGGTTTTCTAGATCAGTTTCCTTTGTCAGTGTTCATTAGTTATTAGTTATGATTCTGTTCCAGCCTGCTCTTTGAGTTCTTGTGTAAGTTGCTGCATTTAGATCCTTTTCATTCATCTTTATTTTCAACAAGCTGTGACATTTACACTATAAAGAACCTTTTGTGCAATGAAAAGGTTTCATGGATCTTAAAAGGATAGTTCACCCAAAAATGAAAATTCTGTCATTAATTGTCAGTAAATCACCCTCATGTTGTTCCAAATCCGTAAGACTTTTGCTCATCTTCGGAACACAAATGAAGAACTTTTTAATGAAATCTGTGAGCTTTCTGACCCCTCCATTGACAGCTACGCAACTACCACTTTGACACTTCAAAAAGTTCATAAAGAGATCCTAAAACTAATTCATATGAATCGAACGGTTTAGTCCAAAATGTTCTCAATAGACACGATCGCTTCATATGATGAACAGATTAAATTGAGTAATTAATGACAGAGTTTTCATTTTTGAGTGAACTATCCCTTTAAAGTTTCTTTATGGAACTACCTTTATTTTCAAGAGTGTACTTCAGTAAATTTAGAAGCTGATTCCGAACTTTACACAAAACTTATCTTGCCTTATATTCAGGTTCAGCCCTGTGTTAATTCTTATTAACAATGAATGTAATGAAGCATTAAATTACCCACTTTTGATAAGTTCTTGCCAGTTGTGATGCCCTTCGCTGTCACATTGACAACAAAGAAGTTTTTGCATACTTTATCCACCTAGAGTTCAACCTCTGTCCCAAGTCAGGTAGGCCCGACTAAGCAAACATGAGGCTGATTTAATCTATTAGGTTTATTCATGGCATGAAACCACAGTTGAGAGCTTGTGAAGAGGAGCCTTAGCTTAACTGAACACATAACTGTCATTTTAATTAATGTATTTGCGACTCAAATGAACTTTTAGAAGTCACGTTTTCTTTGTTTAGTGAAATATTATGTTTGGTGAAGGCTGGTGAGTGGGATGAGTTGCTTTAGGCATAGCCTGCCTGAGTTCAACTCTCAAACACACACTTGCTCTCTCACGTACTCTCTCCCTTCCTTTTTGTCTCTTTTTTGAGCTGTTTCCTTCTATGGTTCCATTGGATGCCTTTAAAGGGTCTTATTTTCTTCTCCTTTTTGTGTGGGAGCCTCATTGGCTGTCAGTTGCCTCAATGAGATTGAAGGCTTCACCTCTTTGTCAGTCAGCTGCATTGTGTCAAAGGATTTGCAGGTGCAAAAGAACGCCTTTATAAATGAAGTAGCAGAGATGGGGGTGTATGTGTGTGTTTGCCTGTATGTGTGTGTGTGTATGTGTCCAAATAAACATTGTACTTTAAGGTCAGGGTCAATTTCCAAACAAGTCGCAAGCAAGTCACAGCAGATTTTTTGCTTGCAATCTGAATAACGTTTGGTGTAGTTTAATGACCAATAAAAACAGGGGGGGGGGGGGCTCTAGTTTAAGACACATGTGTTTTTATGAATGCTGTACTTTCAAATCGTTTTGAAACACTTGTGTAGTGTTTCCAAGAAAAGTTTACATTGACTTTATTTGAATGTCATGTGGTATAACCAAGTAAACAAGTAATATATTTTCCTTCAAAGATCGCCAACCTTCCGGTCTCTCTGGAATCCAACACGGAAGTAACTTAATCTGCAATTCATCAACTGGCCATTACAGACAGGCTCCAAAAGGGAGTCAATCCACCCTCAAATTTTTTAACAAATGTCATGAATATTTCATTCAAAAATAACTCTACGTTTTTGAGGAGTCACACCACATGACATTTTGCAACCTGAACTAACCTTCCTCGTCATAAAAAAGACACATCTTCTTCTCTATGATATCATTCCCTGTTTTGTTTTTCGTATCACACAACTTTGATTTGCTGGCCAAACATTTCTCAAATATAAATCTTTCATTAATTTCATTTTAATGAGCCCTTTTTGTCATTATGCAATCAGGACCATCGTATTACCCTGACTTTTTAAGTTTGTGCTCTTTTTAAAATTATGAAACTGAATTTTATTTTATTCAAGTCACTGTATGTATGAAGTATGTTAGTAAACCAATAGATGCCAACGAAAATATGTAACCGACCCTATATTACTTTTACATCGGGTGTATTTTAAGGCAAAGCTGACATCATCATCTGTTGAAAAACACGAGACGTGCTGCTGAATGATCAGTGTCGAGGGCCTTCTTTCCATCATACAGTACACCTTCATTCTTCAGCCATTTACTTTGTATCTCTCATACTTAACACTACAAAAACAGCCAACACCTTCCCTAAATATTGATATAGATGCAACAAAGAGGCAAGTATGGACAGCATCTGTAGCCCGGGCAGTTTTTGGCGGACGTATCTGGCAGGAATCGAGGCAGTGTGACTTTCTTATCTAAAACTGCTGTGTGATTTCAAATTTCCTCTGTGTGGGCTGAGACAGCTGAAAGCCTAGGATTTATTTTCAGAGCTCCATACTGACAGATATTGGCAGGAATGCCAATGTGTCACAAGAGCAGCTGTTTACACACACACTCACACAGATACACACATGCGCTCACACACATGTGCACAAATCAATGGGCTTCAATCAATAGCGTATAGCAGAAGAAATGGTTTTGCAGTTGTTAGGATTAACCTGACACACATTTTCACCTCTCCTCCACCTCTTTTTTCAATACTTTACTACCTAGCACTGTGGGGGTGTACTACAGCGTTCCTTCTTTTGCGGTTAGCGAGTGTGTGTATGCATACAGGCCCTTGCCAAATGGAATAAAGGTGGTTCTTAGCTCAGAGTGGTGGAGTTTAGATCAAGGCGCTGCACTGCTGCAACAGTATAACTTTGCCAAACAGACAGATATAGCAGGGCTGCTGGTGTGGATCACCTTTCCATATAGGAAAAAAGGGGAGAGAGTGACAGCAACAGGAAAGAACATGTGTTAGCCATCTGGATGAGCAGTAGATGCTGCGCATCCTGCCGTATGCTCGCACAAAGGATTCATTTTACTGTTTGCAAAGTCTAATTTTGCATTCGGGTCCTTTCAAAACTGCTTCCGTCTGTTTTGGTTGACGCAAACAGACTGGAACGGGTCGTGGTTACATAACACCATCCATCCTGCTTTCGCTCAGCTCTACAAGACCTAAGCGCTGAGAATATTACGGCTGCACAACTGTGTTTGAATTGGCATTCTGCTCGAACTCCGCAGAGAAAGCCGATGGCCAGTCTTGGCACTACAATACCAAAACGAATGTTTTAAGATGTGTAGTGTGTTGACTGAATACAAATTCAGGAAGGTTTGAGTTGGCCAGAAGGTCAAGGCGCCCACACTTTACTTGGTTTGGACAACAGATCCGTTGTCCAGGAATTTGCCAGGTATTGTTTCAGCAAGACTTTTTTATTATTATTATTCATGTTGTGCTGGAGATTAGAGTTTGCAGATCCCTCTCCCACATAGCATATATAAAACCTCTTCCATCCCACTCTGGGAGGGAAAAAGCCTGCAGACATCTGCTGAAGTCACTCCAGGCCTGTTTTACTGGAGATGTCCTGCTTAACCCTCAAAGTCCCCCTGCAGTCAATAATTGTACCCCTTAAAACTAAGGGTGTAAGGATACCCTCATGTCACGATTCGATACATATCACGATTCTGAACTCACGATATGATATTATTGCGATACTCAAAGACATATGGAAAAGGTTAACAAAAAATGTCCTGTTGATTAAAATGCTAAATTTGGGATTGCATTGGGGGTGGAAATGAATAGTTTTGGGCTTGGTGCTGGTAACCCAATGCACAGGACAATGGTGAGACCAGAATAAAAATATTCATGATTCTGAAGCTGAAAATACTGAATTATTTTAGACTAATATGCTTGTCACTGACTAGATATATTTAAAATAATGTAGGCTACTTTTTACTGGAAACATAAGACATTTGGCATTATCAGGACCTACAAATATTCCCCCACTGCATTATTATACATTATATTCAACATTATATACATTATCTGTAAACTTGAACTATACACGATATATGTTGTTGTATTTTTTTATTGCGATATATTGTGATAATAAAAATAAGTTTTTTCCTGTTAAAATAACTTCTTCATTCCTTAAATAGATTGAATGTAACTCTACACCCTTACTTCCTTTAGTATACACAGATACATGAATATGCAAATTAGACCCCGCCTCCATTACTCCCTTACACCAGCGTGGACTACCTAACCCTCTCAGTTAACTGTAGTAAACTCTACAAGTGGAAATATTGGTTTAATTCAGCCCCTATGTTTAAACCAGAAACCGATTCAGAAGAAGAAGAGGAAGAGCGAAATATAAGTCGTCTATGTGGATGTATCAGAATGCGTTTATGGCTCTCAATGTCGGGCACATAACGGTAATTTATATGTTTAGCCTTTGGCTTGACTATGTTATCAAACAGCTAATAATGTAATATGTTACAAAAAACATGTTTCCAATCGCCAACTGCCTTCTAAAAATCAGCATCATAGAAAGTCAGTGGAGAAAGGCATAATAATATAGGCCTACATCATTAATCCACCAACTATATTGCCATATGTACCCAATTTTTCCTGTCCCCTTTTAAAGCTGTTCTTGTGCTCACTGTGGAAAAGCCCGGGATTGGTTACATGTTTGTGATGGTAGGAAACGTGGCGGTTTCAAACCAAGTTTTGGTACACTGCATCTTTAAGGAGTAAATACTCAGCAATGGTGTTGACTGATGAATTTGCACATGTTTTGTCTTAAAGCATATTAAAAACACCACATAGCATATGAACAAAATTAAAAGCTTGATTTTCACCACAGGGGATTTTTAAACAAGCAACTTCCTTCACAGTTCCCGGTGTTTTTTTGTTTTTGTTTGTTTGTTTTGTGGTAATGTCCTAATATCGGAATCAAGACAAAAGCCTCATTAAAAGAATGAATCTTTTATTATTTTATTTTTTTTATTTTTTTTTAACATAAAATGTATAACAAAAAAATATATCTTGACCCTCTGCAGACCCTCATGGCTGTATCAATGGATCTTAAAATATCAAATAATTTACAAGGTGTTTATTACCCTTCTCCAGGAGTTTGATTGTCAGGCGATCTGACCAATCATAATCCGGCATCCGCCGAGTCCGCCATTAATGTCTGACAAAGCAGTCAAGAGAGTTCGTAGATTAACGTCGGTGGACTTGAACTTGAAAAACGGCGTGTACTGACGTCTTTCCGCGTTTGAAACAACCTCCCTTCTGAAGTTCATTCATGTTTATTTGATACTATAAATGAACTAGAAGGAAGAGATGATCGGTTCACGAGCAGCTTTAACGGAGGCGCTACAGTGACCTGTCACCACACATTAAAGAACCACAAAACGGTATTTATTGTTTACCTTTCTTAAACGGTCAATTGCTAGGGCAAATTTTTTAATACTTAGGTCACTTTATCAAAAGTCTTCATACAGTGATCACAAAATGCATTTAATGACAACAAATTATTTTCTCACTCGCACACAATCACCGCCAAAACTCATTTAGGCCTAACGTTACAAGCCAATTTGCATGTTTACATAGGCCTACTCCATTCAAAACTGTTAAACTTATTTGAATAAACAGTAATTTGCCGAATTTGAACAGTAATACCATATTGAAATATATTCCGAATATAGATACGACACAGGTGTTAGTCTTTCAATTCCTTGCCATCTATACAAAAGGGGAAACTTATAGGAATAATTTTGTACAGAAATGTAAACATGTATCAATGAATTCCTAAGTGTCATTCTTGTTTCGTAAAGAAATTTGTACAAAAGAAAACGTATAATGCTACCTGTTTTTAGAGTTTAGATCATTGTTTTATGAGTGACAGTGTGTTTGTTCACTCAGAAAAAAAAAGGTACAAAAGCTGTCACAGGGACAGTAGCCTTTAAAAAGGTTCTAATATGTACCATTTAGGTACTAATATGCACTCTTTAGGTACAAAGGTGTACCTTTTGAAAGGGTACCACTGCCACCCCAATGACAACTTTTGTGCTCTTTTTCTGAGAGTGTTGGGCGAAACCTTTGCTAGTGTGCTAATGGAAGAATGACTAGATTTGAGACATGTATGAAGTGTTTCGGTAGTTTTAGAGCGTATTGAATGTGAAATGTACTGCTGTGCCGAGCTGAAAGATGCTAAGGAGAACTGTGCAAAAACAAAAAAAAACTGTTTGGCAGGTGACTTTGAGTGAAGAATATCTCAAATGTAACTTCTTATAGTATAAGATATTGAAGATTGTATAGCCTCTATATATAGTGTGTTTAATTAAAGTTCGTGGCTAGACTGCATGTTGAAACAGGGCTTGAAGGCAACTATGAGTCACTGGTATTATTTTGGCAGTGGCAGTTGTGTTGGGCCTTCCCTTTTTCTGTTTCAGCAACTTTTGACCGGAGCCAGTTTCTGTTTCTCAGGACTTTCTCTGCCCTGCCCTGATAAATATACATATGGCACAAGACAAAAGAACCGAGTGCAGCTAATAGAGCAAATTGATCATTTAGGGTATGGTAACAAGATATTACCACAATCTACTAACATAATTGTATTGCCAAATGATGCGTATTATTATAACAAGGACATATGCAACAAGTAGCTGATATTTAAAGGCTCACTGTGACTTACAGTATCAGGTTTGTCTGGTTCAACGTCATACTACTGTCAACAGATAGTGTAATACATACAATAATGTCATGCGACTGAGGGTTTACACAATTTAGGTGGATACCTTATGCTGTCAATAGGATTTCCTCGCAAAATAAACAATATTTTTTTCACATTTTACTCACCATCATGTACTATGTTTTATATCGGATGGAAATCAGTGTAAATCATTAAAACTTATTTGTTTGATTTTTTTCTTAAAGGAGTAGTTAACTTTCAAATGAAAATTACCCATGATTTACTCACCCTCAAGCCATCCTAGGTGCGTATGACTTTCTTCTTTCTGATGAACACAATCAGAGTTATATTAATAAATATCCTGACGCTTCCATGCTTTATAATGGCAGTGACGGGATCCATTGAGCTTGAAGCACAAAAAAGCACATCCATCCATCATAAACGTACATTAAAAAAAAAAAAAAAAGGTGCTATATGGCACTAAAGATGGTTCTTGGCTTGTAATCATAGGGGAACCACTTTTGGTGCTATATAGCACCATATCTTAACGTGTTCTTAAATTTTTTTTTTTGTTTTTTTTTTGAGTGTACTCCACACAGCTTCGGGGGGTTATAAAGGCCTTCTGAAGCAAATCAATGCGGTTTTGTAAGAAAAATATCCATATTTAAAATTTTATAAAGTAAAATATCTAGCTTCCGGCCTTCCGTATTCAACTTACGCAGAAAGTGTATCGCCTCTCACAGTTCAAAGCGCTTAGACGTTTTAGTGGTACGTCACGATTTTACTTTATAAAGTTTTAAATATGGATGTTTTTCTTATTCGCTTGATTATTGATTCACTTCAGAAGGCCTTTATTAACCCCTTTTTATGAGTTTGTTTATGATGGCTGGATGGATGTGCTTTTTTGAGCTTCAAACTGTGTCACTGGACCCCGTCACTGCCACTATAATGCTTGGAAGCATCAGGATATTTATTAATATAACTCCAATTGTGTGCATCAGAAAGAAGAAAGTCATATGCACCTAAGATGGCTTGAGGGTGAGTAAATCATGGGGTAATTTTCCTTTTAAAGTGAACTGCTCCTTTAAGCATGCATTTTTCTGGTAAAGTGCAGTGCATGTTTAAAAACCCCAAATCTCTAAGCTTTTTCTGCCCTGAATACTGCATTTAGATGGATCTCAGCAGGAAGCTAACTGTCCCAGAAATTACTTTCACATGCCTGTCATTTAGCACCAGAATACCTTTTATGTTGTTTGTAGGATTTACTCCGTCTTTAACGGTTTCATTGCAAGCTGGAGCAATTACAGTCTAATTTTACTGCAAGCGATCAATAATAGTGTAATTTAGCTCATCGGAACTTTGCATTTGACTCTCAGCAGCCGGTTGAAAATCTGCAAGTCATTTTCCTGTAATCAGCATTCTGTGGTTTTTAATTAATCTGGACCTCCAGAGTGACATTTACCCAGCTCATTAATGAGTCAGAGCGTATTGAACAGAAACCTGTTTAACATCTCTCACTGTACACTCCCCAGCACATATAAGCATGACATGTCAACCATAGAGCATAACATCGTTCTGTTTTCACTGTGACAAAAGGTTAACTGCTTGATAAACGTATCCTTCTAAGAACTGCTGCACGACTCCAAACTATGAATAATTCATTCAAATATTGAGCCATGAATTAATGTACTTCTCTTTGTTGATCACTTCAACGCCTGCATAATATTAGCCAATAATCACTGTAATGTTTAGGGAGAGTAATTCAAATTTAAAAAAGCCTAGTTGGCATTCTACACAGTTTTAACAATCATATCTTAACGGGATAGTTCAAATTCTTTCAAATCTGTCATCTTTTACTCACCCTCATGTTTGTCCAAACCTGCATGCATTTCTTTCTTTGCTGAAACACAAAAGAATATATGTGTCTTTGTTTTTGTCCATACAATGAAAGCTAGTGGCTCGTATGTTGTATTGAACTCCACTGCCTTTCATTGTGTGTACAAAAATATAGATGAAAGCTAGCACGCATGGACTAAAATTCACAAAACACTGCCTTAAAAGATGTAAATGTAAATTCACCCTACCTATTTTCTAAAAGCATTGTATTGATCTTATTGTGAATGATTCATCCATGCATGAAATGACAAACGTCTCTCTTGTGTCACATGCTGGATTTCACCGATCATTAAGGCCCTGTTTATACCTGGTATTAAGATGCGTTTTGGTGGATCGGATCACAAGTAGACGAGGCAGACACATACTCGTTTACACCTGGTGTTTTAATTAACACTTCTGTCCTGATTTCTTTGAGGGGATGATCTATGGGCAGGTAAATACACTATATTGCCAAAAGAATTGGTACACCCCTCCAAATCATTGAGTTCAGGTGTTCAAATCGCTTTCATGGCACCTAGGCATGCAGACGCTTCTACAAACATTTGTGAAAGAATGTGTCTCTCTCAGGAGCTCAGGGAATTCAAGCGTGGTACCGTGATAGGTGGCCACCTGTGCAATAAGCCCATTCGTGAAATTTCCTCACTACTAAATAGTCCACGGTCAACTGTTAGTGGCATTATAACAAAGTGGAAGCAGGGAACAACAGGCCATGTAAAATCACAGAGCGGGGTCAGCGCATGCTGAGGTGCACAGTGCACAGAAGTCACCAACTTTCTGCAGATTCAATAGCTACAGACCTTCAAACTTTGTGTGGCTTTCAGATTAGTTCAAGAACAGTGCGTAGAGAGCTTCATGGAATGGGTTTCCATGGCCAAGCAGCTCATCCAAGCCTTACATCACCAAGTGCAATGCAAAGCGTCGGATGCAGTGGTGTAAAGCACGCCGCCACTGGACTCTACAGCAGTGGAGACGTGTTCTCTGGAGTGACGAATCACGCTTCTCTGTCTGGCAATCCGATGGACGAGTCTGGAATTGGTGGTTACCAGGAGAAGGGTACTTGCCTGACTGCATTGAGCCAACTGTAAAGTTTGGTGGAGGGGGGATTATGGTATTGGCTTGTTTTTCAGGGGTTGTGCTTGGCCCCTTAGTTCCAGTGAAAGGAAATCTTAATACTTCAGCATACCAAGACATTTTGGACAATTTCATGCTCCCTACTTTGTGGGAACAGTTTGGGGATGGCCCCTTGCTGTTCCAATGTGACTGCGCACCAAGCAAGGTCCATAAAGACATGGATGAGTGAGTTTGGTGTGGAGGAACTTGACTGACCTCAACCTGATAGAACACCTTTGGGATGAATTAGAGCGGAGACTATGAGCCAGGCCTTCTCGTCGAACATCAATGCCTGATTTCACAAACGTGCTTCTAGAAGAATGGTCAAAGATTCCCATAAACACACCCCTAGACCTTATGGAAGCTGTTATAAAGGGTGGGCCAACACCTTATTACACCCTACGGAATAAGAATGGGATGGGAATAAAGTTCATGTGCATGTAAAGGCAGGCGTCCCAAAACGTTTGGCAATATAGTGTATATAGTGTTTTTTTCAGATCTTTCAAACTAAGCTTGCACAATTTACATATGAACGCGACCGGAGACAACAAATCAGGAATGGTGAAAGAACATTGTGCTTGGTCTTCAAACCAAAGTTGGGTCTTCAGCCGACAAAGTTTAAATCCTGTTTGTCTTGCGTGCTTCCCACAATGTTTACGCATCAGGTCAGTAGGTGAAGAGTAAGCTGTATTTTGTGGCTGTTCGAACGCATTGAATCACAAGTGTTTACACTACGAAAGCAATCCGGTTGAATGTGTTTTCGAATACCTCTGGAAGTGGTCAAAAGTGGACAAGCTCAAAACGTTTTAGACCCTGTTTACACCTGTATTTAGTGTAGTCCACTTGTGATCCGATCAACCTAAACGCATCTTAATACGAGGTGTAAACAGGGCCTAAGTCTGCTTAAACCCTGACCCTTACTTACAATTGACTGCAAGCTTCACATCCGTAATCCGTTTCACTTGAATGTATGTCACAATGTGATGGTATATATTCCGTTACATCTCAACTGTAAAGATGTATTTCAGGTTATCTTTCAATGTCTTAAAAGACATTTGTTGCACACTGTCAATTCCTTCAGTATGTGTAAATGCATTCACACTATTGAGTTTAAAATGGAAGTGTGATGCTATTGTTAAAGCACTTACATGAATTCTTCAGTAAGAAAATGTTTGTTTCCTGAGCTGTTGATGAAATTGTCATGTTGAGTGAGGTGAGACAGCTTTTCTGCTTTTGTTTAAGCGTTGCGGAAATAATACTGGGGAGCATTTACAGAACTCGGCTCCATGTAAAAAGAGCTTTACAGATTATTACATCACTTTCCCTTTCATGTACCTTCTTGGTATCCTCATACAGATGCCAAACAAAAGCAAAAAGATTTGCTTTTTAGCTGGTGACATGATGACATGAGTTGAAAGACTGGATATTCAGTGGGGAGAACAAGTATTTGATACACTGCCGATTTTGCAGGTTTGCCTAGTGCGTAGTGTGTTACTAATGGTTTTCTTTGAGACTGTGGTCCCAGCTCTCTTCAGGTAATTGACCATGTCTTGCCCTGTAGTTCTGGGCTGATCCCTCACCTTCCTAATGATCATTGATGCCCGACGAGGTGAGATCTTGCATGGTGCCCTAGACTGAGGGAGATTTGACTGTCATCTGGAACTTCTTCCATTTTCTAATAATTGCGCCAACAGTTGTTGCCTTCTCACCAAGCTGCTTGCCTATTGTCCTGTAGCCCATCCCAGCCTTGTGCAGGTCTACAATTGTATCCCTGATGTCCTTACAGCTCTCTGGTCTTGGCCATTGTGGAGAGGTTGGAGTCTGTTTGATTGAGTGTGTGGACAGGTGTCTTTTATACAGGCAACGAGTTCAAACAAGGTGCAGTTAATACAGGTAATGAGTGAAGAACAGGAGGGCTTCTTAAAGAAAAAATAACTGTGAGAGCCGGAATTCTTATTGGGTTCAGAGTATTTATTGTTTCCCACATGAATTGCACGCATGTGTAGTACAATTATATGGTTTTGTTTCATTAATACAGTGTATACTTTTTTTCTTGATTTACCCCGAAAGAATGGAAGTGAAATGTGACAACATGCCCCATAGGTGGGGTACATTGTAACATGTGGTGGGGCACAATGTAACATGACCAAATAACTAGGGGTGTGACGGTTAGTATATAACCGTGAGACCAACGATTATAGTTAAACACCGTCATTAGAACTCTATAACCGCCAAAACAATGTTATTAAAATATTTTTTACAAACATAAAAAAATGAAATAAAAATCTGACGAGGGAAACGGAGGCGGAGTTAGTGGTGCTTCGGAGGCTGCTACTGCTGGAGATGATTCAGGAGAGGTCTGTGCACCACCCCCTACCAAGAAGAGAAATCTTGGAGATCTCCTTAAAGGTCCCATGGCATGGCATTTTTCTATTATTTTATAGTGTTTCCTGAGGTGTACTTATATTGTTAGTATGATTTTTACATCATAAAATGTCATAATTTAGAAATAAAAGGCATTTTTTCTATACTGCTGTTTGCCCTGTGGCTGACTGCCCTGTTTCAAGAGGCGTGTCTGCTGTGAGACTTCAGTAAAAACGCCCACTGTTGTGATTGGCTAACATCTTTGCATTTGAAATGAGCGGAGGGGGCGTGGTTTAACGAGGTCTACGACGCACGAGCTGCTGCCAGAGAGACGGATGGACCTGAGTTCACTTCTCATCAGTTCTCTCAGCATGTCTCAGTTCAGGGTGAACTGTTGTAGTTACTAGAATATACTTCAGGTTATTAGTTTATTTCTAGTCGGAGGGGCTGTCACTCATGTCAGAAAGTTAGTAACTTTAGTAAATTATGGATCAGCGCTGACTCGAGACGCGAACCGTTTAGAACGATTCAGTCCGATTTGGTGAACTGGTTCGGTTCACTAAAAACAACCGATTCAAAAGAATGATTTGTTCGCGAACCGGACATCACGGAGACGGAGCGATTGCTAACAAAGTTATTTATAGTAACTACTGAGTTGTGAGAGCACTGTCTGTCAGCGCGAGTTTATTTTGTTTGTATCTGAGAGTTCTGAATAAACACGAGTCCCAGTCACGCCGAGTCCGTCTTCATCATTATTTTACCAACTTTTTAACACATGCAATGTACCATTACAGTGAGATGAACGAGTTAGTAAGTTTGATTAAAGCATTATTTCTAGATATGTTCCTATCATATGAAAAGCGTCAGTGACGCGCATTGAGTAACTTACACAGTGCAAACAAAGACACAACAGCAGTAATCGAATGTAATCCAGTTTATTGTGGGGAAAGCTGGCTAGCTTAGCCGGATACCCTCACGCTTACCCCCCTTCTGCTTAATCTCACGCCGCGTTTGGTGCCTCCTCTGTCGGCCAGATGCATTACTGGGGGTCGGGGATGTTGAAGGCCGAGCTTCGGCGTGCGTGAGGTTTATCTCTAAAGATGTGGCTCTGCCATAGACTGTAAAAAAATAGGGGCTCTGCCGATGTTGAGCAGAAACTCCCGACTGTATGCACATTTAAGAACAGATAGACGCGACGAGGACGTACAAAAACACTGACTCACAAGATAGAAAACACGAAAACACCGTTCTGTCGGGAGAGAGAGAAGCCGCAGTGTGTGCACGAATAATAAATAATTAGCTACACATAAGAAATCACTGATCACAGATCAGAAGGAACTGAAAAAAAACTTTCATTTGTACATCCAAACACTGAGAAACTGCCAGCATTCACTCGTTCACAAGCCGAGGACAATAATATAGCGCTTGCATGGGCGTGCCAGATTCTCTGGGCGGAGGAAAGGGAGGTAACCGTTCCTGCTTGGACGTCAAACCAGGAGACTTCAGGATTGGCTCGTCTGGCCTGTCATTTTCTCAAAGGCAGAGAAAGACAGCCAGAACTCGGGTTTACACCGAGCAACATTTCTATCCACTTGGGGACAATATTCAGGCTAGGGGAACTCATATTAATGTTGAAATACCTCATAAAATGAAAATTTCATGCCATGGGACCTTTAATAAACGGAGGTCTGAAATCTCTGCCCCGTTACCGATCAGAGCGCGCGCTGACACGGAGTTAACCCGCTATCTCCAAGAACAACCGCTAATCCACTAGCATGGTGGAGAGACAATGAAACACGCTATCCGCTCTTAGCAAAATTGGCACGTAAATACATGTGTATTTGTGCTACAAGCACAGCATCAGAGCGAGTTTTTAGCACTGCGGGTAACATAGCTACCCCTGTCAGATCGTCACTAAAACCGAGTAAAGTGAACATGTTGGTTTTCCTGTCACAGAACTTGGAAGTCGAAAAAGATTAGGAATTTAAAATGTCATTGCACTTTTTTTGTTTCCTGTATTTAGTTAGTTTAATTAAGGTATTATCACAACAGTCGTTGTTCGACTTTTTTCTTTTTCTTTGATAAAGGTATGTAGATTTTATCATTTGTAATTTAGGCCTAGGCTACTCATTCATTTTTATGCAGCTCTTATAGAATTGAAGTAGCCTACTTGTTTTAAAGGATTAGTTTACTGTGTGTATATAAATAAACTTATAGCAAGTAGCTAATCAGTGTCTGCTCGTTTATTCAAACTAAGTTGTCCTATAACAGACGAACATCATCATCATCCTCTTTTCTCATGGTTTCTCAAAATAATTCATAAAAGTATAGAATATAATGGCATATTTCTAATAGGGGCTCATTGTAACCCAGTGTTAGAACGCACCCCACCTGCACAACTGGGATTTAAATCGCGGCTGTTAAATAACCGGTATAAGATTAAAATAATATCGGATTGGTCTTATTTTAAATAAACACAAAAAACAGAGATGAAAACTAAACTTGAGTGAGAAATTTACTTTTGCTATGGTTAAATACATGTTCAGTAATATCTTATAGAGATTTTTTAATTGTGGCGCTATTTTTTCTCTTAATAATGTTGACATGGCAATTAGTAAATACACTAAGTTTCGTCATTCTGGCATGTGTGGAAAGGGTTAAAACATGCGCGTTACAACTAACCCTGCGTTAGGTTGTGCCCCGCGCTCCCCTATATATTTATGTACTTAATATAAATACCATGCAATTGTACTTTTGGCATACTAAACTGATATACTTAAAGTCTGCTAAATTGCAACAACTAATTTTGTACTTAATGCACTAGTTAAGTCCAACTAAAGATATTCTTAAGTATATTTTGATTGTGCTACTACACTATTGCAAGTATACTTTAGGTACACTTTAAATATATTTATATTATACAGAGATCATACTATACTTATTAATAGTGATATTGAAACACATTTTAGGCTTAATTTTAAGAAATGTGCATTGTGCAATAAAAAAGTACTCCAAATAAATTTTAATTATAATATTTATACCAGTAAGTCTCAAGCAATATGTCAGTAAATATGTTAATGTATTTGTAGTATACTTAGTATGAAATAAATGTATTTTAAATAGGGTACAGTGCATTCAATGGATTATACTGTTGTTTAACAACAATCCGATTGGTTAGCTGACAAAAAACATCTTTCCGACAAAGGAAAAAAACATTCAGTACTCCATGTGAGTTGTGAAAATTATGTGATCCAAGACCTTTATAAGTAAAGGCTGAACGTCTATCCCTAATAGCCTCATTTCCATCTGCGTTAAATTCAATATGCCGTCTAACCTCACTAAGGTCTATTGGGAAGTGTCAAAATGCATGAAAATCAGTGTCTGTGAAAATCATCTGCACACACAAATGTGGTACATAGACAATAAACCGGAAAATCCCTTTAAACGAACACTCTTTAAAAATAGGCTCATTTTCAGCCTACAGTTGAGTTTTGCCGTTTTCGAATCCATTCAGCAGATCTCCGGGTCTGGTGGTTGCACTTTTAGCATAGCTTAGCATAGATTGTTGAATCTGATTAGACCGTTAGCATCTCGCTCCAAAATGACCAAAGAGTTTCAATATTTTTCCTATTTAAAACTTGACTCTTCTGTATTTACATCATGTACTAAGACCGATGGAAAATGAAAAGTTGCGATTTTCTAGGCCGATATGGCTAGGAACTCTCATTCCTGCGTAATAATCAAGGAACTTTGCTGCCGTACCATGGGTGCAGCGGTGCAATGATATTACACAGCGCCATATCAGCCTAGAAAATTGCAACTTTTAATTTTCCGTTGGTCTTAGTACAAGATGTTTTAAGACAAGTTTTAAATAGGAAAAATATCGAAACTCTTTGGTCATTTTTTTGAGCGAGATGCTAACGGTCTAATCAGATTCAACAATCTATGCTAAGCTATGCTAAAAGTGCAACCGCCAGACCTGGAGATCGGCTGAATGGATTCAAAAACGGTAAAACCTCAACTGCTTAACTCTAGGGGAGTTGGAAAATGAGCCTATTTTCAAAAACAGTGGAGTGTTCCTTTAAACTCAAATATTTGAATCAGAGATCAAATAGAGATAGATCTGATGGATTGCTAACACTCTATAAACAGGAAACTAATTGAGTTACAGCTCTTAATCCATATCAAGCATTACATCAAAACAGTCTATCAAGCATACACTTTTCTCTTTCAGAGCGATTGGATTTCTCCCAGCAAAGTATACATTTGGGCAACTTGTATTTTTCCGTTTTTATGCTTTTCCTTGCCTAATTAAAAGTGATTTTGTCTAAAGTGTTTCGAGGAGTCCTGCCAGCTCATAAAATTGCTTTGAAATAACATCTGCAATTGCACATACACAGTCTTGTACCACTAAACACCTGAGCCTGTGAAAGAGAGTCTATTAGCATGGATCTATGAGATAGGATTCTTTTTTAGAACCTGTATACTTCAATCCAAAGGATCTGGGCCAAATACATCCTCTTTTCTTTCCATTGCAGCTCTCCGAGCAGCTGCCATCTTCCGTCTGCCAGACAGAGAAGCTGTGAAGTATTGTGAAGGGTCGATAATTGGCTTGCAGCTGTAGTAATTTTAGCTCTGGCCTTGGTGACTGGACATTACAAAGGAAAGAAAGGACGTATGCCCCTACAGCTGTGCATACAAAACTCTGCAGGACCCTCCTCCAATCTAACACACATTAGACAGTAAGAGACAATGACTTGTCCCTGACATGAATCACCACCTAGTTGCTTGTTGATTCTTATCGCTGCTACTCACATGTTTGTAAGATAAGATATAATTTTTATGGTAATCAGAGTGTTACAATTGTGTGTGATGTGCTTGCAGTCTATATGGTGATATATGTGCTATACTTTCTATTAGTTGGATGTTGGATGAATGTTAATTCAAATTCTAATCACACATACAGTATACATACATACAAGACACACTTGGGGTTTACATTTTAAATAATCCTGGCTTCATAGAATTAAGTCCTCTATATAAAAAATGGCTCTCTGAGAATCCACAAGGTTAGCACGCCATCAATGAAAAAAGAAAATATCTTCTGTTCTATACAACCATTGGGAAATGCCCCTAACCATGTTTGGCTTAATAACTTTGCAGTTGAGAAAGTAATCTTTACGTTGTAGCTCTGGAGGATTTTGCCTCATTAAAAAGAGATCTATATCTGAAAAACTACCCCTTCCTTTAAAAGCATACCTTGAGCAAAAATATTTTTTTTAATATTGTTTTGAAACCCATATGGCTTTGTCTAACATAAAATGAGATGTTAGGACACAGAGTGTCTATGCTGCTCTTTCCCATACAATGAAAGTGAATACAGTGACCACAGCTGTAAAGCAAGATTTTTAAGTCAAGTTTGTCTGTGAATGACAAATTAAATAAGTTCACGCCAAAATGATTTTATTTTTATTAATTACTCACCCTTGTGTCTTTCCAAACCACCTTAATCTTCAAAAGTCAAATTAAGACATTTTAAAGGAAATCTGAGAGATTTCTATCCCTTCATAGACAGCTACGCAACTACCACTTTGACGCTTCAAAAAGTTCATAAAGTGATCGTAAAACAAATCTATATGAATTTTCTGAAGAGATTATCACTTTAAATGATGAAGAGACTTAATTTAGGCTTTTATTCACATACTGTGTGCAGTATTATTAGGCATGTTGATTTTCTGATCATATTTTTTTTTTCCATTTGACCAATTCCACACCACAGTAATCCTAATAACTACTATTAATTTAGTATTTAATAATGTATAAGTGATATATAATTGTTCATGAAGGCTGGAAATTAAAAACACCTTATATTCAGGTGTGCAGAATTATTAGACATGTTTTCTTTTACTGATAAATTGAGCCAAAAAAGAGATTTAACTATTAAATGTCCATGAGAAGGATCTTACCAGTGTATACTTGCATGAATTTGTATTTACATACAAGTATATGACACACGCATGTTTCAAATAAGACAACAGATTAGAATGTGTGTGCAATAATTCTAACCTTATTCTAAAATATTTTGCTAACATATTTTGTATCTAAAACACTTCAAATCTCTTCCCCCAATTACAACAGCACCATAAACCGCAGTGGATGTTGCTGCCGGTTGCAGCAATATTGACAGACTTTTAATTTAAAGACATGTATAGTTCAGTTTAATAAAAAAAACATACCTGGATACCGAAAACATACCGAACCGTGACATCAAACCCGAGGTACGTACCGAATTGTCATTTTTGTGTACCATTACACCCCTACTTTGAGTTTGAGCGTCCCTGGTTCCCATCCACTTACATTGTATGGAAAAAAGAAGCTGCTTAATCTCTCCTTTGGTGTCCTTACTGATGAAATAAATTAATATCCTGTGGGTTTGAAACAGCTTTTTCGTTTGTGGGTGAACTGTCCCTTTAATTACCACACAGATGTGAGACCCAACTGTTATTTGCACGCACCGGTTTTGCATTCATTGTACGTTTTTAGTCCTGGACCCAACACATTTGTCATGCTCTTTACAACCAACTTGCCTACATGGTAGTGATTTTCATTTTGATTAACTTCAGTTTGCCTCTGGAATAATTATAATTGCAGACCATACTCACCTCTTAGAGCAAAGTGTGAATTAAAAGCATGTGCAGCTTTTGGTGCACTAAGTCTATTTAAGAAACATCTAAGGATATCCACTTTTAAGTTAGAACGTGTGTACATAATGAGGCTTTGAGCATTCGGCTCCATTCTTCCACCTAAAAGGTGTTCGCTCATACGGTGCTTCAATAGTAGACACATCAATGCTGTCTGAGTCTGATAAAGTGAACGTAATGATGCCTCCTAGCACTCTACATCAGTGGCTTGTGCAGGGCTGAGAAGGTTAGACAAACCCCCAATCATACAGATAGATCAATATTTGAAGTCCTGTGTGTTTGTGGGTAGCTCTCTCCAAGTGGCACTTGTCTGTGTTTATATCTGTTCTCATCTATTTCTTTTTTCATTTGCTCTTAGGGCCACACATTTAATTTTGTGTTTCATCAAGGGGGAAATTACACGCCTGTGAGAATAAGCTGAGGTGATGTAAGTGCACTGAGACACTTTAATTCAGCAAACGTTTCTAATGCATAATGCATGTCTAGGCAGTCATCAATGGGGTCTCGGCACACCAGCTCTATGCATTGTCTGTGCGTGAATGTGTGTGTGCATAATATCCTGGGATTAGAAAAAAAAAATCAAATAACAATCTGTGGTCATTTTGGACACGAAACAAACAAGGAATGTTTAACGCAAATAGTTTAACCGCCCGTTAGAATAGGCATTACATAAAGCACTGAATTTTCACAAATTGTTTCATGTTGATGAAATTTCCAAGAATTAAATCAAGATTACCAGATTAGTACTAGAATGTGTTAACAAATTGGTGTGTGCCAATTACAAAGCCACTTTGGTGGAGTCATGAAGTCATATGTGCTGTAAAAGATGTGCATGTCATAGCCCTGTTAGCCCTTGCTTGTAGAAGCTTTAACTACAAACTGAAAAGCATCTTTCTCCATTGCCAGTCATTCAATTAGCTTTGCATTCTGATCAAGTTAATTTTTTTTTGCATATACAGTTGTGGTCAGAATTATTGGCACCCATGGTAAATATGATCAAAGATGGCTGTAAAAATAAATCTGCATTGTTTATCCTTTTGAGCTATCATTCAAAAAATTTGCAAAAAACCTAACCTTTCATTGAAGTAAAAGAACGGAAAGTCGGGGGGAAATTATGAAATAAATGTTTTTCTCCAAAACAAGTTGGCCACAATTATAATTTTTTTTAGTATACCAGGATGACTAGGAACATGAAATTGTCTAGCTATAACGTCTTGTTTCATAGGAGTATAAATATGAGGAAACACAAAGGCCAAATTCCCTTAATCATTCATAACAATGAGTAAAACCACAGAATATAGTTCTGATGTGCAGCAAAAGATTGTTGAGCTTCACAATTAAGAAGTTCCAATCAACTAAAGATTAGGGGTGGGAATCTTTTACCATCTCACGATTCAATTCGATTCCGATTCTTGAGGCCACGATTCGATTCATAAGTGACCAAGATGGCGGCGCGAGTAGATCGCGAGGCTCAGCGTCTCTCCAGATTCTGCAATTTTGCGGTATTTTTCCTGTTCTTCTCGGGTCTGTTCGCACAGAACAGTTGTGCCTTTACATCGTACACCCGCGCTGAGCTTTTGGATATTGGTTTGCGAATTTCCGACAGTTTTATGGACAATCTACAACTCCTTCCTGAGATCGCTAAGACACCGGTGACTCTGCACTCTACCCGGCCGGGCGGAAGTGCACGCAGACGGCGGCGTGATCGTAAACAAAGGCGAGGGAGACGTGGAGGAACGCGTGCTAAGCTAACGCTTACTCCTCATCGGCTCTCTTTACCCAGCATTTTCCTTGCCAATGTACGGTCGCTAGTGAACAAAATGGAGGAGATTCGACTCAGCATCACACACAGTAAGAAACTTTTGAACTGTAACGTCCTAATATTCACGGAAACCTGGTTAAACAGCGGAATACCGGACACCGCTATCGAGCTAGCGGGATGCCACACACTCCGGGCGGATAGAACATTAGATGGCTCTGGGAAGAGCAGAGGGGGTGGATTGTGCATTTATATTAACAAAGCTTGGTGCACAAACTCTGCTATTGTTGGGAGTCATTGTTCAGCTAACCTGGAGTTTCTCATGGTTAAATGTAGACCGTTTTATCTACCGCGGGAGTTCACCTCCACTATTATCACAGCAGCCTATATTCCACCCGATGCTGATGCCAAGCTTGCTATGAAAGAACTTCACGCAGCCATCAGTAAACAACAGACTGATCACCCGGAAGCTGCGTTTATTGTTGCAGGTGACTTTAATCACTCAAACTTAAAGTCAGTGCTACCCAAGTTTCACCAGCATGTTTCCTGCCACACCAGAGGAAACAAAACCTTAGACCATGTTTACACAAACATGGCCGGAGCTTACGTTGCGACACCCCTCCCCCACCTGGGACAGTCAGATCACCTCTCTTTGTTTCTCAGACCCAAATATTCACCCCTCATCAACCGCGTGAAGCCATCAATGAAAACCATCAAGGTGTGGCCTGCGGGGGCAGACTCCACACTCCAGGAAAGGTTTCTAAACACAGACTGGAGTATGTTTGCTTCTCAAGCCACCAGTGGCGCTCACACGGACATTGACTCCTACACCTCCTCAGTATTGGATCATATCAATACCACCATCGACAGTGTTACAACCCAGAAACAGATCACCACATACCCAAATCAGAAGCCTTGGATGAACAGGGAAGTACGACTCCTGCTGAAGTCACGCAATACTGCCTTCAGATCAGGAGATGCACAAGCCTACAGCGCATCCAGGGCAAACCTGAAGAGGGGCATCAAAAAGGCCAAGCACTGCTACAAGCTTAAGATTGAGGGTCACTTTTCCAACTCTGACCCTCGACGCATGTGGCAGGGCATCCAGGCCATCAGTGACTACAAACCCCCCCACTCCACCCCCGCAGCCACTGATGTCAACTTCCTGAATGAGCTAAATTACTTTTATGCTCGTTTTGAAAGAGACAACAGAGAAACTGCCACCAAGCTCAAACCCTCAGCTGACCACCCACCAATCACACTCTCCACCACAGATGTCTGCAAGGCACTGAGCCGGATCAGCGCGCACAAGGCTGCTGGACCAGACAACATCCCTGGACGTGTGCTCAGGGCATGTGCGGAGCAGCTCGCTGGGGTTTTTACAGACATTTTCAACCTGTCTCTCGCCCAAGCAGCTGTACCATCATGCTTTAAACGCACTTCCATTGTGCCAGTGCCGAAACACTCCAGCCCGAGGTGCCCTAATGACTACCGCCCTGTAGCACTCACACCCATCATTATGAAGTGCTTTGAGCGGCTGGTCCTGGAACACCTAAAAGACTCTATACCATCCACATTGGACTCACACCAGTTTGCCTACCGCAGCAATAGGAGCACAGAGGATGCAGTTTCCATGGCACTGCACTCTGTGCTCACCCATCTGGACAGTAAAAACACTTATGCACGCATGCTGTTTGTTGACTTCAGCTCAGCATTCAACACTGTCATCCCATCCAAGTTAATTGCCAAACTTGGAGACCTGGGCATCAACACTTCAATGTGTAACTGGATTTTGGACTTCCTAACTGACAGACCCCAGAATGTTCGATCAGGATCCACCTGCTCCACATCCATCACTCTTAACACTGGTGTACCACAGGGCTGTGTGCTAAGTCCGTTTCTCTACTCCCTCTTCACCTCCGACTGCAAGCCTGTGTATGGAACTAATTCCATCGTCAAGTTTGCGGACGACACTACGGTGATTGGTCTCATCAGCAACAACGATGAGACTGCCTACAGGGAAGAGATCCAGCACCTGGCCACATGGTGCGCTGATAATAACCTGCTCCTCAACACCACCAAAACGAAGGAGCTCATTGTGGACTTCAGGAAGGAGTCAAGAGGCACACACGACACCATCCACATCAATGGAATGGCTGTTGAGCGTGTCTCCAGTTTCAAGTTCCTGGGGACCCACATCTCGGCGGACATGTCGTGGACGACCAACACCTCCAGCCTGGTCAAGAAGGCTCACCAGCGCCTCTTCTTCCTGAGGACACTGAGGAAGAATCAGCTCTCCTCGGCTATCCTGGTGAACTTCTACAGCTGCGCAATAGAAAGCATCCTGACCAACTGTGTGGCAGTGTGGTATGGGAGCTGCTCTGTTGCGGAGCGCAAGGCACTGCAGCGGGTGGTGAAAACTGCCCAGCGCATCACAGGGACTCCACTGCCTGCCATCGAACACATCCAGAGGAAACGCTGCCTGCATCGAGCTCGCAGCATCCTCAAGGACTCCTCTCACCCAGCCCACAGACTGTTTTCTCTCCTGCCCTCCGGCAGGCGTTTCAGGATCCACCGGACCAGGACCAGCAGACTTAAGAACAGTTTTTTCCCCAGAGCTGTCTCTTTATTGAACTCAAACCCCCGTTGATCCACTTCCCTCATAAACTGATAACTCTCCTACCTCACATCCACCTTCACTTTGTTATTTGCACTACTGACTGTTTATTACAGTAACAACTGTTTACTTATGCATTCTGCACCACCATACCGTAACTGGATTATGCTCATCTGCACTGCCGACTGTATTTACAGTAACAATGTTTACATTTGCATTTTGCACCGTACTTCTAACTGGAATATGCAACCACTTTTCACTGCACTTTTACACTTTCTTTCGGATAGCTCTGTCCATAATTTATTGTACTAACTTAATCCACTGCTATATTCCTCATATTAGCCTAACATATTATTGTATACCTCTAACTGTAAAATTCTGTTCAAGTAATAACCGTCTGTATATTTATTCATAGTACATAGTCACCTGTAAATTCTGTTTATAGTAATAGCCATCTGTATATTTATTCATAGTACATATTCACCTGTAAATTCTGTTTATAGTAATAGCCATCTGTATATTTATTCACTGTATATATTCATCTGTAAATTCAGTTCTACTTATAGTAATAACCATCTCTCTACTTATACATATTTATATATATTCAGAACATTTTTATGTCCTGCACTTACGCAACCATTGTATATATCCTGCACTTGCTGCTATTGCACTTCTGGTTAGACCTAAACTGCATTTCGTTGCCTTGTACTTGTACTTGTGTAATGACAATAAAGTTGAATCTAATCTAATCTAATCTAATCGATTTTCGATTCAAAACGATTCGATTTTATCCATAATGATTTCTAATCAGGTTTCTGATCATGATCTACTCTCATCTGCTTTGCTATACAGAATGACAAACGAATACATTAAAGTGTCTTTTTCACATTTATTAAGTTCAATTCTCAGGAAAGTGCCTTTTATCAAAAACATTGTCTGGTTCTCAATTGCTACTCATTAATAGCTAGCTATAAAAGAAGTTGGAACAAAAATAAAGTGCTTCTTCAAAATACAAAATGGTTGAAAATAGATGCATTTCCCAGGAAAGTTGCAGTTTACCACAAATATCATGTAGAACACAACCGGTCAAGACAAAAAAAATCTGTATTTCTCAGTCAGACAAAGTTACTTAAAGAATAACAAGTTATGAAAATAAAGTGCTGGGAGTTTCGTGAAACACTGCAGTGCGCGTTGGTCTGCAGCTGGCGGCTGACTCTGCTCCGTGTCGCTGAGCTCAGGGTGATGCCTAGTAATATGAGCCCGCGCATTTGTTGTTCCGCCGATCATTTTGCAAAGCTTGCACACTGTGTCATGTCCAGCGCAGTGCTTCCAGGCATTCAGTAAAAACCGAAATGACGCCAAACTTTAGCTTTAAGTGAAGACGGGGCTGGTTGGATCTCCCTCTCATCCATATTTGCTTCCTCTCTGTTTTAGTGATTTGCCGCTCGCGTTCAAAAACTGGCTGCGTGGTGACGTCCGGACGCCGCATATAGGCTAGTTACAAAACGGAGGCGAACAGCCAGCTGATTTGATTAATTTATTAAATCGATTCTTGGACATTTCAGATCGATTCTGAATAGTTGCAAATGAGAATCTAGATTCTTCTGTGAATCGATTTTTTTGGCACACCCCTACTAAAGATGTTACGAATCTGCCTGGAAGAGGACGTGTGTCTATATTGTCTTAATGTACGGCGAGGAGGAGAGTTTGAGCGGCCAAAGACTCTCCAAGATCACAGATGGAGAATCGCAGAGAATAGTTGAGTCTTGGGGTCAGAAAGCCTAAAAAAATAAAAAATAAAATACAACCCCTACATCACCACATGTTGTTTGGGAGGGATTCAAGAAAAATCCAGAAACAAACTCCAGCATATTCAATTGTCAGACACGACTGGAAATTCAAAAGGGACCTGGTTCTGTGGTCAGATGAAACTATAAAAAGAGCTTTTGGCAGAAAACCCACCAGACGTGTTTGGTGCAAACAGGGATAAAAAGTACCCCATGTCCACGGTTAAAAATTCAGCTGGATCTTTAATGTTGCGGGCCTGTTTTTTTCTTCTTGATGTCCTGGACATCTTGTTCAGATACATGGTATAATGGATTCTAGCAAATACCAACAGATAAAAAATCAAAACCTGATGGCCTCTGCTAGAAATCTTATAATGCGCTGTGGTTGGATCTTCCATCAGGACAACGATCCAAAACAAACATCAAAATCAACACAAAAATGTACCACTGAACACAAAATGAAGCTTCTGCCATGACCATCCCAGTTTCCTGACCTGAACCCTATAGACAATGAGTGGGGTGAACTGAAGAGAAGAAGCAGCAACATGGATCTGGGAATCTGAAGGATCTGGATTCTGTATGGAGGAATGGTCTGATCTCTTGTCAGGTGTTCTCCAAACTCATCAGGCATTATAGGAGACGACTCAGAGCTGTTATCTTGGCAAAGGAGGTTGCAAAAGGTATTTAATAAAAGGGTGCCAATAATTATGGCCGACATGTTTTGGAGAAAATCATTTCTTTCATAATGTGAATTACCCCCAACCCCCCCCCCCCCCCCCCCCCCCACACACACACACACACTTTCAATTCTTTTACTGAAAGGTTATTTTTGTGGATTTTTTAAATAAAAGATCAAAACATATATTTTTACAGTCATATTTGATCATATTTACCAGGGGTGCCAATCATTCTGACCACAACTGTATATGCATACATGTATATTGGCACTGCAATTGCTGAGAAATTGCCATTGAGATTAGTGTGAATGCCAATGAATAGTTTTCCACAGGTATTATAGACCTCCTTCCTTGGTTGCATCAGCTGAGTTACACCCCACCCCTAGTTTATACAACATAGGCTGACAGGAAAAATGTGCCTCTAACCTCAACACAACTACATTTTCTGCAAAACTCCTACACATACTGTTCAGTGCACTGCAGTTTTCATCTGAAATCAACAGTAGTGGCGTTAAACGTCACCCATATTTTTTCCCCCTTTTCAAACAAATGACAGATTATTGATTAATAAAGACTTATTTTTTGCTCAGTTCTTTGCACAATACTATGCCATGATCTCAAAACATTTTTACTATATTGCATGATTTGTAAACTAATACATTTTGATGTGTGCATATTCATGGCTTTTCTAACATTAGTAAAGTTGCAGGGTAGCTCACCTGGTACAGCATTGCAATTGTTATGCAAAGCGCTCCTGTGAAACACGATTTATGATAATAGAGCTTTAAAGACGCAAGCTAAAATGGCATGGTTGTTTCAGAAATGCATTTTTTGAATCATGTTATTTTAGTGTAGGTGGTACATTATTTTCGAAAGCATTAACCTTTTAGAGCCACACACTGGACATTTCATTCCAGATCTGTCACGGTACAAAAAAACAACCAATGTCACAAAAAACTGTCAAATTCTTGTTCATCTTTATAGAATAAAATTGAGCATGCTTTTAGAGCCACTCACATGATATTTAACTTTGAAAGTGTTGTGAATCATGCAAGAAACAACATAACATTCTGCAGAAATGCCACCACATGCACACTTTCCCAGTGAGTCTGGGTTGGATACTTCACCCATAATTACATTTGCATTATAGTTTTTTTTTTTTTTAGCAGGATGCAGTTAAGTGCTCACAGAAGAGGCTTCTGGAAGTGATGTTGAAGTAATCCCTCCGGTTCCACTCACACCGCTCTGAGTGGGATTCGAACCTGTATTTCTGCAGTCTCTAGTGCGCCTCTTGAGGCCTGGGGAGTGAGGTTTACCGGCACAGCACTTACTAGCTGGTCGTTTTTATGCAAAACGACTTAGTCACCCACTTAAACCTCACTCCCATCCGTGTTACGGCACCAATGTAACCCCTCCAGTTCCACTCGCACAGCTCCGAGTGGGATTCGAACCTGCATTTCTGCAATCTCTATTACGTCTCTTGAGGCCTGGAGAGTGAGGTTTACAGGCACAGCACTTACTAACTGGCCTCTGTTACATTCACCCCCCTAAACCTCAAGCCCATCCGGGTCACGGCACAAATGTAACCCCTCCGGTTCCACTCACACTGCTCTGAGTGGGATTCGAACCTGCATTTCTGCAGTCTCTAGTGCGTCTCTTGAGGCCTGGAGAGTGAGGTTTACCGCCACAGCGCTTACTAGCTGGCCTCCGTCTCTAGCGTCAATTGCTAGTGAACTGATTTAAATTGTACATTTTGGTACATTAATGTAAATTGATGGATCTTGAGAGAGGAAATATCATTGCTGGCTATTCAGGCTTCACTGAGCCTTCAGATTTCAACAATAATATCCTAATTTGTGCTCAGAAGATGAACGGAGGTCTTACGGGTGTGGAACGGCATGACGATGAGTAATAAATTACATTTTCATTTTTGGGTGAACTAACCCTTTAAAACCCATTTCTAAAGACAACTAGATGTAGATGTCAGTTGTGGACTATTTTCATCTATGACTGCATTAAGGAAATTGAGGTGAGGACCTTTTCAAAACATGAATATTGTTTTTGCTCTCTCAACTGATAATGTTATCACTCACATATAACTTTATCTATCCTTTATAGACAATGGCAACGATTAATTGCTAGTAACTTAATTTGAATATGTAAAAAGTAACATTTATAATGATCACGTGAGATAATGAGCTAATTGGAGTTCTGTATTTTTAGATACGCTCTTACCTGAGTCATTTTAATCACCTGCCACCCATTCTTGAGGATTAGGTTGATGCATTATGCATGAAGTCTAAAGAAGAGGGATTATCCTGATATGCACTGTGGGAGAAAGAGATAAATGAAGGTAGTTATTTCAGTTGGCACAGCAATCACAGATGGGGGTGTTCCTACCAGGCAGTTCTGACATATTTGTTTGGAGTTAGTCTAAAACATGCCTTGGCTTCATGTCTCATTAGTTATTGCTGAATCACTGAATTACCTTATCAACAGGGAATGACTGATGACAGGGTCAGTCAAGCCAATCTGTTTGAAGTTGGTGAGGGTAATTTCAAAGTATCAGACTCCTGTTATGTGATAGCATTACTTAATGAGAATGGATATATTCTGTGTACAATTATTATACATGTATAAATACAGTATATACTTAAAGCTGCAATACGTGACTTTTTTTGATAAAAGTACATAAGCAGCCAGTGTTCAAAACTATCTGCTTACCTTAGCTCGATTTAAGGTAAGCTTGTAGTAATGTTTTTAATTTCGGTGGTACTGGTGGATTTCCGCGGCAAATTCAAGCATGTCTTTGCGTCATTACGTCACATCTGTACACATAAAGACGGTGTCCCGGCTAGGCTATATTGCGAGTGAGGATGTTGGGGGTGGAGATTTATAGCCTTTTCTCACAGAACTTGATATAATTTAATGACGGATCCAGAAAGGTTCAAACGACAATCATCAGTGACGACTGGAGATTCACCCGTTGTAAAATGCAAAAGACCTCAGACTTTCGGAGTGGCTACAGAATAAGAGACCGCAACCGGGCCCATTCGAAAACAAGGATAAAAAGGGCTTTTTTTTCTGCTGGACGAGACATTTCAATGTTTAAATGATGTAATAGAAGCACACTTGTTCGCTTAATTCATGCCTTTCCCGTTTTGCTATGTGCATTATGGTAAACATATATTATTTTGTGCTAGTTTTGAGAGGGAACAATTCACCTCTACACCAAAATCATTTGTTGGTATATGACCGCTAGAAATTAGACTGCACAGAAATGGAAACCAAACTACAGGTAGACCTAATACACATTAAATGTAGTCTCGCAACGCTGTGTTGTTGACATTAACAATTTATAAACAAAGTATAATTTGCACGGTTTGACGTGATATATGATAAGCGATCGTTAGATTTAATCATCGCGATTTATTGCAACGCTTTTCCCTTAGTTGGTCAGAACAAAGTGGATGTTATCTACTTGTTCCGATGACATATTCTGGTGAAAATTCTTATGTTGGTCATGCTTTCAAAAAGTAGAATCTGTGATTCCTGAAAACATTGGATTCCTCCGCGCTGTGCCGTGCCAAGGCACAATTCTTGTAAAGTTGATAATTCTGCGATTAACTGCAATTGCAGATTTCGAACAGAGATGGTGACAAAGAGGAAAAACTATGGACTGCAGCTTTGAGGAAAAAAAAGATATTTATATATAAAATATTTATATGTAATATAAATTCTATAAATAAATATATCCACACACACATATATATATTATGTAAACACAAACTTTAATTTTGGATGTGATTAATCATTTGACAGCACTATATATATGTATGTATTTATGTATGTGTGTATAATAAAAAAAAAATATATATATATATATATATATATATTAATATTAATGCTTGGTAATCAATTAATCGGGGATTAATCACATTAGAATTATTATGTATATATAAATACACACTTAATTTATATATTTAAGAAATTAATATTAATGCTTGGTAATCAATTAATCGGGGATTAATCACATTAGAATTATTATGTATATATAAATACACACTTAATTTATATATTTAAGAAAATGTTATATTTATATACAAAAGAAAGTGTGTGTGTGTGTGTGTGTGTGTATATATATATATATATATAATTACACATACATACATGCATACATGTGTGTATGTATAAATATATATATTAATGCTGGGCAGTCGATTATTCATATATATATTACACATACATACATGCATACATGTGTGTATGTATAAATATATATATTAATGCTGGGCAGTCGATTATTCACAGATCCAAAATAAAAGTTTGTGTTTACATAATATGTGCGTGTGTTGTGTATAATTATGTGTGTATATATAAATTCACACACATGCATGTATATATTTAAGAAAATTTTATATTTATATACAAGATAAATTATATAAATAGTATATACATGCAAATATGCCTTAAATATATACATGAAGGAGTGTGTATTTATTTATACATAATAATTATACACAATACATATACTATGTAAATATACACACATAAATTGCCCAGCATATATATATATACAATATAATATAATATAATGTGTGTGTGTGTGTGTGTGTGTGTGTGTGTGTGTGTGTGTGTGTGTGTGTGTGTGTGTGTGTGTGTGTGTGTGTGTGTGTGTGTGTGTGTGTGTGTGTGTGTGTGTGTGTGTGTGTGTGTGTGTGTGTGTGTGTGTGTGTGTGTGTGTGTGTGTGTGTGTGTGTGTGTGTGTGTGTGTGTGTGTGTGTGTGTGTGTGTGTGTGTGTGTGTGTGTGTGTGTGTGTGTGTGTGTGTGTGTGTGTGTGTGTGTGTGTGTGTGTGTGTGTGTGTGTGTGTGTGTGTGTGTGTGTGTGTGTGTGTGTGTGTGTGTGTGTGTGTGTGTGTGTGTGTGTGTGTGTGTGTGTGTGTGTGTGTATGTATGTATGTATGTATATATATATATATGTATATGTGTATGTATGAATGTATGAACTTGTATGATTGGTGCCTCTTTACAAATTGGTACAAATGTTTCACAGCCTCACAAAATGTGTTTTAGATGAATTCCTTAAAAAAGAAAAGAAAATGAATTTAGAACAGCCTAGATTATTGATTTAAAGCAGTATGTTTGATTGAGATCATGTCGTGATGATTGTCCTCTGTTGTTGTGAGTCAGATGATGGAAGGGTTGGTGAATGTGACAAATCTATTTGCTTAACAGTTTGGTACAACAAATAACTTATAGGAATGTCCCTGCAGGTAAAACAGGGCTATACTGAGAATGCAAACAAACCTGAATCTATCAGTTCTTAATAAGAGCCCACGGATGTTTATGAATGTTTCTTATCATGAATAGTCCTGTTTACAAAACGTGTGAGACTCTAAATGGACAGCTCATTGTTTGAGTCTTTCATTTTGAAAAAAAACAAAACAAAAAACACTTTTAATATCTAAACAACCAAAATTATTTTTGGAAAACATGCCCTTTCCATCACAGCATTTGTATTCATTAGATGCAGACTGAGGTCGGACATAATTAACCTTTAATAGCTTTGTTGTGTGCATATTTAAATATGGAAATGGTCCCACATATGCACACTGCAAATGCACATCTGCATATATCTGTATAAAATGTCCACAACAATGGGATTAAAAGCATCTTTTGGCTTATTCCCAAGGGCATTTAGCATCACTTGAAAGCAATTTTAAACTACACATAGTTTATCATTGAGTTGTGTTGAGCTGTGAAGAAGATAACATGGCGACAGCTCTGTTTAAGCTGCTGTTTAGAAAGCTTAGCGCAGATATTCACTAACCCACATATACGCTGATAAAGTCCCCCTCTAAGGGGGAAATGGCAGTCTGGCCATTCTTTAAAATTATCTACCTAATTACACCCAGCACAATAGAAATGAGATAAACCTGCCTTTGATCAGGCTTTCGTCATTGTTGTAAGCATTCATCTAAAATGTGTGAGCATGCTTCAGATCATAGTGTTCCAGCAGGCTCTACATAAACATTCATAAAATAAACAGCGGCTAGATTCACAGTGCCCAATCCGCTGCCTTTTCATTAAACAAATTGGAAAATTAATGGTTTTCACCCAGATCGGGATCCCACGGTCTCCTTCCATAATTACTGGCTGGAATGCCTCACTCTCTGGCAAGTCCTCACCTCATGTTCCGTTATAGTGGCCGAGTCTTTACGATGTGCCTAAAAATGACAGAGTGTCTATAATGGATTACATGAAACATAATGAGATTGGCACTGTCAGTATTCAATCATGAAGCAAATGAAAGGAAATCAAGGGGAGAAAAAAAGGAGGGGTCTTATTGATTTTTCTTCATTTCATGTTGTAATAACTACAGTTGATTGTATCTGTTATCTGTCTGAATCAGTAACCACTGAAATATAAATCAAAGCCTTTTGTGTTGGGCCAAAATATAATAAATTATATTTTTTATTCAGTGCATGCGTGACATTCTGTAGCTGTGCGGATCTGATATTTATTATTTTCTGTCTGACCATTATTGCATTCTTTATCTATTCCCATTTTCACTTATTGTGTTTTTTTTCCATTTATGGAAAATAAAAATCCATTTATTTGTATTATTACTTCATGCTGAATTTTTTTATTTTAAACACTCTCTATATTGCCAAAAGTTTTGGGACGCCAGCCTTTACATGCACATGAACTTTAATGACATCCCGTTCTTAATTGTAGGGTTATGGAGTTGGCCCACCCATTGCAGCTATAACAGCTTCAACTCTTCTGGGAAGGCTTTCCACAAGGTTTAGGAGCGTGTTTATGGGAATTTGACCATTCTTCTAGAAGCGCATTTGTGAGGTCAGGGACTGATGTTGGACGAGAAGGCCTGGCTCAAAGTCTTCGATCTAATTCATCCCATAGGGGTTTCTATCGGGTTGAGGTCAGTCATGTTGGAACAGGAAGGGGCCATTCCCAACTGTTCTCACAAAGTTGGGAGCATGAAATTGTCCAAAATGTCTTGGTTTGCTGTAGCATTAAGAGTTCCTTTCAGTGGAACTAAGAGGCCAAGCCCAACCTCTGAAAAACAACCCCACACCATAATCCCCCCTCCACCAAACTGTACACTTGGTCAAATGCAGTCAGGCTGTCAACCACCAAACCCAGACTCATCCATCAGATTGCCAGAAGCATGATTCGTCCCTTCAGAGAACACGTCTCCCCTGCTCTAGTCCAGTGGCGGCGTGCTTTACCCCACTGCATCCGACGCTTTGCATTGCACTTAGTGATGTAAGGTTTGGATGCAGCTGATCGGCCATGGAAACCCATTCCATGAAGCTCTCTACACACGTTTCTTGAGCTAATCTGAAGCCCACACAAAGTTTGGAGGTCTGTAGCTATTGACTATTTACATGCGCTGACCCCGCTCTGTGATTTTACGTGGCCTACCACTTCGTGGCTGAGTTGCGTGTGTTCCCAATTGCTTCCACTTTGTTATAATACCACTAACAGTTGACCGTGGAATATTTAGTAGTGAGCAAATTTCACAAATGGACTTATTGCACAGGTGACAGCCTATCACGGTTCCACGCTTGAATTCACTGAGCTCCTGAGAGCAACACATTCTTTCACAAATGTTTGTAGAAGCGTCTGCATGTCTACGTGCTTGATTTCATACACCTTTGGTCATGGAAGGGATTGGAACACCTGGATTCAAATTTGGAGGGGTGTCCCAATACTTTTGGCAATAGAGTGTATCTAAAAGTCCTTTTCACCTTCTGTTATCCTTTCTTGCTGCTCATGCTGGATTTTTAATTCCAGAGCTGAATGCAAAAGATGCATTCTCCACAACTGCAATGTTAATGCTCAGATGTCAGCAAGCATATGTCAACTGAGCGCATAGCTTTAGCAAGCCTTGTTTGCCCTTGCACCCCCCCTCTTTCTTGTCCTCCGCCAGCTGTGTTTGAGGTGGATGTCCAGTATCCGGCTGTTGTAAAGCCATTCTCTTCACACCAGGGTGGAAGCTTCTCCTTTGAAACTGGCAGATTAATGTAAAGGGGATATCCCTCAAGCATCTGTCAGTGTCAAAGTAGAACATGCCAAAGCATTGAAAATAAAATGTTACCATTTAATTATATGAAGTCAAAGTGAATAGGTTGTCAAACACAAGGTTGTTTATGGTTGAAAACGACCAGCTAATTCTCATGTCCTCTACAGCAGAGGCATGGCCAGACCCTGGCTATAGCACCTAATATATTCAGCCTTTTTGGAAAGCGCTTGGTAGTTTTAATTTTTTATATGTACACTCCAGCAATTTTAATTATATAATATGCATATTTAATCATTTTAATTATTATAAAATGCAATTACTGTTCTGGAACACCCCAAGTGAGCGATGCTTCAAATAATATTTTTGTTTTTTGTTTTTATTATAATGACCGTTCATGAGTATTGAGCTTGAATTATTTTTCTACGTAAACGTGCTAGGCAAATGTCTTTGACTGTCTTTTTGTGTCTCGTGCATGACAGTTGCATTTTTAGAAGTTCCACTTTTAGAAAACACGTCTCACAACTCTTGCATGTTTGTTCTGTTTTTTTTTTCTCTTTTTACTGCCCTAACAACCCCCCTCAAACAGAACGAATTTGCTAAACAAATTTGGCAAACTTGCTGATGTTCTGAATATCAGAATAGGCAATAGGCTGCAGGTATTTTGACAGTAAGATAAATATTGATTAGTTAATATTGAATTACTTATATTTTACACGCAACATTGTCAGTTACTATTTTTGCTCTGCCAATGAAGAAATTACAAAAAAGTAAACACCGAAACAGACGTCTTGTCTCAGAGCAAGTGGTGTTTTGTTCTTGGAAAGAAAAAGAAAAAAAGCTTGAAAATCCACACCAGTATGCACAGACACGAAAACAAAATATTGATAATCATATACAAAAATGTCATAATTATCAAATTGAACAGTGCTTGAAACATTACATGCATATGGGACTGGTATAATGTAGTCAGGTCATAGTAGCATATTTTTCATGTCTAAAAATGATAATGGGGCTTTTTTTTTACAGAACTGTATGGGTTAGAGCAGTGGTTCTCAACCCTGTCACTGCACTGGAAGTTTCTAGTATGCCTAATAAGACCTTGATTAGCGGGTTCAGGTGTGTTTAATTGTGGTTGGAGCTAAACTCTGCAGGAAAGTGGCCCTCCAGGAGCAGGATTGGACACCCCTGGGTTAGAGGGTTTGGCAGCCAGGTCAGACTCAAACCTGCAGGGTCCCTGTGGGCTAACATGTGCTGAGCATGTGCACAGCTCTGACTATTAGGTTTTTTTTTAAAGTCCAAGGCTGAATCCGAAATCACCCCCTATACTAGGGGTAGGCAATTCCAGTCCTGGAGGGCCACTGTCCTGAAGAGTTTAGCTCCAACCCTGATCAAACTCACCTGCCTGTAGCCTTCTAGTAATCCTGAAGACATTGATTAGCTGCTACAGGTGTGTTTGATTAGGGTTGGAGCTAAACTGTGCACTGGAATTGCCCCTGCCCTATACCCTCAAATAGGGCATTACTTGAGGGGACAGCCATTTGTAGTGGTGTCCGAAACCATGGTGGACGTTATCGAGTGCAGTTCTTCTATCCCAGATTGCACATGTTTGCTCAACGGCTGTCTGAATTCACTCACTCGTTTCCATTCACTCCTTCAAGTGAACTGTATTAGTGGACTAAAGTAGTGATTGAGGGTTTAGGCGATTTCAGATTCAACCCAAGTGTCGCTCCTAACTGGGTTTCTGTGTGTGGAAAAGGGTAAGTGGAAAAACCTGAACTGGAGTAGAATGATTGCTTGGAGAGGGGGAGGAAAAATCACTATCACTCCACTCCACTTATATACACTGTTCCAGGCTAGATTTCAGTCTGTGTGTTGCTTGGTACTCAAAGCTTGATGCTTCTCAGACTATTTTCGTTTAACGTACAATAGGAACTGACAGGTCAATTTTCATTGATTTGTTTATTTTTTGCCTAAAACATGTTGTTTGTGTTTATAGAACTGTTGTAAAAAGACTAAACCACACTCGCAATATCAGGTGATTATTTTGAATGTAAATTTCATGGCCACATTCAATTCATTAAAGTTTAAGCTGCCCAAATTTCCTATTAATGTTACAATCCATCAAGCAGTTGGATAGTTTTTAACAACAGCACTCTTTATACTTTCCATCAATGTACACAGTTAGATTGGTAAATTACTTTAAGTTGTAGCACTTAGATATGGAAAATGTATCTAAAAGTTTGAGACACAACGCCAATTACATGTTTAAACAAAATGTGTTTTTTCTAATGCAACTACATTGTAACTTTAACAATGCATCATGCATTAAATTATTTAGTGCTATAACAATGAACTAAACAATTCAACGCTGAGGTTCATATAGGCTATTTCAGGCTTGGTTTAACAGACATAGCCCTGCATTGACTATGACAGTGTGGGGAGTTCGAGACTGCAGCTCTGATCATTGTGCCTCACACTTTCAAACTCGTCATTTCACAACACCGAGGCGAGGAAACGAGCCAGCGCTATCAACACTGCTGCCCCGAGGGCTCTTCCTACTCAAGTCCTGAGAGCCACAGAGGAATCTGGGAATACTACCGCAAAATGAAGAACACTATCGATTCGAAAACATTTCCGAGGTTCTCTTTTTTATCGTTTGTGTCTCGATAAACTGGTTGACGGATCATACCTTCAGTTTGCAGATCACGGCACCGATGAAAATAACATCAGACACCGCAGCGAGATAAAGACCTATCTTGCCTTTAAAAAATATCGGAAGAGGGGACATCATGCAAGGACGACAGCAGTGCTTCACCCATAGTTTTACATCGACTTAAATAAAACATTCGGATTACTGACACAACGCACGCCTGCACGCGCTTCAGTCAGATTCGACCCACGAGCTTCATCCCGGTTCCGCGCAGAAACTCAACCCAAAAGTGTTGAAGAGCTCCATGCATTCACAAAGGTGGGTTCCCGGTTATTTCTTGACGAACAACTTGTACAATTATTTTTTAAATAGCCTGCAGTGGTTACTTTAATGTGAAGACTTCTTCTCATTAAATGCTATTGCCAATATTACACCGCCCGCATCACATCGTAAGTAGTAGGCTACGTGTTTTGGCTTCAAGAATGGTCGAAAAAGTAGGCTAAGATTGCATTTTTTGTAATAATTAGAATAGAAGAAAAGAAAAACTAGGTTTTTAGATGTCATGCTACTATCATTGTTATTTTGCTCTGAAATCATACACGCTTTTTAATGATCAATTAAACTCACAAATGGTTAGACTACATCTGTGCTGGGTTCACAACACCATCTACATCTTCTCATTTCAGATTCATAATATGCCATATTTTGGCTTTACGTCCATTCAAGTAATTTTCTCCAATCTGAAATGAAAATGTAGACATCACATTTGAACTGTAAATAATATAGGCTAGTGGTTCTTTCCAAACCTTATGCGTGAGGAGGACGCATCTCTGGAGATATCATTCATTCTCAACCACTGTGCAAGCGCCATCTGTTGGACTGCAACAGCTGACCACTAAAAACACAACCATTACATATACCCACATTCCCTCTTCTTCTGTGTGACCTTTCAATTACCTTGACCTGTCAGAATCTCTGCAAGACTTTTATGATCAGATTGCTTTAATTATTAGCTTTTATACTTTATAGATTGGAAGCATCCTTCATCTTAATGTCATTTATATTACGCATTTTATAGGGTGAATTCAGGTCTGGACACTTTCAATAATTCACATTTCATAGCAGCGCATCTTGTTGAGGAAAGGTAAATGCAGTGCCGGTGATATAAAACGTGTTATTGTTAACTGGTGTTACATCACATATTGGCTAAGATGCTTTGAAAGCCCTGGGCTTTGATGACAGTGATGTTGCATAAGTCGATGCATTTATATTGAAAGAGACAGACCACTGTCTAGCAGGTGAGCATACAGTGTGCTGTTGCAGTTTAGTTGTGGGTGGGCTTCTCTTCCATTTCTGATTTGAAGTAGGCTTGGACAGAAGCTTCTGTCCCTTCTGTTTACTTCCTATAACCAGTCTGCTGTTTATCACAAATGAAGCATATATTCCCAATGCAATTTTAATCAGAAACGGATTCTCTCTTTTGTATTTAAATTATGTTTTATTAACCAAGTTCGGAAGGAACACTTTCAAATGATCTATCCAATGTGTATATACACATTTGACTCGCCTATGTTCCTCAACAGTTTTCTGCATCCCTCTACCACCCCAACCTTTACTCTTGGCTGATTCCTATCACAGCTAGGGATAAGGGGGTGAGTAGACTACTCAGGGTTCAGGCCAAAATACAGAGATCGGAGCCCTCTCCTCGGACATCACACCAAATACGCATACTCTTTCACTCCATCTGATTATTTGTAAGCGTGAACTTGTGAAATGAGCCTTTAACTGCTCCTGAGGGTCACTGTCTTGCAGAGTTTAGTTCCAACCTCAATTAAACAGACCTGAACCAAAGTAATCAAGGTTTTCAACAAATTAATTAAATGAATAAATAACTTGTAAAGGTTTTTAAAATCTTTCTTTTCCTGATCACAGTAAAGTAACAATACTTTATAACAATGAATAAAGTAAAAAAAAATTATGATAAAAGACTGATTTAATATTTCAGTTTATTTGGAAATGTACTGTTAACCTATATGAGTGGGAAATCATAGCCCTATTTTGAAGAAAAAATATGGCTTCCGTGACTACCTAAATGTTTGATTTATATGAGACAGAGCCATTTTTATGTATTATCTTAATTTTGCATATACTAAGAATAGACTATTTGATTATAATAAACAGCTCGGGTCAACATGGTCCATGCAAAAAAGTACAGTTTGTACTTTCGTTTAGTGAAATACACAAACTAGACCTTAAATAATTGTTTGTGCACAAATGGCGTTTAGTAATTAGGTGAATTTGTATAAGACTCAAATAAATGTTAATTTTTGCCATGCACTGGTAAAATATAAACTATGTTGTTAACTTTTTAAATTCAGGCTACATCTTGATTCCGTCATAACTGAAAATGCACGCACCCGCGCAGGAAAGTATTATTTACACATTAGCTGTGTATTAAAGAGTAACCAGTATAGTGTGCTTATACTTTCTTGAGTTCGCAGCCTACATGGCAAACGGGTAAAGTACTTTTTCAAAGCAAAGGCGTAATTTGAAACTAGTGAGGGGTTGGTGGAGAAACAGTGACTTCTTATTGGTGCACTTCGCAGTGTAGGCTGCACCCTCTTGACACTAGCAAACTCGAAGATCGATGGCACGTTTCTTGTGAGGGTTAGGAATGTGTGAACACGGAGAATACCTGACAAAAGCGGCGATATTTGTACGACGGAAGGGCGCGCGGCATGATCTCGGGGTGTTGCGTTTCTTCGGCAACTTCTAATCGGACGGAAGTTGCAGCATTGCTCTAATTCGCATTTCTTTACATTGCTGGTGTGAATAGGGAGAGGAGAGGAGCGCTGTCCCGTGCTGGATGGATGGTTATGGGGAAAGGAGCAGGACCATCGGCGCTACAAGTCTGCCAGTTCCTAGTTCTGTTTCTCTGTCTGTTTCCAGCAGGTAAGAAAACCCATTTATCGTTTTAAGACTGGAAATGATGATGCGTATGTTTCTTGGCATTTAATTGTCGAAGTACTGACGTAACCTATCATTTGTAATCGCTACAAAAACAAGCCGACAAACTGCTTTTGTTACTTAGCAGCGAAGTAAATGCAGTTGGGTGTATTTTGTTTAGTCATGACCCAGTTACGTCTAGTGAAAGTTATTTAGCATCCAAAACATCTCGGTGTGCATTCCTTCATTATGCACGCTCGAATAATGTTGTTGTTTATCGCTTTCAAGTTTGCACTACTCATAATGCGTTTAAATTGACGGTGCTAAATGTCCACCTTAAGCCTTGCGCATTAAAAAGATGCGAAAACAAGTGTGTGTAAAGCTAGACTGATATTTTGTAGTTGTTTTATAGCCATTGTTTGAACCGCGCGATTAAAGCGTAATGGTCCGACGGTTCGGTTCGATTCTGCAGCGCTACCGCAGTGTTTCCCACAGCTCTGCCGGAGACGTGCTGTTTTGTTTGGGGGAGGGGAAGCAAACCCTCCACATCTATAACATGCCTTGGACTTGTGGAGGCAAAATTTCCAAAAACGATTTCACAGTAGAGTCAGTTTTCAGTATAGTAAAACATGGTTCTTAAATGGCACAAAAATGTTGCAAGGCAACTCCATAGATATTTTTTATTTAGGTGTGCGGTTAAATTGAATGTGAATTTACAATACTGTAGGCTAAATACTAGGTAAGTTAGTACTACATGGACTTCACGGTGAACAGTAACTGTGAAGACCGAAAATTGCAGTGTGTTGTAAAATCACAGACATTATCACTGTCTGCACTACACTACACACTTGTGTTTACAGATTAGCTGCAATATTTTCATGTCCACAGTGCGATACTGGCACTTAAGTTCCCAGCCTACACCGTACTGTATTATGCAGTTGCTGTCACTTTAAGTAACTTGTTTCGTAATGTTCAGTGTTTTATCTAAAATTATTTATTGTCACCATTATTGAGATGTTTCTATAACAAGTATTGATGTCTGTGCATGTTTGGTTGACAACCTCTAAAATCCTAAAAGTTTACTAGAGGTCATAACTACTCAGCTCAACACAATATTGCAAAAACCTCCCCCTTAATTGTTATATAGTAACATATAATTAAAACGATCGTAATATAATAGGATAATAACAGATAAATGACAGAGCCTGCATTGATTTCACGGTAAAGTTCCTAATACAGTTTTTCTTTTTAAGGAAATTACTGTTTAAGCTTGTAAAATCCTGCACTGTATATGTGTGTATATATATATATATATATATATATATATATATATATATATATATATATATATATATATATATATATATATATATATATATATATATATATATAATACACACACACACAAACAGGAAAAGTACTGGCAGCTTATTACCTGGATATTATCGCAATATCCGCAATGAAGTGCAAAAAAACAAAACATAAAATTTTGTCAAAGTAAGACTATTGTGCCCTATTTTTATGGACTTTGTTTAGAGTGTGGCATTTTTACAATGTAGCATATATTAAAACATTACAAATCTAATGTGTGGAAGAGTGTCACTCTCACATGATTATGGGTCAGCAGTGTTTTCCAAATGTGATCAATTCCTGTATATCTCATTATAATGGAATTTGCAAGTGTTGTTTTGATCTGTCAAGGTTCTGGTCAGTTGCAAGTAGTGCCCAGTTTGATTTCACACCCTGTGTCCCATCTTCTTTCAAGATATTTAACGGCAAACAAAAGGCAATTATGCAAGCGCTAGTCACTGACATCTTAAATTAGCCTATTGTCTCTTATCAGATGGTCATAAATGGCTGGTAGGTGGAATACAACAAAGATTGGTGCATGATCATTTGGAAACGAAATTGTGTTTTGGCATGCCTTTGCGTTTTATTAAATGAGAGAGATCATCTTTAAATGATGGAAAACCACATGATTCAAAAGCCTTCGGATTTCAATTCCGCTCTTGTAATCCGAGGAAGGGGAATGTGCTTGAAATTGCTTTTGCCTTTGATTACGGCCTTTTGCTCTGGACAGGTGGCTATCTCATATCCAGTTTGACCTGTGGAATGGTGAGACCTACTCTGTGTTCCACCCATTGGTCCTGGAGCCAGTTTCTCTCCAGAGATCCTGTTTCTTTAAGGCTGTCCTCAGCCCCCCTTCCCTCCTGCCCTGCATGGCTGATGAAACTCTACCTAATCCCTTTACACAGGGCTAATTTATGACTCTGCTGGTTTCTTCTCAATGGCAAATTGCATTGTCTTCATTCAGAGTCCTAGGACTACACCCTCCCACGCACACATGCGCGCACGCACACACACACACACACACACACACACACACACACACACACACACACACACACACACACACACACACACACACACACACACACACACACAAACAGCTACCCCCTTCTGTTAAAGCCCTAAGTGATTTTATTTTCAGATGTGCATTTGCCCTCGGTCACTGACACCCATGGTGCTGTACTCAAAAGCCCCCCCACAATCTGCTTAGCAATGCAAAGAGACAGCACAAGGTGTGAACGAGTGTGAATTTGATGCGAGATGATTAGCACTTCTAAATAATAGTTCTTTTGTTGGTGCGAATGTCAGTTTGAAGGCTTCCTTCCAGTTTGTCTTAATGCTATTAATTTGTGTTGCACCTTAAAGTGTGAAATTGCTAGATATTCAACTGGGAGCTTGGAATCAGCATTTTTTGATAAAGCATTTACTAATATAAAGTGATGTCATTCACGGTGAGGTAATGAAGTTAGATAAGCCTGTCGAGAGTTCATTACTTTGTAATGATGCCTATTTAGATGCTTATTGCTTTACGTTTTGTATTACAATAGCTCTTAAGTGCGGAGCTTTTCTCCCCTGTGATATAGACATAATACGAATATCCCATTAACATTTTGAATTTCACAAAGTCAACAAATGTTGATTGGCCTGCTTCAAATTTTTTGTTTATTTTTTGAAAAGGCAAAAAGACAACAATAGCCTTGCTTTATACTACATTTAGAGCACTTAGACTTGATGGAAGTTGGCAAAACACCGAAACTTGGAACTTGTTTGGAATGTTGTTTTTTTTATTACTGGTGGAATTAAAGCCTCACTTTGTCCAGATGTAGAGAGAATTCATGTGTTGTTATGAGGGCCTTGAGCAACTGGCATTCATGAACATAACATAATAAACTGAACTTCATTTAAAAGTTGGTACTGAAATAATTGAAATAAAAAGTATTGCTCTATGAAACACGCATAAAAAGAGCGAAGAGTGGTTGTCACATTGAATATAGGAAAGAAAAACAGTCTATTCTTGATTAAAAAGATAAATGAGACATAAATGTTAGTTTTCAACTTAAAAGCTTAATCAGTTTTGTCAGCTACTTTGGTTGAGGCTTATTCAATTTCAGCTTTCTGTAAACTTGGTTTGACCATGCCTGTGTGTTTATGCCATCTCCTCTTTTGCATTACAGCAACTCTGCAGTGTAAGATCCTCAAGTGTAACTCCGAGTTCTGGGCCTCCACCTCCAGCTCTGGCCCAGAAGAGGAGTTCTGCACCGCTCTGCGAGCATACAACAACTGCGTCCGCCGCACCGCCCGTACATGTCGGGGTGACCTGGCCTACCATTCAGCCCAACATGGTATAGAGGATCTTATGAGCCAACACAACTGCTCCAAAGAAGGGCCCACTACCCCGCCTCGTCCCCGCACACCCCCGCCCCAAGTACAGCCACCACCCCAACCGGACATCCACGTTCCCTCTGATGGCCCAGAAGTGTGCCATTATGAGCGGAGTCTACCACGTAATGCTGCGCATCCCAATTACACTCATTGCGGCTTTTTCGGGGACCCACATCTCCGCACATTCAACGATGACTTTCAAACCTGTAAAGTTGAGGGAGCCTGGCCACTGATTCACAATAAGTACCTGTCTGTGCAGGTTACGAACACTCCTGTTGTGCCTGGATCTTCCGCTACGGCTACTAGCAAGGTAAGGACCTCATTTCAGCAGCTGCTTTTCAACTAGCTCAACCTAGGGCTGTGCAATTAATTGAATTTCGATTTCGATTTTGGCTCCCAACGATCACCAAAATAGTACAATCGAGAAAAAACTATTATTTTGCCATGTTCAGTTTTGCAAGAACACTCTTATTTTGTCTTGCGTTCTGAATGAAACGCGCACGCGCACATCCGCCCCTCCCGAAGCCACAAACTCTCTCAGGTCGTGAGTCTCGTGACTCGTGTGCATATCATCTGCAGGAATTTAAAAACTCGGCGCGAGTAAAGATGGCATAAGGAGGGCAGTTACAGCAGCGTTTGGTGAGCAAAAAAGACAAAACCAACTCCGTTGTCTGGGAACAGTTTGGCTTCGAGGAATCAGACGACGAGTAGAAACATGCTACGTGCAAGATTTGCTACATGGTAGTGGCTGCAACGCAAGGGAACACAACGAATTTGTTTAACCACTTGAAAATTAAACACAGAGTGACCTATGACAATCTAATAAAGAAACAAAAACTGACGAGAGCAGGGGTGCCGTGTAAACGTCCTTTTTTTTTCCATCATATTTTTCAAATAATACTCTCTTTGTAAACTTTGTTCAATGCATGCGAGTGCTGCCATATTTTCGAATATGACCAGTCATTTTTGCCGTCATCACCCACGAATGAGAAGTAGCGCGCGCTGTGAGAAAATGTGTCTCTGTGCACTCATCCGAAAGCGCGCACACGTCTCACAGCGCGCAAATATTGAGTTCTCTTTCAAGTCTTGCTCTTGAATGGACAAACTCACACAAAACGTATGTCAACGTCCATCTTGATGAGTATCCTAGCAGACATAGTCTGTATATGCCTTAAGTAAACTTTATACAGTCGATTAAGACGACGCATATCCGAGCATTAGGTCTTAAAGGGGCAGTAGCCTTTACTGTCGTCTGTTTAATGTCAAACAACAAAAGACAAGGACATCACTCACTGCTCTTGATTTAACAGCTTTTGTAAGTTTAATGGGATTAATCTACATTATTCTACGTTATTTTACATTTGATACATTTCTGTACCTGAAAACTAATGTTAGACGTACCTGAAAAGCATATCTAGCCGAACCATATTGTTGATCTTATTTATTTGTGGTTATCATTTTTACTTGAATACTTTTATACTTTGATTTGAATATATGTTATATTATTTATTTTAATAGTTCAAAAAGTACAACAAATGTTACAATGTCAATTGAATTGTTGAAAGGTGTCTTTTTAATAAATGCAACACATTCCCAAAGTCATGTGAAATAATCGTGTTACATAATCGTGATTTCAATATTGACCAAAATAATTGTGATTATGATTTTTTTCCATAATCGAGCAGCCCTAGCTCAACCTATAAGGAATTAGTTAATGGTGAAAGTGCGGTTTCACCAGTGGGAAGAGAAAGCAGACTTCTTAAGTACAGACTCTAGTTAGCATTTGGATCTGTTCCACAACAGATGGAGATGTGATAAGAGGGAGAATTGACGCAAGTCTGATTAGGAATGTCAGCAACAAAAGAGAGGTAATAACGTAGAATGTTACCAGGCGCAAGTTCCATATTTGTTTTATTTATTTACTGATTTTTTGGACAGTCAAGACTAATGTTACTATATTCCTTGCCATTATTTGTGTGTGATTTAAGAGTCTTGTTGTTTTAACTAAGTGCCCAGTCCATACAGGAAACTGCTGATATTTTCTCTGCATTAGTTGGCCCTCATACCTCATAAATTATCATTGTTTTGCTTTACGGCCCATTGGACAAACTGGGGAGCTGCCTTAGAATTGGCCAGCTGTGGAGCCTAAGGTGAAAGCACAGGACTACAAGTTTATGTCTGATGTCCTTTTGCCTGCTGCAATTTTCTGACCAGGGTTAAATGTTTTTCAGAGTTTTTCCTCGTGGCAGAAAAACACAAGTACTTTGTACTCAGTCGCATTAAGAAACAGAGCAATTTTCTGCCATCAAAAACCTCTAATGATTCCTCATTAAGTAGAATGACCCACAGTTTATTCTTGTAGGAAGGGAAGGGATCATGATATTTTTCTTAAAAAAACGTCAGTGGCTCAGAGACAAAAGCGAAAACGGGTCTGCAGGCAGATGAGCAAACAAGACATTCCTTGTTTTATTGATAGCTTTAAACAAGCTCTTGCCGTCCTGCGAAAACAAGCCTTGGGTGGGTGATGTTAACAGGGGGCAGATCACTGCACCATTTGTGATTATAGAGCGGTCTGGCTCAACTGAGTCTCCACTCGGACACAGACACTCACTCATATGCATCATTTGCAAGATCAGAGCAGCCTGGACGTCCCGAGGTCACACATGTGTCAGCAGTCCATTGGCCCCCTAATGGCAGCTTGCTGGAGGAGTCAGAGGTAGGAGCAGCCTTCTCTAATTAGCCCCTGTGCAGGCTGTGCTCTCTAGCTGGCGCAAGTCCACTCCCTGGAGCTGAATCCGGGGTTCACAGGCAGGCTCTGAGCAGCATGAATGGATTGTCTTTGTGTCTGCATACTGAGGCCTGCTGTAACATAGACTGGACCTGTGTTTCTCCAGAGTGCGTTTACATTGGCCCCCTGTATCTTGAGCTGCTGCTGAAATGTGACATTACGAAAGCTTCTGGGACTGGAGGGTCTGCACTACACAGTCCTCTGGTTTTATAAAGACAAGGCTCAGTTATGCAGAATAGAGTAGTGATCATCTTTTGCCATATGCAGCGGTGCATAACACTATGTATGGCTGCTGTTGGCTCGTTTTGACTGAACAAAAATTGCATTTAAAATGTTGTATACTTTGTTTTCTATCAATTTTTCTCTTGAATAGCACCGATGTTACAATTCAGTTAATGTTTATTTTTCTGTTCCTGGCTTTTAATGTATTTTTGTTTTTGTTGATCTTAATATGGCACAATTTAAACAATCGTTCTTACTTGTTCTCCCTCTCACTTCTTTATCACAGCTAACAATCATCTTCAAGAACTTTCAAGAATGTGTAGACCAGAAGATGTACCATGCTGAGACTGACGAGCTTCCAGCTGCATTTGCTGATGGTTCAAAGAATGGAGGTGACCGCCATGGGGCCAACACCCTACGTGTGGTAGAGAAGGTGCCCGGACAACACGTGGAGATCCAGGCACGCTATATCGGCACCACTATTGTAGTTCGGCAAGTTGGCCGCTACCTCACCTTTGCGGTGCGGATGCCAGAGGAGGTCGTGAATTCGGTGGAGGACCAGGATAACCAGGATCTTTACCTCTGCTTGCATGGTTGCCCTGCCAACCAGCGAATTGACTTCAGGACCTTCAGAGCGCGGGTGGCAGAGAGCCACGGCTTAGGCAGGGGACGGCCAGGTAGTCCTACCCATGGCTTCACTCATCAGTCAGCCATGGCCAAGTGCAAAGAACGTCTACCAGTGGAGGATTTGTACTTCCAATCCTGTGTTTTTGACCTGCTATCTTCTGGGGACATTAACTTCACCCTGGCGGCATACTATGCCTTTGAGGATGTTAAAATGCTCCACTCCAACAAAGAAAAATACCACCTCTTTGAAAAGGATACAATATTCAACTCTGCTTCCGAAAAATTAGGTTTTAGTTTCCTAGTCCTCATCAGCCTTGTCGTCGTACAGTTATGGACTGACTCGTGTTCCATTTGTCTGTAGTCCCCATTGGACATCCTTGTTAGATGGTTGTAAGAAGCTGTATGCATGTGAAATGCTGCTCTCACTGTGTTGTCTTCCATCTACCAGAGGCTGGGCTTCTCAGCTAGAGCCTGAGCATCTGCAGAGGGCTTTCACACTTGTGTGTCTTGTATCACGCCGTGGACTCATCTCTCCTTATCATCACGTACGTTCATTCATCAGGCCAGAGCAGAAGCGTTCCTGGAGATCCACCCATCTCTGCAGTCATCCTACTGATCTCATAACTGCTCAATGACAGAGGAGGCACTGCTGAGAGGTCAGATTAAACCGTCCTTGCTCTCACCAGAGTGACATGCCACTGGCAAGAGAGAGAGAGAGGGATGATCCTTTGCAGAAAGAAGAGTTTGGAGATGGTCTTCAGTTCACTTGATGCCAAGTGAGAGGTAAAGTAAGTCTCCCGGAGCCAGGTCGAAGGACATGACAGGAGCTTTTATTAACGTCTCCAAACGATGGAGGGCCAGCAGGAGTTCGCTCTTTGAAGAAGCTCCAGCTTTGGAAAAATTAGCTTTCTAGTGAAAGCCCCCTGGCCTAGGCTATGTCAGACTAGTAAGTCATGTTGTCTACAAAGAAGATTAATAGGCCATAACATCAGGCCTTTTGTATAGTTTGTGTATGTGTGCGCAAATGAAAGATGTGTTATTGTGTGGGTGATTATATGAATGCTTGTCTGTGTGTGTGTGTGTGTGTGTGTGTGTGTGTGTGTGTGTATGTGAAGTGTTTCATAAAAGCTGTATATTGCACCCAGGGTCCTAATGGAGCTCTGGTGTGGTGGTTTGTGGGTCAGTAAGAAGGTTTACTGTCTGCCAAGAGCTCTTTCCTACAATATATATATAAAAGGGGTGTCAGCCAGACTTCAAACTACACTCACACTGCTATCATTTTGAAAAATATTTATTGAATTCACTCCATTGTCAAATTGGGTGTTCGAATTCAGCCTGAACAAATTTGTAGGCACATAGAGAATAACTTTACTTTATTCACAAAGTAAGAAAAAGTCAAAAAAGAAATAATTCAAGCCATACAATGGTGTGGCCCAAGACAGAGTTGTCTTTGAAAATAGCAAAATTGCCTCAGATAAACGTCGTCATTTTGCAGTAGGTATCCGGGAGAGAGCCAAGCTCCTCCATACAATATTTGCCGTTTGAGATGGGACCCACAAGGCAGATCCATCAATCATCCTTACTGTTTCTTAAAGAGCAACGCCTTGCTCTCCATTTCAAAAGGGTGTCGACGTGGCTGTGCTGTAGGCCCCGTTTAACTCGCGACTCTGTAGATCTGTGAATTTATGGCGGAGGCGTTTTGCCAAAGAACAAGCCATGGTGCCAACAATTTCCCAAACAGCTGAATTTTCTCTTTCTCATGGGGCCTTTGTGGTTCACTTAAGTATTTAGGCTCAAACCAGATGTCCTGATTGTGTATAATATTGGAAGGTGCTGCTAACTACAGTATGGTGGATGGACCAGGAGACATTGAGAACATCTGCCATGCATTTCTTGTGACATTTGAAATGAGGGCATTCGCTCTTCAGCTATTAGCAGGCTCAGGATTACTGGCACTCAGTATTGTAAATAGCTGTAGTAGTATTGGCAAGCTAAAGTCACACGATGCATAGCACCACTATTTTGAAGAGAGAAACTGCACCCGTGGCCAAGTAATTGTTTTATAGGCCATGTTTAGAGACTGTCGGAAAGGTCTTTGTGGAAGATGAAGCCCTCAGAACATCATCATGCCATCTGTCACAGTTGTCTCTTATCAGTGTTTGATTTCTCTTAGTAAAAAGTTTGAACTATGAAATTGTTTTAGATATTAATTATACGTAAAGAATCCTTTGAGAGACTTCACAGTAATTTATTATTACACTGTAAAGTTTTGCGAGCCTTACTACTGCTAAGAAAGGTTGTGTCGGTGCAGTTCATGGCTTTAAAGAGACATTTGAAAGCATACAAAATGATTGTAATGACTTTTGTGTTTAAGTGTGCTTGTGTTGTCAGTGCTTTTCGGATTTATATGTGTAATGTGACGTGTATATAAGTTTGTGTGATTTGGCAAATAATATTTTGTGCTGTTTTCTGGTACATCAGAGGGTGTAGTGAAATTTACCTTTAAGTTTAAAAGGATATTGTGTACACAAACGCCACAAAAACAAGATAAGGGACTTACAATCTAATTGGGAACAAGAGCAAAAAGGAGACGTCATGTTCCTAAAGTAATTAAATACTAGGTAGGAAACGTGTGACTTGCGGTGTTCATGTGTTGTTTGTTACAAAAGCACTTTATGTTTTATTCTCTTTAACCTAGCTCTTACATGGTTTTAACTTGATGGTGAAAAAGGTTATCAGACTTGTAACGCTAAAGAAAGGTGAATGATAACGTTTTCAAATGTATTAACATTTAACATTGAATTATGGGAGATACCAGACAGCTTAGTCTGTTTTTGTATGTAGGACTAAAGCGGTGCCACACACCACCTGTAAATACTGTAAATTATTTATTGAATAAAAAATAGTGTCATGTTTTATGTGTGGGTTTTTGTTTTCAACATGTTTCTTGTTTTAATTCATGTTTGACTAGAAGTGACCACACCACAGCATTAGGTTTAGTCCAAGTATGTTGGGCTAAGACTGCCACCTGATGGTATAATAGGTAAACTCAAATTGCTGAACCATTTTAGACTTCAACGGTGACAAATCAATTCATGATTCATTCAACACAAAGTTAGTGTTTGCGCTCTATATAAAACAGCAGAATAAGCTTTTAACAAATAATGAACAAAGATTTAACTAATTTAGACTAATTCGACATTATATGAATCTACAACATTTGATTCTTGTAGATGAGGGACATTACCAGTGCAATACCTTTATATCATATTTATATCGATTCAACTGTTGGCAAAAATTACTTTATGTTAAAACGTGCACCTCACTGCAAGAACGTCCGGTGTGTTTGGTGGATTGGATATGCCAAATTGTAAGTAGATGCGTGTGAATGCGTGTCAGGAAGGGCATCCATAAAACCTGTGCTAAATCAAATGTGTGTATGAAATGGACCCTGCAAATGAGCGGGAATAACGATAGGAATATGGATGATTGTTAAAACGTGCTGAAAAAACGAAATATTGAATAATGTAGTGATTTGAAGTCTCTCACCTCAGCAATTCGCGCCATTCTTCTCGGGTACCCATGCACGCGGCGCTACACGAGTGAAGAGGGCGATGGGTGAAGAAGCAAATTCAAACGTAATTTTTTACTTCCACCATTTTGGGGACTGACCTAAATCACATTAAATAATAATAAATTTAAAAAAAGGTCAACTTGTTGGAAAGTTCTGCATAAACGCCGTAATTGACATTGTAGCCCTTACGAAAATGAACCATCATGGTTTACACATTAAACCGTGGTAACCACAAAAAATTAACCATGCTAGTCTAACCATAGTTTTTGTGGTAAAACTGTGGTTATGTAAATGGTAATCAATTAGCCAAAAAACATGGTTACTACAGCCTAATAAAACCATGGTTATTTTTCGTAAGGGAGGTCCCATAAAACTAGTTATGAAAACTGAAGAACAAAAACAGGGTGTCCATGACGTAGGAAAGTTTAATACATATAGGTCTATAAACATATGTACAGTACAATTAATCTGAACAGTGGCTTTTCACAAATATAAATTACTTTAAATTGGCTTGTTTCAAAGCTTAACATGTCCGTGGAGTGTGAGCAGGAGCTTGGGAGGGAAATAATTAACACATCTCCAGAATTTCATAGCAGATGTGTCCACGTTTCACCAGCTCACTTGCTCTCCTAGTCCTGCTACCGTGATCTTTTGGAATCGAGCACATCACATTGTTCCCCACTCACCAGAGCTGGCTTAACATGCACCTAGTTAAAATTCCATCCTGGCAAATGTTTTGAAATTGTACATAACAGCATAATACTGCACCGTACTGCTAGTCTTCCTTATATCAATCCGGTGTTTGAATCTACACAAGAATAAGGCACAGATGGAGAAAACACATCAAATAAACAATGAATGGTATTTACCAGCATGCCAGTCTGTGAATGTTTTGGCACAAAATCTGGTTCACCAAAAATAGCTTTTGACACCCGCCCACTCCCCAAACACACATCTGTCCATTCATACAGTACTCACATTTCCACTTAAAGGTCAACGGTATCAGTGTTTCAGCACACTCGTACTAAGAAAACAACTCAACAAAACATGAAAATCAGATTCAGGTAATGTCTACCATCACTACATAGTCAAAAACAAGCAAGTACTGTTCTTTTAGTGCAAGAAATAGATGCAACAGTACAAGCACTGACCATAAAGTGGACTTGAGCGGAGCCAAGTGTTACAGTCATAAGAAAACAAAGACAAAGATAGCTTACATGTTATGATTATCTAGTGTTCTGACAAGGTCTACATAGACCCTGAATACTGTTCCGCCTTATTTTCTTCTTTCTTTTCTTAAATAAGGCTACGGTCCTCCAACAGGGCATCTAAGCGTTACAATATTAACAAATGGCGGGTCTGCAATAGCGAAGACACATTTAGCTGATTCAATAATTCCGAGAAAAACAATGAGCAATTGTTGCAGTTTTTGCTCATCACAAATAGTCATACATGATAACAACAAATATCAAAGGACAAAAACGTACGTTATTCCCCCTCAAAATGACGTACAATCACAGGGGTCTGGGTACTGTAGAGAGCAAAACCGAACCCTAACAGCTCAACAGAACAATGAATCAACATCTGAAGGTGCAATTAAAATGATTCCTTTTTTCTCCTCCCACAAAGGCTACTTTCATGAAATAATCCTTTTTTTGCACAAACCAAAATAAAACAAAGACACATCAAAGTAAAGTTTGCTTTGGGGATAGTCCCTTTCTGCTAATCAAACAAAGACCAAATACATGAGGCACTTTCTAACTTAGGCATACTTCAACACTTTATCAAGTTCAATCATAGTCCACAGGACTAACCATGTCTTGTTCTTTCTCCTCAGTCCAAAATGGCAGACTTAACCTTGTCATGAAACCTAGAAGAGAGCGGAGGACACAGCGGCGATAAAGAGGAGTTTGGTGGTGGCAGGTTGCGTCTCCTCCATTTATTGCCTGGGTGGCCTTTCTGCCACGTCCTTTGGCAGCACAGACGTCTCTGCACTACCTATTCACTTCACGTCTTCCTGTTGTTCCAATTAAAGTCCGTCACAGGTTTCTGCTCTGCAGTTCTGTCCAAAGCAGGTGAGATCGGCTCAAGGGGGGATTTCTGAGACTGAGGGGAACGGGGGTCAATCAGGGGTGGGGGTTTTTCTGGGTGGAAGGGGCGGTAGTGATCAGGCCCCATGGGTCCATGGTTTCCAGAGGGTCCCCTGTGGTCAGGCATCCTTCTGAAGTCCTGTGGATGCCCTCCTCCCCCTTGGTGGTAGTTCGGGGAGCGGTACTCCGGGGAGCGGTACTCATCCGAACGCCTCCTCTTTGGGTCAGGATGTCTGAAAACAAAGATACATTTTAGTGCTACAGCTCTTTTGTAAGTGAGAACAGACCATTTTTATGTTGCCTTTAACAAATATAAAGCTACGCCTTCGGTTGAAGCATAGCTACAGGAACAATGTTTTGGTCTTTATGCCAGTTGTAGTGCACCACTGTGCCCATGGTTACAGATGATCGCCTTATCAGTGCAAATGTCACTAGCAACATCAATGACGAAAGACAGATACCTAAAAATCTCTTATGAGGAGGTAAGTAGCTTATTGTTTTGACTTGTTGAAATCCTAATGATAGCCGTTCATATCAGTTAGAAACTTGCCAAGGCAAATAGACCAAAGTAGTAACTATAAACATTGTTTCGTGAACCTAGTCAAAGCACAGCAAATGTGATGCTATGCAAACTTGATCCGTGTTTTATTACGGGTAGCCTGCAGTCGCTTTTCCCTTTTGCAGTTCATTTGTTGTGGTTTCAAGATACTCCCGCTGCATAGAGTGGTAGCCTGACATAACCACACAAAGGGGTAATCAGATTACTTATTTGAAAAAGTAACAAAAAAGGATGTTTTGTTTTAAATTTAAAAGCTATGGATTACTTTACTCGCTACTTGGAAAAAAGTAATGCAAGTAACTTGTTTTCGCATGTATTCATGGGCGTGGTAGTGGGGGGAAAAGTGGACCTGACTACCCAGGGCCCCGCCTAAGGAGAGGGCCCTTTGAAAAGTCTGGAATATATTTTAACATGGAACATGGGGGCCCATCAGGACTGCCTATGCATAGGGCCCAGGATTTTGTGCTACACCCCTGCATGTATTGACTGACAGCTCTCCTGTCCCTATGTTGAGAGAAATCGGGTGTAAGTGCAGAGGCGTTGTGTATGAACATGTTTTTGTAGTTCTAGACTAAATGTGAGCATGCATTTACTCATCTTGAACAAAAACAGATTCTGTATTGCTCAAAATGAATAAAACCGTGAGTTTTGGCCATTAAACAAACAAGTAAGCCCCGCCCAATTAAGAGAAAGTATCATAATGCATTACTTTCCATAAAAAGTAACTAAGTAACACAATTAGTTACTTTTTAGGGAGTAACGCAACATTACTTTTAAAAGTAAACTTTCCCCAACACTGCAGATGAATGATTTCTGGGAAACTGATCCCGACTATATAAATTATTATTATAGGCTTACCATAGTCATTTAGGCTAAGGCAAAAACACGATTTGGAAGATGGTTTTATGATGTACTAGGGGTGTAACAGTACACGTATTCGTACTGAACCGTTTCGGTACAGGGCTTTCGGTTCGGTGCACGCGGTTTCCGAATGCAATCTTTAACAGTCGGCTTGTTTTAAGCGTGGAACACACTTCAATCCAAGTTCCCACACGAACATATTAAATATTCACTCTATTTTATCCCGAAATTCAAACGATAAATCCCATTTGACGCTATTTAATGTGACGTGACTGGTGATAATCACTGATCAAAGATCAAGCTGCCGCGCAACGTGAACGAAATCAATCATCTCTTCCTAAAGAATAAACATGAATGAACATCTGAAGGTAGGTTGTAGAACTGTAATTTTTGAGAAAAATCTAATTCGAACGGATATCAAATATCAAGCAATGTATTCAAATATATTCGAATATCTACGATCTACGAATATCGAATAAAAAAAGTGACAGCCCTAGTAGGTTGAGGATACATTACAACTTACGGTCATGTATCATATGTGGTGTAATCGCTCAATCAGTGTTTCAACGGCGGAAACACCTCATGCTTGTAAACATGTAGCATCACATTTACCTCAGGCAGTCTTTCAGTGTCCACAGAATTGTATTCACTAGAGAAATCAACTCTTTCACTAAATATATGCTCTATATTAGCCTATATATTCATTATATTCTACTTAACCTGTTAATGATGTACGTCTTGATTATTTCATGTCTGTTTAAATAAACCTGTCATGAAAATGACAGACAATGTGTATAAATTATTATATTTCAACAACGAATTGGAGAAAACTTTTATAATTAGATTTAGAAGTTATTGCAAAAACTGCCTTATGTTAAGCTTACATGTTTGCGTACTATGCTATTAGATTGTTGTTGATTATTATACCTAAAAATAAATAGCAACTGAATTTAGGCTATAAGTTTGGGCTCTGTTGTTAACCTTTAACATTAAAGAGCACCTATCATGGAATTTTGAAATGTACCTTTCATGTAGTGTGTAACATAGATCTAAGTGAACAAAAACATCCTGTATAGTTTGAAATATGACAGTGCACCGTATATATAGTTATTTTCTTTCAAAAGTAAGAGTCGACTCTGAGTCATTTTTAAGAATCGTTAGAAGACCGAAGCTTTTTCTCTGACTAGATGACGTCAACTTGTCAAGTTATTTGAATACGATACGCCCACTTATTGCGCTCCAAGACGCCAGTGAAAACTAGAAAACATCATGACGACGAGACGCTGTGTTCTGAAGTGCACCTCAAAAGCAAACTTTTTTCATCTGCCCAAGGATGAGCATTTGAAGACTAAGTGGCTTGAAGACAAACCATACATCGTCGCGATTGAGTGTTTATTAGTCGTCAAATGTATGTTTCGCGATCTCAGGAAGCTTTTATTATGGACTTCTATTATGGCACATGGTTCTTCTTCGTCTGTCTGTACATAGACTACATGTGCACAGAGCGCCCTCCGGCTGCCAGTATGAATTGAAAACAACACATAAGAGACTCAATCGCTCATGATTAGGCTATATCTGCGCATTTTGAGGAAGTATTGAATAAAAAATACTCCTCTGTTTAGAAATTTGACACAGACATATGAGAATCTATCAATATATCTCCTCATCTGCACACTTTTGAACTAAAAGCCCTGAGGGATGTTGATTTGTCGCGAGTCTTTGTGAGGAGAATAGAGGAGTTTTTTTTATGAATGAGATCAGCTGAGGCTCATATTACAATCAAATTACAGACGCGGTTTTCATATTCATAACTCCTGACACATATTAACAAATTACTGTCACTATAAGACTTTGATGGGCGTTCCGTTTCCGAAAATATCTGCACAGACTATACCAATCACAACTGACTGGGTCATCGGACCAATCACCGCAGATTAGCGTCACGTAAAGGCGGGGTTTTGAAAAGTGAATCACTAAAGGAATCATTTGAGAATCGCTGTCAAAACAGGTAAAAATAAATGCATATTATAAGAAAACTAAAGTCTTTTTTGTCATTGCATGCATGCAAAACTGTTGTTGGGGACTTCTAAAACAATATTTGGAACATTTTAAATGCCATGATAGGTGCTCTTTAACGTGCAAGTAAGGGCTCCCTATATAGTTCACAGCAATATCTTCAATAAACTTTTTGTTATAATTTAATTCATTTAAGGACAGACACTTTTTTTTTTCAGTAAACCACTGTTTAATAAAAATAAATAAAAAAACAATTTTGTAAAACTGCTGTACCGAACTCGTACCGAACCGTGACTTCAAAACCGAGGTACATACCGAAACGTCAGTTTTGTGTACCATTACACCCCTATGATGTACTCCTTATTTAAATTTCAAACAAACAAAAAATACATTGTGTAGCTTTAACAAAAAGCCCCTCTGGCTTACCTGTCATAATAGTCTCGATGGCCCCGATGATCTCTATCGTTACCATACTGGTCATAGGAACGTTTGCGAGGGGAACTGCTGTTACGGTAACCTCCTGAGCTGCGGTAGTCACCATGAGGACGGCGGTCACCATAGTGGTGGTCTTTGTACCTGTGAGTCTCATATGGGTGATGCCGATCCCCCTGCCAGGGCTGATTGCTGTTCCCTGGGTAGCTGTATTTACGGTCTCTTTGCCAATCTCCCCTATCTGTTAATAGATGCACAAGGTAGCAAATGAGATCATAAAAATGACAACTGTAATCGTAAATGATGTAATTTATGGCTGTTCAAAATCTCAAAACAAAATCACAAGTAGCTCTAATCAAACAGTAATCCGCTAATGTTGTAACAAATACTGTTTTTGGGTCAAAGCCTCTACTCTGTTTCAAGTAAGAATACCATCTCAAAAGCTGTTTATGAGCACTGTAGTGTACAGTCTTCGGGCTCACAGTGTCGAAGACGCAAATATTATTATGAATCAGAAAATATGAAATCACTGTCTGTCCAACTGATATTTTAGTATAGAGATAAAGGATCACAACCTGCTATGTTTAGTGTTTTGTTTTCAGATCTGATAGAGCATTTGGACCCAAAAAACTAACACCGGACGTCAAAAAAGCAGGATGTTGCATCTCTCACCATCATTAGGAAAGTGTCTTTTATTGGACTGGTTGTATTGCTCTCTGTGGTGGGCGTGAGGGGGAGGTCCAGACGGATGGTTGACCGAAGGATGGGGTTTGGTTGTGGACTGGCCACCTGTAGAGTCTCGACTAGATCCAGACGGTTCAGGTCTGAAGGGTTTTTTCCTGGCAGGATCATCCTTCTTCTTTTGCTCTTTCTGTATGAAACATGAGGAGCAGGTGAGTAAGTGGTACACAAGTAGTACATCGTCACTGTGGATTTATGACGAGCTTACCTCTTCCTCCTGTGAGCGCTTCTTTTGAGCCATCTTATACAGCTTGTGCAGTTTCCGGGCGCCGAACTCAGTGAATTTGGACACAAAAATCCAGAGGTTTCTGAAAAATTAAGCAAACATGGGGTTGAACATAATATTTAAATATAACTGTAACTTCTGGATTTGGATAAATAATGTGCATTAGTGATACCTGCGCCAGGTCTTGACGTGCTCAGGGTCATTGTACGATTTAAGGCACTCTGTGATGCGGTCTCCGATCTTCAGCAGACAAGTACGAGTGTGCTGCAGCTGCTCCTGCACCGACAGACCCTCGTCTGGCTTATCCAACTGCTTCAGAGCCTTCTTCACCGGCCTCATCCGCTCTTTACACTGCACACACATTACACCACAAATCAGTTTTCCACTCAGGACACTGAAAGTGCTTCATACATTCCCGTCAGAGATCATGCCTGGTGAAGGAATGAATGACATTTTAACACTCACAATGCTGAATGTTTCCTGGTCCAGCTCATCATCTTCCTCTCCAATTGGTACAGGATCACTTCCTGCAGTAATGTGCACAGGGCCCTGAGCTTTCTTTCCTTTTCCTCCTGGTTTGGCCTAAAAAAAAGTGATGCTTATGAGAGACATATTCACACAAAACTTTAGTATATTATGTACAGATTTAATCTAATCCAACATGGATATATATAAAAAAGCAGTAACTGAATGCTCAAAAAAGAAAGACGTAATCTGGAAATATTATATTTATAATACAGAGAATTTCATTCTAATAAAGTCTGAGTCTCCTTGTTGTCCAAGAAACTAACAACCACTGTGCACAGGACGACAGTGAAACATCATACTCAAGTCCAGGTTTCTAAGGGAAACGTTCTCATGGTGAAATGTAACACCGCAGACTCTTGATGCCAACATATAAAATACCTTCTCTTTTTTGGACTTGGAGCGCTTTTTGTCTTTGTCCCCCTCCTTTTCTTTTTTAGTAGTTCCTGTTTTTTCTTTGTTCTCTTTGTTATCCTTTTTCTGTTTCTTCTTTGTGGGTGATTTTTCAGCTCCATCGTCCTGGAAAATGAGAGAATTGTAAAAATGCCCCCTAACTGGTTAGTGCTGTGGATTCTGTGTCTGTATATCCCTACATTAACAAGTACATTTTGTTATATAGGTAATACGGTGCATTAAAAGTAACATACCTTCACCTCTCCCTCTTCTGATGGGTTGTCGGAGAGACGAGGAGAGGCCATTTCATTGACCAGATCATTGTTAGGGGCCTTGTTCTTCACTCGAGGTTTCCTCTTTTTGGGTTTGATCTGGGAGGTGGGAAGAAACAAAGAATGAAAATGTCATATAACATACTAACTGAAAGACACTTTCATTTTCACTGCCTTTGCAAATGCATTTTTGGCTTAACGCTGCTGGCCCAAAATTGTGGAAGTATGGCCACATGGCCAAAACAGTTAGTAATCTAACTCTTACCCTAACCCTAAAACTAAAAACCTGAATGTCCAACAAATGTGGTGTGTATCCGCAAATATAGTAGTTTAAAATGGCCTAGAGGCACAGGATCTCCACCTCATCTCCTGCTTTAACAGCATCTTGGCTTTCCTGATCTTTCTTCAGCATCTTGAGCAAGTAGTCTGCTCGCATCTGTAACTGCTTTCCCTGAGGTTTCTTATCAGGGTCATCTAGGAGAATCTACAAATAAAGACAACAAGGCATTTGAGGTCAGGTTAGGCCAACTTGCACATCGTTGATGTCACTCTTTAACTGTGAGGAAGCGTTAATTTGACTCAATGTACCTTCTCAGAAAGTTTGAGATCAGGATCGGTCTTGATCAGGTCCCAGTTGCCGTAGCCGTGCTCATAGATACCCAATAACAGCTGAGTGTCGTCATTAACATCCCAGTCTACGTCAAAGTGCGGAGTCTTCAGCCGACAGGTCAGCTGAAATCTGGCCAAGAAACAAAGAAAATGTTAATAACTCTCTTAGGTTGCATTCTATTCATTATTTAGGAATGGAGCAGGGTTAAGAAAGATTCAGAATCAACCAAAATATAATAATTTATTGATTTGAAAATTGAGACTAGCTGCGATAATTCTGGGAGATAGTGTTGGTAATACAAACATTATTAACGGCATCTAACGTTTCTGAAAATATCCCATATGTTGTATGCCCAACATTTAGTGAGTCAAATAATTATAATACTGGAAATGAAATGATTAAAAACTGCATTTATTCTAGATTCTCTTTGCTACCTCAATTACATCCTCAATTGAACTTTGATGTAAAAGGCATTCTCAAATCAATGTTGAATAGCACACAACCCTGGAATGGATATTTATTCAGACACTGAAACTGAGTTAGTTTCAATAAACTCATCAAATTATATTTAAGTCCGTCAATTAAATCACAGAGTGTTTGCAATGGTTAGACACACTGTACCTATGAAATATATAGTGGTGTGAAAAAGTGTTTGCCCCTTCCTGATTTGTTATTTTTTGCATGTTTGTCACACTATTTCAGATCATCAAACAAATTTAAATATTAGTCAAAGATAACAAGTAAATACAAAATGCAGTTATTAAATGAAGGTTGTTATTATTAAGGGAAAACAAAACCTACATGGCCCTGTGTGAAAAGTGATTGCCACCCTTAGCAGCAAAAACTGCAATCAAGCAATGAGTCTTTTACAGCGCTGTGGACGCATTTTGGCCCACCCGCTTTGAAAAATTGGGTTTTCGAGCATGAACTGCCTTTTTAAGGTCATGGCACAGCATCTCAATAGGATTCAGGTCAGGACTTTGACCAACGTCTTCATTTTGTTTTTCTACAGCCATTCAGAGGTGGACTTGCTGGTGTGTTTTGGATCTTTGTCCTGCTGCAGAACCCAAGTTCTCTTCAGCTTGAGGTCACGGACAGATGGCCGGACATTCTCCATCAGGATTTTTTGGTAGACAGCAGAATTCATGGTTCCATTTATCATAGCAAGTCTTCCAGGTCCTGAAGCAGCAAAACAGCCCCAGATCATCACACTACCACCCTCATATTTTACTGTTGGTATGATGTTCTTTTTCTGAAATACTACTTTTACGCCAGATGTAATGGGACACACACCTTCCAGAAAGTTCAAGTTATGTCTTGTCAGTCCACAGGGTATTTTGGGGATCATCAAGATGTTTTCTGGCAAAAATGAGACGAACCTTAATGTTCTTTTTGCTCAGCAGTGATTGGAACTGTCTTGGAACTCGGCCATGCAGGCCATTTTTGCCCAGTCTCTTTCTTATGGTGGAGCCATGAACACTGGCCTTAACAGAGGCAAGTGAGGCCTACAGTTCTTTGGATGTTGTCATAGGGTCTTTTGTGACCTTTTGAATGAGTCGTCGCTGCGCTCAGTGTAATTTTGGTCGGACGGCCACTCCTGGGAAGGTTCACCACTGTTCCAAACAAATTACCAACATTGCTGATATTGTTGCCCTTCGACTGCTCTAGCTGCTTCTATTGCCCTCATTTGTAAGTCGCTTTGGATAAAAGCGTCTGCTAAATGACTAAATGTAAATGTTCTATGTTTTCGACATTTGTGGATAATGGCTCTCACTGTGGTTCGCTGGAGTCCCAAAACTTTAGAAATGGCTTTATAACCTTTTCCAGACTGATAGATCTCAATTACTTTCCTTCTCATTTGTTCCTGAATTTCTTTGGATCTTGGCATGATGTCTAGCTTTTGAAGATCTTTTTTTGAGTCTACTTCACTTTGTCAGGCAGGTCCTATTTAAGTGTTGTATTGATTGAGAACAGGTGTGGCAGTAATCAGGCCTGGGTGTGGCTAGAAAAATTGAACTCAGGTGTGATAAACCACAGTTAAGTTGTTTTAACAGGTGGGGCAAACACTTCTTCACAGAGGGCCATGTAGGTTTGGATTTTGTTTTCTATTAATAATAATAACAACCTTCATTTTCAACCTTCATCGTTTACTTGTGTTATCTTTGACTAATATTTAAATTAGTTTGATGATCTGAAACATTTAAGTGTGACAAACATGCAAAAAAAAAAAAAAGAAATCAGGAAGGGGGCAAACACTTTTTCACACCACTGTATAAATTCAAATGTGGACTCACTTGCTCCTCTCAGCAGGATTTGAAGGCACAGATTTATGCAGCGGTTCAAACTCCTCTTCGTGCTGGATAATGGACTTTGCATTGACCTGAACTCCAGAGATCTTTATGTTAATGCCTCGTCTTTTTCCTGGCCCTTTAGCTGCAACAAAGAAATTAAACAAATTAATTGACCAAAAAAAAGCATTTTTACTCAGCACTACGGTATGCGATTGTAACATTCACACACCTTCCACGGGGTTCTCTTTCATGTGCTCCTCATGCTCCTGTACTGCAGTCACACAGCTGTTGTGCACCAGTTCCCCCAGTCGCTTCAGGTCTGCGATGGACTTATCCACCAGCTCAGAGTCACGGGCAATCCCCTCCAACCTGTAGAGAACACCATAACCAGTTCAGCACTACCGATTCTAAATCTACATGACATGCTATTAAAAATAGTTCTTGTTAATTGAAATAAAGCCGGTAAAACTGATTTGTTTTAAGCTAAATAGAAATATTAACTCTTTCCCCGCCATTGACGGAAATTTCCAGCTACCTGTGTTTAATCTCTGTTCTTTCTTTTTATATATATTGCATGTTCAGATATTCATACACCAAAATATTCTTGGGGCAAGGAAAATTTTGTGAAAATAATAAAAAATGTTGGCGGTGACGGGCAACTTTTTTTTTTATTTTTACGTTGGCAGAGAAACGAATAAAAATGACAAAAGCATATTACAAAATTACTAAAATTGAAAATCTAAAATTAAAAAGGAAATTCTAAATATTAATAAATACTATAATTGTATATAAATAGTACTACAATTACACCGTTCAACACACCCATCTAAATGGACTACACAATGAAAAAAAGAGAACCAAAAACATAACTACTGTATTAAAAATATAGTTCACCCAAAAAAATGTAATTATCACTTCATGTCATTTCAAACCCATAGGTGGTTATTTTTTCATTACTGTGATTTTTTTTAATTACTATAATTTCCAATACAGGGTAAAATATACAACATTTCTGATCATAGCGGTGCATTTCTTACCTCTCAAGTGGAGCTCCAAACTTCTTGTATGCCTTTATGAACCTAAAATAAATAGACCATTAAATAATTGCAATGTTTACAGTAAAAAAAAACTCGCTTAAATTTGTGTTTGGATGTCCTGTTATTACCTGCGGATCTCTGCGTCAGTAAATCCCTCCACGTTGTTTTTGCGAGCTCTCGGCCTGCCTCTCCGCTTGGGTCGTTTGTCATCCTCGCTGTCATCCGTTTCACTATCTGAACCCGAGGATCTGTGCTTCAGTTTAGATCCCACGTCACTGTCGCTGTCATTAGCCTGCGCCTAAAAACATCACAATACAGCTTTTACACAATGTGCCTTGACATATCCTTGCAGACTGTATTTATTCGTCCTCTCCACGGACTGCATAGAAAAACAAAAAAAGTTTTAGGAATATTGAAATAGTGGTTTCAGTGAATATTTTGTGGACGCCTCAGTTCTGCTGTGGATTAAATCATCTCTGGCGTTAAACAAGAGTAATGAGCATGTGGCTGCAAACACACACGGCCTTATCGCCGGGGAGTCCACTGCGCTGTAAAACTTAATGACTCATTTCCAAAAGCTACGATGCCGCATACTTCAACATGTGCTGCCATCACATGGGAATGCAGCGTATGGCTATAAAACCTAATGAGTCATTACAGCCTGCGCAAGATATTACGGATCCGGCTCACAGGAGAGGATAAAAGCACTGAAAAGCCACAGGGAGCACTTCACACGACTGTCTGCTATGTACATACATTTTTAATGTTCATATAAATGTGTACTCACACACATATGTAAAGTATAATTGCATGCTGATAAGTGAATCATATACGCTTATAGAACTGAAATTTCCTTTGAAGCATATCTGGAAATATAATAAGGGTGGGAATCTTTAGGAACCTCACAATCTGATCCTATTCTGGGAGTCACGATCCGATTCCAAATCAATTCTTGATCTATATATTTTTTCTTATTAATTAATTAGTTTACTGACTTTAAATATTAATTTTTTTTGTATTTAATTACTCACATAATTACACTTCTTAACAATTACAAATGAAAAATTCAATCGTTTGGTAAGAATTTTCAAATATAGTTTCAAAACATACAAGCAAATACTAAATAATAAAGAGGAACAATGAAACGAGCAATAAACTAAAAGTGCTTTCAGTATCTGAGAGTACATTTACAAGACAATGATGTACTAACAATGGAAAAGTTTGGATAACGGTATATATATTTAACTGCACACACTCACACCCCAAATGTTCTCATCAAGTTACTCATTAGTAACATATGTTTTCAAAAATAAACATAACTGCTTCAAAATTCACGTTTTCGGTATGGGTTTGTGTAATTTACATTGTAGAACAAAACGTCAAAGTATCACCAAGTTATGTATATCACAGGCTTTATTTTACTCATAAATTGAAAAAAAAAAAAAAAACATTATTAAACCCCATAGGAAAATCCCAAAAGAACCAGGGGCAATTTAGTCTTCCAGTTCCTGACATCATCCCTGCAACTCTATTTGTGTGTCAGTGTATGCGCACATGGTTGCTAGTAGCGTGATGTGGTTGTGTATGACCTATACATGTGTGTTGTATGATTTGGGAATAAGGGAGAGTCTATACACAGACCAAATTCAGGTTGACTCCCAATTTTTAAAAAACATGTTTAAAGATTATTGGGAGCTCGGGAGGTACTGTGCTTGGCTCGTAATTCATCTCACATGATCTGAGCCGTGATATACAAGCATCAACAATTGACATGCGATATCGCCCAATGAAAAAAATGTTTGCGAGCTCCTACGACAGCAAAAACGCACCGTGTACGCCCAGCATTACCCTATTTGAGCTTGGGCAACCCTAGACAGTGCACAAAAATACAGACAATAACCAGCTCAGGCAACCTAGAAGCACCTCCTCACCCTCTTGTTGGAGCTTCTGCTTCTGGGCAGCATGTAGATGTCTTCCATCTCCTTCTGCTTTTGTTCTTCCTCCACCTTCTTCCGCTGCTCCTCTGGAATAATATCATCCCAGTCACGAACAGCCCTCTCTTCAAGATCTGGTGTGCTTTCATCCATGGTAAAGTTAGCCACCTGCCAGAAAAAAACAGTTCATGCTGGGCCAACGATCAGGGGAAAATATGTTAACTTAACTGTATGAGCGACACACACAGATGTCAAAAGGTGCTTTTAAAAGAAGTCACTGCCTCTTACTGTTAGATTAAAAAAGAAGTAGTAAAAAAAACTTTATTACCTATATTAGGCATGTAATCATAATATATGTAAAATTCTCTCCATTTTAAGTGGACAGTTATACATTTAAGCATGTCTGGCAACTTGAAAAATGTGTTTCCCTAGGGTCTATAAAACCTTTGGTGTTTGGACCCCTAAATATCTGCCAGTAGCTGAGACTGAAAAGCCTCCTTGTTTGTGCAGGGAAACAAAAATGCGGAAGCATAATGTATACTTTTCTCACGAAAGCCCTGGAGCTGCCAAAAGTTGTTTACTCATTCTCTGTGTTACTTGGACTGAGAAATTCACGTTTAATTGCCAGCAAAAAAGTTTTGCGAATTAAGACTTTCTAAAACCAGCAGACACCCTGTTAACATTAAAAGATTTAATAGACTCCTGAGTACCTTAAACTGTGACAGAAGCTCATCGGTGGCACTAGATCCCTGATCACTCTCTCTGGTTTCAGCAAGCCGCAAGATCTCATCAATATCCATTTCCTGTGGCTCTGATTCCTCTCCCTCAGGTTCCTTGAACAGATCCTCTGCTCCAAACTTCAAGATTGCTGTCAGTTCTTCTTTATTGAAGGGGTTTGAACTGGAAATGGCCAACACACATGTATTAATTATGCGTTATATGTTTAGTCATTTCAATACATGCTTAAAACATTTTGACCAGAGAAATTCGATTATATTTAATTTGTGAGGTTCTCACTTTGAATTTGCAGAGTTGTTATCCAGTACGGTTCGCCCAGTTGTGTCCATTCTCTGAATGACGAGATGGTCTAGAACCATCTTCTTTTTTGCTCTTTCAATAATGTCTTCCTCCACAGTGCCTTTTGTGACTAGACGATAGATATTCACCTATGAAAGAATCCAAATATATTAAAATGCAATCTACATACTGCTTACTGTGGTTCATGCAGTTACACATTAGGTCAAAGGTTTGAGCTCTACTTACTTGCTTTTTCTGGCCAATCCTGTGGGCTCTGGCCTGGGCTTGAAGATCATTCTGTGGGTTCCAGTCCGAGTCAAAGATAACCACTGTGTCGGCAGAGGCCAGGTTAATCCCGAGCCCTCCAGCTCGGGTGGACAGCAGGAAACAGAAGTCCTGAGGAAGACACAGATGGACAGTGAGAACAAGCGCCAAACCTATAAATCTATAGCTCCTAAATCCAAGTTAAAGGGTAAATTCACTGCTGACAAGATTGGCTTCTAATAAACCTTTGGCTGACTATGCAGTAGAAAGGTGATTTTATTTTTTAAAAGTGCTACATGACTAGAGAAAACAAAAAATTTGGGAAGCTCAGGTTAACAGATACAATAGCACAAAGCGTACACATATCGGACCCATTTGAATTCTGCACAGAATGCTGTGTTTTAAAGCGAAATGGAGGAGATTAAGAGGAGAAACTGTTAGAGATTAAAAGGAAACTGCAGCTTTACCGAGCTCAACGGCTCTAAACGAGCTGTGATATAAACTAAACGCTATTGACAATTAAAAAAAAAGGAGCTGTTCGATATGTCCTGCCCTGTCTTCCTATTTCAGTGGAAAGAAGGTCAACGCATTGAATAATGCTGCGCGTTTCAAGGCACTTCAGTGGGCCTTTAAATGGCTGAATAATGATTCTGCATCACCACTTAAATACAAATAAATCTTATATAAAGTATAAATCAACCTAATAACCTCAAACAGCCATTTATCATTTATATGGAATGATTTTTATTATATTTGATTATATAATTGACATTCTATCGAATGATTTTTGTGTTGATTTTATGGGCCCTTTATGAGTACATTTTCAATCTCTTGATAATAACATAAGGCCTGTATTTCCCATGGATCGAGCATTCCCAGAACCAGCAAAGTGCTTTGTCAAGTGAGCTCTGACGCAGAGCGCTGACTGGAACATCACAACCATAGCAAATGTCTCCAGACAGTGAAGCTCTGCCCAAACAAAACAAACACGCATGCCACACTTTAGGTTCTTACCTCAGAGCCTTCTGCATTAAAGTGGTCCAGTGCTTGTTTTCGGATCTCTCCCTTGATGGAGCCGTCCAAACGCTGAACATTAGAGAAAACACAGATACAGTTAAGGAATGTCAAGCGTGGCACTTTGACCAAACTAGGGCACCCCGGCTAGATAAGCTCCCATAAAATCCTAAAACCCCCTAAGTCACCACAAAATTATGACGACACTGAAGATATTTGCCAGACCAAAACAACACTGAGGCGCAAGCTGTGCTAATGCTCAAAGCTGCACCGATCAAAAAATAACTGGGGGATAAAAATAGGCTCGGGGAACTTGCTGCCTGAGCAAACATACTGCAACCCTGACACATGATACACTAAATCACCAGAGTCATACACACTACACCTCTGAAAGTCTCCACGAAGATTACAATGATCAAGATTACCAACTTTAGATGATAAACAGCAAATTCTCAACTGAACAAGGAAACTAGGGAAGGGTATTCACATAATTCAACGTAATTGAGTACTCGGCAACACACAAAAACAAGTACCATATTTTCCGGAAAATAAGTCGCACCTGATAAAAAAATGACACTGGGTCAAAATTGCATTGAGAGAACGAAGTTGCATCTGTGTATTTGTCACATTTTATGATTACATTTGGAAATAATGTAATGTAAAATACATTATTTTTGCACAGGGTAGTTATAGGAACTAGCCACCAGGGCGGTCCCCCGAGAGCTAAATTTTCCACAAGAACAATTTGCATTCGCAACACCAGTAGGAACTCTGAAGTAGCTGTCACCTACGTAGTGCCACTCTGGGCGGATATTTATTTTGACGGTGCTGAGAGCGGCTTAGCCTGAGCCTCACATTCTCAGTCTTCAGTATTTTACGATCTGTTTAACAGTCCTATCTTGATAGAACTGTTAAAGGGGGGGTCTAATGCTATTTCATGCATTCTGACTTAATTAAACTGTTAAAGAGTTGGATTCTAATACTAAACATACCCAAAATTTCAAAAAATGAGTTGGACGTATGAAGATTTTTGTGCCAAATACACTCCTCCAGGATCCGAAACAAGTTTCGGAAAGTTTTTTTTAAAAATATGGCTCTGTATGACATTATAAAGGGCGGAATTCCTTGTATGGAAACTTCTCCCGGATGAGCGCGCACACACACATCAACCAGAGCAGAGCAAAAGCACGTCCATCAACGAACTTCATTCAGGTTACAGAAGTCTTCTGCAGCGCTGTCATTTTGTTTTTAGACCACGAAATCAACAACGTCAAAAAAAAAGTGTGTTTTTTGTTGTGAGGGAAAGAATATACGGTAATAAATGTATTGAACATAAGTCAAACGTAAATAAAAAAAAACAATATGCATGTGGAATTTGAAAACACTGAAAAATGGTTCGAAACTAAACTGGTCTCCTAGTACCTCAATGGCACGTATTCGCAATCAGAGCAATCGGATAGGTGGAGCATTCAGTTGGAAAATACATTTCATTGATGTTTACACCAGGGAAAGCCGTACAAGGAAAATCAATTCCAGAACAGCTTAAATAATGTTTTTTTACTAGTCGGCCAGGCAAGTACACGTGTAATTGACTAGTACACATCCTTTTAATTAGGCCCTTTACTTTGAAGCTGTAATAGCTAAAACAAACGAACACATTTCAGTACTGTTCAGATCATACCTGGAACGGATAACGTTTCATAGCCAAGTAATCAGCAAGGATGTCCAACATGCGGACCATCTGAGAGAAGATGAGTACGCGGTTGCCTCTCTCCCTCAGTCGTGTGAGAAGCTTGTCCAGGAGAACCAGTTTCCCGCTTCCGCGCACCAAGCTCTGAAAAACATCAAAAACATCCTGTAAATTACATTCTCTTGTGAACAACCCCATTGAATTCCAATCTAGGACAGTCATACCTGTAGGTGGTCTTGTGTGTTTTCGTTCTCGCCCTCCTCTGGATGTTTGATGAGGAAACCATGGTTACAACACTTCTTCAGCTCCATGACAATGTTAAGAAAGCCAGAAGAGCTGCCTCTGTTGCCTTTGGACAAGGCTTTGTAGTTTCTTGTCAGTATCCATCTGAAAAAGTAAAACATTACATTAAGACTACAAATGAACAACGATGAGATGAGCAGATGTTCTCCAAACATTTGCATTCCAACTGCGTGCAGTCTTAGAGTCTGGAATCAGAATTTGGCTCAATCAAAGAGTTACTCGATTTGGAGAGCTCCGTTACTGTCTCAAAGCACACAGCCTTGGAAAAGGCATGAAATGGGATAAAAGAGCGCTTACTTGTAGAACTGTTTTTGCTGGGCAGACATGTCGACTCTGAGGATTTGCTCCACTTTAGCCGGCAGGGATTTCTCCACGTCTTTCTTGACACGACGCAATAGGAAAGGTTCCAGAACTTTATGTAGGCTCTGATAACCATTATCCCTGCCTTTACCATGCTCATCCTCAAAATCCTCCCAGGACTCAAACCTAAAGGAAGGCAAAGTAAAAAAACAGGGGTTTTAAAGTTTTGATGCAAGGACCCCTAAATATTAGGACTCCCTTTCTAAAATATAAAGCATAAAGTATGTAAAATATCACATTTTATGATTACATTCAGAAATAATGTAATGTAAAATACATCCTATATACATTATTATATTATTTGATGTTAACTGTTAAGGGGGGTGGGGTGGGGGAAATGCTATTTCATGCATTCATAAAATATGAAGGCAGCTACACAAGTTCATGTTTAATAACCAGTTTATACTGTATTAGAAAATATGCATAATATTATACATTTGTTTCTTAAATTGAATAATTGGCTTTTATACTGTTATTGTACTTAAGCCAAAATAATAGTTAAGAGTATGATATATCTCAATGATAATTACAATTTAAATTAAATAATAATACAATTTAAAATCACCGGTTTCTATTAATTTATTCTAAAATATAATTTTCCCTGTGAATTTTCAGCATCATTACTCCAGTCTTCAGTGTCACATGATCCTTCAGAAATCATTCTACTATGCTGATTTGATGCTCATGAAACATTTCTAATTATTATCAATGTTAAATCATTTGTGCTGCCTAATAGTAGTGTATTTCTGGAAAAAAAAAAAAAATATGTTCCTGTTTTCTATCCAATATTAATTTTCCATGTAGAAACAAAGAATCCACATTTATTTGTAGTTCTTTCACAATAAATAGTGTTCAAGACAAATATATTAACATTTTCACTTTTTGATGGCTATAAAAAATGTGTATATATATATATATTTATATATATACATTTTTTTTTTTTTTTTTTTTCTTCTCATTTGTTTTGGTGGATCCCAAATGGCAAATGTGAACTTGTATTGTCATTATCTGATGATGCAAACCCTGACTGTGAGTACCTACTTGTCAGGCATAAGAAAGTGCAGAAGGGACCACAGCTCTTTGAGTGAGTTCTGCAGTGGGGTCCCAGTAATGAGCAGCCTGTGATTGGATCGAAAGTCGATCAGAGTTTTATATAGCAGCGAGTCGTCATTCTTAAGCCGGTGAGCTTCATCAACTCCGAGGAAAGCCCAGTTTATATTCCCCAGCACTCCCTGCACACACAGACAAGCCTTGACTCAATAATGTGCAAATAATGACGAACAACTCATTTCCATGTGACAGAGTCAGTACAAAAGATTAAATCAAAGATTATTATACCTTGTCCTTCAGTAGAATTTCATATGTGGTCAAAAGTGCATTGAACTTGATCCTTTTTGTCTGCTGGTGGATCCATTCATAGTCCCGGATCTGGTCAAAAACAGAGCGTTATACCTCAAAATAGCATTATAATTGCATTCTTCTTCTTTTTTCGTGCAGTTGGATTGTCTCAGCATGTGAACTAGCTTACTGTCTTTCTACTTGTGACGTCTCCCAGGTACACCACTACATTCATATCCGGGGCCCAAGTCTCAAACTCCCTCTGCCAGGAGGTAAGGGTTGACAGGGGCACCACCACGATGAAGGGACCATAAAGCTGGTGCTGATGGAAAAGGTAGGACAGGAAGGAGATCGTCTGAATGGTCTTTCCCAGGCCCATTTCATCAGCCAAGATAACACTGTTACACCTACAGAACATAACAGAAATCAGAGATGAAGAGAACAAAAATGTAGATGGACTCAACTATTCTTCATGATCACAAACTAATATGACAGCATGATAACCACTCTTCTTTTTAACTAAAACTTAAACTCTAAAAAAATGTTTTTGTTAAATAAAATAACAGAAATATTAAATGAAAAAGTTAAACAAATTAGAAATGTTGTCTTGGCAACTAACTGAAAGTTGAAGTACTATAATTACAAAAACAGACTTAAAAATAAATTAAAGCTAAAGGGAAATCTTTAGAAATAAATAAATAATAAAAACAACAACAAAATGACTCAAAATTAAAAATTACTACAATAAATATAAAAAATAACAGCTAATTTTATTAACAATAAAGTATATAAATTACTAATGTAGTATACTATATATAGAAAATAGCATATATTATACTAATATATATATATATATATTATATTTATATAAATAGTACTAAAATAACATTGATAATAACCAGTAGGGTTGTCACGGTTATTCTCTTTTTTACAATTTAATAATTTCTTCATTCAATAAATACAATTAAATATTAATATTAGCCAATTACATTTTCATTCAATTAAAACAATGACATAATATCTTCAAGTATTTCTACACTGTTAATATGACTTATTCCAATAAGTAAACAGTCTTGTCAATACTGTTGTTTAATTAATAAAACATCACATTTATTAGGATTCATTTATACCAGTGTTTCTCAACCGTTAGGTCAGGACCCAAAAGTGGGTTGCAAGACCATTTTGAGTGTGTCACAGAGTGTGTAGTCAAATAAACTAGTTAATAGAAACTAGTTTGGGACTGTTGTTAAAAAGCCTTATGGCTATATAAGCCTTAGTTGGACGGTACTTGTGTGTATGTCAAGCATTTTTGAGAAATACATTAGCTAGGTTCTAATTACTAAAATTTGGGGTGTGGTTGAGGAACCACTGATTTATACTTCAAAGTCTAAAGCCCAAAATATACTTGTGCAGACGTCCGCGGACCCTGCTGATGACGGAAATTATGTCACACGAATGACAATTTTTATCATCAGGAGGGTCTGCGGACGTCCGCGCACACTCTGCGTGTAGCCCAATTTTTGTGTCCAGTCGAACAGTGCACGTACAACAGCGCATATGCGAGTGACTTAAGCACTTGAAAAAAAGTCCAAAACGAATGTGATTTTCCACACTTAAGGCCAAAGGAGTGTACTTTGAAAGGCTTGCACACTCAACTGTGCATGAGATTAAGCGATTGCAAAGTATTAAATGTGAAAATTCCTGTTCAAAAACTCCACGTGTACGTTACATACCTGCACCAGGAGTGAGCCAGCCAGTTGACTCCATCTAACTGGTAATCTCGGAGTTCAAGGCTCTCATTTCCAATGTAAGAAGGCTGCTTCTTCAAAGGCAAAAATCGTGGCCTCTGTTTCAACACCTTCCATTTGGGCAGAAAAAGACGACAGGGTTGACATAACATATCGTGGCACAATGCTTAATCACACTTTCTCCAAAACATAACACAGATAAGAAACACAGATACCATCAGTACACACTCTCAATCTCACCTTGCACTCTTTGGAAGGGATTGTTTTACAGGCATTTCTGTGTTGGAAACTGTCAACGCAGGCCTGAAATTTCTTTCCTATTAATGCGCCATCCTCCCATGTGCACTCTGCATACGGCAGCCCCATCCACTTACACAGGTACTCTGGCTCATTGGAAGTGGCTTTATGGGCTGTTGCAACATATCAGAAAATGATTAGAAGTAGTAAACATCTCCTCTGGGCAAGTACATTAGAAATAGTGCACACAAAAGCAGTGAACTTACCGGGTAAATCTGAATGTGCTTGTGATTTCCCTGTTCTTGTTGCTGATTAATGAGAGAAAAAGAAAATTAGAAACAGAACATAATAGGCAAACAGCATCCACTACCGTTCAAAAGTTTGGGTCGAAAAGAAAAGAAACAAAAAGTAATTCAAACCTTTATTCAGCAAAGATGCATTAAATTGATCAAAAGTGACAGTAAAAACATTAAAGAGGCTTTTTGCTGTTCTTTTAAACTTTCTATTCAAAGAATCAAAGTAATAAGCAATTTAGCAAAACATTAAGCAGCACAACTGTTTTCAGCATTAATAATAGGGATGGGGCGATGTCTACAGTAAAACGTTGCGATAGACGATGATATCGGGGGGTTGCGATTGAGCACAAAGCCCCATTAATGTGGCGCGCGTCTGGAGAAAGAGAACGCGCACACAGAGATGAAAGGTCTTGAATGAAGCGCATTCGGGATATAGAGGATATAGTGCTGAATAGGGATGGGCGATATCTTATCGTTTGCGATATACCGGTAAAAATTCTCCCCACAATAAGAATTTGACTTCCCGCGATAATAACGATAAAGCCTAGTTGATAGCGCAACCCATCCGCACAGTGCCGCCGCTGGCCATCTCTTGATGCTTAAAGCGTTTACTTTATGATGGCCGCGGTGGCTGCGTTCGTCACTTTGTATAGAATTTTCTTGTGGTGCCCCCGCAGCACTCAGTGCCCTAAGGTGCCCGCGCAATGGGAGTGGCGGCACTGAATCCGCATCTCACGTGCAGAGCGAAAACAACTATGGCGGAAGCTGCGGAAGAGTTCATAGCTAAACGAGGGGCACCTGAGGGTAATCTGAACCTGTACATACAGATGTATTTTCACTCGCTGAGCACTTGGACTGAGCGCTTAAGAGATTCGCTCTTTCTCAATCGATCGGTAAAGCACACTATTTCAGTTCATCTCAATGAATGCGCAGTATTTGACGCATATTAAACACTAGTGTAAGGCGCGCGACTGAGAGTGCTCAGTGTTTCACACACACTCAAAGAGAGAGCGAGAGAGTCTTATACCACACAGAATTGACGTGCTACATGTAAACAATATCCTTTGTTGTATTTTCCTGTAAAATAATGCCGTTTATTTGGAATTATTCAGCCTTTCGTGAACAGGAAGAAACGAATGCACAAACGGGAATCTCATTGGCTGGCGTGCACCTATTACGGGGCCTGTTTTGATTTCAGCAAATCAGTTCGAATGAGCGCTGACAACGTGATTAATATTCATGAACCCAGAAGCTCATTATTCCTTAGTGCAGTTTATTTTTATTAGTAGAAGAATTCGTGGTATTATTATCTTATCAACTCAAATTACTGAAGTTCTATCATTAAATCATTATTTTCAACTTTTTTGTAATCTGAAGACATTTTTGGGATAATTACTTTAGCTGTTTCTGCTATTTTTACCACTGTTTGCACCATGTATGAATAAATACAGAATCGGTTTACATGTAAAACTTGTCATTGATTTCAAAATTATTATTGTTTGTATTGTGTGATGTTTTTCAGCACAGTTGCACTATTTAAACATTACCTGCACCTTTACAGAAGACAAGTATATCTGCAACTTTTCCATTTCTGAAAAGGCTGGTGTGGAATTTTACATAAAAAAATTATTAATTTAATATATATATATATTATATTATATTTAATTAATAATTTTTATGTATTATAGGAGCCTATTTGATGACATGTACGTTTTACTTTAGATCATTGTTTTTCTGAAACTCGCAAGAATGCATGCAGCTTTCACTTGTATCCAAAAACATGGGGAATGATAATACATTTATCGTCATTGATATCGTTATCGCAATAAATACTAGAAAATATCGGGATACATTTTTAAGTCCATATCGCCCATCCCTAGTGCTGAAATATCATTACCACAAATGATTCTGAGTGCTTGTGATCCTGAGTGGTGTGGTCCGCACCGCTATTTTGACGCTCTGCTCACTTCAACTAGAAACAGGAAAATGGTGCTATCATTCTGTCTTGCGGTCCGGATGGAAACATGCCGAGGTCCAGATGCGTTCCACGGTCCGCCATTTGAATATCATTGGTTTAGTTTGTGTAAAACATCTAGTAGCCTATTCATTCGTTTTTTGCACAATAAAATCTTTCGTGTTTAAATTGTGTTCATTGAACTGTTTTGAATGTAATTTGTATTGTGATCGGGAGCAACTTCATTATTTGCAGGGTGGCTGTTTTACTGCCTTTTTGATCAAATAAATGCAGCCTTGGTGAGAATCAGAGACTTATTCCAAAAGCATTAAAATAACCCCAAACTTTTGAAAAGCACTGTAAGATTGTCTCATTAAAGTAGGCATTGACGGAAGTTGCAATCGTTTTTCTTCCCTATTGTGACGTATATTTGAATAAAACAGCTTCTCGAACAAGGAAAAATGTAGGGCGGGACTTGATTGTGTCATTGGTTGTGGTTTGCTACTGCTGTGATTTCATGTGATTGACAGGTTGTCCCGCCCTCACGCCAGTAAACACGTCATCAGAGAAGAAACGTTGTTGCAAGAAGGAAGGGAAGTTATTTTGATCAAAGATTACAAGGGCACATACATTTTAAATATAATAATGATGTGCATGGATAAATCATTAATACTAAACATTGCAATATTCCATATTACAGAGAATTGTCAATTTTGATTTCATGGTGACCAAGTCAGAACTTACCAATCACTCTCTCTAATATCTGGAATTGCTTGCTCAGGTCATTGGTTAGTTCTTGCTGGCAATTGTAATATTCTAAATCCTCAGGTGATGCTTTCCTCAACCTAAAAAATGTAATTGTAATGTACACGTTTGCTGTCAGATTCAGGTCTGTAAAAATGGCATTCATGCTTTAAGATGCCAGTTTCTTCTAGAGATCATATAAAAACGGAAATATGGCATCTTTGTGAGCACTAACCAAGAATTAAGCTCATCGTTTTTCTTCTTGAAGTTTTCCAGCTTCTTAATCCCTTTGACTTTCTGCTCAGTGAGGGAATCCACACTCTCCCAGGTGTTGTGGATGTAGGACCAGCCTTTCCACTTGACGAGGAACTGAGTTTCCCCTTCCTCTTTCTCAGGGTCAAAGTCTGCTCCAGGGTCCCCATTTTCCTCAATAGCATAGTGGGTTGTGGATGGTCCAGTAGCTGTTAACAAGGATGAGAAAAGAATGAAGGGTTTCAATAAATAACACACAACTGCGGTGTGTATCACTGAATATTAAGTCCGAAGAGAAAAACCTTTACCTCCTTTCTTGCCAATCCTGGTATCAACGACCTTCTCGATGGTCTCACTGTCATCATCCTGTTGCTCCTCGGCTCCTTCCATTTCGATAAGGTCATCAGAGTCCGTCTCGAAATCATTCTGGTCCTCCTTGTAACTGCAACACATGCTTCATCATTACTATTTGACATAGTCATAATACTGTATGGGTCAATCACAAATAAGAATCTTTATCAATGATAAAGAAATGGGGTGTGCTCTGAATCCATGCTAGTTTTGTATGTTTTGTTTTAACTATACCATGAAAGAAAAGTTTCAATTTATTGACTCTAAAAATGTCATGTGGTGTTAAAAAAATAGGTAGTTTTTGTTGCTCAAGGAGTAGCAAAATATTTTATAAATAAAATGCAGATAAATATCAGTTGTCACTCTATATCTCCCAATAATAGGTCTTAATAAGATGATATTTAAATACTATTATTATGATCAAAGCTCTGTAGTTTTTGTGTGTGTGAGAGATGGTTGAGAGATGTAATAAAGGTTCCTCAAAAGCCTGATGAATAATATTTGATACATTTTGACTAGGGATCAGGGGCGTAGCCAGCGGGCGGGCCTGACGGGCACAGGCCCGCCCACTATGATGACTAGGCCCCCCCAGTTTGTTATACAAATATAATAATATTTGTTAAATAACAGTTGTTTAAATTATTTTAATGTAATTACAAAAATTTTATAGCATCTCAAATACTAAAATAAATAAAATGTACTTTTTTTTACAGTCTATGGTTTTTGCATAATGCTTGATGAGTTTGATTGACAGCTGTGTTAGGCAATTAGGTGTCAGGCTGTCTCATGTATGTCACGCGGCTCGCGCCTGTGAGTTCATGAAGTGTGTTCACCTGTTCACTTAGCCTATAAATTGCAGTTGTGTGATAGATAAACAGCAGCGATGCATAATTCTATAAAAAGGATTAACGCGGGAGAGAACCCATCCATCAGGCCACAAGTAACGTTAAGACTTTTCAATTCCAAGCGCGCGTACATTCTGTAAAGCCGCGAACACGCCATCAGTATTTGACAGTCATGATTGTGTAGGGGTAAGGTGCGTGGCACTAAGTTTTGACACAATTTGACCTGAGGTTCGAATCCGCCTTTTGCCGAGCTATCTGTACTTCCTTTTCCCATTACATATCAGATCGGAAAGGTGTTTATTTTCATTTAAAAATTAAGAAAATATTTGAAAAGTGGAAATAAAGTGTCTAACGTTTGTTGTAACCGCTGCTCGTGTTTTGTATGTGGACAGGTTGTAGCTAGAGTTTTGGTTTATGTTGACAGTGATAGTGACCCCCCCCTGCGTGAAAGTGCCCGCTCACTTTTGCCCAGGCCCGACCAAAATTTTGGCCGATACTAATAATTCTTTATATTTGAAAGCCGATAACCAATATAAAGGCCAATAAATCTAAATAAAATGTTTATACAATTTTTGAGAGTCTAATTACAAAAACAAAAGTCTCACCATTAAAATCCATCATTGAAGTCCCAAGCACATAATTATAATGTTCTCATTCTAATTGTATGTAGCCTATATTTTCAGACTGTGTCAGACATATTTCAAGCAATTCAAAAACATCATGGCGAACAGTTGGCATCTGAAGTGTCTCAGCTGAAGGAAATAATCGGCTTTAAAGGGTTAGTTCACCCAAAAAAATAATGAAATTAAAATAATGTAATTTATTACTCACCCTCATGCTGTTCCACACCCATAAGACCTCTGTTCATCTCCAGAACACAAATTAAGATATTTTTGTTGAAATCCGAAGGCTCAGTGAGGCCTGCATAGAGAGCAATGACATTTCTCTCTCAAGATCCATTAATGTACTAAAAACATATTTAAATCAGTTCATGTAAGTACAGTGGTTCAATATTAATATTATAAAGCGACAAGAATATTTTTGGTGCGCCAATAAAACTAAATAACGACTTATATAGTGATGGCCGATTTCAAAACACTGCTTCATTAAGCTTCAGAGCGTTATGAATCGGCGTGTTGAATCATGATTCGGAGGGCCAAAGTCACGCGATTTCAGCAGTTTGGCGGTTTGACACACGATCCGAATCAAGTCGTTATTTCGGGGTTTTTTGGCGCATCAAAAATATTCTCGTCGCTTTATAATATAAATATTGAACCTCTGTACTCAAATGAACTGATTTAAATATGTTTTTAGTACATTAATGGATCTTGAGAGAGGAAATGTCTGGCTAGGCAGGCCTCACTGAGCCATCGGATTTCAACAAAAATATCTTAATTTGTGTTCCGAAGATGGTCTTACGGGTGTGGAACAGCATGAGGAAGGGTGAGGAATAAATGACATTATTTTCATCTTGAAATATTGCAAACAATATATTCTTACATTTACTTTTTCAAAAGTCAACAGAGATTTCACAGCAACAAGACACACGTACCACAACCTGTTTTTATAATTATACTAAAAGGCCTTTTACTTGCTACAAAGCATGAATTAGTATAAACAGATGACATAAGACAATGTAGTAGATACAAACAGGCTCTTTAGCAAAGTTTTGATCACGTTGATAATTTAGAGGCCTTAGAAATATGATACAGTAGGCTGCATAGGGATAAGTTTAAAAAAGACATTTTGAATACATGCAAGTGTATACATTTTATTTATTATTTTCAAATATATTTTTAAAAAGGCAAAACTATAGAAAAGTATTTTATAGGGCTGTAACGATTCATCGTATATCGAGATCTTGCGATATAAAAATGTGACAATATATAACGTTGATTTAAACGGAATGACTCGCGATGAAGTTAGTTTTTTTCCAAGACTCAGCTTACTGTATTTATAAAGTATAAATCCCCCCAAAAATGTAATTCTGTCATCTACTCACCCTCATGTAGTTTCAAACCTATGAGATTTTCGTTGATTTTTCAAATACAAATGAAGATATTTTTATGAGAGATTTCTGTCCCTCCAAAATTAAAGTTAATTCCCCTAAAACTTAAAAGATCTAAAAAAAATAAAAAATAAATGGCATATGGCATCGTAAAAATAATCAATCGAGCGGTCTAATCCAAATCCAAATCTTCTGAAGAGACATGATTGCTTTATATGACGAACAAATTTAAAACAACGTGCATACTGTAGTAAACACGGACATTAAAACGATTGCGTGATGTGCGAGAACAACATGAGAGGGAGGGAGTAAATGAAGAGAGAATTTTAATTTTTGCACAAACTAACCATTTACAGTTTGTGAATAGTCATTTTGATACACTTTCTTGTGATTAGAACTGAAAAGGTTTAATTTTGTTAAACATACGTATCGGATCTAAATCAATTGTTTAATAAACACTTAAGGCACTTTTTTTATTTAGTTAAATATCGCACTTAATATCATCCCGTGGACTTTATACCGAGGTATTATCGTATTGTGAGATTTTGATATTTGTTACATCACTAGTATTTTACCCCACCACCCAAAAATATCAAAAATTAATCAATTGAAAGTGCATGTCATGCATACAATAAAAAAACCTAATGTATTTTTGATTATATCTGACAGAAGTATGGCATCTCCCATACATGCAATCTACATACACTTCTTGGTAAGAACAATCCAGACCTGACTTTAGTGGCTGCTCGCCGCCTTGTTTGTCTTTTTGGGGTATCCTCCTCATCCTCATCGTCATCATCATCGTCATCATCTTCATCTGAGGATTCCTGCTTCCTCTGTTTCCGTCCCTTTTGCGACTGCTGTTTGCCAGCAGATGATTTGGTCTGTGGTCTGGGAAGAGAAGAGCGCACACACATTTAAATGCACTCATTCAGCATACTAGGCTTTTTGCCTTTCGTTCCGCGTCCCCGATGTGTTTGCTAGTGTATCGATTCATTTCCACGCCTACAAGCCTGACTCATGAGCCAATAGCCTTGAGACAGCTGTCAGACAATAAAGCAGTGCTAATTGCTCATATATTACACGCATTAATCAATTATTAAATATTTTGCCAGAAATAGGATATATGCTTTATCATAAATCAGCACAGGTATCCTAAATTGTTAGAGTAACAATCACATCACCAATTTTAGCGCAAACATAGCAATTAGAAATGAGCCCATGAATCATCATTTTTATTTAATAAGACAGCTCACTTAATAATTCACGATGCGCTGTCTGAAGGCCAGGCTTCGCTACACCCTTACCTTCTAGCAGGAAGTCGTCTGGATCTAACTTTTCTCTCTTCCTGCTCACTCTCTGAACTGCTGGCCTCTTCCTCAACATCCTCTTCGTCTTTTGAGTCATCATCTTTCCAGGTATTTCTTTCAACACAGAAATACCACAGGTTCATCTATTGGACGTCTAATAGCTGTAACTGCTACCCTACCATAAAGCTGCAAGCCAGCCGGTTCCACTTATTACCCACCACGCAGGCAATCTAATATGCTAGGAGAGACGAGTCGGCCCATATACACCAGCATTTAAAAGATTTGTTTATGCTTTTGAAAGAAATCTCCAATGCTTACCAAGGCTGCATTTATTATGATCAAAAACACAGTAAAACAGTAATATTGTGAAAAAATATTACAATTTAAAATAACTCAGATATTCTATCTGATTATATTTTAAAATGTGATTTCTGTCATGGCAAAGCTGAATTACTTCATTAATTCAGTGTCAGATGATCCTTCAGAAATCATTTTAATATGCAGCTTTGGTGCTCTATTATAATTATCAATGTCGAAAACTGTTTTTTTTCTTCAGGATTCTTTGATGAATAGAAAGAAACAGAATTTATTTGAAATAGAAATATTTTGCAACATTATAAATGTCTTCACTGTCATTTTTGATCAATTGTATGCATCCTTGCTGAATAAAAGTATTAAAGAAAAAAAAAACCCAGAATGAATGTATGATTTTTTTTTTTAAATCAAAAGTTTGCATTCACTGACTTTTATATTTTACTTGTTATTAGCCATGCTTAAAATGTATGAATATCGTTGCACTACAAAAACAAAATATCTTAATAATGATATCAAATACTTTTGAATATGAACAATACAATATGAATATAAACAATGAGCTTAAAGGACATTTACATGCACAACTATGGGTGAGTCCAAATATTACATACTATATGTTATATATGGAGACAATTATGATAACAGAAATATGGTAACAGTGAATTATGGAAAAAGGTGGGTGGGAGACCTAATTTAATACTTTCTGTACACTTACTCTTTCTTTTTCTGTCGTGAGCTTTTTCTTTTGGGACTTTCCCCCTCTGAATCACTGCTGCCCTAGAAACCCATGAAAATCCATTTTGAATAAATGACACTAGATCAAAAAGCATGAAAATGTCATGTTTCAGATTCATCAAGGTAACAAACCTTTCAACACACAGGGAATGTTTACACTACTTGGGCTGCCAAGCCTGATCAGTTCTGAGTCCAGGGCCAAACATAAATATTTATGCTTTAGTAAGTATCTATGTCGGTGATTACTTTGGTCCAAGAAGCAGAACATGTCAACATACTGCAAATGCCAACTGAGAATGTGACAGACCACCAGAGGTCAGTGTTGGATTATTTTTTTGCACAGCCAGCCTACCTCAGCTCCGATGTTGAGGCGGGCAGGCTCTTGTCTGCTGCGACTGGATCTTCGAACACCATAAATATCTGGATGTTCCTCCCACATCTATGATGATTAGGAATACAATTAATTTGAAATGATAAAGCAATTAATCACCCGCTAAATTAAAGCCTCCAAGATTAAATCCAATGGGAATAATTCAGGATTTCTCCTCTTCAGACTGGCCTGTTTTTGTACCTTCTTCACGTCTGCCAGGTTGTCTTTCTTCCTGACTGGTTTGTCTTTGACCTGTGCTGAGGTCTGACGGGATTTGGACCCGGTGGATTCACTCCCCGACTCGAAGTGGCTCTCGGAATCGGAGGTGCTGTTGGACTCGGAATGCCGGGAACGAGCTCTTTCACTTCCCTGCTCGCTCTCCGACTGACTCCCAGACTCTGATCCAGAGCGGTTAGACTCCTCTGATGCTGAATTGCTATAACATTAAAGTCAAGATGTGCACGTTGAGAAGCAATGCAAACATCGAGTGGTTCTGAACAGTACAGTAGAAATCATGTTTATACATTTAATCGGAAATCTCAAGACATTATTGCAAGAAAAAAAAATCTCATATCTTGTGAATTGTCAATAGGTACATTTGTAAATTTATTTGAACTTTATATTTCTAAATCCCTTAATTATCTGACTTAAAGGTATAGTTCACCCAAAAATGACAATTCTGTCAACACTTACCCTTAAGTTGTTCCATAATATTTTATTCCATTACCGAAATTATTCAAAATATCTTCTTTTGTGTCCAGCAGAACAAAGAAATGTATACAGGTTTGGAACAACATGAGGGTGAGTAAATGACGACAATTGTCACTTTTGGGTGAACTAACCCTTTAAACATCAGGCTTTTCAACAAAATATATATATATATATATATATATATATATATATATATATATATATATATTTTAAGTAAACTCCAATTAGTAAACAACAATAAAAGTCCTCCAAGTGAAATGTCTTCAACCATTCTGTGTCTTTGTCATTGTCATTGTAAACAATAGCATTTTAAGGATTTGGAAACTGGGAAAGAGAAAATCCAATATAATATAAATGTAGCAGCATGGGAAATGTTTCTGCATTTAGCTGGAATTAACATCACTTGTTTAAAAAAAAATATATATATATGTATATATGCAGTAACACTTTACAAAAAGGTCTCATTTGTAAACTTTAGTTAAAGCATTAGAGAACATGCACTAACAATGAGCAATATTTTTTACAGCGTTTTTTAATGTTAATGTTGGTTATTAAAAATACAGCTGTTCATTGTAGGTTCATGTTAGTTTACAGTGCATTAACTAATGTTAACAAATTGTGTTAGTAAATGTTGAACTTAACATGAACTAAGATGAATACTGTAGAAGTATTGTTCATGGTTAGTTTATGTCAACTAATCCAGGTAACCAATGAAACCTTATTGTGAAGTTTTACCATTCAAGCTACTTTAATGACAGACAGACAACACCTGCAGAATTTTAATGATTCATTTAATTTTTCATATGTGATGAGACATTTGCATACAATCTGGTTTACTAAAAATGTAAACAAATAAAACTGCTATTTCAAAAATATCCTTTATGAAATGTGAAAGTATATGATATAGTGCACCATCTTGCAGGTCATTTTGTGTGGTCACTTTGCCCTTTGAGTATAAAATTAAGCGCAATGGCTTCTGTCTGAAATAAGCCCACCCCCTTACTATAAATGTATAGCTCAAAAGAGCATGTATATCTTCCTTACATAGTTTAAAAATGAGCTAAAGACACTATAATGTGAAATCTACTCAACATGTACTCCTAAAACCGCATGTTAGTGTCTCGGTAATGCTCATTTAATCTGACACGACGGCATTCATGGGAGACCACAACGCAGATCTGAACACGAGCGCTAGCACATTGAGTCCTTTGATGGAATGCACTGCTAGAAACAACCACCACCCCCATCATGTGCTTGAGGAGAAACAGCTGCTGACAAAGCAGCCGTACCAGCCAGACTGTCCTTATATGGCTGATGACGTCATATATGGGAGGGCCTAACCTCTCAACTGAATTCTGATTGGCTGCTTATCGCTAGCCAACTGAAGGTCCAATGAAAACTCAGTATGAAGTCATGTGACCTCCAAAAGACTTCCTGCTTCCGCTTCCTGTAGTTCCAAGAAGCATTTATGTAATGCAGCAACTAATACAAGCTCTGCAGCACAAAGCAAGAGCCATTTTGTGACTTTGAGGACTTTCAGCCATTTAATGAAACCAGTCTCATACTGTGATGAAACAAAGCAGTGCTTTTTTCATGTAGCACTAAGCCATATGAACATCTCAAATAAAGTATATTGGCTATAATATAGGAAAAATAGGACGTCTGGCATCTTTTTCCAGCTCTTGCTTCTTTAGCAATATTTAGAAAATGGCTGCCACGGCTAAACAACAGTGAAGACATGCTTCTGAGGATAATGAATTCATTTAGGCTCTCACAAGCATCTTTAACACTTTAGAAATGATTTGTCAACTGTAAAAATCAACATATGTTCATTTGCAAATGCATGATCACATAAACAGTGTTACATAAAACTGCTGTGTGTAATTGTAAAAAGATAACATACATTTGAGGGGGTTTTTCGATTTAGACACTGGTGTCTGGAACATATGCAGGGGCCTCAAAGCTGTGTCATCAATTCAGATGGAAATTCTTGACAAACGACCATGAAAATAATGACAGACCCGGTCATAAGCACTAAATACAACATCAACACATCATGTGCTATTGTTTTTTAGGCTGATATGATGACCACTTTGTAACAGGGTAAAAGCCCCACTGATGAGGTCTTGTGTTGGTAAAAGTTAAAAAATATAGGCTACTTAAAAAAAAAAAAAAAAGCTGTGCGCCAGTGTTTAACTGTCAATGTCCATTTCAAATGGCAATTATAGCCAAGTGAATACGTTACAATTACGTGACTTACCGCATATTGTGAGGCTTTGAAACTGAATAAGTGATCATTAAATCTTCCAATTCTATTCTATTGTTGCATTATTTGATATTTCCCTGGATAAACAAAACAAACCTTTGAAAAATGGCATTTGATGTTCCCTAATCATTTTATAATATTAAGGAATTGTTAGCCTAAAATAATGCATATATAAACACATTTCTGTAAAAAGAGAAATTACTGTTAATATGAACCCAATGACATTATTTACAACTCGATTAGTTCCAGTTTTCCTACTTAAATAAAAGTAACTTTGAGTGTAATAACCATATTAATTTGCGTTGCATCTTCCAATCAGGATAAGACATCCTTGGTTTGGATGCATGTTATAATGGAACATATATGGAAAACAATTTTAGTCATAGGCAATGCTAAAACAAAAATACTCTTTATAAAATAAAAAAGGGGACTAGATGCTAAAATATTTTTTTAATGAGGTCCAATGCAACAGTAAATTATTTCAAAAGGTGTGTGTATTAAAATACATGATTGCTGTGCTGAGCTAGTACTTTATTAATATTTACATGAGGTAATAAACCCAGTGACATTAGGAAATTATAAATGTTTACCCCATAAACAATTAAGACCTTAAAGCATAGGACACATTTTAATTCCCATGTGTGACCCCCCAAATGAAACTTTAGGATCAGGCACAACTGTATTTGTTTTTTTTAATAAAACATTTAAAACACATAAAAGTGATTAAAACTTCCTATATTAAGCAACAGCTTGTCAGGACAGTTAGGAGGGAAGAAAAAACACAATTGCACATTAAATAAACAAAAGTGATAGTTTTGTTTGCTATTAATAATGAAACAAAGAAAATAATTCAAAGTATGTACAACATATGCAAATGCAAAATAATACTCTTTACTTTGGACAAAATTAAATTGCTTTAAACATTGTATTCGAGTGAAATTAAAATATTTCAGGAAATCAGACTTAACAGGTTGTGCATACAAGGACTGCAACATCAATTTACATCTATCAAATGCTAAGCTGTCATATAATGTTAAAGTAAAAGTGTTTAAAATGTCATTAACCTTACATAGTGGTGCATTGCAGCACATACTACTAATCAGACAAGGTCATTTCACACTATGACTTTAAAAGGGAAAATAATATTACAGTAATCACTGCTCAAATCTGTATAAAACTGTGCATCTTGAGTATAAATTTTGGTAAAGGCCCATAGGCCTTGTATTCACTTTTAGAAATACTAGCAAAATCAGGGTGTGGCTATACATCTACCCCAAGGTCAACGATATGAAACCCATCTAAATTTACAGACATTGTGGTAAAAACTTCTGCACAGGTGATCAACCATGCTTGTAAAGGTAAACAATCAAGACACATGTTAAAAAAAGAGAGGAAAAAATATGAAAGATCGTACCTGGAAGCATTGCTTTGAGTTGAGCCTTCATCTTCCTGCTTTTTACTTTTATTCTTCATCATGATTTTGTCTTGGGATTTGTTAATGATGATCTTTTGTCCAGGTATAAACTGTCAAAAGTTTAAAGTTGGATGAACCATCAAAAGAAAAAAAGTCCGTTGCGTTGCATTGAAACAGTCAAGTTGGGCTCGGAAAATTGAAAATAAATACATATTTACAGTATTACTAAAGTTAAAAGGCATCGGAATTGAAATGACACCTGCTCGACTCTATTCGTTGTCAAATATCCATGTGTCGATGGCATTTCAAGGCAATACATTCACAGAGCCACATGCATAAATTCGTACTGCGTCACCAGACAAAGGACGATTAAAACATAACGTTGAAAGCAAATAAATTCGACAGTAGAAAAGAAACAATGTAAACATACCTATTGCATTGACAGGAGGAGGATTGTAGTAGTACATTCACATCTGACAAAAAATATCCGATTTGTTACTTCGGCCATAACAATAAAAAAAATCAAAAAGAATCCAGAATTGAGATTAAAATAACAATCGGAATAATATTCGAAAAGAAAAATAATATCAGTAATCCACCGATGGCTATTTGAATGGAGAGAGAGAGAGAGGGAGAGAGAGTAGAAGAGCCCAGCAGAGCGCACTAAAAATGGAGGACCGCCATGGCTGCCAGTGCGAGGCAGGGAAAACAACGACTGGCCACTCTACGCACACACACGGCGTTTTTCGACGAAACAGTCACAAAACGTACGCGTTAACGTCTCTATAGTCCAAAACGTACGAAAACGAACGATTTCGCGCGATTACGGTGCCCCTAGAGGCACTCAAAGTTCACCAAAGTTGAGATATAAGTGCTATTGAGAGCCCTGCGAGGCTCAACGCTCTCCCCTTCCCAAGGTTCATCCGCCATCTAAAGCTCCTTCCCAGCTCTGAGAGCTTAGCCTTTGATTGACGTTCTCTCCATTTACCCAGGGCTCAGGTGATGCACGAAAGACCCACCCCTTTTATTTTAAATAAAAACTAACTGTTTTACAGATAAATTAAAACCTCAAGTTAGTCGTTCCACTGCTATACTTGTAGGTTAGCACTGATTAGTGGTTACAAAGGGCAGGTCTTATCTTCGTGTTAATACATTTATTTCTGTAAGCCTTCACTTCCTGCATAGACAGGAAATGAGACAAGAGACTGCCATTTTGCAGTGAGTGCTGGACTACACTGGACACCATTTTAGACCCTTTAATTTGAAACCTTTTACACCTGCTCTGTATATGTAATGCGCTTTGCAAATGTGATATTTGAAAGAGGACGGTTGCATGAACCAAGAGCTTGCAGGCTGGCAAATGTGTGATTTTAATTCAACAGGAAATTAGAGGGTGTATCCTTGAATGGAATAGATAAAGCTTGAAAATAAATGGGCGAAAGTCAATTATTGAATACAAACTTAATGTACCAAAATTAAGCCAGCCATTAAAGGGAGTTAAAAGACATAACTCTTGAAAATATCACCTAGCTTGTTAGTAAATAATTAATAGTTCGGGAAGTAAATTGCATTTTTTTTTTATAAATAAAGAAAGGTTGAACTTGGAAAAGCTGTGTTGGACGCAAGCCGCAAAGTAAATTTGCGAAACGTCATTCTTATTTTCCATCCAATAAGAGCAACTCGATATTGTTCAAATCACGAAACTTTTTTATTTTTATTTTAAAAAGGCAAAACAAAAAAAACATGGATTAACTGTTAAATACAGGCATTTCATTAAAACAACAACATAGCAGTCAAATGACAATACATACATTTGTTCAGCACATTTGCGAATGAATTAAAAACATCATAGCAAAAATCAAACAATGTCTCTCCAAATCCAAAAGCAAAACATGAGCCGCCATCTTCCTCATTAAGCAGTAGTCTCCACTTGACTGTCCAGAATTGGTTCTTAATGAAATCAAAAAGGAGAAGGGAAAACATGTAAACCCCAAATGTATTCTTAAAGATGCGATGACAGCTTTTCATTAAAACGATAACGTGTAGCTATGAACATGAAATCAGAATCCTGTTTTATATGGTTCTCTAACTAGCGCTTAAAAACTTTATGATGGCCAATCAGGACAACTTCAAACATTAACATGCACAACTTGTCCATATAATAATAGTAGCATAACAGCAAAATGCATTGTTATTCAAATATTGATCATTAAATGCTAACAGAAGAATGCTATGTAGCTGCCGCAAATGCGTTTGCATGATTTGGTTACATTCACCTACAAATGTGAGTGCAAGACACTCAATTCACACAATTTCGGAAGCGTTATCACAAGAAACAACACTACAAAAACCTTAACTTTCAACTACCAGAAAATCCATTGTAGCTGGATTTAGTTCACTTATCGTTTTCTTATTACATTGATTCTCAGAAAGTAGCTTTACGATAGACCCACGGTTTAAAAAAAAAATCACAACATATTACACAACATATGTCTGTCATTAGCTAGCATTTCAGTGGATGCGCTTCACAAAAGGTAAACTTCTTCCAATAATCATGTTTTTATTTAATAATAGTAATTAATGTTAATGATACAAGAACAAAGTTGTATCCAAGAGTTGAGTCTACAAAGCAGAAAACCATTGAAAACTTCCAATTATTAAAGCGTGTTTATCCTTACTTATGCGATTGTTATTACAATGTGTAACTTAAAAGTGTATCGGAGGAAATTATCAAACTGTAAAAGTGTTGCAATTAAGTCATCCAGGATGTTTGGCCTAATAATGAAACAAAAAAAAGGGAAAAAAGAAAAGAAAGTGTGGCTTAACCACCAAAATGAGAAGCGACTGCAAAGGGTCCGTTCACATAAAGTGAAATTTTCATACTGATGGGTACAAGTACAAATATGAAGAGAATTAACAAAAAGAACACAAGTTGTCCCAAATGTTATAACGAAAAAGGAATTCTCAATAAAAAAAAAATGGTATGAAGCACATTTAAAAAAAATAAAAAAATAATCAGGCTTCAGAAAAGTAATGAAAATTTTTTTTGAAGCCACAACTTCCTTCTCAAAGGACGTATGGCATTTGCTTACTGAAAATGTCAGCGGCTTTATCCATAAGTTAAGTCACTGTCACTTGAGCTGCCACCTAATTATTGTAATGATATATCTAATGAAGAGGGATTCAAAATGTTTCGAAGGAAAATTTTCTTAATGTGAGGGACATAGGCTAATGCATTAGATTTAATGTGCAATGGTTAACGTACCATCATATTTTGTCTGTCCTGTCTGGATACTCATTCCAAAATCAAAAGCAGAAACCATCCATCACTCTAAATGTCAAGTAAAATGGAAATAATGTACTGTATTCCAATAGGGCACAAGTGAAATGTTTAATGCATAAAGTGTGCAACAGCCAATGAAAAAAGGAGGCCAATTGTGGCGCAGAATCAAGAAAGACGTGTAAAACAAGTTACACAAAAGCAGAATTAACTCACGCTGAGTCACGCTGGATAGAAACGCCAAGATGTGCATAAAAATGTATGCACGAGGCAGTTCATTTTTTTATCCAGGAAGACATGCGCATAAACTACAATGTAAAGATATTTACCAAATAAATCCCTCTATGCAAAGGGAAAAGAAATTACGTTGACCATCTCAACAGAGGATGTGATTGGACAACTGGACTAACTAGCGGATCAGTGTCATTGCTCAGCATCTCAAATGTTGGTTTGGGTTGGTCATTCTGAAATGCCTGAGCCAAAGTCTGTCATCAGAATCATTTGGTATAACGACCTCCCAGAACCACCTCACATGATTGCGTTCCCAAGCACCGAGCGAACGCAAGATAACACAACAGTGTTTACTGCGCTTCTTCTGCGCACTCTTGAAACGCAAGTCATTTATGATTTAGGATAAGAGCCACAGTGGCATCCCAGATTGTAAATTTCCAAGAAAGTGATTTTGTTCTTGAACACAAGGGATGGAAACATTGCTTTATTGGCAAATGTTTTATGCAGTATTCCAATTTTGCCAACAAGTTCTGCAACTTTTGTTGGAAACATAGCTACTGATCTCATGAAAGGTTTTCACTGAAAACAAGATCAAGTGAAGAGAGCATACAAGCATGCTCAGGTACTGAAGGCAAGTAAATTATATGAACAGTCATCAAAACAAAGTGTGAAAAAAATCTTTGCACCTTTCATAGCTGAAACAGGAAAAGAAAACATCCATAGGAAAAAAAAATCCTTAGCACATTTCCTTTGAGCTTTGATTTTTTTTCTTTACCTTTTATAAAACTGCAGCAATTGTAAATTTATCATTTTGATGAAATCCATTTTATGCTATTTATTAGTACTACATTTGCCTAAGCAAAAATACTTTCGTAGAGTTGTGGGGCCTAAATGCAGCTAAAATGACAGACATATGGAGTAATACCTTAATACAAATAAGTAACACTGAGGACTTACAGAGTAGTCTTCCCTTCCTTGAAAGGTTGCAGCAGTTTCCTCTTCAGGCAAACTTCTTCTGCAGGGAGAAGGACAATCAGTGAGATCACAGGTATAAAAAAAAAAAAAACACTGTCAGTTGAGAACTACATTAGCTGCTCGAGTGTCACATTGCCTTATATTTAATTCAAGCAAAACATTGTAACCGTTTAGTAGTGGAAGGAATTAAGCCTGAACCCTACATCACTTTTAAGCGATTTTCTTTTAAGCTTCCAAATAGCATTAACTCCATGCAAAAGTCGCTGCCATGATTGTAGTGTGTTCTGAATGGCCGTAAAGCCATTGGTTTATACGTGACGCGTCCACACGAGCGTGAAGGTGCGCGTGGCAAAAATGATGGCATCGCGGAGTGGCGCAAGACCCCATTTCACATGGCGGCATACATCGCATTTTTTGTAACTTTCCGCATGGCTCTGCATCCAAAGATGCACGAGTTTGAGGCGAATTTAGCAGCGCATGACGTCTCATCACACCAGCACCCAGTTTGCACGTACAAATTAGTTGCTTATATTTACAAAATGAGCCTAAAGCAGCAGAAATAAGCCCTTTTATTGAAAATAAAGAAAAATTCACAAAACTAAATTAAATATTTAAGAGATCGTTAAAGGGTTACTTCAGTGATTTAGCATTAAGCTTTGTATTTAAACTGGGTCATTTATGCAGTAGAAATGTGAAATTATTTTTGAATTTGGTGCCTCCTTGACTGAGAAAATAAAAATAAAATGTATTTTGTCTCATGTGGATGAAAGAAACAACTCCCAGAATGCACTTGCTTCGCTGCCCTACGAGGCCACTCCGTACACCGTCGTTTTGATCTTCATAGTAATACAATCATTTCGTTCAGTTAGAGAATAAACACTACAATTAAAAACTGAACGTGTCTTTTCAATAAAGTGTGAGTGAGCCAAACGAAAGTCACGTCACAGACGCAGCAGGAGTCAGATTTCATTCGAGCGGAGCAGAGCTGAGGTAACGTTAAGCGCCAGTCTGGCACGTTTTCAGATCGCATATGGAAGATAAACTATCACAGGAATTCATTGAAAAGTTGAAACACTCACTTTACTCTGCACCGTGCACTGTTATGAATGTCCATTGGCCGTCTGTGTCTTACATTCTGTGTGTGAGATCGCTCCCCTATGGGCGGGTTGATAACATGCGAAACTAACTCCTACTACTGGCTATAGTAGTCTTTAGCCTTTGGCCAAAAAATCCTCCGATGACGCAAAAATGACAATATTTGCGTCATCAGAGGATTTTTTCCAGAAATAAAATGCATAATTCTCTTGTCTCAGGGCGATATGAGGGGGGAGAGTACCACAATTTGAATATACTACCGGGTTTCTACTGATAAAAAGCCTAATGCTAAATCACTTAAGTTAACCTTTAATTTAGTTGTATACATGTATACCAATATTTTGTTCTAATGTCACATATAATATCAAGGTTTATTTAAATTTTACACGATTCTTTAGTGTGGTTTTTGGTGAAGTGTACTAAAATAAATATTGTCACCCGTGTACATTACTTCTCACCGCCGCTTCCTGATGGTTTATAGAACAATTACTCTTAGTCGCCCTCTGTCGTTTCAAAGAAAACTACAATGGCGAGCGCATCAAGTATAAATCCCTCGTCCGTTTGGAGAGGAGCGCACCAGTCAGAGGAGGCTCCCACTGCGGAGCCAGGCGAAAGTATAAACAAGGCTTAAGCGTGCCGCTACGTAATCGTTTACTTTTTGTCCCTACACATGACATGCAAATACATGTAGACGCCACATTCGACCTCTCCAAACACGTCGGCGAGCTAGCCATCTTGGAACGTCAGCACATCATTCACAAAGAATCAGTAATGCCACAACATTGCGCAGCTTCTGGTTATGAAACCGTCAAGATTTAAATTCACAAAGAAATGGGATAACCTTTCACAGGTGAGAATGTGTTTGTGTTTTATATGAATTCTCAATATTACAAGTTTTCATACTATGGTAACTTTTTAATGTCGTGTTAGCGGACGCCTTTGTCTTGTATTGTGTTAGTTCAGCAAATTAATTTGCAGATATAGATATTCATATATGCGCATAACTGGGGTTGCAGACAATCAATCAACTCAAGTGTTCGCAGACCAGCTGTTCGAATATGGCCGACAGCTTGCATATAGCGGCTCAAATACAGATGCTAATGAAGCACCTATGAGTATATGTCTATGATGGCAGGTCTCAATTTAAAATAACTTTTTAATTTTCCAGATGTAATGGAGTGATTATTTAAAAAGTAACAGCTCTCCTTGCTCTCATGTGAAGCACAAACATTACAGAGCGAGTTACTCGCTGAAATGTAATACTAAAAATAAGGGGCAATTATAGTAATGCTTGCTAGGCTCTATTACCTTGGAGGTAATGACGTGGTTAACTTGCTACTGGAAACCACAGTGAGCAGGAATTGAGGCATAATGGACTTTTTTTTTTTAATTGGTTGGCATGTGACAAATCCAACTTAAGTGAAAAACTCTTTAAATTAAAGAATATTTTGTGAAATTTTAATGTAGATATAAAAATGTGTTGCAGGGTGGATATTAGGGGTGTTGAAATTAAAAAAGGGGGGGGGGTAATGCCATTTCATGCATTCTGACTTATTTACACTGTTAAAGAGTTGGATTCTAATACTAAACATGGCTAAATAAAAAATAAAAAACGAGTTGAACGTATGACGGAATATTTCTTTTTAGTTTCGGAAAGTTTTCCGAGCATGGCCTTGTATGATGTCATAAAGGGCAGAATTCCTTGTATGGGCACTTCTCACGGATGAGCGCGCACACACACACACACCAACCAGAGCGAGAGCGCACCCATCAATGAGCTATGCTCAGATTACGGAAGCCGCCACCAGCGCTGTAATTTTGTTGTTTTTAAACCACGAAATCAACAATGTCAATAAAGAAGTGTGTTTTTGGTTGTGAGGGAAAGACGACCTTATTCAGCCTCCCAAATAACCTAGCGTTAAAGGAAACAGTGGATGCAGTTTGTTTTTCAGGGGCAGCAACGAAATTCTGCAAGCGTGTTTATTTGTTCCTTGTCATGAGTCAAAACCGCAGGCGGCGAGTGAAACTGCATCAAATGTCAGCTTTGTTGGCAATCGGCGCACAAGTGCATATAATGTAAACAACAAGAACGTATAGTGAATCGAAAGTTATCCAGGGATAATGCCATGTTTTGTGTGCGTGTCATGGGCGCGTGTGCGCTTGTGACTCTTTAGCCCCGCCCACTGCACGCCTCCACAAGTTCGGCTGTTTTCAGAAAGAATCGGTACAGCGTATCTGTCTTTTATAAATATGATCAAACTAAAGCCTCGGAGATATGAAGGATTCAATACTACTCTATAGGTACAAGTCTACTGCCGTTTCTCTGACGTCATTCGTTGCATATGCGCTTGTCACACTAGCTTAAAATGGTGAAGGGAGCCAAAACAAAATATAAACCAAAAAAAATTGCACCAACAATTTTAACATTTACAGCATGTGAGTGTGTGCATGCGTGGATGTAACTTGAGTACACTACTTAGGTGTTTGTTGTGTTTATTAGTCATCTGCCGTGTTCAGACTCAAGATGTGTTTGATGTTTGCTACATTCAGGAAGTGTACTTTTTTGGAGCATCTAAATTAAAAAGGGAGTTCATACATCTGACTTTTTATTTATTGAAAATGTAGCTATGTGCAACATTGAAAATGCAACGCATCGTGATATTGAATCGAAGACATGATAATCGTGAGACCAGGGAAGATTCAAACCCCTAGTGGATATGTCTTTCTCCATTTGCTGCATAAAAATGACTTATGTTCGGACACTGACATGTTATTAGGGGTGAAATGAGAACAAATTTAATTGAATGGATAGTTAAAACATTTTAAATTAATTAAATTAGTAAAGTTTAAATGCTCCAGGTATTAATGGTTATGCAATGAGTCATCCTCAATCCTTATATGCACGTGTCACAAGTGTGGTTATGTGGTGATGTCGTTATGAAATTAGGGAAGGCAAATTAATTGTAGTTCCTAATATTAATTTGACAATACTAGCCTATACATTAATGGGGAAATGAGCAAATTATCGTCTTGATATCGTCAAAGGCGTCGCCGATATCTGACTACGATCGATACTCGATACTTTTAATTCCTAATGTCTTAATTCAATTTTATTTCGCTAAACATGGATGCGAGTGGAGTTCATAGCTAGTACCAAGATTAATGTTATTTTTTCGTTTAAACACTTATGGGTACAATAGCAAATTCAGGTTTAAAATATCTAGGGCAGTACAGAATTTGTTGAAAAATTTATAGAATATTTACTATATTTAAAAATATAATGATTTGTATTATTGTGTATCTATGTATTTTTATTCAAATTGCATAAAAATTGTATTGTCTACTATACTTCTGCACAAATTAGTGTTACAGTGTACATTAATAAATAAACCACATAACTATAAAGTAGCTAAAATCATAACGTCGTACAAGGTTCCTTAAATTGCAATACTTACGGCATAAATCCTTTTCCTCATCTTTCTTTTGACATTTAGGAGATCAGGAACCTTTAACAACAAGAAGATTCTTCGTTAGATTGAAGATACATCCTACGATTTGATTTAGAGCACAACCTAGTGGTGGTCAATGATAAGGTAAATAGCTAATTGCGCAAATGTATAGTGTATAGTTTAGTTAGTAAATACATTAATGACACTTACATTCAAATGGCATGAGACTGAACGAAACCGTCATCATCTTTTATCCAGTTGTTCTGATTCCTGTACACAAAAAAATATTTTGGACAATTAGTATTTTATCGGATATTTTACATAATGGTCACTTTGGTGTCAAAATGTTCAAAAGAAACATTTATTTCAGCCATGCGGTTTCTGTACATTAAATACAAATTCTTCAGTTAACGTTGAGTTCTTCTGCAAGTACTATTGTTAAAGTACGTAATGTAACAATACTTCATATACACTTTAGAATATACATAAATCAGAAACCTCTTTGATATAGAATCATCACTTAGGGCTAATGTTTTATTTCTTATTTATTCTTGCATACATTAGCAGCAACATTTGTTTTCTAGACAGCAATGGAGTGAACAGTTGATTCTATATACATATATAGCTTAGACCTCGTAATATTTTAAAGCTTACATTTTACACCCTAAATAAAGATAACCTTAACAGCATTACTTTTTAGGTTATATGTTTCTATGATATTGTGGAAACCTGAACAAAAAAAAAGAGATTTTCCAGATTTAATTGGACTTTTTTTATATTTATCAATCATTTTTGTATAATTTGAAGGTATTTAATTCTCTAAAACAGCACTAATCAGGTGAAAATGTACTTCACATAAATCTCTGACCAAAAAGGAAAAATATAAAAGAAACAAACATGTTTCTACATTTTTTAAAAGAATATAAATACTTCTTGTGGACCACAATGGGTTAAAAGCCAACACCCTATTATTTAACGTCGAAAATACAGCATAAATGTTGTACAAAACACAAGAAATACAAGTGAATACGTTTATTTAAAGTTCATTCTCAAGTGGAAAAGAACCATAAAATTAAAGGTTTAACTCTTGGATTTTATGCACAAAACAATATAATCCTAAAAAAGTAAAACATCAAAATGTACTAAATCATAAGGCAAGTTGACATTCACAACGTTCTTTGCACAAGTTCAAAACAATGTACATCCGGGGGGGAAAAATATATATTTTTTCAGTCATTAACACACAATATATGCATTAGAATGTTCAATAAAATTGTTTATTCAAGAAAAGCATTTGAAATCAACAAAAGACACTCAAAATGTTAAGACAGGAAATGATACGACCACTATTGCATTATTACAACAATATTTCGATATAATATTTTTTTTCCGCTTTCGAATGTTACAAGGACATTTTGTCCTCTCAAGGACAAAGCGAATTTAAAATGCGTAGACAGTTAAATCCTTGAATCTCTTCGTTGCAGCCGGTTGAAATCTTCACAGTCTTCCTGCAACATATCCATCCATTGTTTTCCTATCAATTCCTCGATGTTTTTACCTTAAAATCGTCGATTAAATCGACAGAATGCCTTTTTTCAGTACTTGGCAATGGCCCCATCATGGCCATTTTACAACACCTCGTCGAACCCTCTCCTTTTCCACCATATTGGCGCGTCTGTACCACTCGCTCAAACACGTTTAGAAGTTAAATTTATAGTGAAATCTTACCAGGTTCCCACCGTTGCGATCTGCTCTTTTATCTGAACAGGCCGACGCCATTCTCTTCGTTAGCATTCTTCGTTTTAACGAGGTCTTCTCGCTCAGACCGCGCCGCATCGCCATCTTCAACCGTCACCGCTGCCTCTTCTCTCCCGTGTGCGCGCGCTCCTCGTCCTCTCTGTGCTGTTATACTGATCGAGTGGACGGACAGCCCTGAGCTTCAGCGTAAGCACAGACAACTTCCTCTCACTGCAGCATTCTGGGTAGAAGAAACGCAGCATCCATGATTGTGTATGTAAACTAACTTTTGATTTCAGTGACCGAAAAAAAGCACTGGCGTAATGACAACACTTTAATTTAATGACAAATACTAGCTATTTCAATAAAAACTGATAATTAATGTACAATTAGCATCGTTAACTTTCACAATGTAAATTATATCCACGATTTTAAATAGCAAAGCAACAAATCTGTTCAGATTGTAGTCCTCGAGCCATTTTATCTCAAATATCGTTTATATATATATATATATATATATATATATATATATATATATATATATAAATGAACTTTTGATTTATGGGTCAGTGGTTATTACTTGAAGAGACTTTACTTGAACATAAATTACCCACATTCCTACCTGAAGAAATAAAAGTAACACAAGAATGTGAGTATGCAGCATGTATGTTATCGAAGCTGGCTGGTTATCATTATTTAAAGACCATTTAAATTTAGTCATTTAGCAGATGCTTTTATCCAAAGCGACTTACAAATGAGAGCAATAAAAGCAACTTAAACAGCCAAGGAATACGCAAGTGCTCTAACACGTCCCAGTTAATCTAGTACAGAACAGATATGACACCTTTTTTTTTTTTTTTTTTTTAAATAAATAGACAAACAGAAAATGAGTAGAATGATAAGTGCTATTCTTGATTGGTCAGGTGCTGCTGGTAAAGATGTGTCTTTAGATGTTTTTTGAAAATGGCTACAGACTCGGCTGCTCGAATTGAGACAGGCAGGTGATCCCTCCAGGTGGGAATGGTCCAGAAAAAGGTCCGTAGGAGTGATTTCATGCCTCTTTGGGATGGCACCACAAAGACCAGGTCATATTTGATCAATTAAAAAACTGCTCTAAAACATAGGCTATAAGAAACCTGATCTTATGAGAAAGCATAACTATTTCATGAGGTGGTGAATTTATCAGAATCAGAATGGGCTTTATTGCATTGTTTACACATACTAGGAATTTGTTGTAGTGACAGAAGCTCCACAGTGCACAGAATGACAGTGACAAGATAATACACAAATAATAAAAAAATAACAATATACAAATACTATACAGACAATGTGCAAAATAGCAAAGATACAATATACAAATTAAAATTTACTTATATAAGCAACATACTATGTACACGTATTTTAGGTTTAAATTAGAAATATAAATAAGTGTGTTAAAAATAAGTGAATAAAAGGAATGTACAATTCTATGTGTGTGTGTATACGTGTGTGAGTTTCTCGTTTATTATGAAGTGTTCATGAGATGGATTGCCTGAGTAACAAAATTATAGATATGTATATGAAATACAGTGTGATTTCATTTGTATGGAAATATATACTCTCTCTCTGTGCGTGTGTGTGTATATATATGATATTAATGTTTTATATTTGTGGATTAAAAATGTGACTTTATTTTTAAGTGTATTGGCACAGAGGGCCCAGAATGGAATGTTACTAGTGTTATTATTATTGATAATAATATAGTTAAAAGCCTACATATTGTAATTCATGGGGTTATTAAGTAATTTCAGGAGTTACATTTCAAACACCGTTGCTATTTAATTAAATGAAATCATTAGAATTGAATTTACAGTGTTGATATTATGAAAAGAAGTTTCATGTACAGGTTGCAACAGCCCAAACCAAACATCCATAGTTTAAATAAAACACTTTTGCAATATGAATAATATAATGATCTAAAACTTGCGGTTTAAATATGTATAACCTTTAATTTATGAAGTATGATTATGACAGTTCTTTTTATCAAATGAATGTGTAGGCTACAGTAACAGAACCGCAGCTCTTGTCAAGGGCTCAATTCTCTCAACAGCTAGTCTGCATACCGCAGTTGGTTACTTAGCAACTGTAATTCTATCAGCCCTCGCCTCCCTCCCCCTTCTCCTCTATAGTCATGCCACGTAGGCACTGGCAAATGCACCAGGTGGATGTTTCATGGAAGGTAGAGGCCGCGGGCTAAACTCAATTGATTATTTGTGTACAAGGCAAGTTATCATTTAAAAAAAACAAAAAGCCAAATATAGAAAGAGCCAGATGCCAAAACCATACTCAAAATACTGTATAAATAAATGACTCCATGTTATGACCCTTTATATCAGCACACAAATCAGAACACACTGTTTTTAGTGTAGTACTGAATAAAACAAAGATGAGAAATTAATTTGGACTGGGAAAAAAAAAGGTATAAGAGCCCTCTTGTGGCCTTGTATGAAATTGTTGTGTGTTGTTTGGACCGTGGATAAACCAGTGCCCAATGCATTTTTGGTTGGAGGGCTATGGTGCAAATAGAAATGTTTGTGCACTGGAAAAAAAAGTTTGACTTTGAAAAGAATAACTGCTTTTTAGAATAACAATCTGGGGCCGGTTGCATAAACCGCTAAGACTAGTCTTACAATTTAGTCATCACATTTATTTCTCTAAGACTGTTCATAACTTTCAGGGCCTAATTTGATACCAAAAACGAACTGCTAGTGGGTCTTAGATCTTAAGAGACTATCTTAACATAATGGCGAGTTTGGCGACAAGTCAATTAGTCAAGGGGCAATCAGTCTTACCTTTTGGCTTCAAATTAGACCAACCTACTTTTTATGTAACTGACTTAAACCAGTTATGAACTGTCTTTAAAAAAAATGTGATGACTAAGTTTTAAGACTAGTCTTAGCAGTTTATGCAAGCGGCCCATGCTTTCTGCTATTATTTTCATTTCCCTGTATAGCTGTGCACTGACAGAAAGGTCAACTGAATGTCTCTGTGTAGATTGCGCCATCATGTGGCTAATATAAACTAGGTATTTAATTTACTTTAGTTTACTTAAAAACGTTTCTCTTTCTTTAGAAGTGCTCCACTTTGAGAATAATTCAATTAATAATATAATAATAATAATAATAAATTACTCATACATGTTTGGTTTTCTTGCATATTATTAATATAATAATATCATAATAATATCATATTATATGCATTTTTATTCAGGGGAACATGTACATGGACTCTGTTAAATTTTGTTAAATAACAGGATGGAACACAGGAAAGCCAAAGCCTAATCCAACAATAAGCCACTTCCTTCTCTTACGACCTTAAGTGGACCTTAAGGTTTTTTGTAATATAAACAGTATAAATATTTGTACACTCTCTAAATTAAGCAGGCTGTTTTTGCTGTTGTACATTTAATGCCCTTTTTGAGATTTTCTTCAACAACAGCCACTTTGCAAAGCACTACCCACCAAATAAATAATTCCCACTTCATCGGTTTCAGACAGACAAATAGATAGATAGACAGATTTCAGGGAATAAAAAGACAAAGCAAAAATGGTTAAAGTCTACTGAACATTATAACTGAATTTAAGAATTTGTATATGTTTGCTTTGTTTTTCTCACTATAGTCCCCTTTATCTCGCTCACTGGGGTTGTAAGGCAGTTTTCTTAATGCAGTAGGGTGAATTCAGGGTGATTGGGACACTTTTTGCCATTGAGATGACTTGGAAAAAGTGTCCCAATCAACCTGAATTTACCCTACGTGAGCTGATTACTCACCCTAACATTTATTGTGAAAGTTGCTTATACAAATCATTTTAAATTGAAAATGTTCTTCTGCAGGTTTTTACATCCAACATTAAGTAGCCTATAGCCAATTTATGTTTGGAAACAATATGTTGTATTACTATTTATCTAACAATTTAAATGTTTTTTTCATACACAAAAATATGTGACCCTGAAGCACAAAACCAGTCCTGCGTCTCACGGGTATATTTGTGGCAATACCCAACAATACATTGTATGGGTCAAAATTATATTTTTTTCTTTTAGGCCAAACATCATTAGGATATTAAGTAAAGATCATGTTCCATGAAGATATATGTACTATAAACCTTTATTTAAAAAAAATTGACCCTTAGTTTTCTGGTCGATTGGTCATATATAGGCTATAGAAGGATTTTAGAAAGGGGGTCCCTCATAAAAGGTTTATCATATTTGGGGGTCTTTGACATCATAAAGTTTGAAAACCCCTGGTATAGACAACACAAGTAATGCAAGTGACGTAATCAGCTTACTTTTTTCAAGTAACTAACACATTACTGAAAGTACTTTCATGAAAATATCTGTATACTTTTATTGAGCTGTAGGCTACAGGTGTGAATTTGCATGTCCATCAGACTGATGCTTATTCATTTATTTTTGTGTGAAATGGCCATTACATTTGACAAATAATCAAGAAAGCCCTGATGAGGAAAAGTAACGCAAATGTAACGTAATTACTTTTCACAAAAAGTAACTAATGTCATTAGTTAGCCTACTTTTTTTAGGGAGTAGCCTACTGCAATACTCTAATGCATTACTTTTAAAACTAACGTTCCCCAAAACGATAGATATAGATCCAAATTCATTATTAAATGGTAGATTGTCTGATGTGTATACTAACGCCAACACAACTCTCAACAAGCGCTCATCTTTTATAACAGCACGTCGGAGCCTCACGCTGATGCGCATTGGTTCCTCGTCTGTCTGGATCCTCCCGGAGCTCTTCCGGGTGTGGATAATCCACATTTCCTCCTGCCGACACGCATTCCCAAGAAAACATCCTGGACGGACCGAGCTGCGTGTGAGTGCCAACCAAAGAATGAAACAGAACCCTCGAGGTGGAAGACAGATTGTGAGCTTGAGATAGTGGACATGATGTTTGACGGCCGACTGTGAACTGTGGAATATTTGAGATGTCAGACTCGGAGCATCATTTCCCATCATCCGTCAGACAGCTGTTATTCGCATTTCGAGTTACAGAGCGCAGAGCTTCTTTATACTGACTCTTTTCAATATACAAGACATTAAATAAGCGGATTAACTCGAGAAACAATATGTGGCTACAGTCTTTTGCTATTGCTCTTATTGTCATCGCCCAGAAGGTGAACGGAGAGCCACATACGCGTCCATCCTCAGCGATGCTGTTGAATTCAACGTTACCCCCACAAGAAGACTATCCATCAACACATAATGAAACAGATGTAGCGGTTGGATCTCGCATTTCTACCATTTTAAGGGATCTTCCTACCATCAAAAATATTTCTATTTTCATCTGCGTATTAACAACCTTGCTTATCACGTGCCTTGTCATAAAAATATTCAGGTAATATATAAATTGGCATTTATTTAAATGGTTTGTTATTGTGTTATGCTTGTGTAAATCATATATTGATGCTACTATACTTTTAATTGAAAATGGCGTCAATTTTCGATTCATTTGTAAATGTGTAAACGCCTACTTTAAGACCGAATTGGTAAAACACACAACATACACAGTTTGTCGATTTCAGATCATTCTGGATTGTCTGACTCGTTTTCCCTGACTTAATCCTCTAACGGCTTTGGAAGCAGATGGTTCGCTGTTGGTTGGAAAACGAGAACCGATGCTTATATTTAGAATCTTATTCGTACCAGGAGACTTTCGAAGAAACGACTCTTATGAGCCGGTTCTTTATAATGAATCAAAACACCATTAACGTTTTTGTTAGCTAGGCTATTTGTTGTTGTACTTAAAGTTCGTGAAACTAAAAACCATGTTACTTAGTTGTCAATACGACAATGTAATTAAAGATACATTATACATTTTGTTGTGGTATTTTCAAAAAAATAATACATGTAATTTAATGTATTTGTATTTAATATATAGCCAGGATCAGTGCTTGGATACAATTTGTCACCTCTAAAAATTTTTTTTTTTTTAAATACACCTTCCGAAACAATTATAGGCTATTATTTATATGCTATCATTTTGGAAATGAACTTTTTTGGTGACACACACTGTTGGGAAATAAATGGCCTTATAAAAATAAACTTCTAAAAGAAGCATTAATAGAACTGTTAAAGTCAGCATGAAACTGACATATCCGTTTCACTCGGACGTATATATCCTAGTGAAACGGCTTCTCGAACAAGAACAAATGTAGGGCTGGAGATACAGGATTTGTCCATTAGAGAATTGGTTGTGGTTTGCTATTTCTATGATCTCATGTGAGTGACAGGTTGCCCTGTCCTTTCGCCAGTAAACACGTCATCAGAGAAGAGAAGGATTAAAGATTATTTTGATTAAAGGTAAATAATTTATAATACATACTGCAATATTCCATAAAAACAAGAATTTAAGGAACCGGAATCATTAAGATCAGAATTAGAATTTCCGATTGCTACTCGCCTAACAGGAAAACTCTCGTATGCTATTGAATTTACAGGTCATAACCTCTCACTCACCATGTTCTCTCTAACCCCGATTTGAATAGATCGGCAAAGAAGATCAGAAAAACGCGAAAGTATGACATCATCACAACTCCAGCCGAGCGCGTAGAGATGGCACCTTTAAATGAAGAAAACGACGAAGACGACGACTCGACCCTGTTCGATGTCAAGTACAGGTGAGTGCTTTACCACGACTAGCTTTATATGCAATGACATGAACTTAGGTCTCTTGTAATAATGTTTGTCCTCTTTTAGTGATTTAATTTGTAGTGCCTTACTTTTGCTTGCTTGTCGAAGAAATTGACATTTTAAAGACAACTTCGAGGGAAGGGGAATAATGGTTAAACTAGTGGCAAATGGGTCTGGCTCATATTCAGTGATTTCAAGTTTGCCTATCAAATACATTCAACCAGCAAAACAAGCTGTCTGCAGTGCAGCTACATATTTTTTCTCCAGTAAACACTACATTTTAAATAACTTTGTAGCAACATAGTGGGAACGACAGGGAAATGGTGCTGAAAAATAGAACTGAGACAGAATTTGGGTCTCATTAGAATAAAGTAGACTATTAATGGAAAATGCCTCCCTAAGTCTTTAATGAATATTTAAACATTTTGATTTGGAAAAGTGTTTACGTGCTTGTTGTTGTGGTTAGAAATGCACTCCAATGTTTCGCTTTTGACAGACTTTTGTCCTTAATATTGTTAAATGTTCATTGTTGTGTTGCTGTGCATTAGCTAACATGGCACACTGCTACACTCTCACTAAATAAGACCACTGTTTTAAAGCCCAGTAGTTGTTTATCGACTGTGAATGTTCTTGGCGAGTGACCTCACGGGTCACAATGGAAATAGTTGTGTTATTTGGAGGGTTACTGAGCGTCAAGAGTGGACTTCTCCCTTCCGTCCAATTGTTCTTTGACTGAGAACCTGCTTCCTTTTTGCTGGGCATGGCTCCCTGTTTATCAGCTTTTATTGGCAATGTGGCAAAAGTGTGAGGCAAACCAGTATAGACCAGTTTGACAACTTTTTTCCTCAGGTTTGAAACTTAATATTCTTTTTTATTTACCTAATCCTCTTAAAATTCTTTGCTTTCTCATAGGTGAATTAAATAGTGCACTCAGAGTCACTGTTGAAGAGCTCTTTCAACACCCACGGATACCCCTGCGTGTGAACACATCTTTACAGGCAATGTGCTCCTTGCAACCTTTGATTTGATCCATTTCTTCGGAGCCTTGAAACCTCATCGGAAAAATGACGACAAATTATATCGAATGTTTCTTGGTGTAGGCATCCGCTGTGACATTCCAAACCAACAAGAAATCTGAAGTTTTATGAAAGCTTTTCTGTTGGAAGCACAGAAAGATAATCAAAGATTGATGTAAAAGCCTTTTTATTGCTCTAATGAAGGAGGCACTGAAGTTAGTCCTCCACAAATTAGTCATTGCACAATTATTGCATATTTTTCATTTAACCCCAAAAAACATTCCTGTTGTTTGGTAGAAAGTCTGTAATTTAATATGCATAATTTCTCTTGAAAGTATGAGGCAGCTTGAACATTTATGGCAAGGTATAGCTTTTTCAAGTTAAAAAGAACCCCCTAAAATTATGACACGTTAATGTAAAAATTCTACACGCAGAGCTGAAATGTTTTACTTTAAGTGATTTAGCTGTGCTTGAATCAACCCAAAGTTTCAAATTAAATAAACAAGACATGACATTGTTATATGGATGTTTATGCTCCAATACTGAAAATCTTTTTTTCCTCTTTATTGTATACTATTATCTGTATATATTGTATGCAAATTATTCATCTGAAATAGTTTATTTTTTAGAAAAAAAAGCATATTTTGATTTAATAAGAGTAATATGTTTCAAACATTCCTATATTTTAATGTATTATTAATGTACTAACCACTAATTGTGCATATTTACTGTATAAGGGTTGATTGTATGTGTGAGAAAGGGTGTGTGTTGTGTTGAGTTGAGTTGAGTTGGGAGAATACTGTTTCCATGCTGCTGCTCTCTGAGGTTGAGGATTGTGTCGCATATGCACGCCTCCTTTTTTAATTAACTGGTTTTTACAGTGGAAAACTGCAGTGCCACACATCATGAAGGGTTTAAACATATTTAGCTGTTATCGTACTATCCCACATTTGAAATATTTTAAAAGTATTTTTAAAATATCTTAAAGCTACAGTGATATATTGATGTTATACACTGCCCGGCAGATGCTTGAGTCTATGATTGGATCATTATTGCAATGATTATGTTTTTAGCATGTTATATGTGTGGCAACAGTTCTTCTTCTAACACTAATTGATGTAGTGTGTAGCTTTGCATTTCTTAAACAACCATGTAGGAAGACACACCATGGCCATATTCCAGGATGAAAATGTCAATATGCATCAGGCTCAAATTGTGAAAGAATGGTTGGGAGGGAACATCAAGAATCATTTCCACACATGAATTGGCTCCAGACCTTAAATTCATTGAAAGTCTTTGGGATGTGCTGGAGGAGACTTTACAGAGTGCTGGACTCTTGCATTGTCAACACAAGATCTTGACCAAAAATTGATGCACCTCTCGAAGGAAATCAATTATGTTATTCCTATCAAGCGAAATATGGCTGTGATGTGTCTTCCTACACGGTTGTTTAAGAAAAGTAAAGCTACACACTTAGAAGAACTGATGCCACACATATAACATGCTTGAAACATAATAATCACTGTAATAATGAGCCAATCATAGACTCAAGCATTTGCCTATTTAAATCCAATCAGTGATTTTTTTAAAAATATTTTTGTCCGGGCATGTGTATTATGTGACGTTTCCTTAACTTCTGTGTGACTTTCTTATATTGATGCTCCTACTAGATGTCAATGTGAAGGACTTATGTCCACCATCTAAGGGCCAATAAGAATTTTATTGAGTTATAAATTATGGAGATGATGTTATTTTCTGACTTGTTGAAATCTGAAGTTAAGTATATGATTCTCTTTCTATTCTGTCTTTGCTCTAATTGTTTCCAATTGCCCAGTGTATTTCATACAAATCTGAATTCATGCTTTGAAGTGAAGGAATAATAGGAAGTAAAACATTAAATGCAAACAATTGCTGAAGTGACTGCAAAACAGTTGAGAGGAAGTGCTGTGTCTAAGGTTTTTTCCCCCTTAGCATTCTGCATTAATTGAACACGTCTTAAAATACATGCTTTAACCTTCTGGTTTTGTCTGGCATGTTTGTTAGTCTACACACTGGACAAAAAAAAGATTTGTTATATCGACAACCATCTTTATTTTCAAGGAAAACTTTATGTCTGAGCTAATTGTAAATGTGTGTTTCTGAAGAGTATCCAATCGTAAATGTACTTTTCTTTGTTCTTGATTATTAAAATAAATACATTTCTGAATCCAATAAATAAAAATCTTAAACAAAAGCAAGGTTTGTCAAATGTGTTGTTTAAAACGTGTTTTTTGGCAAGACTTTATAACATTTAATGCTTAAAATGTACTAGTATCTATTTTCATGCTACCAACACTTTTAAAAAAAAAAAAATACTAGTATCTATTCCATTAGGCGCTAGTACTTATTCAATAGCTACTAGTGCTTTTCTCTTCTAGTACATTTTTAAAAGATACTAGTTCTTATTTAATATACTAGTACTCATTAGATACTAGTACCTATTAAATAGACACTAGCACTAATTCATTAGATACTAGCTCCTATTAAATAGATACTAGTAGCCTACTTGTTCATTAGATACTTATTTTGATAATGACTTTAGTAACTATTCTATTATTACTGCAAACACATTTGAATTTTTTTTCATTGACTTGGGGGTTTGAGTCTGAATGTGAGTGAGTAACATAAGATTCGCCTCAAACTTGTTAACCAGTAACCTACAACAGCTCAAGCATGGAGCAACAAGCCAAACAAATGTTAAATTTTCCGGACTTCCCTTTAGTTCTGTATTAGTCAAGCTTCAGCTAGAGCAAATTTATACAATTTAGTCTAAAATCCTGTTTGCACCCAGAATGACAACAATAACGATATAGACCGATCAGGCATAACATTATGGGTGAAGGTGAAGTGAATAACACTGATTATCTCTTCATCACAGCACCTGTTAGTGGGTGGGATATTTTAGGCAGCAAGTGAACATTTTGTCCTTGAAGTTGATGTGTTAGAAGCAGGAAAAATGGGCAAGCGTAAGGATTTGAGTGAGTTTGACAAGGGCCAATTTTGGATGGAGAGCGTGGGGAGCGAAGGCTGGCCCGTGTGGTCCGATCAAACAGACAAGCTACTGTAACTGAAATTGCTCAAGAAGTTAATGCTGGTCCTGATCGAAAGGTGTCAGAATACACAGTGCATCGCAGTTTGAGGTGTATCCAGTCAGGGTGCCCATGCTGACCCCTGTCCACTGCAGAAAGAACCAACAATGGGCATGTGAGCATCAGAACTGGACCATGGAGCAATGGAAAAAGGTGGCCTGGTCTGGTGAATCATGTTTTCTTTTACATCACGTGGATGGCCGGGTGCGTGAGTGTCGCTTCCTTGGGGGAACACATGGCACCAGGATATGGGAAGAAGGCAAGCTGGCGGAGGCAGTGTAATGCTTTGGGCAATGTTCTGCTGGGAAACTTCTGTTACTTCAGTTACTTTGAAACACATTGCCCCCCTACCTAAGCATTGTTGCAGACCATGGAAACGATATTCCCTGGTGGCTGTGGCTCTTTCAGCAGGATAATGCGCCCTGACACAAAGCAAAAATGGTTCAGGAATGTTTGAGGAGCACAACAACGGGTTTGTGGTGTTGACTTGGCCTGAATTCCCCAGATCTCAATCCAATCGAGCATCTGTGCACTCTAAAAAAAAAAAGGTTTGCCTTTCTGAAGAAGAGTCAAATAACCGGTGAAGAACCGCTGAAGAACCGCTGAAGAACCACTGAAGCACCAAAATTGGTGCTATATAGCACTTAAAAAGTTTGCCTATGATTACGAGCCAAGAACCATTTTTGGTGCCATATAGAGTGTGGGATGTGATGAACAAATAAGTACAATCCATGGAGGCCCCACCCCACCTCCCAACTTACAGGACTTAAAAGATCTGCTGCTAACATCTGGGTGCCAGCACAGCACACTTTCAGGGGTCTAGAGGAGTCCATGCCTCGATGGGTCAGGGGGACCAACACAATATAATGTTACGCCTGATCGGTGTAGTTCTAAAAACCGTTCTAAATATAAATAGCAGAGTTCACACCACAACTAGACTATGACGATAAGGATACAGTGAATCGTTGAAATTACTGTCAGAACGATTTTTCCAGCGGATGAACGATACAAATATTGCCAGCTAATCAGAATCCATTCTGCTTTAAAGTTTCAGCATTTAAAGTGGCAGACGACAAAACTGAACGCGTGCTTAGAGTAAACAGAACAATATCGACCGCTGTGGACACATTTTGTTCCCTCATTTTAGGGAACCAACGTTACGTCAGTAACCAGAGATGTTCTTGTTATAGTTAGGCCTATCTTTATAGCTATCGTTCATGGGGTGAACGGGCCTTATGCTGCCTTCACGTGCTATCGGAATTATCGTAAATGCAAGCTTCCAAGGTAAAGAATTGCAAATGAACGCCCGCTGATGTCGTGTTTACCACTGGGAAGTTCTGAAATAATTTTGATACCCAAATTCCCGAGATGAGCGTGCCATAAACTTTAAACATAGAACTACTGCTGTGCCAGGTATGATTTATTAGGTTTTCCCTCCAAACAGCTAGATCGTCTTGTCATTAATGTAGTGCATATTTACATATACGAGTAATCATTTGAAGAATATAGGCTACATAGCGAAAATAGCCTGCGTTTAACCAAAATTACAGAATCTGGCATCGTAGATGTTTATATGGTTGTCAGTGCATGTGACACTGCATATTATTTTGATTTTCCCAATAAATTGACACGAATAAGCCTGGTGTCCTCCATGATTCCTGTTCATTCCGACAACAAAGCACCTGAATGCAACAATCTCGACTTCTGAAGTGGGAAGTAGGACATTTCCAATAACACGTGAAGGCAGCATAACTCTACAAAAAAAAAAAGCAAACATCTTGTTTTATTATTGATGGCCCTTTATTGGTTCACCTGTATCTATGCCTTGTCCTCTTAGTTTTGTATTACTTTGTGTTATAACTTCACCATCACGTTTTTTTTTTTTTTTTTTACTGTCCCTTTCCCTGAAACTTCACTATATCACATGAATTCTAGCACGTCACTTCATGCAGGAGGCAAACACATTTTGTTCCACACAACACAAATCTGGCTTTAAAAATTCATTTGAAGGTTTATGTGGAACTTTGGCGTTAAATGAGCCCTCCATCCTTTGTGGCTGTTCCCTTCTAAATTAACTTGTGAAGCACCAGAATATAGTAAATTCCGCTTTTGCCTGACATGAAAGAGCTTTTTTCCCCTATGATAAAGTTTTGTAAAAACAAACTGGAATCATTCTACGGGTACAGCTATACTCCTCACGCGCTGGTTACCCACAGGACCTTAAAACACACCGCATTTCCAGAAATGAGCCTAACAAGACATCACTCCACATTTCTCACAAAACATCAGCTAAAATACTGTTATGTGGCTACAGATCATAAATTGTTTCACTTTTCCCAGACTGGATTTTGTGGCATCCCATGCTTAAGTTGTTTTCTCCTCAGTTCCTGTCTCTCTTTTTCTTTAAAGTCTATGACGCTTTATTAACTGCATCCCTTTCTTGCATGTTGCCTTAGCTCGGAGATCCAGCACCCAATATGCATTCGACTAGGCAACAAGGATTTAACACAACCTGTCACAGTTTTACTACAATGAAGACAAAGAAGCCCTCATCTCCATAAGCATCCAAGCTATTTTGGGTGTAGAGTTAATAGGGTCCCTAACCACACAGGTCATTCAATAAAAACAGAAACAAAAGGATCCCCCTTGCTCCTCGAAAAACCAGACACCGTGGTAATCATTAACACATGAAAGCAGGAAACATGGACATCTCCTTCCAGCGTCCTCCAAGCTGTTGCCCGCAGTCAGTTGCGGCGTAATTAAGTTTAGTCATATTGGTTACAGACCGTTTCTCTTTTTTTTCAAAACACAGGGGTGCTTTTACGGATAAATGCGTTCATTATGTCGGATAGCCTGCTGACGTCTGCAGTGACACAATTATCTATTTTTAGCTTAAATGGAGACATAATAAGAGCAACATGTAGTGCAGTGAATGCTTCATGTCAAAAACACGACAGATCACATGGTTCAAAACACATGAGAAGCCCCTTCTCTGGGCTGGTGTATATGCGCAGAAATATTTCAAATACTTTGCTAATTTTGATTCATTCCCTCTAGAAAAAAATTCAAATTTCTACGAAAGCATCCTCTCAGCCTTATCAGACCTCGAGGCATATGTAGTCTAATTAAATTTGTCACAGCTTGTTTTTGGAAAAACATGTTTTTTTGGTCATTAAACAAGTGTCCGAAATAAAATATTTTTTAAAAATCCTGCTCATGTTGGTTTAATATACTTTTGAAAAAACAGTTTTACAAACAGGGTTTAGATTAAGCCATGATTAAACATTAGTTCAGTTAGGACATTTAAGTAGCTTTTATAAATATGCCGTAGAAATAAAAAACATTACTGGTGTGTATGTTGCCACAAAACAATGGCACTGACATATTTTAAGATAGTTGCTTTCAAGTTAAAACAGCTCAAACATGCATTGTAGTCTGGGACTAGTTTTAAGAGGAATATGTATTCAATTTAAAGGGGTCCAATTATGCCCCTTTTTACAAGATGTAAAATACGTCTCTGATGTCCGCAGGTTGTATATGTGAAATTTTAGCTCAAAATACCCCACAGATAATTTTTTTTACCGAGTTAAAATTGTCGCTTTTTGAGGGTGAACAGAAATGTGCCGTTTGTGTCCCTTTAAATGCAAATGAGCTGCTGTTCCAGCCCCCTGTCAAAAGAAGAGGGCGGAGCTTCAAGAGCTCATGTTAGCAGCTCAGATTACCTAGCGCAGCCTTTTATGTTCAAACCGGAGTCTGACAGTGTTGGAGAGACTCAAGAAGTGACAACATGCACAATGCAACAAGACATTTCCGCATAGGCGTCGGAACCATTGTATGTGAATAATATCCCACCCACATTTTACGACCATTGATATTGGTATTATAATTAAATTACTGTTGAAAGTATTACAGCCCCAAGGCCTCAGAACTTTCATTTAATTCACCACATATTGATAAATATATTACACTATGACCGCTTCACCTAATGGTTCTCTGCATAGATATGTATGCGTAGATGCCCAATTAGCGATTGTTTCTATGGGCCGCTAGCCGCCCACCATTTTCGAACGGTCAAAGCGTTTAAACGTATACATTTCTATGGTTCTCTGTATCACTACACAACACCCTTAGCAACCACTCTTAGAAACGTAAACATATGTTTGTTCTCATTGATATTTTTCATTGAAGCTTGTATTATTGTGAGAGAGAGATTGAGTGACCGAGTATATTACCTGCATTCAGAATTAGTATATTCGTAAGGTCAGTCCTGTAGGCTACTAAAAAAAATCAGTTGAATGTCCGCTGTGATACCTTGTCCAACAGTAACTTAAAGGTTTTTTTTCCGTGTCCTGACAGTGACAGCGCTCATTTGTCAGTTGTGTCTTGTTCCCGTATTCACACAAGTTTTATTTTTTCAATATAAAAGTCTTCGCTATTGAATGGCTCACTTATTAAGACAGTCTTTGCCGCCATCTAAAGGTGTAACGTTAATAAAGTAACTTCTGTTGCGGTCACGGATCTATATAGAGAACATTTAGATCAGTGGTTGCTGTTCACGGTCAGGGACTTTTTTTTTTTTTTTGCGGTGGAAGGAAGGCTTTTAGTGATTTTACTTCATGAAAGTTGCATTGATGCATATATTTTGGCTTTAATATTTGTATTTTGTGGTAACCGTTGTATAAAAGCAGTAAGCCCCGTGAACCCATGGTTTACAGTGAATTTATGACAGCTAAGGCATGACAGACACACCCCTTAGCTGTTATAAATTCACTGTAAACCACGGGCTTATTGCTTTATTAATTCAGTTTAATTTAAAAACATGTTCATCATAATATAAGCCAGTGTACACTACCTTTCCAGGTTCTTTTTTAAAGAAAACTAATTAATAATTTTATTCAGCAAGGATGCGTTAAATTGATCAATAGTGAGAGAGTTTTACATTGTTACAAAAGATAATTTGCTTTTGTGAACAAAAATATTTAAGCAGCAAAACTATTTTAAACTGATAAGAATAATAAAAAAAAATCTAAAGGATCATGTGACACTGAAGACTAGAGTAATGATGCTGAAAATTACAATCACAGGAATAAAGTAGAGTTTAAAATGCATTAAAAGAGAACAGATTTTACTGTATTACAGTTTTTACTGCATTTTTGATTAAAAAAAATGCAGCCTTGGTAAGAATAAAAGACTTTTCAAAAAACAAACTAACCAATCCCCAAAACTTTGAATGATAGTGTGCGTATAAAAAAATAAAAAGAGCTGGAAACACACACACAGTCATTATCACAGTGACCAGATAAGTACAGCAGTATGTTTTTTACTTATAAGTTATCACAAATACATTCACTTAAACATGTAATATGTGTCACATACAAAAGAAATCCAAAACATCCCCCAAAAACCCTCCTTTGTACAGAAACACTGTTTGCGATCCTAAAAACAGATACTAAGTGGCTTTAACAAATTCCAAAGTTTACATACTCAACGTCCCTTCACGGCTGAACATTCTTGAGTACACATGAGTGTGTGAACAGCTGGGTGTGTGCTGGATTTGGCTACGGTATCTCAGTGTGTGGCTCCAAACGCTCAGATAGCTGCCTCACTGTGCAAACATGTTCAGCCGCTCGCAGTGCACATGTTCCACAAGTATTACAGCACATTAATGCAAACGTCTTTAACGCCTGCTAAAGGTCACAACACTACTCACTATGTCTTTCTAAGGCAACTTTATCAAGATATCAGCATAACATTTTTTCCTACTTGAGGCACTAAATTATTGTCCAAAGTATCGTCTAAAAGAATGTATGTAGCAACATAGTGGAAAAAACCCTTTATACGGTTTAAAATGTTAATTCCAACTCTAAACTGTACCACGTTATAATGTAAAAACTGACCATTTTCCTACATTCAGCCATGCTGTCTGTGGGCTTAACAGACACGTAGGCTGTAAAGGCAACAAATAAATGACATTCCTAATTTAGAATTCCTTCTTTTACACAAACTGTCCCAAAAGACTAAGGCTGAAGACCCATTTTATCAATATGCTCCCATCTTGTGGCCAAATATGGAAACAAATGAGACACTTAATGAATCATGTATAAAAAACATGGGATATGAACAAATATAACATTGGCAAGGGACATTTTTAAAATATAAAATAGCCTTATTTAGGAATTAAAAACCTTCTTAAGGTTGAACACTTAAGAAACCCTTGCCCCGTTCGTATATTGCATTCGCACATTTGGTCAGAGATTTACCTGGAATATTCAGGTAACCCAGATTTTTTTCACAGCATTTCTTTCTTCTATGCATGTTTAAGGTCCAGTGTATGAAACCATTTTGAATGAGACTGTAAAACCTCATGTTGGAAGTTCACATGGTCCCGTGTGCAGCCGCAGCGCCCCCTGTCTGTGAAGAGCACTTAAAGTTCTAAATTCCAAAGGCATTGTATGCGGACTGGCTCTAGATGTGTAGTGGTAAGTTAGCGTGTCGTAGTAGTGATACTTGACCGCTTTGCCGTCAGGATCGTGAGCAAAAGGCCAGAAGCCGTACAGGTGGATCTCATCACAAAAGCGAGTTGCCATGGTGTACATCAGGAGTCCGGTGGTGGGCCTTTTGATCTGGACATGATTGGTCAACCAGTACCTGCAAGAAAATCAGTGATTACAAACTTAAGACCAACCATACTGAAGTATTACACTCAAGTGTCATTCTTATTTACAATTACCACATTGTTCTGAATATACATTTATTTTGATTTTTATTTTGAATGGTAAATACTGGTAAAATGTACTAAAGATCACATTTAAAAACATACCATGTAAATATGGCATACCATAAAAATAACCTGTAGCCCGAATTATATAACAATTAGGCTATCCATCTCATAGTGAAAACCATGTAGCCTACTAAAATTTTAATTTAACTCTGGGTACAGTCTTACATTTTAAAATCACGTACGCTGGAAGTTTGGTCCCATCAGTGAGGCACCCAAACATGAAAGTCACGCAGCTCTTAGACGGTAAGCTTTTCTTTGACTGTTAGCATTTTTAAAGGATTAGTTCACTTGAAATGAAAATTAGCCCATGATTTACTCAAGCCATCCTAGATGTTTATGACTTTCTTCTCTCTGATGAACACAGAGTTATATTAATAAATATCCTGATGCTTCCAAGCTTTATAATGGCAGTGACGGGGTCCATTGAGTTTGAAGCTCAAAAAAGTGCATCCATCCATCATAAACGTACTCCACACGGCGCCTTTCATATTCAACTGACGGAAAAAGTGTAACTGACGCGTCATATGACGTCGGACGTAGCATAAGCGTTCTTACACGAACGCATTGATTCGCTTTAGAAGGCCATTATTAACCCCCGGAGTCGTGTGGAGTACGTTTATGATGGATGGATGCACTTTTTTGAGCTTCAAACTCAATGGACCCCGTCACTGCCATTATAAAGCTTTGAAGCGTCAGGATATTTATTAAAGGGATAGTTCACCCAAAAACGAAAATGTGATGTTTTTCTGCTTACCCCCAGGGCATCCAAGATGTAGGTGTCTTTGTTTCTTCAGTAGAACACAAATGAAGATTTTTAACTCCAGCCGTTGCCGTCTGTCAGTCGTATAATGTATGTGAATGGGGTCCAATTCTATTAGAGTAAAAAAAAACATGCACAGACAACTTCAAATTAAACCCTACGGCTCGTGACGACACATTGATGTCTTAAGACACGAAATGATCGGTTGCTGTGAGAAACCGAACGGTATTTATGCTATTATTTCACCTATTATCAGACGAATGTCATCTGCTCTCCAGACCGCCATAACTTCCTTCGAATAAGGTCAAAATACCAGCGTGATCATAGAAATATATACGTAGATTCCTCATTCGACTGATCCGCGCAGGCACTAATGAGGCATCTATGTATATATCTATGACCCCGCTGGTATTTTGACCTTACTCGCAGGAAGTAATGGCGGTCTGGAGAGCTGATGACATTCCTCTGATATGAGGTGATATAATAGCATATATACTGCTCGGTTTCTCGCAGAAACCGATCGTTTCATGTCTTAAGACATCAATGTGTCGTAACGAGCCGCAGGGTTTAATTTGAAGTTGTCTGTGAAGGTTTTTTTTACTCTAATAGAATTGGACCCCATTCACATGCATTATATGACTAACCGACGGCAACGGTTGGAGTTAAAAATCTTAATTTGTGTTCTACTGAAGAAACAAAGACACCTGCATCTTGGATGCCTTGGGTGTAAGCAGAAAAACATAAAATCTTCGTTTTTGGGTGAACTATCCCTTTAATATAACTCTGTGTTCATCAGAAAGAACAAAGTCATACGCACCTAGAATATACACCTAGGATGGCTTGAGGTTGAGTAAATCATGGGCTAATTTTCATTTTAAAGTGAGTCTTTTTGTGCTCGTGATCTTCTAACATTACACTCTGACACATCATATTTCTTGGCACACTCGTTTACACGTATTTGGCGCGACCTATTGTTGCGGGTGTACTATTGACATGTAAAAGTCTAGACCCTGAATATAAGACAAACCTTTTTTTCCCAGATGTATTTATAAGAAAAAAACAATCTTATATTCGGAACAATACAGTAGTATGATCTATACTGTTATACTGTATATCTTCAGAAAACCTAGAAAATCAGACACTACTGATGGAAAAAAAACAGTGCAGTCTATTATAAAATACTCAGTTTGGTAACAGATAAGTTTACAAAAAAAAAGGAGCCTCGACTGCATTTAGACTAAATCCCTTTTTAAAATAATCTCATGCAAACCCCGCCCACATCCAAACCTGAGGGTTGTGCAGCTCTTCCACGTTTAAAAGGAGGAGATCAGACAATTGAACAATGTCCATTAAGATGCACTGAACCCTCTCCAGTCCACTCACCCCTGACTAACCCTCACAATAGGGCTCTTTCTGTGTATCCGTGAGGTGTCACTCATTCAGGACGGCTGAAGCAAAAGGGGAGTCTGGAGAAAAGGAGTTTCAGATAACAAAAGGGTGTGGAATCCCATATTTTAAAGCTACCTCTGGACTTTCTACATTAGGGCTGAGAACAGATTTCTTTCTGATTCATTGTGAATTAGAGGCTGTTTAAACTACACCATTTTCAACTAAAAACTTTTGATGCTTTTTTTTTTCCATTTACACGACATCAGCGTTTTGGGGGCCTGAAAACGCAAACCGTTATCGTCTCCGTGTTAACTACAAAAACCTGAATTTGTGAAAACAGTGACATCATGAGCATGCGTATTACATGTTCAGTCTATAAGCGCAGTTTACAAATGACATCAACTACTGGCCTGACGTGAATAATACAGCATTTTTGACGTTTTCACGGATCCATGCACAGGGAACGTTTTGGCATGTCTGTATGCAACAACAAAAAAACACGAAGGAAAAACATTTCAGTTTTTAGTACATCATTGTCATGTAAACATACACTAATTTCAATTCAATAACTCTACAGTCAAAAAAAGGGGTCAGTAAAGTTTTTAAACCATTTTTAGAAATAGGATCTTATGCTTATTTAAGGCTGCATGTATTTAATCAATTTTAATCAATTTAATTTTAATAAATCTAAAAAAATATTTATTAATTGATGCAAAGCTGAATTTTCACCATCAGTTTTCAGTGTCACATGATCCTTAAGAAATCATTTTAATATGCTGATTTGATGCTCAAGACACATTTGTGCAGCTGTACTGCCTAATATTTTTGTGGAAACTGTTTTCCAGGATAATTTGATGAATTGAAACTTCAAATAAAGTAAATGTAAGTTGCATTTTTTTGACACATTTCATCAATTGAATGCATTTTTGCGTATTGAAAGTATTGATTTCTTTTAAAAATAATAATTAAAAAAATCGTACTAACTCTAAACTTTGAAATAAAGGCTCTCTCTGCTAATGCTGTAAATTACATAGTAGGCTTGCTGCGATAGTTAGTGTTACCGGTGTAATCGGTGCAACACAGATTACATCACTTGTCCACCGTGGCACTCCCACTGTTTAATTTTTATTTTTTTAAGTTATTAAAAAATTTAGTTCAGTTAGAGAACAGACACCACAATTAAACACTGAACGTGTCTGCTTAAAGCGCAAGCCGAACGAGATGTAAAAGCGCCTATTTAAGTGAGTTAGTCATTGTACTGTTTTGTTGTTGTGTTTTTCATTAAGAATAATAGGCTAATGAACCCACATTTCAAGCAACCCGCCCTCAAATTGGCGCCAATTCTAAACCGAAAGTAAAATGTGCACGGCCGCGCTGTCATTCATTCACGGCCACACAGTACGCACTCAGTTACGGCCACACTGTCATTCACGGTGCGTGTCCACTGGCACGATTTCAGTTCATCCCTGTGGAAGCTTAACTTCCATAGGAATTCATTGAAAACACTCGCTTTGCTCCGCTCCGTTATGAATGCCCGAGCGGCCATGCGCATTTTACTTTCGGTTTAGAATTAGCATTTTAAAAGCCCCCGTCGGTGATACTGGTATTACCGGTGTTGTCACACTTTCTTTAACCGGTGTGAAAATTTCCTCACCGTCACAATCCCCATTACACAGGGAAGTGATTTAGTTTGATTCAAACTGGACACCCAATAGAAATAGAACGAGGTTTCTTGCTATTATGCTATTATTTCACAATACACTGTACTTTTACTGTATATCACTCCATACAGACCATAGACCTTATTCAGAGCAAAGCCATGACAGGTATGAACACGAGGCTGAGAGACTTAGTGTTTTCAATGGCATCCACTGTAAAAAAGTGTAATATCTGGACAGTGCAGCTGTGAATAAGGTCTATTGCCGTACCTTTTTTAAAAAGTGTGTGGGGGAGTATGAATACATTGAGTCGACACAGAACCAATAGAGTCTCCTCAATGGCGTCAAGCAATAAATTAAAGCACTCGTCTGTGTGAAGAACCACACTGTCGCTTTCCGCCACTGATAACACTCAACAACATTCCAGTGCCGAAAAATGAACGAAATGAATACTGTGCTACAGTCAACTGAAGATGTTTCCTTTGTATCAGGGACATCCGTGCCGTGAGATGTTACAAAAAGGGAGGGACAGTTTTGACTGTAGAACTTATATTGAAAACTTGTATAAACTATATTCTTATTTTAAAACGACATGAGGGTGAGTAAATGATAGAATTTTTGTTTTAGGAAGAACTATTCCTTTACAAATATACTTTTTACCATGTTATGGCATATTTTCCTCAATACACCATCCACCGAACAGCTGTCTCTTAACTTGACCTTTAATCTGGCCCACAGATGGATCTAAGAAAACCTATCCTTGGCTAGGTGCATTGTAAAGATGGTGGGTTCAGACACTCTGCTCTGAAGGAGGGCTAAATGGAAGTCTTTAAATATGCAGGGGTCAATGGAAGAGGCAAAGGTTGAGCTATTTAAAGACAACCGACTACAATTGAGCCCAGAGGGGCTTGAATTTGTTGAGCGAACCAACAAAAGACCTTCTGTAAAAATCCAGATATATAGATGCCTGTGTGCACTTAGAGTGCGCCCCCATCCATTTACAGGAACAGTCTGTGGTCGTGGAGCAGGATGTGAATGTATTGATGCCTGAACTATAAATAGCGAGAGGCTTGATACACCTGCTTTAGCCAGCATGGGTTTGAGTAGTCTTAAATGCACAGGCACGTACCCTCTGACGGCATGGAGCAGGCGCAGGGAGGGGAAGGCGGTGCGAACGTTCATGGTATGCAGAAGAATGAGGCGGATGGCCCACTCCACTCGCTCCTCTCCTCCTTTAGCCATGAAGGCAGGGATCCACAGCACACTCCCACTGAGGCTCTGCAGCCTGTGGACGAAACGCTGCACCCACTCCTCACTGTTCAGGTCCTGAAAGGCACGCTGAACCACAGAAGGGTTCATAGTCACCAGACTGGTGCGCAGGCCCACATCAGCTGAATACTCCTCCACTGGAGCCAAGTTGCACCTTGGAAATGCATACACACATATATATACATTATGGTTAAGACTTAATCATAAATCTCAGGTTAGGCTGATCATGTATACACACACACTTTACAACCCCTAATATTTCAATGCTTAAACGTGTATAAAGCTAGTAATTGCTTTCGGTCAGCCTTAATTTTCTACACACAGCCACAACATTTCAGCAAGTAATTAACAAGCCATAAACATTATTTTTATATAAACACATCTGAAGTTTATTTCACTCTGCTTGGCTGCATTACACATTAGACCCAAACATTTTCTACGCAAATATACACTATATTGCCAAAGGTTTTGGGACGCCCGCCTTTACATGCACATGAACTTTAATGACATCCCATTCTTAATCTGTAGGGTTTTAATAAGCAGTTAGCCCACCCATTGCAGCTATAACAGCTTCAACTCGTCTGGGAAGGCTTTCCACAAGGTTTAGGAGTGTGTTTATGGGAATTTGACCATTCTTCTAGAAGCGCATTTGTGAGGTCAGGCACTGATGTTGGACGAGAAGGCCTGGCTCGTAGTCTCCGCTCTAATTCATCCCAAAAGTGTCCTATCGGGTTGAGCTCAGGACTCTGTGCAGGCCAGTCAAGTTCCTCCACACCAAACTCGCTCATCCATGTCTTTATGGACCTTGCTTTGTGCACTAGTGCGCAGTCATGTTGGAACAGCAAGGGGCCATCCCCAAACTGTTCCCACAAAGTTGGGAGCATGAAATTGTCCAAAATGTCTTGGTATGCTGAAGCATTAAGAGTTCCTTTCACTGGAACTAAGGGGCCAAGCCCAACCGCTGAAAAACAACCCCACACCATAATCCCCCCTTCACTAAACTTTACACTTGGCTCAATGCAGTCAGGCAAGTACCGTTCTCCTGGCAACCGCCAAGCTCCGACTCGTCCATCGGATTGCCAGACAGAAGAGTGATTCGTCACTCCAGAGAACATGTCTCCATTGCTCTAGAGTCCAGTGGCGGCGTGCTTTACCCCACTGCATCCGACGCTTTGCATTGCACTTGGTGATGTAAGGCTTGGAAGCAGCTGATGGGCCATAGAAACCCATTCCATGAAGCTCTCTACACACTGTTCTTGAGCTAATCTGAAGGCCACACAAAGTTTGGAGGTCTGTAGCTATTGGCTCTGCAGAAAGTTGGCGACTTCTGCGCACTGTGCGCCTCAGCATGCGCTGGTGCTTGATTTTATACACCTGTGGCCATGGAAGTGAGTGGAACACCTGAATTCAATGATTTGGAGGGGTGTCCCAATACTTTTGGCAATATAGTGCATGTCAGTGCAGATATGCAAGAACCAATTTAATATGTCAATAATTTGTATTATTATTTGCTTAAAGTGTTGATTTTGCAAGTAATAACTGAAAGTATCATCTCTTTGAGAGGCAATTCTGATATTTCCAAGGTTTATATATATTTCACTGTTATTTCCTACGTTTTCTGATGTATAATTTCTGTTCCTTTTCTTTCATCGTTACGCCCACTCGTTGCGGAAGATTGAACTTGAACAGGTTAGGGCATAGGAAAGAAGGAGAAACAGTTCTTACAGTCTTGTCTGACATGTATGGATAAAACTTGTGTTTGAGCGTTTAAGGAAACAAGATAAAGGTTTAACAAGTGTAATATTGTAGGATACAGGTAACAACAAGATTTAATTAAATTCGCACTTGTTTACGGATTTTTGACTGACTTCTATGACGAGTAAGAACCCATTTTAGTGAAGTTAACATAGGACTTTGCATCTATAAGATGCGTGCTTGTTGCATTTTTGCTGTTGCAGAAAAAGGCGCTATAGCACATCAGAGTAAACTCATGTTTTAGCCCCTCTTTAGCGCCCATCCACTCCCATGAATACTGCAAATTACGTAATCGAGTCAAATCAAAGTTTGCAATGTTGTGATTCACCTTGTAGTTGGTTGGTTTTTTTAATGGCTTAAATCATTAACAAAGACCTATTAAAAGAAAAAAAAGAAATTAGAAAGAAAAACACTTTTGGAAACAAGGCCTCTGAAAAAAAATGTCACTGTTGCTTTATTTAAGGATATAGCCATGATGAAGCAATGAAGTGTTGCTGCACATTACCTGAGTAATAACACAGGTAGTAGATTAAATGCAACCACACATTCTTCATTAAAGTATATTTTGGCTTTTCTAACGGGATCTTGGGACCTCCAGGGGACCCAATTAAGGAAGTGTTATAGAGGGTCCATGGAAATGCCAGCCATGGCCAAAAGTATCTGAAGTGACAAATTTAGTGTTTTGCAAAGAATTATAAATAATTTTTTCACATGTTTCTATGGTATATTCTACTGGAAAACATTGATAAGCATTTCATAAGTTTTAAAGGCTTTTATTGGCAAAAAACAGTAATAAGAGTAAATATTTACAGTGTTGACCCTCAGCTCAGGCATGCTGGATATCAGCTTCTGGGCCAAATGCTGATTGATAGCGATCCATTCTTGCCTTATCAGTACTCAGAGTTGATCACAATTTGCAGGCTTCTGCTTGTCCACTCGCCTTATGGAGGACTGACACAGGTTCTCTATGGGATTAAGATTCGGGGAGTTGCCTGGCCACAGATCAAAAATTTCAAGTTAATGATCTGAGCCACTTCATTATTACTCTTGTCTTGTGATATGGTGCCATCTCCATCATTCTGAAAAATGCACGGATCACCACCAAATTGCTACTGGGTCATTGGGAGAAGTTTCGATCCCATTCTTTATTCATGGCAGTGTTTTTGGGCAGAATTATGAGAGAGACCACTCCCTTGTATGAAAAGCAACCTCACACATGTATGGTCTCTGGACGCTTCACTGTCAGCAAGACCAAGAACTCATGGTACCATTTAGAAAAGGTACTGGTACCTTTTCTTCTCTGGACAATTGATTTTCCATATGTTCCAACTAGTCAGAAGGGGGCTTCATCAGAGAGAAAAATGTGAGATGAGAAAATAACTTTGCGCCAGTCTTCTGCTGTCCTATCCTTGTACTTTTTGAAGAATCCCAGTCTGTCCTTAGTGTTTCTTAGAGAGAAGGCTTCTTTGCTGCCCTTCTTGCCACCAGGCCATTGTCCAAAAGTCTTGACCTCACTGTGCACTCACACACACACCTGCTGCGATATTGAGCAGCTCTGCAATGGTGGTGACGATTTCGTAGCTGACTCCTCAGGAGGAGATGTCCTGGCACTTGCTGGACACTCTGGGACATCCTTCACTGTAGATGAACCCCTCTCCTTGAAGTTCTTGAGTCGGTAAATGGTTCTTTCAGGTGCAATATTCTTTTCAGCAATTTCCTTGCATGTGAGGCCATTTAAAGGGCTAGTTCACCCAAAAATGAAATTTCTTCCATTAATGACTCACCCCAATGTTGTTCCACACCCGTAAGACCTCAGTTCATCCACGGAACACAGTTTAAGATATTTTAGATTTAGTCCGAGGGCTTTCAGTCCTTTGAATGTAAGTGTATGCACACTTTGCTGTCCACGTCCAGAAAGGTAATGAAAACATCATCAAAGTAGTCCATATGTGACATCATTTGGTTAGTTAGACTCTTTTGAAGCGTCAACAATACATTTTGGTCCAAAAATAATTATTTCAAAATCTTCCGGTTTTGTTTGAATCCGCGTTCATGCCGCCACAGTGACGCTGCTGACGTAAGACGCTATGACGTGTTATCTGGTGCGACAGAGCTTCGTTTGTAGTCTGAGGGAGACGCACGCTGTAAACAAGCTGTTCTACATTGTTTGTATTGCTATATATATATTTTTTTGCGATGATTTTGTTTACAGCGTGCGTCTCCCTCAGACTACAAACGAAGCTCTGTCACACCAGATAACACGTCACAGCGTCACTGTGGCGTCGTGAACGCTGATTCAAACAAAACCGGAAGAGAAGACAATGCTTAATAAAGTCTTAGTTTTTGCTATTTTTGGACCAAAATGTATTGTCGACACTTCAAAAGAGTCTAACTAACCAAATGATGTCACATATGGACTACTTTGATGATGTTTTCATTACCTTTCTGGACGTGGACAGCAAAGTGTGCATACACTTACATTCAAAGGACTGAAAGCCCTCGGACTAAATCTAAAATATCTTAAACTGTGTTACGGCTGTGGAACAACATTGGGGTGAGTCATTAATGGAAAAAATTTCATTTTTGGGTGAACTAACCCTTTAATGCCAAGCGACAATGGCTGCAAGTCTTTCTTTGGAGGCAACCTTTGCCAACACAAGAACACAGTGATTGGAAGCACCTCTTCCATCCTTTTATAGCAATCAGTCTGCTTTTATAATCCAATCAGAATGATAGTGATTTCACCTCATTAGTGCTTGTTCACAGTTTCCCATGTGCTGATACGATTAGTGAAATTATGCTAGCTGGTCATTTTGTGCCAGGGCCAACAAAAAAAACTGTGAAATTTGGGTTGTGGTGATAGTTCTTTTTTTTTTTTTTTTGGTCAATCAAGCGTTTTGCAATTATTCATAATGCATCCGATTGCTCTGCACAATAATCTAGAAACGGTGTGAATCAACACCACAACAACATAAGCAGCAAGCTTTCCAAAACAAAATTGGTCACTGCCTAATACTTTTGGCCATGGCTGTACATAAATAAATGTGATTTAAATATTTAGATTATTTGAGTATAAAAAAATATAATAGTAACATTTAAGTATTTTACACATTTATAATAACATTGCTTTTCCACAGTAAAATTGGATCTTTATGAATGAAAATATCTAGCTGCCATGCATTATTTTTAGGATGAGGTCCCTCACATGAGGATTATTATTATTCGGGGGTCTGTGGCAGACTGAAAACCCTTGTCTTGAGTATTTACATCCAGCTGACCTGAGCATTAACAGTGACACAATGTTTGTTACAAATGTAAAATGTAGGCGTGATTAAATTACCTTCACTCCAGACTTGCTTCATTTTAAAACATGTCATTTATCTTACTATAAAATACAGCATAATACAGTCTGCATTAGTCTTACATGCAGAATCCTCCAAAAGACTAAGCAAACACCTTTTAGAGCTCATCCCATCATTTAACTCCATGAAAACACACAGAGGTGACTTTAAAGCAAATACCAAGCAGGGTGCTGGCATTATCATCTTGCCACAATACCTGGAAAAACCTTTCAACACTGGCACCATGCCGACTGCCGAGGCTTAGCTGTCACGGTCACCCTCCCACACAGTTTTGTCCTTGCCCGAATGAACAGCCATGCCAACCACACAAGAGGGATTTGAGTTCCTCCATTACTTAATCTTTGAGGCTCCCTGGACTGGGGTTGAATAACATTAAATGTCCTAAGAGCACAGCTGGGCTGATGAGGACTCATCAGGGATTGAGAATCTTACAGTATTACACTACTGTAAGCATCACATGAAGCACATTTGATTTTTAAGAAAGCAGCTTTCAGCCATAGGCAGAACATTTTACAGGCAAGTGAACTTTAGTCGCTTTCAGAAGACAGCCTAATTACGTTTCCAAGGCTATGGCTTAGTATGACTTATACAAATGTCATATTTGCTCAGCTGGTCGCAAATTGCAGTATGCATCATCCTTCAGTTCTGAAAGCCTTCAGACATTGAGCCAAGCCTGGAAGTAGTGCTGACATATTTCAAAAGTGCATTGTGTCACATAACGGATTGCAAGCTTTTAGAAATCCAAACAGCATTTCTTTAAAGCAGTGGTTCCCAAACTGGTGGGCCTAGAGTTATAAAAAGTGAAGAGATGGTGTACAGTCGGCAAATTTGCTATGCAAAAGCACCTTTGCAGTGTGATTGAAGACCCCACTGCGAAATGATCCAGCTTATTGTGTGGCTACCTGCCACATAAGTAAATAATTGAACAAAATATTCATTTGACATTTTATTACCTCAAGATGACTTGCAACACCCGCTTGAACGGTCCGTAGCAGTTGTTGTTGTGGAATAACAGACCGCTAAAGGGCACGGTTAAAGAACCAGAATTGAGTATTGCAGGGAGCTGTGTAATAATATAATGATGCATGGTTTAGCATTAAGCTTGGACAAGTTTGTAAAAGGACTGCCAGTGCAAGGTAAACCTAAAGCAGATGATACATCTTCAAACGCCTCAACTACCAAAACAACGTGTCTACACCAGATGTGAGCGATGTGATACGACACGACAAAAGCTAATAGAACCCATTATAATCAGTGATGCTGTCTACACAACAAATTCCGAGAGTAAACTGATGCCCCATTCCATTTCTCACATACCAGTCCAACGGTGTGTAACAACGAGTGTTGTGTGCCTCAAAATATTAGCTTCTGACAATATGAAGCCGAATAAGTTAAGATGCCACTCGGTCTTCACATCACAAATACAAGAGAAGCCCTTTGAATTTGAGAAGTTGCTGCACTGTCAAATAAAATAAATGAAATCTATAGGATTTTGCAAGCAAGGTCATGTCTGAGAGTGTTTATGTGGGTGCATGTAGGTGGGGAGCTTGAAAATATTTCTCTCTACAAGGGCGGCCGGCAGAAAAAGTTTGGAATCTGCTGCACTAAAGTGAGTTTAAGCTTGATTTTAGAGAATGTGAATAACCGACTGTAATGATACAAACAACACAAACAATTACTTTTAAAATCTTTCAATTAACTTTATAATAAACTAGCATCAGCTTTGCAAACATGTTGTTCTGAGGTATGAAACCTCTATATTTGAGGTTTTTGTTGACTTTTCCTTGGTAGCAAGCGCCTCATTTTGAGAAAGTTTAAAATAAGAAATAGTCACACTGTGATATATAAAGTCACAGATACAAGAAATAAAGACCAATATAAGAGAAATTAAGTGGCAATTAAGAGGTCATACTAGCTACTTTGACGGTTTGAATTTTATTGTAGTCTATTAAAAAGGCATCTAAAATGTGGCAATGTAGTGCAATATAGATTTTTCGTTACTGAAATATCTGAAACACTTCCGATACTCATTTTCCACAGAATAGATACGCAATACCAGCTGCGCTTTCTCGCTATCTCATCTCTTCAACAGCGAGAAACCCGCCTCCCCTCACTCACTCATTTCTTTTGCTCCGGATGAATATTGTTGGAGTTCCAGGGATTGAATTTCTGCATAGAATTGTGCATTATTTTACTCAATCCCGCATATTATATGCTCACACCCAAAGTGCACGCAGATAAAGCCGCCTCTCAGTACTAAAATGAGTTCCGTTTTGCTGCTTATTGCACTTAAACAGTCAAATACACACAAAATAATGTCAAAATGCCAGTCTTGGTGAGTATTCATGCAGGGCTGGCCCAAACCTTTATGGGGCCCCAAGCTAAATTTTATTTGGGGGCCCTTCTGTGCCACCAATACGATTGACTATTGTCAATTCTTGATAATTTGCACACCTATTGTATTAGTTGTAGCTGTGTTGCTTACATGTCTGCCTGTTATGTTTTTACCCTTATACGGTTTTTAGTTGTAACAGTAGCAAACCAAGCCTGCAGCACTCCTCCCAGAAACTGAAGTCCCCAGGTGGCCGGTCCCAGTATAGCTCATAAACCCCACCTCTCCATGTATTACAATGGACGTGAGACAAACAAAAAAATTGAATTACACTTCAAATAATTGTTTCCTAAAGATGGTTTTTGTCATTTTAGGCAGTTTTTAATCACGATGATTTAATTTCAAGTGTTCGTTTTTTAAATAAGTTTAGTTTTAGTTAGTTATTTGATGCTATAAAAACGGAGGCTGTGACGTCATGATTGACAGCTGAGATTGACGGCTTCTCTGAGTGAAGTTGTCACTGAGGCACCAACAGACATTTTTCAGGATTTTTGGGAGGAGATTGGAGCTTTAGCTTTAATTTCTACATTTCCATAACTGTTTATTTCACACCAACATAATGAATTGTTGTGCATCCGTGAGAGTGTGGGCGGGCTTTTGATAAGCGCACCTCTACTTCCTGCTCTCTACTGCGCAACTCCGGTCCCGAGATCACTACTGCACAGACTCGGTCCCAAATCAAGATGTCAGCGCCGTGTGCGGGCCTCTGAAAGCTTCAACTCAAGTCGGCGGAAGTCAATGAAGTCGCGCCGTCCATATTTTTTTACGGTCCATTACCCACAAGAGTGGTCAGGTGTTAATTTGCAGTCTAACAGTAGGAAAGTCTTACAGTACGACAGTTCAGACTGAGATATGTACAAATCTTTTTTTTTTTTATATATTTAAAAAAAAAAAGTCTCTTATGCTGAATATGCTCACAATATCACAGGAATACATTACACTGCACTATATATTTATATAGAAAACAGCTAATAATATTTCATATAGCAATAATATTTCACTATATAACTTTTTACTGTATTTTTGATCAAATAAATGCAGCCTTGGTGAGCAGAAGAGACTTTCAAAAGAAGAAATGTTGATGATGGATTTCTTTCAAACGTTAAACAGAGCTTTTATTTAGGCGACAACACAGAGGGAGACCTTAGTGCTTCATTTTGTTGACAACAACAGATTTATAAAAGGATTCTAATTACGAATTTGTGGAGATGTGTGAAGCATGTTGCGTTCCCAAATTTTGAGCGACTCAAACATATAGCACTTGCAGAGAAACGTTTACTGTGTACAGAAACTGAAAGCTATGCTGTACTACTCCATCCAAAACATCCATATTCGCACTTAACTAGATCACATTCTCAAATCCATCCATTTCTAAAAAGTTTACTGTACAACTAGCACCATTTCAGCTGCGATTTTTCTCACACTTTGCACTGGCAACCCTGGCTAACAAGCTAATAGTACCGATGGTGCCTCGAGCCCGCGCAGCGCTGTCAGAATCAATCCGTGCATATATAAAAATTGCAGTTTATCTAGTAATTGCTTAAGGCCATTTCGCGATTTCAATAAAGTAATATGCTGCAAGAATCAATTTCATGTGCTCTTGGGGGCCCCAAGCAGCCGCTTAGTTTGCTTATGCCTTGGGTCAGCTTTGTATTCTCATAAACAGTTATGTTTTAAGTGAAAGTAAACAGTTGAGAACAAAAACGTGTGTATAATGGATCAGTGCGTCATGGTCTTAAAGTGACAGCAGGTATATTAATGGGATATGTATATATTAATATACCTGCTGCTAAATTACGAGATAAAAATTGTGGCCAGTGAAAATGCTGAGTGGCTGGTAACTTTAGAAAACTACTAGCGACAGAGGCTTGTAAGCAAAAAAAAGTTAATGTCAAGCCCTGGGTACAGGGCTGTTCAAATGGAGCAATTACTTCTTTTCGAGACTGTTTTATAAAAAAGCTCTACATTACTAGCTATGACATATTTATTCTTTACAGCTAGTTTAGGTTGGATTGTTTGATTCGGGATGAGAACACTTACTAACTGGCTAAGTTACATCAAGTTATCAGCAGACGTTGAATGTGACAGAAGACAGACGTTTACCTAATGACAAAGTCATGTGAATCGATCTCTCTGCCGCAGCTGCTATTCAGTAATATCCCAGAGTTCCCTACGATGGCACATTTTTTGTAATGCTGGTTCTTCATTGGGGACACCGTCGGCAAAAGCTGGTACAGGTTCTCAGAGATGTTTGTGGTGCTCTGGCGGTCAAATATATAATGAATTACATCCCCAGGTTTAAAGGTGCTCTTAAGAATTGAGATGTCCCTCTCAGCATCCAGGAACCTCAAAATGTTTTTCCTGGAGGGAAAATGAAAAAGCATAACACTTTATGAATGCTGGGGGAAAGACTAAGGAATTTTAACAGGGAACCACATTCTACATTCTTCAGAAATGCCATACTGTGCATTTGAAAAACACAGAGCCATACCTGATGAGGTTAGACAAGGTTCTGTTGAAAGTCCATTCAGGTGAAGATGAATTGCAGGTTTTGCTCTTTATGGCTGGCAGTGGAATTGGAGAAGAGACTTTGCTCTTTCTATAGGTAACTAGAGAAGTAGGGGCAGCATTCAGGACTGAATTTCTGAAGAAAAGAAAGAGCATAGTGTGTTTATATGCACTTACCTGACATCAATATTAACAACTTAGACACGGCTACAAATAACATCAGTCAGCTCAATAAGATTGGCTGCTATTTTGGTAAACCATGAAATCAATTCTAGAAACCTTGATGAAACAGTAATGCGAAACAAACAAACAGATCTTGAGAAAATTTCAATTCTCGCTGATATTATAGTTCTCTATGTCATAATTTAAAATCGAAATAACATGTAAAGAAAAGGAAAATAGAATACATTTACATTTTAAAATTCTTGCATTAGTTTTAAAACTAAATATCATAAATGATATAAATCAGATTACAAACCTGTCGGACTGAGGGACAAGGCTTTTTAAGTGAAAACTCTGTGAATCCTCAATGTTCCTAAGAGCAGAAGGCATAAAATATTCATCATCTTCATCCAGTAATATGACCATTAATAAGGCTCTGAAATCACATCAGTGAGTAGATAATTGAGGAGGAGGCAATTAGACCTCGGACTGGAACAAATACATGAAATTGAATTGGAATGATGATAATTATTTAGCACTTCTGTGTGAGCCATTCCACTTATATTAACTCTTGAATATTTTCATGGTTCAAATCCAAGGTCATGGCTAGTGTGTTTTAACCCTTGTTATTATATATTAATCATTTCATCAACTCATTAAAACTATTATTTCAGCCATTATAGCACAGAGGATGTGTTTAGAAGGAAGATGTGACTACCGAAATAATTGGAAACCGTCTGAGGTGGCCAGATACATTTAACCAAATATATTTATTCATACCTGGAGGAATCACCTTAAAAGAGTTAGTTCACACAACAATGAAAATGACCCCATGATTTACTCACCCTCAAGCCATCCTAGGTGTATATGCCATTCTTATATTTAAAAAGTCCTGGCTCTTCCAAGCTTTATAATGGCAGCGATTTGTTGTGGTCATTTTTGAAGTCCATAAAGTGCATCTATCCATCATATAACTGCTCCACACGGCTCCTTGGGGTTAATAAAGGCCTTCTGAAGCGAAGTGGCACATTTGTGTAAGAAAATTAAAAATATTTAAACCTTTATAGACTAAATAAACTAGCTTCCAATAGTCAGCGGGGTAACACTTTACTTGAATGGGTGTGCATAAGACTGACATGACACCTTCATAATCATGACATGACACATTTGTTATGACAACTTGACATAAACCAATACATCCTAACCTGTCAGTGTTTTTGTCATGACAACTTGACATTACCAAGACAACATAACCTGTCATAAATCTTTTTTTTCAGTGGTACAAGTTGAATTTGTCATTAAAATGTTATCACATGTTAATACTCGAATCAAATTATTTTATAACAGCGTCGTGAATATTTTTCAGTTCATAATGTTTTAAAAAAAAAGTTTCCTAAACAGTTAATTACAGCATCCCACACATTTATATTTTCTTGAAATGCTTTTTTACATCATGGATAAGTCTAGCTAAGACACCATCATAATGGCGTACACCTAACCAGTGGTGCCACTATCATTTTGAGGTGATTTTTCAATTTTCCTCTATGACGCCATCATTTAGGTCAAGAAAAATATTTAGGACACTGTCATAAAATAATTAGACAGAGTATTAACACTTAATTTGGATAATATTTAATATTTTAAGTTTGATAATTAATCTGCTATGTCATGTTTATGACAGGTTGGATAATGTCAAGTTGTCATGACAAAGACACTAACAGGTTATGATGTATTGGTTTATGTCAAGTTGTCATAAAGACATCTCAAATAATGTCATTGCATTAAAAATGACAAAATTGAGCGAATGACACTTAATGACAGTTGTCATGAACATGCATAAAAACGCCTTCATATTCATGACATGTGCCATGTCATGATTATGAAGGTGTCATGTCAGTCTTATGCACACCCCTTCAAGTAAAGTGTTACAGTCAGCGGTACGCAAGTCGACTTGCGCTAAAAGAGTCGCATCGCAAGCTTTGACACCTCTCGCGGATAGTGCTGGGCAACAAACTCAAGCCCCTCTTCTCTTATATCGAAATCCTCCACCATTTCTCTTAAAATATTCTTGTTTTAGTCTTTAATTAATGACTGGTGTTTTGTTTTGCTCTATCCTCTGCGCTTCCGAGTTCGTCAATACACATGAGTCAAGGGTTTAAGGGTCAAGGGTTGCTCTTTCGCCGTAACTCAACTTGCGTACCGCTGACCCCCGGAAGCCAGTTATTTTAGTCTATAAAGTTTTAAATATGGATATTTTTCGTACACAAATGCGCCACTGCGCTACAGAAGGCCTTTATTAACCCCCCGGAGCCGTGTGGAGCAGTTATATGATGGATAGATGCACTTCTATGGACTTCAAAAAACCCCCCAAAAAAGTCAATGCCATTATAAAGCTTGGAAGAGCCAGGATAACTAAGAGCCTTATATAACTTTATTCATTTTATCCATCTGAAAGAATAATGTCATATACACCTAGGATGGCTTTAAGGGTGAGTAAATCATGGTCTAATTTTTTTTATTTTGGGGTAAACTATCCCTTTAACATATAACGGCAAGGATAATAGCCGTTCACCTCTACCTGCCTGGTGGCCCTTCAAAACATTTAGCACAGGATTGCATTGTATCCTTGAGCAAATCAGGCCTATTTGTCTACCGTTCACTGCAACGTTCTCCATCTCTCCCCCAAAGTCATGGCTACTACGTGCATTATTAAGCAGACAGAGCACAGATCTCTTAAAATTCTGGGGAGCAGCTTCAAATGCAGATTTAATGGTGGTGTTGCTTCAAAGCGCTTATAACTGTTCTGAAATATACCCCTCAGATCCTTTGTTTGAGATTGCAATTTAGAATATAATTCCATAAATTATAAATCTCACCAATAACTTAAGCAAAAAATAGATCATAGGTGTCATCTAATGCCTTCTGACAGCTAGTAAATGAGGTGTGAAATTTCCACATTGGGATTTTACAATTACATTTTGTCTCTGGGATATTTTGGGTTAGCAAATACGAGGGAGGAAATATTCCCTTTGCATGCTTAATGGATAAACTGTAATTAGTGCGGCAGAAACATGAAATAAAATATCACGGTACAGAGCAAACAAGCCGAATGCTTTGCATAAAACGTCAAATGTGGCAACACAAAGTATGATCGGTTTAAAAATTAAAGACTAAATGCAAGTCTTGGCAGTGTACACTTGTTTTCTCGTGCAATTATTCTTGCAATTAATTAATCTATGCACAAACATTCTTCTCACTCAAGAGCTTTAAAGTGTATGTCCCGAGACGGCTAGATTTGCAATTATGTAAGCCTGAGGATTTCTGCTACAGGGTTCAATTATAGCTGAGGAAAAGCACACGGTTCATTTTTGTCTCCAAGCTGTAGCTTTAAAGCCACAAATCAAACAGTAATCCTCTAGATGCCACAAACCACAGATCAGACTGTCTTTTCACTTGCATGAATGGGTGCAAACAGAACACACTCAAGAGTAGAACAAAACCACAGACCAACAGCCATCCGCCACAGAGCAGCAGGGTCAGCTGCATTTATCTGATGACTCAAGGTTTCGCACTCAGCAAAAGTCTGAATGACACATTTTGGAGATGGGCCAAGTATTAATAATCAGAATCTGAATGCATATTCAGCAAAACCAGTTCCAAAATAAACGTGTACTCTGATGGATCACATGCTGACTACTAAATCTGAATGGATAAGAGATGAACCTAAAGGGTTGGTTCACACCTAAATTTATTGAATCCAAGAAAACTTGCTTGAGCTTCTGTTTACCTAATTTGAGTGCTCTATTCCCTGATCAATGTTAATGCTTTCGATGGAGGGACAGAAATCTCTCAGATTTCATAAAAAATATCTTCATTTGTGTTCCAAAGACGAACGAACGTCTTATGGGTTTGGAACAACATGAGGTTGAGTAATTGAGTATTTTTATTTTGGGGTGAACAAACCCTCTAAAGGCTTTAAAATATCAAACATCCCCTCCAGAATGTACAGAACTACCATCATCTATCAAAAGAAAAACGCGATATCAAACATTTGAGGTGTTCCCTCAAATAAACGTCCCACATGCCCAGGCTTTTCAAACAATAGTCCCCGGGACAACACATTGTCTCCCTCCATTGACTTAGACACAGTATTACACTGTTTGATGAAAGACCAAGCCAATCCTGCTGGAAAATACAGCTTAAAATGTTTAGTCTGTGTTTTGGAAGATTCTAGCTGGTCTAAGCTGGTTGATTGCTGGTCCAAAATGGTTATTAGCTGGACCAAGCCAATCGTTAGCAGGTCCGAGGTGGTCATTAAGTTGGCCCAATGTGTAAATTATCCCAGTCCAGCAACAAATCAGCTCAGGGTGGTCAGGCTGGACACCCAGGGGGACGCAAGATGGTTCTAGGGAGTCCGTGGAAAAGTCCAAATTTATTTATAAATTATTTTGATTTAAAACTAATTAAAAATGTGATTTCTTGAGTTCACATTCTTAAATGAACGTTGATTTAAAGAACTGAAAATTAAGAAAAAAAACAAAAACAATAATATAGGCTAACAAACAGTATAGTATAGTGAAAAGCCTAAATAAAAAAAAGGGCTTTTTGACCACCTAATGATGAGCTTGGACCAACTAGAAACCAGTTATTTTCCAAAAACACAGCTCCAGCTTAAAACTGATATTCTGGACAAATAGCTACGCTAAATAATTGAGTAAATAAAATACACAGCTCTTTGCTATTTTCTCGTGTAGCCTGATACTCGCGATATTCAGACAAGCCAATATAATACGCAGCCCATAGAAATGGACTGTCCATTGTTTGGGCTTCTACAAAGTCTCTCTTGAGAGAAGCAAAGCACGGAGGACATGGGTCCTAAACAAAAACATCACATAAACATAGATAGAGTAGGCTACAGCTGTGCGTTCAGACAAATAGAAAGACAATGTGATATATTTAGGCTAACTGTATTGCTTATTGTGGGTTAATCGAATTTAAGGCTACTTACGCGATTTCTTCCTCCACTTCCGATATATCAGCTATAATAACAAATATAACCAGGGCTGTCCCGATTCCAAACATCAGTATTCGGAATTCAAAAGACATGACTTGACCGCCGGGCGATTCTACAATGCGTTGAACTATAAAGCGCAATAGAAATGTGTTCTTCTTTCACACTGGGTTCTTACGCAGGGCAACATGTAATTCCTCCGTCTCCTCGACAAAGCTGGACCATTCTAACAGTCCGTGCAGGTTAACGAACAGTTGTCTGCGTTACATATCACGTCCATCTGCTTCTTCCACCTTTACGAAAGTAATGTAGGGATAAGGCAAACGGGAACGTCCTTTCTTCTCTTCTACTCCTGCCGCTACTCCTCAGAGATCTGGTTGGTGGCAGTTCCCTTGAAACTTTGCCTGCAAGGTGCATAAACTCACATATGAATGTTATGCATTCTGTTAAACGGCGTAATTGGTAGGCAGAAAGCCTGCATTTAAAATTGAGTATGAAATATGAATCCCCCTCTCTGTCTTGCTCTCTTTGTTTCTGTTTGACAAAGACACACACGTTTGTTTGTTTTTTACGGTGAGGACTTTGTTTTTATATTGAGCTAATGGTCTTTTATAATAAAACCGAGTGGTGCGACGCGACAGGGTTAAAGCGACAAGTCTGTCCACAATGAACCCGAAACAGCTGCACGACGCGACATAATCAATCACAATCACAGCCAATCATAACCGTTCTCTCCATTTGAACGTTCTCTCACGCTGCACATCATTCGCGACTTTCCTCGGACGGCATACATTTCATGGTTTTCTTTTTGGAACTTTAGGGATATGTCGAATAATATATATATATAATATCGAATAATATATATATAAAATATATAATATCCAATATTTTTTCAACTTCCAGCCTCATTCATGTTTGAGGTTTAAAGTCACCATGCAATCAAAATCAATTATTTTGTATAGGCTATGGAATATTGCCGTAGGCTATTTATTATAAATGATTTATCTGTGCACATCATATTATTATTCATGTGCCTTCTTTATATTCAATAAAAATTCCCCTCCTTCTTGCAAATGGCATCTCTTCTCTTCACCGATGACGTGTTTACTGCCTTGAGGGCGGAACAAACTCACAAAAGAGCACAGCAATAAAGTGATGCAGGCATGACATAATTTTGTAGGCCAAAACGCTGAAGCGAGTTAACATTTTAGCACTCCCAGTTCCATTGTCCCAAAGTAAATGTTTTTTTTAGTGTGTGTTTTTTTTTAATGGGATTTTGGTTAAATGGCTGAAATAAGGTCTGTGATGAACACAAGCACAAAACACTTTCACGTTTTATTCTACGACATAACATAGTAGTATTACCCCACTCGTGATTTTTTAAGCTGTTATGTGTTGCTAAAAAGTAGCTAAATGGGACTACAGGAGGAGATTAAACGTCATCACGCTGAACCGGTAAACTCAATCCGCTTTTACTGCCTCATTATGCTCATAATTGTGCTCTTATAAACTAGTCTAAATCTAACGTTCTGGGAAAATGTTTTGAGAAAAAAAACTGAAAGAGCTGTCAGAAGCTTGGTGATGGTGAAGTCGAGTGACCGTGGTGTAGTTTGTTTATAGCTTCGCCTACCTTTCGCTTTTTACTACTGCCGATTCCATTTAGGCTTCAAAATCAATCAAACTTGTGTTCATCTGTGAAAATGATCTTGACGGACAAAACATGTAAGTATCATAAATTTGTGTTTTTGATCCCAAAAGCCTATGGAAAAATCCTATTGGGTTTTTGATGAGGGAACTAGTGTGATGCTAACTGCCTTTTGGCCTACAAAGTGACATCATACCTGCAACAATCCAATCAATTGCAAGACAAAATCAAGTCCTGCCCCTTTTCTTACTTGAGAAGCCAGTGTTGTGATTCCCAAATAGGGCAAGGTGAAAAGATTTTGATATTGCTTTGTTAAAGCCTTAAAAATATGTGACAGATACAAGTAAATGTGCATTTACTATTCAAATTAATTTTAAAGCCTCACAAATGAAATTGAAAAAAGCTAAAGACATCAAAGAGTAAAGGGGCAGACTCCGGTCCCGAGATCACTACTGCGCAGACTCTGTCCCAAATCTGCGCAAGATATTTCAGCGCCATATTCGGACCTCCGGAGGCTTCAATTACTTCAGCGGAAGCCAATGAAGTCTCGTCGTCCATATTTTTTTACGGTCTATGGTGTAATCAATCAGGCAAAGCAACTCAGACGATTTATCATATTACACAAACTCATTGTTTTGAAGATGTGAACTGTTGCAGTTAATGCTTAACATTGAAACGTCATTGTCTTCTCAAAATAATCTATGAATATTTTAAGACCCATTCGTTTGTGCGTGGTCTCAAGGCCACGCCCACAACAAGGGAAATATGATGTATATTCATGTATAAGCCACCGACTGGAACAATTTTTCACAGGAACTGAATTTTACACAACATCGTTTCACGCGCATATGTCAAAATTGGGAAGAAAAGACTTCCGCGCTTCCGTTTCATGCTGTCTTCAGTCCAATGAGAATGATGTGTGGGCGGGGCTACACAACGTCCCAGAAATACATAGAATTTTTACCTTATTTTTCAACGGGAAACCTATTTCCTGTGAATGTTCGAGACTTAAGATTCATTAGGCTATCTGCTAGGTAAATAACTAGAAGATAAATGCAACTAATATGAAAACAAATACAAGTTTGCAATGTCAAGAAAGTCAGATTTTCCATCGTTCAATGTATTTTCACAGGAGAAATCCATCATTTCAATAGGAATCCAGGGCGAAGATGCATATTTCACTTGTTTTGATAGTGACTTCTGTGTGCCTTACACTATTGACAATAGACAATTAACCTCTTTTGTCAGCGAAATTCCAAAAACATGTTGCTAATGTGGTTTTGCTAAAAATGGCTGCGTCCCTTTTTAAAAAATATGGTGGATAATGCTATATTTTTATATGGAAACAATAGTAAGAGCAATGTGTTAGTATAGACTACTTCTGAGTGTCGCCTTTCATAGAAAACAAATTTACTTGCCGGGGGTCACAATGTCACTGTGCTAATGTGGGTTTGCTTGCATTGTGAGGACATTTGGTCATTTAACCCCGGTTACAACACACACACACAGACAAAAGCACCTGCTGCTTCAGCCAACAGTCCTTGATTTAATTGGAAGGTAGTAAACCGTTATTTTGTCAGCTGGATATTTCAGTGATCTACAACCCTAACACAATTAGGCGGTATAATTGTTTTATAGCTAAGATTGACTGGTTATCATCATCACTCAGCACACCAGATGTTATGGGAGGTATTCAAATTTGCTGTGCGCACCCAGCAGACGTAACTGACAAAATTTCACTTGTACAAAGAACATGGATGACAGTTTTCACCGTCTTCCATGCTCAGAAATACACATCACATGACACATTATGACACATCATTTCTAAACCGACTAATGAAGAAGCTTCTCGCACTGTGAAAGGTGCATGTTTATATCACAGTTTCCTGTCAGGTCTCAATGCTTATTGAAATATGCTGCTTGTGAAGGCCAGTAGGAAATACTGATATACACCGATCAGGCATAACATTATGTCCTAATATTGTGTTGGTCCCCCTTTTGCTGCCAAAACGTCCCTGACCCGTCGAGGCATGGACTAGACCCCTGAAGGAGTGCTGTGGTATCTGGCACCAAGATGTTAGCAGCATATCCTTTAAGCCCTGTAAGTTGCGAGGTGGGGCCTCCATGGATCGGACTTGTTTGTTCAGCACATCTCACAGATGCTCGATTGGATTGAGATCTGGGGAATTTGGAGGCCAAGTCAACACCTCAAACTCGTTGCGCTCCTCAAACCATTCCTGAACCATTTTTGCTTTGTGGCAGGGCACATTATCCTGCTGAAAGAGGCCACAGCCACCAGTTTCCATGAAAGGGTGTACATGGTCTGCAACAATGCTTAGGAAGGTGGTACGTGTCAAAGTAACATCCACATGGATGGCAGGACCCAAGGTTTCCCAGCAGAGCATTGCCCAAAGTATCACACTGCCTGCACTGGCTTGCCTTCTTCCCATTATGCATCCTGGTGCCATGTGTTCCCCAGTTTAGCGACGCACATGCACCCGGCCATCCATGTGATGTAAAATAAAACATGATTCACCAGACCAGGCCACCTTCTTCTATTGCTCCATGGTCCAGTTCTGATGCTCAGGTACCCATTGTTGGTTCTTTCTTCAGTGGACAGGGGTCAGCATGGGCACCCTGACTGGTCTGTGGCTATGCAGCCTCATACACCTTAAACTGCGATGCTCTGTGTATTCTGACACCTTTCTATCAGTACCAGCATTAACTTCTTGAGCAATTTGAGCTACAGTAGCTCGTCTGTTTGATCGTACCACACAGGCCAGTCTTCACTCCCCACGCGCATCAATGAGCCTTGGCTCAAATTTTCCTTGGACCACTTTTGATAGACACTGACCACTGCAGACCGGGAACACCCCACAAGAGCTGCAGTTTTGGAGATGCTCTGACCCAGTCATCTAGCCATCACAATTTGGCCCTTGTCAAACTCGCTCAAATCCTTACGCTTGGCCATTTTTCCTGCTTCTAAAACATCAACTTCAAGGACAAAATGTTCACTTGCTGCCTAATATATCCCACCCACTAACAGGTGCTTTGATGATGAGATAATCAGTGTTATGCACTTCACCTCATAATGGTCATAATGTTATGCCTGATCGGTGTAAGAGTAAATTGGGACACTGTGGGATGTTATTCCATTATATTTTTATGATTCAAATATGCATCATACATCGCTGTCATCCAATGCATATTTAGGATGAACCTAATAATTTTTTATTTAAATTATTTTTTACACATAATATTAGATGAGTTAACTGAAAGGGTCCTGTCTTCAGCCTATTAACTGATAGTTGTACATGTCATACATGTTATTTCCAGTACCATTTTTCATCTAAGGTGGATAGATAGATAGATAGATAGATAGATAGATAGATAGATAGATAGATAGATAGATAGATAGATAGATAGATAGATAGATAGATAGATAGATAGATAGATAGATAGATAGATAGATAGATAGATAGATAGATAGATAGATAGATAGATAGATAGATAGATAGATAGATAGATAGATAGATAGATAGATAGATAGATAGATAGATAGATAGATAGATAGATAGATAGATAGATAGATAGATAGATAGATAGATAGATAGATAGATAGATAGATAGATAGATAGATAGATAGATAGATAGATAGATAGATAGATAGATAGATAGATAGATAGATAGAGCTGATACATGTGTGTTCAGCATGCTGCCAGAGATGGCCTAGAAATGGTGATGTCCGTGGAGAAAAGACTAAGGAAAGGGAAAAGGGGGTCATCTTTCTTCCATATTTTTAATTTCCTCACAATTGCTTCATAGGGAGTCTGAATGCATGATGGGTTGTGAAAACCCTTTGACTAACATTTTGCTTATTATGTGTAATATATGTGTAATATCTACTGTTTGTCAGTGAAAATGCTAGAGAAGTGAAAGATATTTTTATAGGTTATTTAGTCAAATTTAGTGTAACCCCCATAAACAGCAACTTTCAAAATAGTTTTTAGGTCCTTTTTCATCTCACCAACTTGGACCAGGCTCCTGAAGCAGTCGGAGAGTCAGCGGAGCTGCCTGCACATAAATGAGCAACATTTCATGTCAGTGAGTCACAGCAGTTCTTGAATGCCTTGAGCCAATATAATTCATCTGCTGCAACATTAAAGGTGGAAAATAGTGCCCATATTTCCATCAGCTCAGTGTGCCGTTGCACCGGACCCAGCTTAGCCCAGCATATGCAATGTATATCAAGTTATCCAATGGAAAATGACCATGGTCCATATCCAATCTGCTTCTAAGGATTTCATGAAGGCAAGTAATGGGTTTTTGTAATGCTTTTAAATAATCTCCCTCCACACACAAACTGTTCAACCCTCAGCCACAGGGAAGGAAAATACTTTTGCAATTTAATTAATTATGTAAGATGCTGTTTTGAAACAAGGAACAAGTGAAAAATGTTTTGGTGGAAATCTAACACGTTTTCAATTTTCTTCCCCTGAAAAATCTCTTCCTGTAATCTCTTCCTGACACATTCTGCAGCAATTTGTATGTAAAGTTGTGCAATACGCAATTATGGTGACACTTTTTCCATTTGTTAACCTGTTAGATTAGCAAGCATGAACTAACAACGAAAAACAAGGTATTTATTAATATTACTGTTGATTTCAACATTTATTAATACATTACTAAAATGAAAAGTTGTATCAACATTATTAATGGACCTGAGCTAACATGAACAATTGTATTTTTATGGACCCTTTTCAAATTTCTGTGGATCTCAGAAGCAAACCCTTATGCACTAGACTAGAGAAACACGCGTGCAGCCATCTTTAGAATTTAGAATTTTCTTTTTGAACTTATTTCTATGGCATCACTGTGGAAGAGCTGGTGAAGTGGATTTACTTATCGAAGAGTTAACAAAAGTTATTGTAATGTTTAGGATTTCATAACAGATTATTCTTAACAGATTTAACCGGGAAGATTTTTTTTTTTTACATAAGGTCTACAGTGGTAAACAGGAGACGACAGCAAATATCATTTTTGTATTTCCATTGGCTCCAATAGCAACTTTCCCAAAGAGGGAAAAATATTGAGACATGAGACATTTTCACCGAAATTACCCGGAACAATTTGTCCCAAGAACTTTTTTGTCTGCATTTCCATCACGGCCTAAAGTACCGTGAAGATTAGGCAAATTAGTCCAGTGACAAAGGACTGCGCGCGACTTTCCAGTTCCCGATAGATTTCGTCCTCCGCATATAAGCATAAAAAAGCCTGAACCTCGTTGTCTATATAGTGCTTTTAACAATGCAGATTGTTTCAATGCAGCACAGTGTTAAACAGGAAAATAATGCAACAGAATTTTATTCAGCAGTCTAGCCGTTCTGGAGAAAACGGTGATGTCATCAGTTCATTTCAATTATCATACAGTGACAATGTGGGCTTTAGATCAGTAATTTAGTTTATATGGTTAATTTAGTTTAATAATTAGATTAATTTGGATATTTAGTTGAAAAAATTTGTGTCCCCAACTGAGCACGCCAAGCCAGAGGCGACAGTGGCAAGGAAACCAATGCTGATTATGTCGATTAAATAATTATTAAGGAATAATCGAAATATCGGAGTTATCACGCCGAAGACGGGTTTATTGAGGATGTGTCGATTAAATAATTATTAAGGAATAATCGAAATATCGGATTTATCACGCCGAAGACGGGTTTATTGAGGATGTGTCGATTAAATAATTATTAAATAGGAATAATCGAAATATCGGAGTTATCACGCCGAAGACGGGTTTATTGAGGATGTGTCGATTAAATAATTATTAAATAGGAATAATCGAAATATCGGAGTTATCACGCCGAAGACGGGTTTATTGAGGATGTGTCGATTAAATAATTATTAAATAGGAATAATCGAAATATCGGAGTTATCACGCCGAAGACGGGTTTATTGAGGATGTGTCGATTAAATAATTATTAAATAGGAATAATCGAAATATCGGAGTTATCACGCCGAAGACGGGTTTATTGAGGATGTGTCGATTAAATAATTATTAAATAGGAATAATCAAAATATCTGAGTTTTCACGCCGAAGACGGGTTTATTGAGGATGCCGTATTGATGAAACAATTATTAAAGAGCAATATTCGAAAGATCAGAGTCATCACACCGGAGACGGGTTTATGGAGGATGCCGTATCGAAGGCAACTTCAGGGGGAGTCTAATTGACACGGTCTCTGCAGACACTTCAGGGTCATGTGTTGGTCTTGTCTGGGCGCAGGTCCACCATCCCTTATCCACCATGTGTGAACATGATCAGCATGTTCTGTGCCCAAGTCCCACCCCCCAAATGTTCCTGAACTTAAAGGGATAGTTCACCCCAAAATGAAAATAACCCCAAGATTTACTCACCCTCAAGCCATCCTAGGTGTATATGACATTCTTCTTTCAGACGAATACAATCCGAGTAATATTAAAAAAGTCCTGTCTAATCCAAGCTTTATAATGGCAGTGAATGTTGCTCTGTTTTTGAAGTCCATAAAAAATGCACCTGTCTGTCGAATAACATGCTCCACGTGGCTCTGGGGTGTTAATAAAGGCCTTCTGAAGCGAATCAATGCGTTTGTGTAAGAAAAATATCCATATTTAAAACTTTTTAAAGTAAAGTTTTGGCCGATTTTTAGTGGCGGGGTCATGTAAACGGCCCCTAGCTTTAACAGATTAATAAATACTGTAACAAATGAATTGCTCATTAATGCATTATTTTACAGACCTTTGTAAAGTGTATGTATGGACGACAAACAAAGTTAGAAAGAAGGAATATTCCACAATGGTTTAATGTCCAGATTTTACTGTTGCTTGTTCTGTTGTTCAGTTTTGATCAAGCATCAAGCTTCTTTTTTTTCTCCTAAACTCAGTCTGTATTTGAGCATTTGAGCTGCTCTCAACATCTGCTTTGAACCGAACATCAAAAATGGACAACACAAAGAGCCGCCTGACAAACCACCCTTCCCTCTTCTCTCTCACATATTATGAATGCCATTTGAAGAGTGTCAGACGTATTTTTGATTTATATTTGTGAAACAGCAGAGCAGCTATCATCAACTTAAAGGGTTAGTTCACCCAAAAATGAATATTAGCCCATGATTTACCTCAAGTCATCCTAGGTGTATATGACATTCTTCTTTCAGACAAATAAAATCGGAGTTATATTAAAAAGGTCCTGGCTACTCAGCTTTATAATGGCAGTGAATTGTTGTCTCGTTTATAAAGTCCATAAAAATGCATCTATCCATCATATAACTGCTCCACACGGCTCCTGGGGTTAATAAAGGTCTTAAGCGAAGTGGCGTGTTTGTGTAAGAAAAATATCCATATTTAAACTTAGAATATGCACTTTTATGGACTTCAAAAACGAGACAACAATTCACTGCCATTATAAAGCTTGGAAGAGCCAGGACTTTTTTAATATAACTCCGATTTTATCCGTCTGAAAGAAGAATGTAAATATACATCTAGGATGACTTGAGGGTGAGTAAATCATGGGCTAATTTTCACTTTTGGGTGAACTGTCCCTTTAAGACGATTAGTTGTTTGACTATATGGACAATTTGAGCACTATGTTCTTGGGGATCATTTTCAAAAGCATACATTCAGCATCTTTTTCAGTTAAAGCACTGCAGCAGAATATCGACTCTTTTGAATGACTTATTTACATAAAATATTCTGTGCATTTTCACACAAACACACCAGTCTCTTGAGAAATTAGGCCCTGTAATGAATCTTCAGATTAATTATGCACAGTTTAATGGGATATGGCCATAGCAGTGATGGATTATTATGTGAAACAAAGCAAAACGGATGCTATGTGCAAACGTACACACGATACATGCTAAACCAAAGCAACCCCTATACTAATGTACTCCATGGTTAGAGAGGAAGTCTATAGGGAAACATTGTTGATATTCCCTTATCCTCCTACATGTACTTATAGGGTTAGGATTGGTTTAGGGTTAGTTGCATGTAAATTTATAGTTATTACTATAGTATCTATATGTAACGTGTAACAAGGACACTGTAAAATAAAGTGTTACTGACATTTGATATGGTAGGCAGTTGAACTAGCTCTCTAAATTGTGTTATTGCTATCAATTTAAATAGCTCTCTATTTGCTGACAATAATAACCCTGATAAATAACCTTGCACTTCATATCCTCACCCCTCCTGAGTTGGGATCTTCTGAGATGTATGAAAGTGGGAACTGAGCAACACCAAAGCCGTATTTGAGATGTCAGTGTTGACAACAGTGTGTTCCATGAAGCATATTTTTAACAAGAATAAACCTTTTGTAGTCTTGGCAGATGTTTTGTGTCTTCTGCAGGTGCTGATGAGCAAGACATCATGCTATAAATAAATATTTAGTATATTATTCAGTGAATATTGCTTTGTAGTTGTTGCCTTTCAAACCAGAAATGAAACATTTTGTTACTTATTTATTTGGAGTGAACCTTTCTGTGAAGTGATTTTTAAAGTGCACTGCAAACCAGGGTTGTTATCGTTAACTAAAGCTAAAACCATTTAAAAACTTAAGCTACTTGAAATAAAATTTACATTAATAATAATAATTTAAAAATACATCTATTTCAGCTAGTTGTTTAGTTTAAGTTGAACTAAAATAACTGAAACAAAAAATGAGTAAAAAACTATATAGACAGTATAATATAGAAATATAAAAATATATATAAAAAACATTAATATAATGTAGTATGGTATAAATAATATAATATAATATATAGGCAGTATAATATAAAAAATATTAAAAAACAAAAACAGTACCATAATATATTGTAATATATTATATAATAATATGATATAATATAATATATATATAGGCAGTATTATATAGAGAAAAAAAATATAATATTTAGGCAGTATAATATAGAAAATATAAAAATATATATAAAAACATAATATAATACATAGGCAGTATAATATAGAAAATATAAAAAACTAAAACATTAATGTAATATAATACATAGGCAGTATATTATAGAACATATTAAAATATTAAAAAACAAAAACAGTAATATAGTATATTATAATTAATATAATATAATATATAGGCAGTATAATATAGCAAATATAAAAATATTACGAAACTAAAACATTAATATAATATAATACATAGGCAGTATAATATAGAAAATATTAAAAAACAAAAACATTAATATAATATAATACTAGGCAGTATATTATAGAAAATATTAAAATATAAAAAAAACTAAAACATTCATTTAATATAATACATAGGCAGTATATTATAGAAAATATAAACATATTAAAAAACAAAAACAGTAACATATTATAATTAATATAATACAATACATAGGCAGTCTAATATAGAAAATATAAAAAAACTAAAATAATATAATACAATTAATATAATATATAGGCAGTATAATATAGAAAATATTAAAATATTAAAAAACAAAAACAGTAACATAATATAATAATATAATAGGCAGTATTATATATATATAATATAATAATAAAAATACCAACAAAATTTGAAAAATTTAACTAAAATTAACATGAAAATATTAATGAAAAATATAAGAATACCATTTAATTCAAAATAGTAACAATATATACAAATAGTATATAAATGATACTAAAATAACACTGCTGCAAACTATGAAATACAACAAATGGAAAGGCCTTTGTTTTTCAGCATTTGAGCCCCTCTGGGTCTCTTTCCATGAAATCTCAAATCGTTCTCTCCTTCCAGTTTAACTGATTCTTCGTTTATCTGTCAAGGCTGCAAAAGGGAATCTAAGCCCCATCAAATAAAGACTTTAATCTTCTTATTCAGCAGGGCAGATTAACACGCAGTAGCCTATATGTGTCACCTCACTTAAAGAGACACTGTTAAAAACCCGTGCAAGATAAATACTCCTCAATTACATGGACTGATTTCAGTTTCAATACTCCTGTAAAAATCTCGATTCCAAACATCCTGACACATTCCTTTAAATAAAAAACATAGGGTTTTCAGGTTTATACATGACCTTTTGTTGTAAAGAGCATCTATGACAGATATCAAAAGAAAGACGATTTACCAATACAGTGTTGCCTCTGCTGGAGATGGGCCAGGGTTTCATTTCGACCATGGTGAAGTATTGTGCTTTTCACTTTCATATACACAATAAATCAGGAAGTTTCTTTATTTCAGAGCCAGAATTTTTTTTTTTTTGTGTGTCCTTGATAACTCCTCAGAGGAGCTGCTGGTTATAGGAGCTCAAAAGCAGAAGATAAAGCAAAGACTATAATAGAAGCAGCAGACAAACAAAAATGCAATAAAGCCATTCTCAATCTCTGCTTCCATAAAGTGGAAACCTCACACGAGCAGTCAAATGGCTTACAGTCATCTTCTCTTCATTTTGACCTAGATTTTATAAATAACCAAATTGGGTCCTAGTATAATGCATCCTCTTATTATTATTGTGATGTTCAACAATTCAGAAAAAAAAATCCTAGTGAATATTAATATTAACTAGGGCTGATTAATCGCGATTAATCGCATCCAAAATAAAAGTTTGTGTTTACATAATATATGTGTGTGTACTCTGTTAATTATTATTTATATATAAATACACACACAAGCATGTATATATTTAAGAAAAAAATATCATTTTTATATATAAAACATTTATATTTATATATATTATAGATTATATAAATGTATATACAGTATATACATGCAAATATTTCTTAAATATTTACATGAATGTGTGTGTATTTATATATAAATAATAATTAACAGAGTACACACACATAATGTAAACACAAACTTTTATTTTGGATGCGATTAATCGCGATTAATCTTTTGACAGCCCTAATATTAATTTAAAAAAGGTATCAGAGATTCAGCATATTTAGTGTTACTATTAAAAAAATAGAGCTGTAGTTATTGTTTTTTGTGCAAAAAGAGCATAATTTATTACTCTAAAATAATTAGTGTTGGGCAATTGATTAATCGACATAAATCTCATAATAAAAGTGTGTGTACTGTGTATACTTATTATGTATATATAAATACACACTCCATGTATATATTTAAGAAATATTTGCATGTATTTACATATTAATATAAATATTTTATATATAAATATAACATATTTTTTCAAATATAACAAATATATACATGCATGTGTGTAAATATTATTATGTATATTTATATTTACATAATAATTATACGCAGTACACACACTTTTATTATGTAAACACAAACTTTTATTTTGGATGCGATTAATCGTGATTATTCAAATGAGCACTAAAAATAAAACTAATCTTACACATCTTTTGATCAAATCTAAATATTTATATTTGAACTTTATTTATATGTTTTGTTCAAAATGAACCAAATATTTGATTTGTATGATTAGTTATGTATTTTTTATTTTATTATTTATTTGTACTACAAGGATATTATGTTAATTTGCAAACGTGTACAGTATCTTAACGTTTATTTACCTATTTTGTATTTATTTATTATTATTACTAATATTATTGTTATATTAATATTTGTATGTGGTTAATTATTTTGGTTGCAAAGGGTTATTGTGGGAAAAAAGTTATACCTTTAATTGCATGAAGCTTTTTTGTTAATGCTTTGGAAACGTTTACAAAAAAATAAATAAAACAGAGACAAATCTGAGATTTTCTGAAAAATAATTTATTTTGCAGAATAAAATAAAAGTTATTTTGGCATAAAAAAATGATATGAAAAGTACACTGCTTTTCTTTTGTATTACAGCACTATTTCTAATCCGCTGAAGAAACAGCATGCACACAGTGCCATGTCTTATTGCAGTGAAGTGAAAAGAAAAAACATTGTTTAATCTCAACCCAAAGCTAAAACACAATTTACATGTAATATCATAAGAGTATAAAATGTCATTCTTCATCCAATTCATAAATACCAAAGCCCAACCTGACTGTTATTTGCCTTACAGTGAGATCAGAGCACTACTTATGAATGACAAAGGTCTTCTGCCATTTAATAAAATGGCCTTTCCCCCAATACTCCACCTCTGATGTCAGTCATACTGTCGCAATATTCCTCAAGTCTAGTTCGGAACATGCCATTATTGTCATCAGAATAAAGAAGCATTCTTATATTCATTAATAAAACGATGCATAAACAGTCTCATTCTCTATTTGTCTTCATAATCCAAAACAAAATCTAGTGACAAACATCTTACAAAGAAAAAACATATATTCATAATAGACAAAAAAACTTTTTTCAAATACGCTCTCCCACTATTGCACAAATGTATAAAGATGCCAATAATGTACAGTATCAATTACCTTTACAAATTAAGACATTGTAGGCCTTAAAGGGGCTAGATGTAGAACCCTTTGTAAAACCCTTGTTATTAGCCATGGCCGTTAAAGGGATAGTTCACCCAAAAATTTAATTCTGTCAATAATTAGGCAACTCACCGTCGTGTAGTTTCAAACCTATAAGACCTTCGTTTTTGTTTGTTTTTGTGCACAAAAAGTATTCTCGTCGCTTCATAAAATAAAGGTTGAACCGTAGTCACACGGACTAGCCTATTTTAACAATGTTTTCTGGGCCTTGAAAGTGTTGCTGTCTATAGAGGGGTCCGAGAGCTCTGGGATTTCATCAAAAATATCTTCATTTGTGTTACGAAGATGAACGAAAAAGGGGTTGGAACGACATGAGGGTGAGTTGACAGAATTTTCCTTTTAGGGTGAACTATCCCTTTAAGTGAACTGAGCCAGCATATTGCTCGTGCACGCGTAACGTAGAAGTGACTGAACGTGATTCAATTTAGCGACGTTTAGATTAATATACAAGTATGTACTACAACCGCTTTCCTCTCACTAACAAAATAAACACAATTAAAATTACAATGGATTGAAAACAGCAGTTAAGAATCATCTGTTCATAGCGATGTGTGGATATATTTGAACCAGCTCTGCGATTCACCGACAGATGAGGTAATTAAAGTCACTCTGTTATGATAGTTTGATTATAAAGTATATCTGAGACTATATAGATCTGGATATGTAAGACTATATAGTTTGAATTAATACCTTTTCTTTGTATGACACATTGACATTACAGTATAGAATAGCTCTGTCGGATTATTGTGTAAACATTCATTTCATGTGTCACTGAACGGAAGAGAGGATCTCGGGGGCGCGCGTAACCGTCGCATCCTTTGGATTTTCCCGGTGAAGCCGGCTCGAGTGCTTCAAATCAAGACCAGTCTTTCAAAGACAACCTAGGCCATTTCTACACTAATACGTTTAAGTTTCGATCTTTTTCTCTCCGTTTTGGCCTTCCGTCCACACAGACAGCGACTTAAAACTTTTAAGTCAACGAAAACGTAGCTTTTTGAAAACCAAAGCGGATAAATTGAGACAGGGGCAACGGCAGCTTGGAGTAATGGGCGTGCCGAACGGTTTCCTATATTCCTTTGCGGTTATATCTTGCAGCTTTAGTATTTACTTTATTGTTGTTTAACAGACACATGTTACTGTAACAATGAATGAATGAAAAGAGATTTGTGTGGGTTTTTCTCTTCTTTTTTTGACTTATGAACCCAAGCCCTTGACAAATTAAATAGAAAACTGAAAACATGTTTTAGTGGATAAAGCTTTGTCTGTTTGCTAAATTGGTTAATGTCACTCAACAAAAGGTTACTAAACAATTATCTTTTTTTTTTATCAACCATATATTTGTCTCTATCAGGCAAAACATTGTTTTTTAAGGGTAACACTTTACAAGAAGGTTTCATTTAACATTAATGGATGAATTAACTATGAGCTATACATGTGATACAGTATTTATTAATGTTTGTTAGTATTAGGTAATACAAATACAGCTGTTCATGTTCAGAGTAAATTATTTTGATTTTAATGTGTATTAGTAAATGTTGAAATTAATGTTAACAAAGAATAATAATTTTTGATCATTCATTTTGATGGTTTATAAACTTAGGGTTTGTCTCAATCAGCTCCATTGCTCCATGGGAGTCAGCCCATTGACTTATGTCCTGGTCAGTGCCCTGACTACTGAACTAGGGAGCTGATTGAGACGCACCCATAACTTAGACCTATGCTGCGTCCCAATTCGCCTTCTTATACTACGTCCTAAAAGTATGTTCTCTTTTTGTGGAGAAAAAGTACATACTTTTGAGTGTGTAGCAGAAGAGTATGCAAGCTTTGGGACATACTACTTCGTCATCTATAACGGACTCTGTTGCTTAGTTACGTGCGTCCCGTCACCGTTTAAACTGCCCTGTCAATCATCGTCACAGTTCAAATCCATACAACTCCACATTAAATTTAATTTCCTACCATATCGGAGAGAAATGTAGTAGCACGTTGATCTGCCATTCGTGGGTCTTTAATGCAGAGACTCCTCTCATGTGTTTGCAAAGTTAATGGCCAAACGTATCATTGCAAAAGTTCACAATGCTGCTGCAGGTGAAATATAATGTGGCTAACATTGAATAAATATCTTTTCGTCAGGTTAAATACTGATAATTGCTCAAACCTCTTTATCTAATCCTCTCTACTTAACCATCAGACTCGTGTAACCGTCATGTTTGTAGTTTTTTTAACACTTTTTATCCGCGTTTGTAGTTCTAATCGAATCCTCGTCCATCTCGCAATGGGTTGTGGGCAATATCAGCCGTTAAGAGTGCACATCGATCTATGATCGAATTATGACCGGAAATAGTAGACCATCCGGGAATCTTTGGAATACTCTTTTCAACATACTACGATTTGGGACATACGAATTATTTTTTTGAATACTATTTAGTACAGATAGTATGCGAATTGGGACGCAGTGCTAAACTCGCGGTGATGACGTCGGTAAGCTGCCTCATGTGATGACGTCAGTAATCCGCGCCATACAGGGTAATTTTTTAACGTAAAAAAAATAAAAATAAATTAGAATATTCTTAATATCATTAACGTTTTTTTTACGTTAAAATAATTGAATTTGGTCTTATAGGATTATTTTTGATTTATTGCTTCCTTATAATCTATAGGCCAATAGCATAAAAACAGGAACAGGCAGCTTTCACGACCAATGAGAAACCGTTTGGCACGCCCATTAATCCAAGCTGCAGTTACCCATACTTTGATAAATTTGAAAACGCCGTCTTCGTGTCGTAGTGTTGACTGTGGTATTTGAAAACGATGACGCAGGTTTAGTCATGTGACGCATATTGTACCAATAGATATGCATGTTTATACCGCTATTGTGCCATTTATGCGCTATTCACTTTCACACAGTTGCTCAAATATGTTACTTTGCACACTTCCTGTATCACAGTCCTGCAAGGATGACAGAAAATGTACTTGCGTTTGCTGTCCTGTGGCAAAACACGATTGGAGTTGCGTTTTAGACCAAACTAATGGTTGACCGAATGCGACCTGGACGCATCAGTGAATGGCGAGATATTTTGCTAAATAAAATGATCCTGCCAGAAGAATTGTGTGATAACTTTATGATGTCTGTATCATCTCAGTGAGCTTTTACGCATGCGCGGTTGAATTTGGCGTTTACTTACGTTTCGTTGTGGATGAGAAACTTTTGGAAAGCGTTGGAGTGGACGGAGAGCGTTTTGAAACTAATTAATGTAGACGTAGCCCTAGGAAGTCGTTGAAGGTCTCGTGTTTTAAAGTTTTATTACAAGCTGTTCACACATTGGCAGCAAAAAAACATTTAATACATGACAATTCTTACATGTAGCCCCTTTAATAAAACATTTAAATTAACAGCAGAAAGCAAATGCTGCAAAAAGCACTTAGAAAGAAAAACATCTCTCAAACACCCTTTTGAATGTTTTAAGAAATAATTGATATTGTTTTTCGTATAATTGCAGTATGTATACAATAGAATTATTTAGTATTGATACATTAGTTTGTAATGTACTAAATGATCCCAATAATGATATCCGATTGGGATGGAGCCCAAGAACATGAACATAATCAACCAGCCTGAGGATGGAGGGCGAGTTCATATAAACTTGTTCATTTTAGTTAGCTTTTTACTGTAGAAGCAGTCCTTTTGCGGCTGCATTTGTGTATGATGTCGGCTAATTTAACAAACCAGCGACCGGTCGATGACACAGTCACGCCTGCTTCACCTACTACAACATTTTACTGGCACTGGAGAAACAGTACTTCTAAAAACAAGATGGACCCAGTAGAAGAGTTTGAATGAGTTTACAATAAAGTGCAACGACAGTCCTGCACATCCTGGAATAAGAGCTAAACTCAAAGGATGGTCGTTCAGTAGAATTATGGGTGTGGGTGTCTGAGCCCACTATAAAACGGACTCCATGTTTTCGCACCACTCATGATCCTCCAGGTTGTATATAAATTTAGTCCTGTTAACTTGGCTTTGACTGCTGTCCTTTCCGAGACTGTCCAGATTCACGCTGGACGAGAACATTTCTGTGGGCGTCACGTATCCCTCGTGGTTTTTAATGTATTTCTTGTAGTTTCTGCGCAAGCAGTGCCAGGTGGTTGTGTAGAGGAGGAACGCCACGACCTTGAGAACGATGGCCATGCTGACGTACAGGCGCCGGTAGGTCACGTTGTCGTACAGCAGACAGGCGCCTTTCTCCCCACACTGGGTGCTCCAGAAAAGGCATGTAGAGTCGATCCCCGCACCGAATATCAGAGGAGGGGGAATGAACCCTGCAAGATGGTTTTAGTTGCCGTGATAATCTTATCATATGCGCAATACATTTTGATCATCATTTTATTATTTTAACTTTACTCGGGGTGTGTTCAAACTTGACAGGTTCGATTAAAGAGGACCTATTATGGCATTTAAAATGTTCCAAATATTGTTTTAGAAGTCCCCAACAACAGTTTTGCATGCATGCAATGACAAAAAAGACTAGTTTTCTTATAATATGCATTTATTTTGACCTGTTTTGACAGCGATTCTCAAATGATTCCTTTAGTGATTCACTTTTCACAACCCCGCCTTTACGTGACGCTAATCTGCGGTGATTGGTCCGATGACCCAGTCAGTTGTGATTGGTTTAGTCTGTGCAGATATTTTCGGAAACGGAACGCCCTTCAAAGTCTTATAGTGACAGTAATTTGTTAATATGTGTCAGGAGTTATGAATATGAAAACCGCGTCGGTACCGTTTGATTGTAATATGAGCCTCAGCTGATCTCCTTCATAAAAAAACTCGTCTATTCTCCTCACGAAGACTTGCGACAAATCAACATCCCTCAGGGCTTTTAGTTCAAAAGTGTGCAGATGAGGAGACATATTGATAGATTCTCATATGTCTGTGTCAAATTTCTAAACAGAGGAGTATTTTTTATTCAATACTTCCTCAAAATGCGCAGATTTAGCCTAATCATGAGCGATTGAGTCTCTTATGTGTTGTTTTCAATTCATACTGGCAGCCGGAGGGCGCTCTGTGCACATGTAGTCCATATATGGTACAGACAGACGAAGAAGATACCATGTGCCATAATAGCCCATAGTCCATAATAGTCCATAATAGTCCATAATAAAAGCTTCCTGAGATCGTGAAACATGCAAATAGAGACATTTGAAGACTAATAAACACTCAATCGCGACGATGTATGGTTTGTCTTCAAGCCACTTAGTCTTCAAATGCTCATCCTTGGGCAGATGAAAAAAGTTTGCTTTAGAGTCGCACTTCAGAACACAGCGTCTCTTCGCCATGATGTTTTCTAGTTTTCACTGGCGTCTTGGAGCGCAATAAGTGGGTGTATCTCATTCAAATAACTTGACAAGTTGACGTCATCTAGTCAGAGAAAAAGCTTCGGTCTTCTAACGATTCTTAAAAATGACTCAGAGTCGACTCTTACTTTTGAAAGAAAATAACTATATATACGGTGCACTGTCATATTACAAAGGATGTTTTTGTTCACTTAGATCTATGTTACACGCTACATGAAAGGTACATTTCTAAATTCCATGATAGGTGCTCTTTAAAACAAACCCTGGTGCGATTGCTCTGTTATTGCGGCTCATTTGAATAAGTGTGAACGCTGCCATCCGAACCCTGGTGTGCATCAAACAAGCGGACCAGACCTACTTTTTCAGAGCTTCTAAACGAACTCTGGTGCGATTCGGCTGAAATATGAACGCAACACAGACCAAACACAGGACGATATGTCACAAGATGTGACCCTAAAATGGATACTTGTTTCTTCTCATCACACGCTGCCCATTACAGTTTGGCATTATCGGAAGATCTTAATCGGAAGAATTCCTGGCGCTTTTTCGACTCCTTTACAAGCTCTTTGCGAGTTCTCAGCTGGTAAAAATAGCATCATATATACGCACATAAAATGAGCGCGTTTAGCACACAGCATTGTTCATGTCAGTGTGAACCAGGACATTTCTTTTTTTTAGTCTGGACCAAGAGAACTGAACTTCAAGTGTGAACACACCCTTAAAGCATCTCCTTTTGCAATATCAAGTCTTCATTTTTTTAATAATAGAGCAATTTAAGAACCTTTACTGATAGAAAACTTTTGTTTTTTGAACAAAAGAGGCACATAAACTTTCAGGGCCCTATTTTAACGATCTGAAACGCAAGTGTCAAAGCACGGAGCGCAAGTAACTTTGTGGGCGGGTCTCGGCGCTGTTGCTATTTTCCCGGCGGGATAAATGGCTCTTGCGCCCGGCGCAAATCTAAAATGGGTTGGTCTGAAGTAGCTTCATTATTCATTGGTGTGGTTTGGGCGTAACGTGAATAAACCAATCCGAGCGTCATCCAACATTCCCTTTAAAAGCAGGTGCGCAAGTTCCATTATGGATTGCTATTATTATGGCGTATTTACCAGGCGCACGCCAGGAGCGGTTCACAGCCGAGGAGACTGATGTTCTTGTAAGAGCAGTGAAAGACAGAGAAGTGAAGTTGTAATGTTGTACATTATGGTAAAGGTGATTTCACAGTCTTTTTTTCAGTCTTTCAGTTTTTTCAGTTTTTCAGTCGATTTTTTTTCCTGGTTCTTGACGGACAAACCAATTTGTCAGATGTCCTTATATACATATATGTCTTGCCACTATTGGGCAAACAGGTCTTATCCTTAATTATTACAATTAGCCTGAATAATTTGTAAGCTAGATTTATGCCTATTTTTCCACATCTTCGTGGCACACCACAATGATTTCCGTCATCTCGTGTTAATATTTTTTTAGTGTAACAATTTATGATTTGCAAAAATAACTGTTGCATCTGTGTAGGTTACATGAGCAAAGTG